>NW_027361784.1:7932500-8677500 GCF_039654945.1 Dendrobates tinctorius
GTAATATATGCCAGCACTCTAGAGCAGCCGCACATGACCCAGACAAAGCCCTAAATGGGGCAAAAATCATTATTGAGTATTGCTTTGTGGAAAAGTAATAAATTACTGCCTGCAATAATACAATAACAGAACACACGGGCTTTTCTTAGCCATTCGAAAGCCTTCTCGGCACTGTCTGTCAGCCCATTCTGCAATAAATTCTATAATCTATAAATAATAAAATGAGATAACGTCTATAGTCAGTAGATGTCCAATATAGCATGTTTGCATAAGGCAACGTGCACATTGAGTTTCTTATTGCAGTATTTGTAAGCCAAAACCAGGAGTGGAACACTCAGAGGAAAAGCATATTAGAAACCCGTCACCACTTCTGTATTTATCACCCGCTCCTGGTTTTGGCTTACACATACTGACGTAAAATACTGACCAAGTACTGAACGTGTGACCGTGGCCTAAGTCAGCATGTTGATATTGTTTAGATTTGCTTTTACATGCTCCTTTTTTGTACTTTTAGGCTATTTTCCCGCTATGAGCTTTGGTGCATTTTTGACTGCGTCAAGATTGCAACGTCTTACAGTTCCAGCAACGTGGATGGGATTTATAGAAATCTCCTACTCGCTGAGCTTTTTTTTATGCTGTGTATCCTGACCGGTGGTGTGAGTTTCAAATATGCAACATGTCAATTTCTTCTACGTGCAAATTTTCCCCATAGACTTACATTAGAAGACTAAAATGCGTTAGATGCGTTTTTAGTGCTTTTCCAATGTGGAAACTCATCAAAAGTGAATGTAATCCACACCCAAGCACATCAATAAAGTTCTGTCAAAGTCAAATACCAGGAAGTATAAAAAATCAGCTTTATTTAAAGCATAGCGTGCCAACTAGAGACATAAAGAGTCAAAAACATGATAAAAACACATACTAATCCCTTCACAACATATGACGCATATTTACGTCATGTGTCGTTTCCCTGACATTGATGCAGGCTCCGGTCCATCACATCTTTTCCAGCACTTGATGGCCGATTTAATCATCTGTCATGTGCCTTTAAGAGGCGGATCGGAGCTCTACCCACAGCTGTTAACTAGTTAAACGCTGCTGCCAATCTCTGACATTTGAGACGTAAGGCGCTCCAGCCAGAAGCGAGTCACAAATCCTGCCCATCGGTGCCCCTGTTATGGGGGTGCAGATGGGTTGTCATGACAGGGGGTGTGCTGAAGAAAATAAATATGAAAATATAATTAAAAAAAAACACTAAAGTTGCCCCATTGCAAATAAAACAATTTAAAAAATGCACATAATGTGTACCACTGCACTCAGAAATATGCCAGCTATCAAAATACTTTAGTAAATTAATCTGGTTGATAAACAGCGTCACGAGAAAAAAAAATCGAAATACCAGAATTATGTTTTTTTGGTCGCTGCAAAATTGTAATAAAATGCAATAACGAGCGATCAAAACATTATATCTACCTCAAAATGATATCAATAAAAACATGAGTTCAGGGCTCAAAAAATAAGCCTTCACCCAGCCCCAGGTCCCAAAATATGAAAATGTTGTGGTTCTCGGAAAATAGTAACAAACGAAAAACATTTTTTTCATAGAAATTTCTGATTTTTTTTTCACCACTTGAATAATAAATAAACTATACATGTTTGGTATCTGTGTATTCGTACTGACCTGGAGAATCATATTACCAAATCAGTTTTACCATATAGTGAACATGATAAACAAAAAACCCAAAGAACCATTGTGGAATTGCACTTTTTTTTTTTTGCAATTTCACCGAAATTGGATTTTTAAAAATTTTTGAGTACACAATATGGTAAAATCAATGGTGCCATTCAAAAGTACAACTCGTCTCGTCTGACAAAAAAAGTCATAATATGGCCATATTGATGTAAAAATAAAAAAAAACTATGGCTCTTGAAAGAATAGGAGGAAAAAACATAAATGAAAAAAAGGAAAATGGCCGTGGTGTGAAGGTGTTAAAAAATGCACACAAACACATTATGAAAAATGCAAGTCACCTAATTTAAATAATAGGTGCTCAAATGGTGCTGAAATTCTGCAGCATAAAAAACTCACCAAAAGCTCATAGTGGGAAATTACTTTAGTGTTTAATAGAAAGGAGCAAATTTATTCTGAGGACTCATTCGAGTGGAAACAAGGGCATGACAGCTGCAGGCCTGGTGGGTCAGGGGGCGCCGACGCCAGCTTAAACTTCATCTGGATGTGAGTCCTTGGACGTACATACAACTGAAGTGTATTGTACCGTGCCGACCCATCTGGTCCATGCGTGGCAATACATACTGCAGTACAATCAGAGGCAAGCAGCTGATGTTCGTGTGCACTTGACCTGGGGCACAAGGTAATGACTCTATGAGTTTCTTTCACGCGCTGAAGTCAGTCGCCAGTCTTCAGATGAAGCCGCCGCGCAGCAGGAAGATGGGTATAATGAAAACCAAAAAAAGCACTAAAGGATCTCTATATAGAAGACCATCCTGATAAAGTCAAGATGAGTATAATGTTTTGGGTTTTTTTGCATCAATGACCATACAACTACAAGGATTACTATGTGCTGTGCATTATACTTTATTGCTTTATTGATGACTATAGTCAGTGGATTATAATAACATGGAGGATTATGGGCTGTGCATTATACTAATGTGGAGGACTATGAGCTGTGCATTATACTTCATGGATGACTTTGGACTGTGCATTATACTACATGGATGACTTTGGGCTGTGCATTATACTTTATGGAAGTCTATGGACTGTGTATTATACATCATGGAGTACTATGGACTATGAATTATACTATATCAAGGACTATGGGCTGTGCAGTATATTATATGGCTGACTATGAGATGCATTATATTATAGGATTGACTATAGGCTGTGCATTATACTATATGGAGGACTATGGGGATGCATTATTCTATAGGGAGGACTGCGGGCTGTGCATTATACTACAGGGCTAACTATGGGCTGTGCATTATACTATATGGAGGACCATAGGGGGTACATTATTCTATAGGGAGGACTATGGGCTGTGCATTATACTATAGAGATAACTAGGGGCTGTGCATTAAACTATATGGAGGACTAAGGTGTGTGCATTTTACTTCTATTTTCACCCCTGGTGAGTATAATAGTTTATTTTGTTCGACTAAATAAAGAGCGTCAGAACGGGGGGACATATACCAGGGTGAGGGATACATATACCAAGATAGGACCCAGGATGATGATCGTGTAACAGGATGGGGGATGTATATACTAGCATGGGACTAGGATGAGGTACATATATATCAGGATTGAGGGTGCACATATAATATATATACAATGCTCAAATAATAAAGGGAACACTAAAATACCACATCCTAGATATCTCTGAATGAAATATTCCAGTTGCAAATTTTTATTTATTGCATAGTGGAATGTGTTCAGAACAAAAAAACATAACAATTATCAATGTAAATCAAAATGAATATCCCATGGAGGAATGATACTCAAAATCAAAGTGGAAAATCAAATTACAGGCTGATCCAACTTCAGTGGAAATGCCTCATGACCTCATGACAAGAAAAGATGCTCAGTATTGTGTGTGGCCTCCACGTGCCTGTATGACCTCCATACTGTACAACGCCTGGGAATGCTCCTGATGAGACTGAGGATGGTCTCCTGAGGGATCTCCTCCCAGACCTGGACTAAAGCATCCGCCAACTCCTGGACAGTCTGTGGTGCAACGAGACGTTGGTGGATGGAGTGAGACATTATGTCCCAGATGTGTTCAATTGGATTCAGGTCTGGGGAATGGGCAGGCCAGTCCATAGCTTCAATGCCTTCATCTTGCAGGAACTGCTGATACACTCCAGCCACATAAGGTCTGACATTGTCCTGCAATAGGAGGAACCCAGGGCCAACCGCACCAGCATATGGTCTCACTTGGGGTCTGAGGATCTCATCTCGATACCTAATGGCAGTGAGGCTATCTCAGGCGAGGAGGAGGGCTATGCGGTCCTCCAAAGAAATGCCACCCCATACCATTACTGACCCACTGCCAAACCGGTCATGCTGAAGGATGTTACAGGCAGCAGATCACTCTCCACGGCATCTCCAGACTCTGTCATGTCTATCACATGTGCTCAGTGTGAACCTACATTCATCTGTGAAGAGCACAGGGCGCCAGTGGCGAATTTGCCAATCTTGGTGTTCTGTGGCAAATGCCAAGCGTCCTGCACGGTGTTGGGCTGTGAGCACAACCCCCATCTGTGGACGTCGGGCACTCAGACCATCCTCATGGAGTCGGTTTCCAACTGTTTGTGCAGACAAATGCACATTTGTGGCCTGCTGGAGGTCATTTTGTAGGGCTCTGGCACTGCTCCTCCTGTTCCTCCTTGCAGAGGCAGAGGTAGCGGTCCTGATGCTGGGTTGTTGCCCTCCTATATCTCCCTCCATGTCTCCTGGTGTACTGGCCTGTCTCTTGGTAGCGCCTCCAGCCTCTGGACACTACGTTGACAGACACAGCAAACCTTCTTGCCACAGCTAACATTGATGTGCCATCCTGGATGAGCTGCACTACCTGAGCCACTTGTGTGGGTTGTAGAGTCCATCTCATGCTACCATGAGTGTGAAAGTATAACCAACATTCAAAAGTGACCAAAACATCAGCCAGAAAGCATTGGTACTGAGATGTGGTCTGTGGGCCCCACCTGCAAAACCCCTTCTTTATTGAGGGTTGCTTGATAATTGCCAATAATTTCCATCTGATGTCTATTCCATTTGCACAACAGCATGTGAAATTGATTGTCAATCAGTGTTGCTTCCTAAGTGAACAGTTTGATTTCACAGAAGTGTGATTTGCTTGTAGTTATATTCTGTTGTTTAAGTGTTCCCTTTATTTTTTTGAGCAGTGTGTATATATATATATATATATATATATATATATATATATATATACTTTATTCATGACGGGGGGGCCCCAGTCCAAATCTTGCATCAGGACCCATCAGTTACGCCACTGAGTGGAAATATGAGTAATCTGTTAGGGGGAGCTGAGCAGATAGATCCATAGCTATGTGAGAAAAGGTTCAATATAACTTGTGATTGAATTTTTTTATCCTCTGCTCTTTCTGCTCTATCCGGCCAGTGGACGGTCCTATCAGTGACTGACAGCTTTCTTTGTATAAGGGGATTTTTTTTTTTATATTTATTATTCATTATATTTCATGCACCCATTGACTTGCATTTCCAGTTTTGATCAGTCCCTTGGGTAAAAATCAGACATGTCTCCATGATTTTCCGTGGACCTCTTGTTCCCTGAAAAATCACAGAAATGTGACTGACCCCATAGACTATCACAGAGAGCACTTGTGCGGGAAAATCAGGCTTGTGAATGAGGCCTAAGCAGGGGTCCTAGAGGTGAAACACCTCCCTTTGGCATATGCTGTGGATATGCCATAAATGTATTGGATGTGTTAAACTCCATCAAAATTATAACCTGTCACTTTTTGGCTAACAAATATACAAAAATCTGTTTTCTGAAACTGTTTAGTTTTACAACCTGTCGGCTGTAGACATATAGTGACTGTATAACAAACTGTTTCTCCGGTTACACTTATATTGTAACTTTATAATTTTTACCAGGAAAATTTGCAGCAGTTTGAATCTTTTTATGACTTGGCTGTTAAGGTTTTTGGCTACAGATCAACAGAAATGGCCAAAGTTGGTGCAGAGATGAAAAACAGGTGGACAGGCTCTTAATGTTGAAAGCTACAGTGACTCTGAACGAAGTACACCTGAGGACTGTCATGATTTAGCGGCTTAGTAAACTTTGCAATTTCATTGTGTTACTCCATTATAGTAATAACTAAGGAGAGGAAAAGATGACAATAAAAAAAAGTGTGTATACTTGCTAACAGGGCCGCCATCAGGGCATGACAGCCCTTACTGCTGTATGGGGCCTGGTGAACAGAAGTACATAAGGGGGCCCACAGGTCAGGGGCCCTGCTCCTGTGTTTCTAGTCATCAGGCCCCAAGTGCTGTTCGTCATGGGACGCTGGGGGGGCCCAAGTGTGCGCTGTGGTCGGGCCCCAAGTGTGTGCTGCAGCCGGGCCTGCAGCGCACACATCAGCAGAGCCGCCACAACGGCCGACATCTGAAAGCTACAGAAGTGCTGAAGGACCAGTGGTGATGTCATCATTATCACAGGCCTTCACCATTGATCAACTCTGCCCCCTGATCACATGACGATGACGTCACCACTGGTCCTTTCAGCTCACACAGCAGCAGCTCTATCTTCACCGCAGGAGCGTGGCCAGGTAAGAAGAAAGTTTTTATTTTATTTTATTAATGAAAGGGGCAATATGTTTCCCTGGCAGTACAGAGACACACAGGGGCAGAATGGAGACTCAGGGGCAGGATTGGAGACACACAACCATGGGGACAGAATGCAAGACACGGGAGCAGAATGCAAGACACGGGGGCAGAATGCAAGACACGGGGGTAGAATGCAAGACATGGGGGCAGAATGCAAGATATGGCGGCAGAATGCAGGACATGGGGGAAGAATGCTGGACATGGGGGCAGAATGCAAGACATGGGGCAGAATGTGAGACATGGGGCAGAATGCGAGACAAGGGAGTAGAATGGACATGGGGCAGAATGTGAGACATGGGGCAGAATGCAAGACATGGGGGCAGAATGCAAGACATGGGGGCAGAATGCGAGACATGGGGGCACAATGCAAGACATGGGGGCAGAATGCGAGACATGGGGGCAGAATGCGAGACATGGGGGCAGAATGTGAGACATGGAGGCAGAATGTGAGACATGGGGGCAGAATGTGACAGTAAGACACAGGAGGGGGTAGAATGCGACAGTGAGATGCAGGAGGGGCAGAATGCAAGACATGGGGCAGAATGGACATGGGGCAGAATGTGAGATATGGGGGCAGAATGCAGGACATGGGGGAAGAATGCAAGGCATGGGGGCAGAATGCAGACATGGGGGCAGAATGTGACAGTAAGACACAGGAGGGGGCAGAATGTGACAGTGAGACACAGGAGGGGCAGAATGTGAGACATGGGGGCAGAATGCAAGACATGGTGGCAAGAATGTGACAGTAAGACACAGGAGGGGCAGAATGTGACAGGGAGACACAGGAGGGGGCAGAATGTGACAGTGAGACACAGGAAGGGGAGAATGTGACAGTGAGACACAGGAGGGAGCAGAATGTGAGACACGGGGCAGGATGGAAGACACATGGTACAGGATCATGGGGCAGGATGGACACGATGTAGACTGATGGGGCAGGAACGGGAGATCATATGGAGGCAGAATGGATACTCATGAGGGCAGGATGAGAGAAAATATAGCTGGAGCCAGGAATGAGACACACGGGGGGCCAGGATGGGAAATATTATTACCATAGGGGATACTTAAGGGATATTATTACTGCAGTGATGTATTTATTTTATTTTTTTGAGGATACTGTTTTAAATGGGGGGAGGTTCTGTTACTGTGCAGAGCGACATTATGTCACCTTTTTCTCTTCATCTGGTGTAGTGTAGAAGTTGGGAAAAAATTAAGTAATGTGTTCTGCAAGTGGAGCTCTAGATAACTGTGTTATTTACTACAGAGAAGAGCCCTGGCTGGAAGACGTGATGGCTGTCTGTGCTGGATGAAAGATGAAAATCAAAGATGAAGGACTTTACCTAGAGATGTCACTGGTGAGTCAGTGTGTTACACTGGCACTATACACTATATACAGAGTGCCTTTGTACAATGTCACCAGTGATCACTATATTACTTGTGCACTGACACGATATACAGAGTTTATGTGTACAATGTCACCAGTGATCACTGTATTACCTGTACACTGGCACTATACAGAAGTCCTGTGCATAATGTCACAGGTGATCACTGTATTACCTGTATACTGACAATATATACCGAGTTCCTGTGTATAATGTCACTGGTGATTACTGTATTACCTGTACACAGACACTACATACTAAGTACAGATCTTCTGTGTATAATGGCACTTATTGTGATAGTATTATTTTTTTTTATTAATGATCAGTATTGTAGTATCCAGTCACCATGTGCTGGTAATATGTGGTCAGGGCATGGTGTGGTGGTATTTGTCCCTTGTATGTGCTATTATTCTGTCTCTGGTGGTAATATGTGGTCTGGTCATGGTGTGGCTGTATTTGTTCCTTGTATGTGGTATTATAGGTCACTATGTGGTGGTAATATGTGGTCTGGACATGATGCGGTGGTATTTGTCCCTTTGGATGTGATATTATTGGTCATTTTAAAAATTGAAAAATAAATAAAAAATATACCTAAATTGTATTGGATATTTTAGCAAATGTTTAATAGGTTAGAGTAGAGTAGGGCTCGGCCAAAAAAGTCTACCTTGTCTTAGACCATAAGCCCACACTGTGGAGCAGCCTGTCTGAATCCTGTTCATGTCAAGACACTGTTCAGATGTTTAGGTATTAAATACATTAGATAGGGACTGCTTCGACACGGGTTACCTTGACGTTGGTGAGGCAGCTTGGTATACATTTTTTTGCAAAAAAAAGTATCGACTAAACACCCTGTATTTGTTGTTCAGCACTTGCTGATTATTGCCATATTTTTGGCTGCAGAGAATTTTTGCAAATTTTTGCAAATCTGCCATTCTATGTTCTCTTGTTATATCTTAGTTAATGGGTGGTGTGAACATTGTCTGACTGACGTATTCACATTTGTGCATTTCACATGTGTTTTTAATCCATTTTTTCCATGCTTAGCATGGTTTGGGAGACCCCACCCCTCTCCTGTGTGAGGTGTACAAAAGAGCTGTCTAAGGCTAGTTTCACACTTGCTTTTTTTTGCAGCGCGTTTTTCCCGCAAAAAAACGCATTAAAAAAACGCATACAAATGCATACAAACGCTGCGTTTTTTTCCAGCATTTTAATGCGCATGCAGGAAAAAAACGCAGCGTTTTTGCGCGTTTGTATGCGTTTTTTGTGCGTTTGCGTTTTTTTACAGATTTTGGAAAAACCCCACAAAAAAGAAAAAACAACCATTCAACAACACACAAGACCAATGGGACTTCATTGTGGGTGTGGTATGTTAATATATATACACCCTGTCTACAGTATTCTTCACATTTGCTTGATTCTTCTCGTGACCATGGATCTGCGCTGGAAGAGTTTTCACTTCAACTTGGATTTGGACATCGCGATGGCTCAGGCGTATGCAGTTGCTTGCCATGAACAAAGGAAGAGAGAGAGGCAGCGAAGACGGCGGCGTATGTGGATACATCCGATTGTTGAACTCCGGGAGAGCCGTGGGGCATACCACACCCTCTACAGCGAGCTACGTGCAAACCCGGAGAAATTTACTGATTATATCCGGATGTCCCACGAAAGTTTCATGGATTTGCTTGCTCGTGTCCAACAATCCATCCGGAGACAGGACACACAGCTCCGTCGTGCGATTCCTCCTGAGGAACGGCTACTGGTGACATTACGGTATGTTTTAAAAACAAAGGGGTGTGGTCTGATGTTTTTTTTTGTAAATTTAGTATTCAAAACCTTGGGTAATTAGTTTTCGTGAATGTACTAATATTTTTTTTATAGTTTTTAAAAATAATATACATAAATATTAATTTTACTTCTTTGTCTGTTCACAGATTCCTGGCGACTGGAGAAACCCTATCCTCACTACACTTCCAGTACCGTATTGGAATCTCTACCTTGTCTGGAATTGTTGCTGACACCTGCCGGGCTCTCTGGAATGTTCTTTGCCCAGAATTTATGCCCCTGCCCACCGCTGAAAAGTGGATGGAAATTGCTGACAAATTCTGGACAGTATGCAATTTTCCCAACTGTTTGGGAGCTGTTGATGGGAAACACATACGGATCATCAAACCCCAAAGAACGGGATCTGAGTACTATAATTACAAAAAGTACTTTTCAATAGTACTCATTGCAATTGCGGATGCCGGATGTATGTTTGTAGCAGTGGACATTGGAGCATTTGGCCGTGGTAATGACTCGCAGGCTTTTAAAAACTCAGACATGGGCCGGAGGTTGTATGGCAACCAATTTAATTTCCCTATGCCACGGCCTCTTCCTCACACCGAAGCTCCGCCACTGCCCTTTGTAATGGTTGGCGATGAGGCTTTTCAAATGTGCGGAAACTTACTGAAACCCTACTCCAGCCGGGACTTGGACCACACCAAAAAAATTTTTAATTACAGGCTGACCAGGGCCAGAAGAACTGTCGAGTGTGCTTTTGGGATTCTTGTTTCCAGATGGCGAATTCTGGGCACGGCCATTAATCTTAAACTTGAAACAGTCGATGAGGTGGTGAAGGCCTGTGTGGTTCTACATAACTTTGTGATGGCTAAAGAGCACCCGACCTTTGAACTGGACGATGATGCTCCTAACCCATTGCCTGAATTCACTCAGCACACTCTCAGGTCATCCGTTGAAGTTGGCCAAATGAGGGACAAATTTGCAGCCTACTTTATTTCTGATGTAGGACGGGTGCACTGGCAAGATGAAATGGTGTAATGTTGTTGTTTATGGTAATAAAAATCCTTATTTGATACCATTACTGAGTGCACTATATTTTTTAAACTCCGATTAATTAAAAAACTTCCCATGTATAACTGAATTTTGTTATGTTCACACACCTGGGCAGGTAAATACACATACGAGTTAAAATGCAGCATTGCTAGTCTGCGTGAAATATATTGGAATGAGCAAAGCTGCAGGCCATGAATCAGGAAACCATTTTTTTTCAAGATAAAATTGTGCAAATAGTTTAAAACAAAGTATGTGATTTTCTCAAAACACAACACTCAAAACCCAACCCCAATGAAAGTCCATGGGGAATACAAGTCAGCATTGAGTGGATGAATGTAATCTGCTCCATTAAAAGTTATTACACTAGGCCTTTGAATGACTATACTAGGCCGTGGTATTTCAAATATGAGTATACTAGGCCTTGGGGCTAGTAGTATAGTAATATGTGAAATACCACGGCCTAGTATAGTCATACCAAGGCCTACTGTAATAACTCGATTTTTAACAACTAGCATCTTGTTTCACCAAAAACAAACTGGTGAAACTAGAAAGAAACTTATTTTTTAGACAAGTTTCAACAGTTTGTTTTTCATGAAACCAGATTCTATTTGGTAAAACTAGAGTTATTACACTAGGCCTTGGAATGACTATACTAGGCCGTGGTATTTCAAATATGAGTATACTAGGCCTTGGGGCTAGTAGTATATGTGAAATACCACGGCCTAGTATAGTCATACCAAGGCCTACTGTAATAACTCGATTTTTAACAACTAGCATCTTGTTTCACCAAAAACAAACTGGTGAAACTAGAAAGAAACTTATTTTTTAGACAAGTTTCAACAGTTTGTTTTTCATGAAACCAGATTCTATTTGGTAAAACTAGAGTTATTACACTAGGCCTTGGAATGACTATACTAGGCCGTGGTATTTCAAATATGAGTATACTAGGCCTTGGGGCTAGTAGTATATGTGAAATACCACGGCCTAGTATAGTCATACCAAGGCCTACTGTAATAACTCGATTTTTAACAACTAGCATTTTAAACAACTAGCATCTTGTTTCACCAAAAACAAAGTGGTGAAAATAGAAAGAAACTTTATTTTTTAGACAAGTTTCAACAATTTGTTTTTCATGAAACCAGATTCTATTTGGTAAAACTAGAGTTATTACACTAGGCCTTGGAATGACTATACTAGTCCATGTTATTTCACATATGACTATACTAGCCCTTGGGTTGGTTTTTAACATGTATTTACCCATCAGTGTGTGTGAGCGGCGCAAACAACATTAATGAAACTTATTAATGGTGAACCACAAATGTAAATTTATTTTTTATCACAAAAAAAAAAATTAAAAATTATTTTTTACGGCGTTTGGGGGCAGATGGTTTCAATTTGGGGGTGTGCAGGGAATATGCAACACTTGCAGTTGAAGACGGTGTTTGAGGGAAAGGGGCAACAAAACTTGTGGGGGAAGGTAGTCCAGTTAAGGGAATTAAACTTGGAACACTTGTAGGAGAGGAAATCTGTTCAGTTACATTAGTTGTAATGGCATGTCGCCGTAGGCTTGTGTGCCTGGACCGACTTTGGCCCAATGCCCGCCTTGATTGATTTCGCCTTGAAGTAGGGGCAAATATGGAATGTAGGTCCCCCGTCTGCTGGTATGGCTGCTGCTGCTGAGGTGGCGGCTGCTGCTGCAGAGGTTGCGGCTGCTGCTGAGGTGGCGGCTGCTGCTGAGGTGGCAGCTGCTGCTGAGGTGGTTGCTGCTGCTGAGGTGGTTGCTGCTGCTGCTGAGGTGGCGGCTGCTGCTGAGGTGGTTGCTGCTGCTGCTGAGGTGGCGGCTGCTGCTGAGGTGGCTGCTGCTGCTGAGGTGGCGGCTGCTGAGTTGGCTGCTGCTGCTGAGGTGGCTGATGCTGCTCTTCTTGGTCAGTGCTCGTCCTTGCAGGAGGACTGGTGGCGGCAGTGATGGCCCAGGTTTGCAGAGTGGTGGTGGCAGGGCTACTACATGTTGTTGTAGCGGCAGGGCTGTTCCATGTTTGCCTAGTGGTGGCTGAGCTCCACGCATGCATGGGATTGGCGGTGGTGCTCCAGACAGGAGCAGCGCTTGCCATGGTGGTGTCGGTGAAGTGACCAGCTGCACTCAGACTTGTGGTGGTGTAACGGTGGGTGTCCAGCCTTTGAAGAGAGGTGTCCGTGCAGTGGTATGCAGCACAAGTCGGTAGTGAGGTGAAGCGAGTCAATGGTGGCACAGGTGGAAAGGACACCACTGACTGCTGACCGTACCGATTATGCTGCATAGCCTGCAAGAAAGCATTGTTGCAGGCCTGCAGCACATTCAGCTGTTGATCAGGACTAAGGTGTTCCGCCATGCCCTTTTCAATCTTACTAAAAAAATGGTGTGCTGGTCTGTTGAGGTCGGCCTCCAGACGGTCAAGGCGCTGTTCTACAGAATTGAAGCGGTGTTCAAAGTGGTTAAAACCACGTTCCATCAGTGCAAAACCGCTTTCAACTCTGTCGGACAGTGACTTGAGGCTGGAATTAAATGTCTCGCTCAAATGCATAAACTCGGGCAAGACATTCCTGTCCAAGGCCCTCTGCCGCTGGCGGGTAGTGCCCGCATAACCAGTGGCAGAGACCTGGGACAGGGGAACACCTGATGGCCCAGCTTCCTGGTCACCAGCTGTGTGTGTGTGGGACCTGCAAGGTGCTTCCTGGCTGTCGGATGGCTGGGACGGGTCAGAGGACGTCCGAGGAAGGACCGCTCCAGGGCCAGGTTGCAGGGTGCTGCTCCAGGTGCTGTGGAAGAAAGGAAAATCATTACTACCATGCCTTTACAAGAAGCATCAGCTGTGGATTAGAAAAACACAGATTAATAAAAATAAAAACCCAAAATGTATAATACTTACGATCTTGTGGCAAGGACCGGTCTTAGGAACTGCAACGCGTGATAGTGACGGTATCTAGTTCTGGTCCTTGACGCAGATCCACTGCGAACCTGGCCCTCAGCACGAACATCACTGTTGAAGCGGTCCTTGATCGAACGCCAACGTGTTCGGACTTTGTCCACTGTTGATAAAAAAAAACAGTGCCGTCAAGGACAACAGTCACTGCTTCACAATTTAGCAATACAATACTCAAAGCAGTCACTGTACACCCCGATGACACTGTTGGGTTTCCTGCTAGAATACACCTAGCACGAAACCCAACAGTGCCGTCAAGGACAACAGTCAATGCGGCACAATGTAGCAATACAATACTCAAAGCAGTCACTGTAGACACCGATGACACTGTTGGGTTTCCTGCTAGAATACGCCTAGCACGAAACCCAACAGTGCCGTCAAGGACAACAGTCACTGCGGCACAATGTAGCAATACAATACTCAAAGCAGTCACTGTAGACACCGATGACACTGTTGGGTTTCCTGCTAAAATACGCCTAGCACGAAACCCAACAGTGCCGTCAAGGACAACAGTCACTGCGGCACAATGTAGCAATACAATACTCAAAGCAGTCACTGTAGACCACGATGACACTGTTGGGTTTCCTGCTAGAATACGCCTAGCACGAAACCCAACAGTGCCGTCAAGGACAACAGTCACTGCGGCACAATGTAGCAATACAATACTCAAAGCAGTCACTGTAGACCCCGATGACACTGTTGGGTTTCCTGCTAGAATACGCCTAGCACGAAACCCAACAGTGCCGTCAAGGACAACAGTCACTGCGGCACAATGTAGCAATACAATACTCAAAGCAGTCACTGTAGACCACGATGACACTGTTGGGTTTCCTGCTAGAATACGCCTAGCACGAAACCCAACAGTGCCGTCAAGGACAACAGTCACTGCGGCACAATGTAGCAATACAATACTCAAAGCAGTCACTGTAGACCCCGATGACACTGTTGGGTTTCCTGCTAGAATACGCCTAGCACGAAACCCAACAGTGCCGTCAAGGACAACAGTCACTGCGGCACAATGTAGCAATACAATACTCAAAGCAGTCACTGTAGACCACGATGACACTGTTGGGTTTCCTGCTAGAATACGCCTAGCACGAAACCCAACAGTGCCGTCAAGGACAACAGTCACTGCGGCACAATACAGAGCAGGGAAATACTCACTAAACGCCTTTTTGGCGGATGCTGTGGCGCTGTCCCAGCCATCCATCAACGCTGCGGCCACCTCATTCCATAGCCGCCGTGTCACCACATTGTCCTTGTACAGCCGGTCACGGCTGTCCCACAACAGCGAACGCTCCTGGACCAGGCTGATGAGCTGCTCATTATCCAGGTAGACGTCTTCATCCCGTTGTGGAACCTAGACAAAACACATTCATTAGAATAATCAAATTTAAATTGACTAAAAAGTTACAAAAAAAGAAACAAAAAAAAGAGTAAAAATAGAAGATAAAAAAAAAAAAAAAAAAATTACAAATCATTTGATACTTACATTACGTATAACCACCGGGAATTGGCTTCGCTGCTCCTGCTGTTCGCCCTCACTATTCCCGTCCGCAGATGATGATGACGATGTCTGAAAGTTGAAAAAAACGTAAGAGATTTGGAGAAGCAGCAGATATACTTACCAGATGCACGAAAATAATCACCTCACGGTCTGCTTGCGCCAATTCCTGCCGCGATGGGGAATACTCCGATTCTGAAGACATACTGCATGTAAAAATAATAAAAATCATTAGTACATACATAATTTAAAAGGACAGGCATATAATGTAATATACTCACATTGTTCGCTGATATAATGGGTTCTTGGTTGAATGTCTGCTCTTCAATCTGTCTAGTGTAGTAGTGGCAGAGTTTTGGCAGGCACCTCCTTTATATAGACTTTTTTTTTGGACTTTAGAAGATTATAACTAGGATAAAAAGTGGACACCACCCAAAAAACGCTGCGCTAAAAAAGCGCATACCTGCGCATGCCAGTGCGCACGTATGCGCATCCATAGGCTATAATGGCCATTTTTAGCGCAAAACGTGCGCATACGTGCGCATGCGATTTTTTCAAGGGCCAAAAAATGCAACATGCAGCGTCTGGAAAATACCAACGCACACCCCAAAAAAACGCAGCGCATGAAAATCGCATACATGCGCTTACAAGTGCGCAGGTATGCGCACCCATGTTAAATATAGGGGAAAAATCGCATGCGCACGTATGCGTTTTTTTCCAGCGCTAAAAAACGCAAATGTGAAACCAGCCTCAGACCATAAGCCCACACTGTGGAGCAGCCTGTCTGAATCCTGTTCATGTCAAGACACTGTTCAGATGTTCAGGTATTAAATACATTAGATAGGGACTGCTTCGACACGGGTTACCTTGACGTTGGTGAGGCAGCTTGGTATACATTTTTTTGCAAAAAAAAGTATCGACTAAGCACCCTGTATTTGTTGTTCAGCACTTGCTGATTACTGCCATATTTTTGGCTGCAGAGAATTTTTGCAAATTTTTGCAAATCTGCCATTCTATGTTCTCTTGTTATATCTTGTCGTGATGGCAGACTTAAAACTCTTTTGGCCAAAAAAAGAGCTGCTGGCTATGTGTGTGATCTGGAGATGGGAACTGTTAATGTGTGATTGGTGAGAAGTGGAGTTTTTCCAAGAGAGAGCGGTGGGGCTGTGGACAGTTCGAGGGGTGGAGAGCGGAGCTGGGGTGGAGCCTGGGCGGAGTCTCAAGGGGGCCCCGAAAATGTTGCCAGTATGTGGCCCCGAAATTCCTAGTGGCAGCCCTGCTTGCTAACAGTCCTGAATTTGCCAGTACTGTCCAACTAACCGTGCAATGAAAGTTGTGGGACGTAAAGGGTAATTCCCAACATTCTACAGGATAAGTGAAACCTTTCTGGTCAGACCGCTGGGCCCGCCACAGATCCTGCGAAAGGGCTCTGAATGCCACAGCAAATTCATTCTATATACAGGACTGCTGTAGATCGATGAACACAGTGATCACCTATTTCCAGGAGTCCCAACTACTGTACAATGAATGGAGCACTGGGGAACATGGGCGGCCACAGATTCATTCTGATGGAATATTTTAGAGCTACATTAGTTGGATGGGTGGGGGTCTCTAAGGTTGGACTCTCACCACCCAGTGGATATCATAGAATCATAGAATCATAGAATCGTAGAGTTGGAAGGGACCTCCTGGGCCATCTGGTCCAACCCCCTGCTCAAAGCAGGAATCGCTAAATCATCCCAGTCAGATGTCTGTCCAGCCTCTGTTTGAAGACTTCCATTGAAGGAGAACTCACCACGTCTCGTGGCAGCCTGTTCCACTCATTGATCACTCTAACTGTCAAAATGTTTTTTCTAATATCTAATCTGTGTCTCCTCCCATTCAGTTTCATCCCATTGCTTCTTGTCTTTCCTTGTGCAAATGAGAATAAAGTTGATCCTTCTACAATGTGACAGCCCTTTAGATATTTGTAGACAGCTATTAAGTCTCCTCTCAGTCTTCTCTTTTGCAAACTAAACATTCCCAAATCCTGCAACCTTTCCTCATAAGACAGGGTTTGCAGACCGGTCACCATTCTGGTCGCTCTTTTCTGAACTTGCTTATATAATAAGAAATATAGCAAGTAAGATACAGATTGGAAGATGGGTGCAAATCCTTTTAAGTCTGATGATTAAATGTCCCACATAATTCATTCTTTCTTTCTTAGGGGTAAGTTTTTGACGCTAGGTGCACTCAAGTAATCTCTGATTCCTGGTAATGTGGTGTAATGTGGTGCACTCCAAATAGTCCAGCAAACAGGGATGACGCAAGGTCAGCTACAAACATTTAATTGTAAGAATACACACGCACATCCAACGTATTGACTACTGTGCAAAGATTCAATTCTATTGCAGCAAAGTTACTATAAAGGAAAATATATATTAGGACACCTGATGTTTTATCAATTAGCATTAGATCCAATGTTATACTATGAGGCTGTGCAGATTATTATTATTATTATTATTATTATTATTATTTATTGTTATAGCGCCATTTATTCCATGGCGCTTTACATGTGAGGGGGGTATACATAAAAACAAGTACAATAATCTTAAACAATACAAGTCATAACTGGTACAGGAGGAGAGAGGACCCTGCCCGCGAGGGCTCACAATCTTCAAGGGATGGGTGATAATACAGTAGGCGAGGGTAGAGCTGGTCGTGCAGCGGTTTGGTCGATCGGTGGTTACTGCAGGTTATAGGCAGATCTACGATTGTTGTCTCGCTCCGCACTTTATAGGTACTACTAACAACACTTTTTTATTTATTGTGAACTTTCACTGCTAATTTACTTTATCTGTTTATATAAAAGGCAACAACAGTATAGCTTATTAATTAGTATTGTCACAAGTGTTTTGATTTAACAATTTGAGACTGTGTGTTCATTTACATCTGAGTTTCCATTTTAATAATGTTTTATTTCTTTGTGTGCGCGGCTCCTGTGCCACCACTTGCCCTTATACTAATTAATAAAGGCTATTTTAGTCATAATACTCTTTTGTTGTCCTTATATTTTGAACTCACTTTTTAAACCCGTTCTCGGTTTGTTTGTTTTATTAGTTTTTTCTTTGAATCCGAGTGGTTTTTCCACTTCTGTCCACACTGACACCTTCAATTGTTATAAATATATATGCTTATTTCTAATTATCATTACCATTTTGGTGCCTTTTTTCTCCTTGTACATTCTATCTCTAAGAGAGGAAAGGAGAAAGGAGCACTCAGCTTAATAAAAGACACGTGAGACACAGGCAGATCAAGCTGAAGTTTCTAGCAAGACTCAGGGTTGGATTCACAGCCACATAGCTCAGTATTCCAGTATAAAGTCTAAATGCTGTTCCTGTTTCTGTGGTCTTCAGCAAAAGAATAGCCCTTCTTTTTATGTGTGCTGTTATAGGAGTAATCATAGCAGCTTGTGGATCGCCGCCAAGGCAGTGGGAATACTCAGTACCAGGCTGCTTCTTAAAGGGGCAGTGTCACGGCAGCGGTGACCCGGTCCGTGGCCCTGGGCATCCAGTAAAAGGGGATATTTACAGGGGAAAAATAAAGAGTTTGTAATAAAGTGTTTGTGACACCACCTGTGGTTTCTGGTCAGAAGTGACAAGCGCTGCAGTGCAAATCCTCTGGGACTGATGGTGTGATGCAGCAGAGTTGCAATAGCTTTCCACAAGCAGAGCTGTTGTCCCAAGGCAGTGGCTGTAATAAAGATGTTGCGTTTGATGATGATAGTAGATGTAGCAGTGCTGAGTGGGTGTTGCAGAAAGAATTCAGAGGACACAGCTGGATGCAGTTCCAAAGCTTTACTCACAGTTCTGGTGCACATAGATGCCCGCTTGGTGCTGCGTCTTCCAGGTGAGGGGTCCAGTCAACTCCAAGGCAGATGGAGCACACCTTTCCAGCACTCCCTTCAGTGTGTGCCTTTCCTGGCCATCTCAATGTGTTGCTTTCTTGCCTCTTCCTTTCCAACACCTCACAGTCAGTGTCCCAGGCCAGCAGCCGCGGACCTTGTCAGGTAACGTCCTCACTGCGTTCCCTTGCTCCCTTATGGCTGCCTTTCCAGCCAAGATAACTATGGCTTGTGGCTAAGGTACCTAAAGGTGCCTCTACCTCCGGCTTGCTAGTTGAGTCTCATGATATCTCCACTAGGCTAGGGGGCCGATACCCCTCTGAGTCCTGATCCCTCCACCCAACATCCGTCAGCATGGAACGAGCCCCACAGGCAGTATTGTTTCTGCACCGTGCCTCTAGGATCCCTCTTCAGGGAGCTTCCCTATGTCTCTTTCCTTCCAGCAGCTCCTCTGGCCAGGAGCTGCTCCACACTCACATTTGTTCACCTCTTCCCCTACAGGAAGACTGACTAAACTCTAACTCTACTCTCCCTCTCTGAACCTTCAAGCTCCACCCACCTCCCAACACCCTTTACTACCCAGGCAGGGTTGAGATCCTCCTCCCATAGGGTCCATCCAGGGTGCCCTGCTGCTCTAGGGTGTGTTGGTTGCAGGTGTAAGAGTACTGTTAGGTGCCTCCACCTTAACTGGGAAGTGGGATACCACACCTCTGGGTGAGGTGCAGTACTTCCGTGGTGACTGAACACTGAGGGGTGCCACACTTGTTTACATCCTCTAGCTAAGAGAAAACTGAAAGGGATAGAGTCTGGAAAGGAGAGAATTTGAGAAAAATTCAGATATAGTGTGTGTGCTTGTGGTTGTATATGTGTGTGTAAAAGAGTGGAGAAGCTGTTGACACACCTCCTGAAGATCCTATAGTAATGCATTGCATTGCTATGTTTTATATGGTTGTTTTATTCATTTGGTGGCATCACTTAATTAGCTATTAGACAGGTGTAACTATTGGGGCCAACCCATGGTGAGAGGAGATATGAGGGTGAAAGGAACTCAGTTCCTGTATGTTTTGGCAGTTAGTGGAAAGTACATAAAAGAGTAAGACCTATGGTCTATGGTCTAATTATCCATATTAGATAAGAAGGTAAAGAGTAGCCCGACCTAAAAAAATATCCAGGCTGGGACATGTGTTTTTTAAGGGGAATTGTGACACATGTGAATAGGTACGAAAATTCAGCGGCACTTCAAGAGGTGTGTGGTCCACATCAGTTTGAAGTTGAGCATAGCGGTGAGGGACAATTGCGACCTTCCTCGACTTGTGCAGGTTCTCACAAGGGAAGATGGAGGGTCACATGATGGTTTGCTTGTCTAGTGCAACACGTAGCAGAAGAAATGTACCACCACATATAACAGGGACACGGTAACAACCCACAGCCATGGTGTCCGCTGACATTACATGTGTACACACACTTGACAGCTTATTCTGAACAGTCGCCTGAAGCGACAGTTACGCTTAGTTTTGTTACAGAAGGTTTATTGTAGTTGAGAGAAGGAAACATCCAGTTCTAAGAACTTTTGCTTAAGTTACTCTATCCACAGTATCCAGAGTATTAGGAAATATGTATTTTTAGAGTGAGGGTTTTGTACAATCTGTCAAAAAAAAAATTCCAAAAATGTAAATATCCTACAGATCTTGGGAAGCTGTGATTTCAAAACAATTACGGTCACAAGGAGAAAACCATTTCAGATGTACATGGAAAGGGTTGGGGGGTAGAGCATTAAATGTGCAAGCAATTATGAACTTGGCACAGTAGCGCTGTTTATTTTAGGCTCTCTCTGGTTGATTTGTTTGAGGATGTTTACTTAACCAAGCTCTATAAAACATGCTGAAGAATAGCTCTGGAACTGGGACTGTGAGACAGTTTCAATTGTCAAAACACAGGAGCGATCAATTATAGATAGCAGATCAGTGATACTCAGCCTGTAAAGAGGACCTGAAGGTGTCTTATCTCTTCTGCTGCCTAGGCTGTAGTGTTAGGGAAAAGCGGTGATAGTTGAGGAGCCTGGACTGCTGGATTATGCACGGGATGTGTGATTGTGGGAACTAGTCCAGGCTGTTTTTATCCATATTCTGACCTAAACCCCTAAAGATAGACTTTACTATTTGAAGGAAATTTCACACTGAGATGATCCAAGACATAAATCCTTCTCTTCCCAAATTAAGCGTGCAATCAACCTCTAATGCATGTTCTGTGAATAAGCCCTGCTCATTCTGATACAGTAAGTCCTCTGTCGGGAAGACATAAATGAGGTCAACTCTTGCATTCTGATTCTTTGAGAAATTAACAATATTTTTATAAGCTGTACAATATTTAATACAATTATCACCACCTAGATATACTGCATGTTTCTTTTTAGTAAAATCCGTCAGGAACTGACACAAGAAATCAAAGAATGTCAGTTCTGATAAAATCTGGTTGAAGCCCTCTTTGATGATACTACCCAATTTTTCCCGCTCTCACGAGCCCACTGAAAGTTTTCCAGTATTGTGATATGATGACATATCCTACCGATGTCAATGGGTCTGTCGTATGACCACCCCGCCGATCAGCTATCACTAACAAATAAAGTATCACTCTGTAGCGCTATTGTGGCGCCCCTGAGGCTCAGTCGCCACAGAGGTACTGCACCTTCCTCTCTCTCTTTAAAGGTCACTACACCTTTAAAGAGAGAGAGGAAGGTGCAGTACCTCTGTGGGACTGAGCCTCAGGGGCCCCACCATCATCCAGGTAAGGTGGGAATTCCACGCTCCAACACTCGCACCCCACACAACAGGGTAGTTCTGCACAACCACATTGCGGCCCAGTGCTTAGAGAGTAGCAGAGCACCTCTGGTGGTTTTTTGTGTGAACATGTATTCCCATTAAAATTAGATTTTAATGATAAATTTAAAAACACCTATTCCCGTGAGCAATTGATAAAAAAGACAAAAAATTGTATACAAAAAAGCCCTATTAAAGGCTACAATGGACTATCTGTACCCTTCCTTGCCGTAGAGGTTGGCACCCTAATAGATACGATTGCTTGGCGCCCCCAGTCAACGTCGACTGACCCTGTCTCCCCTATCTCACCCTAGTGACACAGGTGGGAAAACAATGTCAAATAGAAAAGAAATGAAGGAAGGGAAAAAAAGGAAAACCTTTTTAAAATAGAAAAAATAGCCACAATAAAAAGGTATGCCCATACCTAGATTATAATAGGGCTGACCACTGACATTTAACCTCACAAACATGGAAATGTCAAAAACAATTATTATTGCCTACTATAGAACAATGGGCCAAAAATACACACCATACATTGCTCAGAGCATGTTTCACAGAATATACATGCACCAAGGACATAAATTGTCAGACAAATAGAATTATAGCAGTATATGGCGGAAAAAGGATAGTCGCCTCTGATAATTAAAATAACCACAGGTGGTGCAATAGAATAGACATGATATTAAATTGTCCCATAACAGACACATAGATGAAAACATAAATCAAACACCACCTAGTGGTTTTTAAATTCACCTGCTCTTATACTAAGCTCCCTAATAGTTTTGTCAACATAATCCAGAGTGTAGGTGCATGTTGCTTTATAGACCATCCCAGAAGATCTGCAATTACCAAAATCCCTAATATGGTATGGGCTTAGTTGGTACATGTTAGCGGGGTTTTTTTTAAACCTATCTCTTGAGACCACCGCCATGCCGTTTTACATCTAGTTATCTGGGGCATCATGGAGTATATCCAGTATCGGTGGTACTAAAGACTGCGGCCTCCTGATGAACCGTTACACCGGGGAAACGCGTCGGGGCGACTTTAAATGATAAGTAAAACCACTAGGTGGTGTTTGATTTATGTTTTCATCTATGTGTCTGATATGGGACAATTTAATATCATGTTTATTTTATTGCGCCACCTGTGGTTATTTTAATTATCGGAGGCGACTATCCTTTTTTATCAATTTTTTATCAATTGCTCACGGGAATAGGTGTTTTTAAATTTATCATTAAAATCTAATTTTAATGGGAATACATGTTCACAAAAATTATGTCATATTCCTTTTTCTATATAATTAGTCTGTTATGGCTTGCACCTCTGGTGGTTCCCTGCATGGAACACTGGATGTGCTGGGAGGTGGGTGGAGTTGAGATATATAAAAGAGTGGGAAAGTGTAGGATTACAGATCAGTCAGGGTTCAGTCTGACAGAAGGTCAGTGAGGAAGGAAGCCACTCGGGAGGAGTGGGGATCCCTGGGAGAAGGGATGGAGGAAGGAGTGCTGCAGCTGCCTCAGTGATCTGAGCCAGCTGGCACGGGAACGGAACAGAAGAAAGACGTAGAACTGCAACCTAAGCTTCCATAAGAAAGAGAAGGATCAGTACGGAACGAAAGAGTAGGAGAACAGAGAGGAGATGTGGGTTGGAAGAGGAACCCTGCCTATAGGTTCTCAGCGCAAGGCCGGGGCCTGGTCCCCGAGGTTGTATGGACACTTATGGTTCTGCAGCAGACACCGGTGGAGTAGTTGGCTGCAAATGCACTACTCCCAACTAAGACACGGGGGCACAACAGCAACATGGATAGAGAGCCGGGACTCAGGAGTAGAGAGTCCCCGAAGCAGGCTACAGCTGTCTGCCATATGAGTAGAATTGTTAGGAACATCTGACAGGAGGAACTCCAGAGTACCACAGTACTGGAGATCTTCACACCTTAAGGCGCAGTAGAGGAGTCGTTCAGGAAAGGTACATGTTGGCGGAGTGTTGGAGAGGAGCTTTCCACCTGGCCTGGAGGTTGGCTGAGTCTCTGACCTGGAGGACACGGCCCGGAGGCAGGCACCCTTGTGTACCGCAGACTGTGAGTAAAACTTTGGAACTGCAAGCCTTGGTGTCCTCCATTCATTCTCGCGCCAACCCATTTAGCACCGCTACATCTGGGTACCATCTTTTACACTGCCTGCGCCTTTCCACAACCATTACAACTACACTGCCCTGGGACATCAGCCCTGCCTGTGGAGGGCTATACCATCACTGCTGCACCACACCATCTGTCCCAGAGGATCTGTCTGCAGCGTCGGCTTAACACCTCCCTTGCCGAGCACCACAGGTGGCATCACGAACTATTAACTACATATACATTCCACCATTGACTGCTGCTGTGACACATCTCCCTGACACCGGCCCAGTACCGAGTACCCCACAGCCCTGGGAGGGCGACCCAACTTGGCGTCACAAACAGGATGACGAGACCCGGTGCCATCGGGTTCTGTGTGCCTAAGATTTGTTGGACTTTGAACTTTTGAAAATGTGGAGAAGACCTGATTTGATGGACTGTAAAATGGACATTGGAAATGGCCTCTGGCGTGGAGAAGGGCATGAAGAGATAGGAGGTGCTAGGAAAAGACAGCGAAGAGTCTTGAGCCTTCCCTGCCTGAATTACTATGTGACAGCGACATGGCCCACCCCCAGAGGGGTTCGTATACTGGCTTGGTATGGAGGCGCTGGAAGAAGATGCCGCCCCCGGAAGGAGGGGCAGAAGAAGCCAGTGGCGGGAAAGGGGCCGAGGCAGGAAGAAGAACGCCAGAACGCCATTTTGGAGAGTGAGGGAAGGAGGCCTGCGGAGCGCGCGGAAACGGATCTCCCTGGCGCCATGGCTGAAGGCTCCGACCCGATCTCTGAGATGAACCGCCGGCAATTGGAAGAAGAAATAGTCGAGCTGACCACCCGTCTGCAGCTGAGGCGGGAGGCATTGGAGAAGCTGAGCCAGCAGCGCGCCCAGGAGGGGCCTACACCTGCGGTACCCTCTCCATTGGTACCTGTCACCGCTGCACCGGACTGATCTCAGGCAGCACAGATTTACACCTCCACGCTGTCCATACAGCTGGTCGCGGCCTGCCCGGAAGAGTTACCAGAGGACCCGGGAGCTGAGACCATGCTCCCGCTTGGACCTGACGCGGCTGTGCAAGTCCCATCGGAGGTCCTTGCGGACCCGAAGCCATCATCAGTCCCGCCACTGCCAGCCCCTGGACCCGCCATTCCGGTGGATATCCCTGCAGCGGCCCACCGTCTCAGACCTGTACCGGAGTCGAAGCACCGCCAGGAGGTCCCAGGTATGATCGCAGCCCCTGCACCTGGGAAGGCCCTGGGGTGTATGCCCGCAGTAGCAGCGGGACATGTCACGCTGGATCTTGTCTGGGACCGGGATGACTGTCCCCAGGGGGAAACATCTGAACCCCTGACAGTGGCGCCGGGGTGTAAGACCAGCTTAGAGCGGTCCCGGGAAGAGCGGGAGGAAGATGAGAACTGGGCTAGTTGCCAGGCTACCATCCGGCAACTGGCAGCTGAATACTGGGAGAGGGAGCAGCGCCGGCTAGCAATACTAGGCCCAGATCTAGCCAGAAAGGAGAAGGCCCGTGCTGGTCATTACGGGCCCCGGGATGCACTTGGCTGGGGGCAAGTTTTGAACGTGAACCAGGAGAGGGGTTTCGGGTTCATTGCGGACCCCAAAAGAATAAGTGATCTCTTCTTTAGCCAGCGGGATGTGGAGCCCCATCTGAGGAAGGGGCATCCTGATAGGAATCTGCAACCTGGGGAGTACGTATCATTCACCCGGCATGAAGGACTCAGGGGGTGGTATGCCCTGAATATTCGTCGTATCCCAGAGGAGCTTCTGGAGAGATACAAGCTGAAGCGACCTGCTGCACCTCCACCCACTGTTGTCACCCAGACTGTTAGAAAACCGGCTGCCTTTGCATCAGCCCCAGCCCGGCAGCCTAAGCCAAAGGTCACCAGCTGGACACCTTGGGAAGAGGAATACTTGAAGATGGCCAATGAGTACCTTGCATCTGGTAGCGGTACCCAAGCTTCCAGAACCCCAGGAGGGGACCAGCAATAAGAAAATTTACAGTAACTCTCGTTACCCAGGAGGGTTTATTTGCACCAGTTGTGATTTTTTGTTGCTCACCATGGTTTGATTTTTTGGGTTTTTTTCCCAAAGTTGCCCTGTCTGATTGGCAGCGTTTCTGCACTTGGAACTGAGATCATGAATGCTGTATGATCCAAAACTTTTATTGTAAATAGTTGCACCTCTTTAGGTGCCCTCTCTTGGTTTTACATAAGGACACTTTGCGAAGATGATGTCAAGATTTTACATAAGGACACTTTGCAAAGATGATGTCTACCTCAAAGGACACTGCAAGAAATCCCGGCTGGGAGAGGTGTCCAGCACTTACAATAATAATTATTGAAAGTTAATGCAAAGTATTTTTGATAATGATGTATCTTATGAGAATGTTAATAACTGGGATTCATACATGCAACACAGTTCCACTCCAGAGAAAACAAAAAGCAAAAAACACAAATATCCTAAACTAAAAGTAAAAAATATACTGCAAATAATGCATAAAGGTAATAATAATAATAAGGGTATTTAGTAAACATAATTTTGATCAAAATAATGTACAAGCCATCCCGCCACGTCACGGCAACCCTTGTGGGACAGTCCCTACTCTAGTATTTAAAACCTTTTCACTTGCCAAGTGGCGTGAATGTGAATAAGGGTCGAGCGGCTGAACCACTTGTAACAAGGGTTGCCGTGACGTGGCGGGATGGCTTGTACATTATTTTGATCAAAATTATGTTTACTAAATACCCTTATTATTATTATTACCTTTATGCATTATTTGCAGTATATTTTTTACTTTTAGTTCAGGATATTTGTGTTTTTTGCTTTTTGTTTTCTCTTGTTAATGGTCATGTGTTAATATGCACTTACATTGTGCATACACATTAACTTACTTTTCTCAGTTCAGATTTGTGTTTTATTCATTTCATTGTGCATTCAGTGCATATATGGGTGTGACCGCCCTTTTTCTGAGCTGGGAAAGCCATCCTGTCTGGCCTAAGCTGTTACAAGTGGTTCAGCCGCTCGACCCTTATTCACATTCACGCCACTTGGCAAGTGAAAAGGTTTTAAATACTAGAGTAGGGACTGTCCCACAAGGGTTGCCGTGACGTGGCGGGATGGCTTGTACATTATTTTGATCAAAATTATGTTTACTAAATACCCTTATTATTACTATTATTACCTTTATGCATTATTTGCAGTATATTTTTTACTTTTAGTTCAGGATATTTGTGTTTTTTGCTTTTTGTTTTCTCTGGTTAATGGTCATGTGTTAATATGCACTTACATTGTGCATACACATTAACTTACTTTTCCCAGTTCAGATTTGTTTTTTTATACAGTTCCACTCCAGGCCAGCAGGGGGAGCTCTGAACCGGAATTCAGGGGAGGAGTGCTCTCTGAGGGCCAAGAGGAAGGAGTTGGCAGTTAGTAAATGGATTTTTAGATAGAGTGAGAAATGTTTTGATAGAGAATTAAGAATAAAGAATTGAATATGACAGGTGGCGGACCAGGTACTTGCGGTCAGCGTCTTGCGTCTAGAAGAGAGAACAATAATAAAGAAACGTGTACTAGAGAAGGAAAGCTGAATAATACTGAAGTGATAGTGAGTCACAGATAATGGTACTTAGAATGAAAAATTGCACTTTTTGACTTGAAATTTAGATAGTTAAATAAGAATTGTTTGTAACGTTCAAGAATAAGTACCTCCTATACTAGGAAGTTTAGTATAGGAATTGTTTATGCAGCATTATAAAATTTAGTATGTTCCTGTACTGTCAACTTTGTTGTCTTGCAGCCCGCGGACGTGCTGTGTTTAACGGGGGGTATGTGGCGCCCCTGAGGCTCAGTCGCCACAGAGGTACTGCACCTTCCTCTCTTTCTTTAATGGTGTAGTGCCCCACCAACATCCAGGTAAAGTGGGAACTCCTTTCCACGCTTCAACACTTGCACCCCACACAACAGCGTAGTTCTGCACAACCACATTGCTGCTCAGTGCTTAGAGAGTAGCAGAGCACCTCTGGTGGTTCCCTGCATGGAACACTGGATGTGCTGGGAGGTGAGTGGAGTTGAGATATATAAAAGAGTGAAAAAGTGTAGGATCACAGATCGGTCGGGGTTCAGTCTGACAGAAGGTCAGTGAGGAAGGAAGCCACTCGGGAAGAGTGGGGATTCCTGGGAGAAGGGATGGAGGAAGGAGTGCTGCAGCTGCCTCAGTGATCTGAGCCAGCTGGCACGGGAACGGAACAGAAGGAGAAAGACATAGAACTGCAACCTAAGCTTCCATAAGAGAGAGAAGGATCAGTACAGAACGAAGGAGTAGGAGAACCGAGAGGAGACGTGGGTTGAAAGAACTCTGCCTATAGGTTCTCAGTGCAAGGCCGGGGCCCAGTCCCTGAGGTTGTATGGACACTTATGATTCTGCAGCAGACACCGGTGGAGTAGTTGGCTGTAAATGCACTACTTCCAACTAAGACTCGGGGCACAACAGCAACTGATTAGAGAGCCAGGACTCCGGAGATGGGAGTCCTCGAGAGAGGTTACAGCTGTCTGCCATACGAGTAGAATTGTTAAGAACATCTGACAGGAGGAACTTAAGGCGCAATAGAGGAGTCGTTCAGGAAAGGTACATGTTGGCGGAGTGTTGAAGAGGAGCTTTCCACCTGGCCTGGAGGTTGGCTGAGTCTCTGACCCGGAAGACACGGCCCGGAGGCAGTCACCCTTGTGTACCACAGACTGTGAGTTAAGCTTTGGAACTGCAAGCCTTGGTGTCCTCCATTCATTCTCACGCCAACCCATTCAGCACCGCTACATCTGGGTACCATCTTTTACACTGCTTGCGCCTTTCCACAACCATTACAACTACACTGCCCTGGGACATCAGCCCTGCCTGTGGAAGGCTATGCCATCACTGCTGCACCACACCATCTGTCCCAGAGGATCTGTCTGCAGCGTCGGCTTAACACCTCCCTTGCCGAGCACCACAGGTGGCGTCACGAACTATTAACTACATATACATTCCGCCATTGACTTGGGCGCCTAGGGCCACGGTCCGGGTCACTGCTGCTGTGACACATCTCCCTGACACCGGCCCGGTACCGAGTACCCCACATCCCTGGGAGGGTGACCCACTATAGCATGTAAACATGAAATTTATTAAACTTGAATTGCATCACTGCTCTAGATAATAAGAAAAAATGGAGATAGCACATAATTTGGTCAATTCATGCATGCCCAACAGCCATCGACAAAGCAATCTTCTAATGCTGGGGACCTATCCAAATGTGAATCCTCTCCAAGGATGAAGCCTGCAGTTATTTGGGTAGTTGGGATCATGTTTTTTATTTGTAAGTTACGGTCAGCCTTTTGTTATTTACATATGGCTGATCAGTCCACCCAGCATCCTGTGATGGTTTTAATTACAGCAGGATCCTACCTACCCTTATAAATAAAGGCTTCATCCTTGTCAATGCCTGACATGCATGAATTGATCAAATTATGAATCATAGAATCATCATAGAATCATAGAATCATAGAGTTGGAAGGGACCTCCTGGGCCATCTGGTCCAACCCCCTGCTCAAAGCAGGATTCACTAAATCATCCCAGACAGATGTCTGTCCAGCCTCTGTTTGAAGACTTCTATTGAAGGAGAACTCACCACCTCTCGTGGCAGCCCGTTCCACTCATTGATCACTCTAACTGTCAAAAAGTTTTTTCTAATATCTAATCTGTGTCTCCTCCCATTCAGTTTCATCCCATTGCTTCTAGTCTTTCCTTGTTCAAATGAGAATAAAGTTGATCCTTCTCAATGTGACAGACCTTGAGATATTTGTAGACAGCTATTAAGTCTCCTCTCAGTCTTCTCTTTTGCAAGCTAAACATTCCCAAATCCTGCAACATTGCCTCATAAGACAGGGTTTGCAGACCGGTCACCATTCTGGTCGCTCTTCTCTGAGCTTGCTCCAGTTTGTTGATGTCTTTTTTAAAATGTGGCGCCCAAAACTGGACACAGTATTCCAGGTGAGGTCTGACCAAAGAGGAGTAGAGGGCAATAATGACTTCACGTGATCTAGACTGTATGCTTCTGTTAATACATCCTAGAATTACATTTGCCTTTTTTGCTGCTGCATCACACTGTTGACTCATATTCAGTCTGTGATCTATTAGTATAACCCAGTCTTTTTCACATGGGCTGTTGCTTACCCCTACTCCTCCCATTCTGTATATGCTTTTTTCATTTTTATTGCCCAGATGAAGTACTTTGCATTTTTCGCTGTTAAAAACCATTCTATTAGTTGCTGCCCACTGCTCTGTTTATTTATATCTTTTTGAATCCTCTCTCTCTTCTCTCATATTAGCTATCCCTCCTAGCTTTGTGTCATCATCAAATTTAATCAGTTTACCCTCAATTCCTTCATCTAAATTGTTGATAAAGATGTTGAACAAAACAGGGCCCAGGAGAGAGGCCTGCGGTACCCCACTTGAAACATTCTTCCAACTAGATGAGCTACTTCTCCATTTTTTCTTATTATCTAGAGCAGTAATGCAATTCAGATTTCATATAGTTGATGATTATATGCTATAGCATGACAGAGTGCATCTTTATTTGTTAGTTATGTATAGAGATGGCAACTGTTCGTACGCACCTGAACACACCAGTTTTCTGTTTGGAAGTCATTATTTTTCCAGTAGAGGAGATAGTAAAACAGGGGAAATGTTTAATATGCTGATTTTTGATGGTTCTGCAAATTAATTTGTCGCAACACTACCCACTACAGTCATCATACAAGATTTAGAAAAGGGAAAGCTTGAAATATTCAAAAAAAGCTCATTTTTTTTAGTCATCAGGCACAACGGATCATTCATCAAGATCAACAATTATTTGGGGGGAAACAATAACTTTTTTTTTAAAACAGACCAAGAAGGGATCCTTGCAGTTTGAAAGTTAGTATAATCACTTATCCAACCAGCTCAATTTTGGGGGTACCACTGCTATCTTCCCACAGTTTCTTAAGGCCCCACATTCACATTAGACTAATGTTTGCTGAACCGGCCAATATCAAAAGGTTTGGCCTGAAAGTCTAATACTGTATGTATGAGGGCACTGGTCAACTGATGTTATGGACATAAGTCAATCACATATGTCCAATTTCATCATTTGGTGACTTTCTCATAAAGATCACAGGAGCGCTAAGTGGAACGAGTGATACTGTGTATGGGACAAGCAGCTGAGGAGGCTGTCAGGTAAAAGATCGGCCCAAGCATCGTTTGGCTGACAGCCTTCTAGTGTGTGGCCCGCTTTAGACCATAAATGTAGTGATATGGGACCAGTGCTGTATTCAAATAGGAAACTCCAAAGGCTTGTTCTCAGGATCAGGGGGGTCCTGGTGACATGACCTTTTGTGATCAGCAAGTTATCACCTATACTATGGTTAGATAATAATTTTGTTGTTCAAATCTTCTAAATATTTGAAGCTAATCCTTCAATTATGATAAATGCATCCTTTCCATGATGAGTGAGGTCAGCCTAATGTGTTCAGCATCAATATGAAACTCGTCCATAAAATAACAAGTATCACTCTGCCTCCCATGTATAGTATGCCCAGAGCAATGGTCCTGAACTACTGGGCACGTGTGACCACCCATCACTGAAGACATTGTGTGGACATTCTGAGAAGGAGTCAAGTGAACATCAGGGGGCACCACAACAAGTATGTATTAGCAATATTTAAACATACAATGATTATTCAACAATAATTACAATTAATAAAACCGTTTTTTAGCCTGGTCTAACTGAGAAATGAAATGTACTCATGGAACAACCGGGCTATATTTTCCTGCGAAAAAATATTTTCTATTCCAAGTGCTAGTGCACTTCTACTTGGAGACTTTCTGGGATACTGTCTGCAGATGTTTTCTTGGTCTACTTAATACATGAAATGCACTTTCTTTAAACAACGAGGAAGCAAAACTTATTAGAGAAAAGACTTGTTTACAATTTCCTAAGACGCATGCCCAGGGTCGGGAATTATGGTTCCATCTGCTCCAGTAATGAAGTCAAACACATGGCACTCAGTTAAAACATCCCCTGGCTTTCCTAACATTGGTAATTATTGACAAAGCATCGGTATCTCTAAAAGATCATTTATTTGCTTTCTTCAGCAGTTTTCAATGCTGGAATGAGGACAATGTAAATATTTAAGGAACATTGGGGCTGAATACCTGAAAGGAGGTGGCAGAAAAGCCCCCGATTTCACTAGAAATCTTGCAGATTTTACATAGATAACGTGTCATAACCATTCCTTCTTTTCTACAAGGAATATAAAGTGTTCTTACATTACACAAGGTTATCAAAAGGGGATTTTTGTGCTATAATCAATTTAAGATTTTTGAGAGATGAGTGTGGAAGTCGATGTGCAAAATGTATGTTTAATTGTGGAGCCCTTATGATTAACCCTGCTATCTGTATGATTTTTCACTGCAGCGTTACTTTCTGCATCACTCCTGTGCTGTGACATCAGGTGTGCACTACACCTCAAAGTGACCCATGCTACTATATAGACTTTTCCCCCAAGGTGTGAGGTCACATGGTGATCTTTAATGTGTATTGTGTGTTGCTTCTACGCTAAGGCCGCTTTCACACTTCAGGCTTTCAGTATCCGGCATGGTGCGGCGAAAAACCGGACTGCCGGATCCGGCACCTGTTACGACCAGATCTGGCTTTTTCCCCGTGCTGTATCATTGCTGCCACGTTGCGCCGGATGGCAATGCGGTGCGTCCGTTTTTTTCCGAATCCGGAGAAAATAGCCGGTCCGGCGTCTGGAAAAAACGTTGCATGCAACGTTTTTTCCCAACGCCGGACCAGTTTTTCGCACCGCGCATGCCCGGAAACATTCTCTGCCAGGAATATATCCGGCAGAAAGAAGGATCCAGTGTCTGCGTATGCGGCCGGATCCGGTAGTCCGGTTTTTCACCACCCCATGGCGGATACCAAAAGCCTGAAGTGTGAAAGCGGCCTAAGGATGTCATCATGCATGTTTTCCCAATACTCTGATATTACTACTATTTCTATGATGTCTGAGTTGTAAGATCACTGAGTAGATTATCCCTGTACTGTGACATCAATGTGCTTATCCCTGCACTGTGACATCTCCATGAGCATAACCATATACTGTAATATTACTGTGGACATTGTCCTCCGAGGTTGCGTACAACTAATTGGAATGTGCATTTTGCATACTTGACCACCTGGTCTTGTTGCCAGCACCAGAGAATCCTGACAGCACATCGTATACACACTGTGACGATTCAGAGATCTGCAGACTTTCATCAGAAACCTGGACAACCATTTTAAAGGGAACCTGTCAAGGTTTGGCCGATACGAGTTAAAGCCACCGCTAGGGATGAGCGAGTATACTCGTTAGGATTCGGTACTCGGCGAGTAATGCGGTACTCGCGGTACTCGAATCCTAACGAGTAAATTTCACTACTCACCTCGCAATATTCGGATCTCCCGCCCAGCGTGTGTTAGCCAATCACAGTAAAGCCACAGCCTTCTTTGTTGTGGCATTACTGTGATTGGCTGGCCGCGCAGCATCACTGGAGAGCGGTCGCATCAGCTGATGTGGCTGCTCTCCACGGGAGATTGAGATGGGACCTTTGTTAGTAATGGGATTATGGCGGAAAGGTGAGTATAGGTTTCTTTATTATTTTATGTTTATTACAGGTGATCGATGGCTTCGGGGAATTAGGTGTGTGTGGTGAGAATGTACTCTGTGTTATGTGTTGTATGTTATGTGTATGTACTGTATGTTATATGTTGTATGTTCTGTATGTCGTTTTTTTTTCTTTTTTACATTCACCACATTAGCTGGATGATGGGAATACTACTTTGCCATCATCCACTAATGCTGTCACTGTAGCGGGCATAGCCGGATGGGACAAGTAGTCCCATCGGACAATGCCCGCACAGCCCTCACAGGCCCCGCACACACGCACACAGCCCCACAGACCCCCGCACACATTCTCCACACACACCCGACAACCCGACCTGGAAGGGAAGAAAAGTAAGTTTTATTTTACTCCCCTGCGGGGCGGTCCAGTTCGAGGCGTGTCGCTCTCCTTGGTCTGACACTTCCCATCTTCTTGCGAAGCTGCCCTCTTTCTTGGTTCATGTGGATGATGCGACCCTGCGTTATCCACACAGTTGGCTCGGCATCCCACTGCTGCGCAGGCGTAATTATCTGTTATTAGAAGAGCCAAGGCCCCATTGCACACTTTTGAATGGGCCTCCTTTCGCCATGTGACCATGTGATGAGCCACCCTAACATAGACTTGTGTAGTGCACAGCAGACAGGCATGTACATTAAAGTGTACAACTTGTGATTGTCATCAGGTCCCCCTTCTTCCCGAACTCTCCTCCATTCTTCTCCTTGCCATGGCATGCACAGCCACACTATAAAGTGTGTGCTGTGGGGCCTTGGCTATTCTAATTGCACGCAGTAATTTTGCAGTTCAGAAGTACTACACACAATGATGTCACAGTACAGGAAACATGACCCGAAAGGCCAGCATGATGGTGCTGCGATTTTCTACTAGCAGATCAGGAGATGGTGAGATGCCAAATGCAGGCGGGCCCAAGATGCTTATTACTGATGAGCATGGTTTTTTTCTTGCTTTGCTAGCATCCCTTGTTCCCTTGTGGTAAGGCATCCCACCATCTTTTTATATAGAAAGGTTTTATGCTTTGCTCTGCTTTGATCTTCATAAGATTAGAGCAGAGCACCCCTCCAGTGAGCTGAGGGTCCTCTAACGATGCCTACTATTCATAACAAGGCTGCTGTACATATCATTTTGCGGAGAAGCCTGAGAGGATCTGGACGCGTTTCAAACACTATGTGTTCTTAATCTCAGAATGATTTTAATCCTGGAGCTGGACAATTTCTTCTTTCAAGTATCTATTGCTGTGTCTGGTGGAGATGAGTCCTTGCTCGGATCACCATAGCCGGATTAAATTATACTGGGGTGAGCTGAATTTCCTTTGTTTATATATTATCTCTGTACTGTGACATCACTTTATTTATTATCACTGTACTGCAACATTATTATTATTATTTATTATTATAGTGCCATTTATTCAATGGCCCTTACATGTGAGGAGGGGTATGCATAATAAAAACAAGAACAGTAATCTTAAACGACTCAAGTTTCGACTGGTACAGGAGGAGAGAGGACCCTGCCCACGAGGGCTCACAATCTACAAGGGATGGGTGACAATACAGTAGGTGAGGGTAGAGCTGGTTGTGCAGCGGTTTGGTCGATCGGTGGTTACTGAAGGTTGTAGGCTTGCAACATCACTGTCTGTATTATCCCGGAAATAAAGGGATCACTTTATTTATCATCTCTGTACTGTGACATCACCATGTGGACCGTGACATCACTTCACCATATTTATTATCCCTCTACTGTGCTGAGAACTCAGTGACGGGCTGCAGCCAATCAAAATACACCGGACCAGTATCTTGTCGGCATTACTAGACCCGAGAAGGGCGAATTATAGTTTGGTTTGTTATTTTATAACCTATGGAATTTTAAAATTTGAATCAGGACAACTTCTTTATGACACATGTGTCTGGCTGTATTATGGAAATGTTGTTCAGATCTATTATACAATACGCACAATATGTTAATTATGCAAATTGTCTCTTCAGAGAGGAAGAGGACTAGAACTCTATATGTTGTCACACTTGCTGCCCTCTGAATGCCTTTGATTTCATATGCAGCTTTTTCTCCTTTTGTATAAGCCTTATTTAAGGATATGACTACTACTATTCTGGTGGAGCCATCCTTATATTGAATTGACTGGCCATTCTTCTAAATTGTATCCAAGCAATACATCAGTTCCCAGCAGCAGCCATGTAACCTAGATGACTAAAGCTTCTTCTGGCATAATATCAGATTACTGAAGCCTACACTACTTATCTGTGTAGAAACTCCAAGCTGAAAGTGCTTGTTTCTGATAAGACAAACCTTTTAAGACAGCTGACATTGATGTGGATAAAAAAATCCTAATTTTACCAGCCTATAGGCTCTTCCCCACGGTTCACTCATGTTTAGGCTAGAGAGTTGATGACCCCTAAGGCCACCCATGCAGCATGGATCATTATAAAGCTGGGGATTTACATGACAACTTTCGACAGCTCCAAAGCCTTATAACATGTGCTTGACTTACACGAGAGGTTTTTTGGACCTTATATCTTCCTTCCTGATGAGTTTGTTTCATGAAGATCTCAAGGAGGTTGCACATACATGTGGTTCAGTATACTCCTATGATCTGTGCTTAGCCTTAGCTCACACCCAGTAGTCAGTAAAGTGATACGGGTTAGACCTGGGCAACGTTCACATACATAAAAGACAGAGAAAGAGAACAATTCAGGAAAATGTATTTTTGTGCAAACCTCTGTAGACCTGTACACATAAACAACCATTGAGTCTAAATAGTGCCCATGTAATGTCTACCCTTGGTGATGAAAATGTATTTGCTATATCTCAAGCCCATTGCCTACTGTCCGATAAAGATAGCTCTTTACAGTGCTCAAAACTTTCTGGAGTCTTATTGGTGTGAATTTTGGATGTCATACTCTGCATACTACAAGGCAAAGAGCTTATAGGTGGGAATGAGAAATATTCCAGGAGGCAAGTGACTAATAATGTGAAGGACATCAAATAATCCATCCATTTGTGATGAGTTAGTTTTATAGTCTTCTAGGCGTCGTAAAGTGAACTATGTCATGGCCATATTGTGCCTCATTAGGTTCCAGCTTCACATACACTAGACTTTGGTAAGTTTTAGAAATTTTCAGATTTAGCAAAGTTTCTGAAACCCCTTAATTTTTTCTTAGACATGGCCTATAGCAGTTGCAGTGGGCATACAATGCAAATGGTCAATGACCAACAACAGCGAATAGTCTAATGTTCTTGGCTTCTGATGGCTTTCTAATAAGTCCCTTAGGGTATTAGCAGGTGATATGATGATGGTGTTATCCATAATGCTCCATCATATAGTCACAGAAATAGTGTCCTCAGATACAGTAGCCAGAAGACCAGTGACTCTATGATGGTAATACTACTGGCTTTAATGGTTATATGTCGTCTATATAACATAAACAGTCTATTCAACCTACCTAAGTAAGTTAAGGCTGCTTAGGCCTGTTTCAAACTTCAGTTTTTTTGTGTCAGTTAAAATCCGCCAAAATGGCGGAAAGCGGATGCGTTGCTAACTGATGTGAACGGATGCCACTGGACCGTTTTTTTGACAGATCCGATGAATGAGGAATTTTAAAGGAACCGGAGAGAGAGAGAGAGATTTTTTTTCTGTCCGCCAGAAATGATTTCAGGGTTAAATTTCCACCTGACTTCATTCCTCCGGGCATGCGCACTATAAAAATGCGGATCCTGCAGCAAAAAAAACGTGGCATGGTCCGTCCAGGCATCTCGGCGGACGCAAAAAAATTGACGGATCCACAAAAAAAAGGATCCAACGGATGGCCATCCGTCAAAATCCGCCGGTAACGCAAATCAATGGGGAAAAAAACGGATCCGCCAAAAAAAAATGGCGGATCCATTTTTTTGCAAAAACGGCGGATTTTGACTGATGGTCAAAAATGGAAGTGTGAAACAGGCCTTAGGAAGATCAAAACCTTGCTGCCAAAAAATATACCCAATTTGTTAAGCAAACAGCCATTCTGGCAACCCTGAGACCACCATCAGCCGGGGAAGCAATCAGCCCACACTCATTTTCCTAGCGGGAGGCATGCTACCTTATATGTCCCTCAATAAAATCAAGTAGTCATGAGCAAGTGTCCTAGTGAAGAATTTGGGTGGGGAATGCATAAACTATACAATTCCTGCAAACAGCCCATTTAAGTCACAAATGCTTCACTTGGCAAAAAAGGTTTAGCTAAGAAATTTTCTGCCTCCTTCATTGATTGGTTGTATGGTAAAAATCCCACAATACATATGGAAAAGTCTTAAAAAAATTTTTTAAAAATTAATTTCACTTCATAACCATAAATTATAATATCCTTATTTATATGGGAAATCACAAAAGTGCTTACACCAATTTGCAGATTTGTTTGAATTTGACCAGGAAATTCAATTTATCCCCATAACATAAGAGAGTTAAGGTGAAAAAATAAAACAAATGAAAACTTTTCCCCAGCCCTTACCTTACTCATGCAGTTTCCCACATGATCATCCAGGTCCGGTCTTAACTCACTTCCACCATTTTTGTTCATGCCACAGATTCTCCTGCACTTTCTGTAGCTACTAAGCCTTGTAATGCCATGATGTGCATCAGACCTCAACAAGACTTTATTGGTGCCAGAGGCATTAACCTCCCAATGGGACCCATGGCATGAAATAGACCAATGTACTGAGAATGAAGACTATTGAAGAACAACCAAGTGGGGAGCTGAGTGGACAAGATGAGGGCTACAGAGAGGAGAGAAGTTGACTATTAATATTAAACCATTGCCGGCTCTTGTTACTTTGGAAAAAGGAGACTGACTGCTGTTTTCCTAGATTTGTTTGAATTGCAAAAGTTTCAGATTATGGCCAATTCAATTTTTTATGCCATTCAGGGAGAATTAAATTCACCTTGAGATGATTCCCTCATTTCTATTCACATTACTCAAGCACACCCTAGTACATGAAGAACAAATACATGAAGAGTTGGACGCAAAAGAGATTTTCCCTATGAAACAGTAATGTTTCATTTCTTTTTTCATTCGTTCGCTTTAAATTTTAAAAAGGCCATAACCACCGGCCCATTACTTCGCACCTCAGACTCCCAACTAACAAAACCACACAGATTGAGCTAATCAAGTCTATGAAGACGGCTCCTCCGCTCTGCCAAAGACCCTCCAGAAACAGAGATTTCCCGCTGAGATCTGCGAATATATCCACAATACTGAATCCCGGTTAATCTAAGAGTTTCGCTACGGAGATAATGTTGTTTTTATAGGGATCCAATCAGTCAGGGTTCATATACTTCAACCTCGCTAATGAAGAAAATTGTGTGCGCTGCGCTATAATTCTCCAGAAGAGACGCATAAAGGAGATAGGGGATTAGCTTATCCTAAGGCTTCTGTAAATTACTGGGGATTATGTAGCCTGTATCCTTATAGGAAGAAGAATTATAGCGTCCTTGGGGCTTTATAGGAATGTTATAAATTTAGGAACATTGGACCACTGACAGCTTGCAATATGGTTTTAATATGTTATGAGTATGACATGTTCAGTGAATACAAAAGTTCCTATACAATCCAAGCCTTGGGGTACAACGAAAATCATATGAAAATTGGTGTAAATCTAGATGTAGAAACATGGAAAAAAAATAGATATCTTTTATATCTGGAATGAGACCTCTGGCTTTTAAACAGCACCTAGCTACAGCAGAGTGTGTGGACAGCACCTTGCTACAGCAGAGTGTGTGGACAGCACCTTGGTACAGCAGAGTGTGGACAGCACCTTGCTACAGCAGAGTGTGTGGACAGACACCTTGGTACAGCAGAGTGTGTGGACAGCACCTTGCTACAGCAGAGTGTGTGGACAGCACCTTGCTACAGCAGAGTGTGTGGACAGCACCTTGCTACAGCAGAGTGTGTGGATAGCACCTTGGTACAGCAGAGTGTGGACAGCACCTTGCTACAGCAGAGTGTGTGGACAGACACCTTGGTACAGCAGAGTGTATGGACAGACACCTTGGTACAGCAGAGTGTGTGGACAGCACCTTGGCACAGCAGAGTGTGGAATGCACTTTGGTACAGCAGAGTGTGTAGACAGACACCTTGGTACACCAGAGTGTGTGGAGAGCGCCTTGGTACAGCAGAGTGTGTGGACAGCACCTTGGTACAGCAGAGTGTGTAGACAGCACCTTGGCACAGCAGAGTGTGGACAACACCTTGGTACAGCAGAGTGTGGACAACACCTTGCCACAGCAGAGTGTGGACAGCACCTTGGTACAGCAGAGTGTGGACAGCACCTTGGTACAGCAGAGTGTGTGGACAGCGCCTTGGTACAGCAGAGTGTGTGGACAGCACCTTGGTACAGCAGAGTGTGTAGACAGACACCTTGGTACAGCAGAGTGTGTGGACAGCACCTTGGTACAGCAGAGTGTGTGGCCAGCACCTTGGTACAGCAGAGTGTGTGGACAGCACCTTGGTACAGTAGAGTGTGTGGACAGCACCTTGGTACAGCAGAGTGTGTGGCCAGCACCTTGGTACAGCAGAGTGTGTGGACTGCACCTTGGTACAGTAGAGTGTGTGGACAGCACCTTGGTACAGTAGAGTGTGTGGACAGCACCTTGGTACAGCAGAGTGTGGACAGCACCTTGGTACAGCAGAGTGTGTGGACAGCACCTTGGCACAGCAGAGTGTGTGGACAGCACCTTGGTACAGTAGAGTGTGTGGACAGCACCTTGGTACAGCAGAGTGTGTGGCCAGCACCTTGGTACAGCAGAGTGTGTGGACTGCACCTTGGTACAGTAGAGTGTGTGGACAGCACCTTGGTACAGTAGAGTGTGTGGACAGCACCTTGGTACAGCAGAGTGTGGACAGCACCTTGGTACAGCAGAGTGTGTAGACAGACACCTTGGTACAGCAGAGTGTGTAGAAAGACACCTTGGTACAGCAGAGTGTGTGACCAGCACCTTGGTACAGCAGAGTGTGTGGAGAGCCCCTTGGTACAGCAGAGTGTGTGGCCAGCACCTTGGTACAGCAGAGTGTGTGGACAGACACCTTGGTACAGCAGAGTGTGTGGACAGCACCTTGGTACAGCAGAGTGTGTGGACAGACACCTTGGTACAGCAGAGTGTGTAGACAGACACCTTGGTACAGCAGAGTGTGTAGACAGACACCTTGGTACAGCAGAGTGTGTAGACAGACACCTTGGTACAGCAGAGTGTGTGGACAGCACCTTGGTACAGCAGATTGTGTGGACAGCACCTTGGTACAGTAGAGTGTGTAGACAGACACCTTGGTACAGCAGAGTGTGTGGCCAGCACCTTGGTACAGCAGAGTGTGTAGACAGACACCTTGGTACAGCAGAGTGTGTGGACAGCACCTTGGTACAGCAGAGTGTGTGGCCAGCACCTTGGTACAGGAGAGTGTGTGGACAGCACCTTGGTACAGCAGAGTGTGTGGACAGTACCTTGGTACAGCAGAGTGTGTGGCCAGCACCTTGGTACAGCAGAGTGTGTGGACAGCACCTTGGTACAGCAGAGTGTGTGGACAGACACCTTGGTACAGCAGAGTGTGTGGACAGCACCTTGGTACAGCAGAGTGTGTGGACAGACACCTTGGTACAGCAGAGTGTGTAGACAGACACCTTGGTACAGCAGAGTGTGTAGACAGACACCTTGGTACAGCAGAGTGTTTAGACAGACACCTTGGTACAGCAGAGTGTGTGGACAGCACCTTGGTACAGCAGATTGTGTGGACAGCACCTTGGTACAGTAGAGTGTGTAGACAGACACCTTGGTACAGCAGAGTGTGTGGCCAGCACCTTGGTACAGCGGAGTGTGTAGACAGACACCTTGGTACAGCAGAGTGTGTAGACAGACACCTTGGTACAGCAGAGTGTGTGGCCAGCACCTTGGTACAGCAAAGTGTGGCCAGAACCTTGGTACAGCAGAGTGTGTAGACAGACACCTTGGTACAGCAGAGTGTATGGCAGCACCTTGGTACAGCAAAGTGTGGCCAGCACCTTGGTACAGCAGAGTGTGTAGACAGACACCTTGGTACAGCAGAGTGTGTAGACAGACACCTTGGTACAGCAGCAGAGTGTGTGGCCAGCACCTTGGTACAGTAGAGTGTGTAGACAGACACCTTGGTACAGCAGAGTGTGTAGACAGACACCTTGGTACAGCAGAGTGTGTAGACAGACACCTTGGTACAGCAGAGTGTGTAGACAGACACCTTGGTACAGCAGAGTGTGGACAGCACCTTGGTACAGCAGATTGTGTGGACAGCACCTTGGTACAGTAGAGTGTGTAGACAGACACCTTGGTACAGCAGAGTGTGTAGACAGACACCTTGGTACAGCAGAGTGTGTGGCCAGCACCTTGGTACAGCAGAGTGTGTAGACAGACACCTTGGTACAGCAGAGTGTGTAGACAGACACCTTGGTACAGCAGCAGAGTGTGTGGCCAGCACCTTGGTACAGTAGAGTGTGTAGACAGACACCTTGGTACAGTAGAGTGTGTAGACAGACACCTTGGTACAGCAGAGTGTGTAGACAGACACCTTGGTACAGCAGAGTGTGGACAGCACCTTGGTACAGCAGATTGTGTGGACAGCACCTTGGTACAGTAGAGTGTGTAGACAGACACCTTGGTACAGCAGAGTGTGTAGACAGACACCTTGGTACAGCAGAGTGTGTGGCCAGCACCTTGGTACAGCAGAGTGTGTAGACAGACACCTTGGTACAGCAGAGTGTGTAGACAGACACCTTGGTACAGCAGAGTGTATGGCCAGCTCCTTGGTACAGCAGAGTGTATGGCCAGCACCTTGGTACAGCAGAGTGTGTGGACAGCACCTTGGTGCAGCAGAGTGTGTGGACTGCACCTTGGTACTGTAGAGTGTGGACAGCACCTTGGTACAGCAGAGTGTGTGGCCAGCACCTTGGTACAGCAGAGTGTGTAGACAGACACCTTGGTACAGCAGAGTGTGTAGACAGACACCTTGGTACAGCAGAGTGTGTAGACAGACACCTTGGTACAGCAGAGTGTGTGGCCAGCACCTTGGTACAGCAGAGTGTGTAGACAGACACCTTGGTACAGTAGAGTGTGTAGACTGACACCTTGGTACAGCAGAGTGTGTAGACAGACACCTTGGTACAGCAGAGTGTGTGGACAGCACCTTGGTGCAGCAGAGTGTGTGGACTGCACCTTGGTACTGTAGAGTGTGGACAGCACCTTGGTACAGCAGAGTGTGTAGACAGACACCTTGGTACAGCAGAGTGTGGACAGCACCTTGGTACAGAAGAGTGTGTAGACAGACACCTTGGTACAGCAGAGTGTGTAGACAGACACCTTGGTACAGCAGAGTGTGTAGACAGACACCTTGGTACAGCAGAGTGTGTGGCCAGCACCTTGGTACAACAGAGTGTATGGCTAGCACCTTGGTACAGCAGAGTGTGTGGACAGCACCTTGGTACAGCAGAGTGTGTGGACAGTACCTTGGTACAGCAGAGTGTGTGGACAGCACCTTGGTACAGCAGAGTGTGTGGACAGTACCTTGGTACAGCAGAGTGTGTGGACAGACACCTTGGTACAGCAGAGTGTGTGGACAGCACCTTGGTACAGTAGAGTGTGTGGACAGACACCTTGGTACAGCAGAGTGTGGACAGCACCTTGGTACAGAAGAGTGTGTAGACAGACACCTTGGTACAGCAGAGTGTGTAGACAGACACCTTGGTACAGCAGAGTGTGTAGACAGACACCTTGGTACAGCAGAGTGTGTAGACAGACACCTTGGTACAGCAGAGTGTGTGGCCAGCACCTTGGTACAGCAGAGTGTATGGCCAGCACCTTGGTACAGCAGAGTGTGTGGACAGCACCTTGGTACAGCAGTGTGTGGACAGTACCTTGGTACAGCAGAGTGTGTGGACAGCACCTTGGTACAGCAGAGTGTGTGGCCAGCACCTTGGTACAGCAGAGTGTATGGACAGCACCTTGGTACAGCAGAGTGTGTGGACAGTACCTTGGTACAGCAGAGTGTGTGGACAGACACCTTGGTACAGCAGAGTGTGTGGCCAGCACCTTGGTACAGCAGAGTGTGTGGACAGACACCTTGGTACAGCAGAGTGTGTAGACAGACACCTTGGTACAGCAGAGTGTGTGGACAGTACCTTGGTACAGCAGAGTGTGTAGACAGACACCTTGGTACAGCAGAGTGTGTAGACAGACACCTTGGTACAGCAGAGTGTGGACAGCACCTTGGTACAGCAGATTGTGTGGACAGCACCTTGGTACAGTAGAGTGTGTAGACAGACACCTTGGTACAGCAGAGTGTGTAGACAGACACCTTGGTACAGCAGAGTGTGTGGCCAGCACCTTGGTACAGCAGAGTGTGTAGACAGACACCTTGGTACAGCAGAGTGTGTAGACAGACACCTTGGTACAGCAGAGTGTGTGGCCAGCTCCTTGGTACAGCAGAGTGTGTGGACAGTACCTTGGTACAGCAGAGTGTGTAGACAGACACCTTGGTACAGCAGAGTGTGTGGCCAGCTCCTTGGTACAGCAGAGTGTGTGGACAGCACCTTGGTGCAGCAGAGTGTGTGGACTGCACCTTGGTACAGCAGAGTGTGTAGACAGACACCTTGGTACAGCAGAGTGTGTAGACAGACACCTTGGTACAGCAGAGTGTGTGGCCAGCTCCTTGGTACAGCAGAGTGTGTAGACAGACACCTTGGTACAGCAGAGTGTGTAGACAGACACCTTGGTACAGCAGAGTGTGTGGCCAGCTCCTTGGTACAGCAGAGTGTGTGGACAGCACCTTGGTGCAGCAGAGTGTGTGGACTGCACCTTGGTACTGTAGAGTGTGGACAGCACCTTGGTACAGCAGAGTGTGTGGCCAGCACCTTGGTACAGCAGAGTGTGTAGACAGACACCTTGGTACAGCAGAGTGTGTAGACAGACACCTTGGTACAGCAGAGTGTGTGGCCAGCACCTTGGTACAGCAGAGTGTGTGGACAGCACCTTGGTACAGCAGAGTGTGTGGACAGACACCTTGGTACAGCAGAGTGTATAGACAGACACCTTGGTACAGCAGAGTGTGTGGACAGCACCTTGGTACAGCAGAGTGTGTGGACAGCACCTTGGTACAGCAGAGTGTGTGGACAGACACCTTGGTACAGCAGAGTGTGTAGACAGACACCTTGGTACAGCAGAGTGTGTGGACAGTACCTTGGTACAGCAGAGTGTGTAGACAGACACCTTGGTACAGCAGAGTGTGTAGACAGACACCTTGGTACAGCAGAGTGTGGACAGCACCTTGGTACAGCAGATTGTGTGGACAGCACCTTGGTACAGTAGAGTGTGTAGACAGACACCTTGGTACAGCAGAGTGTGTAGACAGACACCTTGGTACAGCAGAGTGTGTGGCCAGCACCTTGGTACAGCAGAGTGTGTAGACAGACACCTTGGTACAGCAGAGTGTGTAGACAGACACCTTGGTACAGCAGAGTGTGTGGCCAGCTCCTTGGTACAGCAGAGTGTGTGGACAGTACCTTGGTACAGCAGAGTGTGTAGACAGACACCTTGGTACAGCAGAGTGTGTGGCCAGCTCCTTGGTACAGCAGAGTGTGTGGACAGCACCTTGGTGCAGCAGAGTGTGTGGACTGCACCTTGGTACAGCAGAGTGTGTAGACAGACACCTTGGTACAGCAGAGTGTGTAGACAGACACCTTGGTACAGCAGAGTGTGTGGCCAGCTCCTTGGTACAGCAGAGTGTGTAGACAGACACCTTGGTACAGCAGAGTGTGTAGACAGACACCTTGGTACAGCAGAGTGTGTGGCCAGCTCCTTGGTACAGCAGAGTGTGTGGACAGCACCTTGGTGCAGCAGAGTGTGTGGACTGCACCTTGGTACTGTAGAGTGTGGACAGCACCTTGGTACAGCAGAGTGTGTGGCCAGCACCTTGGTACAGCAGAGTGTGTAGACAGACACCTTGGTACAGCAGAGTGTGTAGACAGACACCTTGGTACAGCAGAGTGTGTGGCCAGCACCTTGGTACAGCAGAGTGTGTGGCCAGCACCTTGGTACAGCAGAGTGTGTAGACAGACACCTTGGTACAGCAGAGTGTGTAGACAGACACCTTGGTACAGCAGAGTGTGTGGACAGCACCTTGGTACAGCAGAGTGTGTGGACAGCACCTTGGTACAGCAGAGTGTGTGGACAGACACCTTGGTACAGCAGAGTGTGTGGCCAGCACCTTGGTACAGCAGAGTGTGTGGACAGCACCTTGGTACAGCAGAGTGTGTGGCCAGCACCTTGGTACTGTAGAGTGTGGACAGCACCTTGGTACAGCAGAGTGTGTGGCCAGCACCTTGGTACAGCAGAGTGTGTAGACAGACACCTTAGTACAGCAGAGTGTGTAGACAGACACCTTGGTACAGCAGAGTGTGTGGCCAGCTCCTTGGTACAGCAGAGTGTATAGACAGACACCTTGGTACAGCAGAGTGTGTGGCCAGCACCTTGGTACAGCAGAGTGTGTGGACAGACACCTTGGTACAGCAGAGTGTGTGGACAGCACCTTGGTACAGCAGAGTGTGTGGACAGACACCTTGGTACAGCAGAGTGTGTGGACAGCACCTTGGTACAGCAGAGTGTGTGGCCAGCACCTTGGTACAGCAGAGTGTATGGCCAGCACCTTGGAACCCTACAGCTATGTATGTAAAAAGGCAGGTATAGCAAAGCTGAGTGTGTGGACAGCACCTTGAAATAGCCGAGCTATGTTTTCACTGCAATTTTATATAGTAAAGTTTGATATAGCTGGTCATGCGCACAATATTTTGGAACGACAGAGCTGAGTTGGCAGCCTGGCACCTTGGTATAGCACAGCTAAATGTGCTGACTGTAGCTTGGAACAGCAAATCCGAGTTGGCAGACACACTTTAAGGAAACTGTTGCAGAGTCTAGTGATAGTTTAGCTGGGTTTGGCTAAGCTGAGTGAAAGGAAATGGTAGCAGCGTGTACCTACTACCTGAATACTCAGGTGACAAATGCTTAGGGCAGCAAATGCTCTTATTGGTGGTAGAGCCTGGACAGTTGAGTAATAAAATAGCCCCATGCTCTGGTGCCTTTATGGGGTGGGAGTGCAAATTCCATGTGCCAAGTGTGTAGGCACAGGTATGACGCATGGCAGGTGGGGCCCTTTTAATAGATTTTATATTGGAGACCAGGAGCTTTAGCTTACTCTCCATTTGAAAGTTTTCCTTACTTGATGTTAGGAAATACTGTAGTTTCCATTAAAATCCTGTGACTGGTTTTCTAATCAACCCACAAATTCCTTACAGAGTTTCGACCAATTTAGAGCCAAAATTTGCTCTTTCCACTCAGTTATAATCTTTTGTCATTTTTATTGCAACAGGGACAAAGTTACATTGCAAGAGGTGTCTTATAGCCCAATGAATCTGAGAGGCATAACTTAAATAAGGAATAGTCGATGTTGCTGGCAGAGGTATCATCTTGCCACACATTTTCTCTATCGTGACCGCTGCAGGAGACATATAGCATTACATGCTGGGCATTACAATCAGTATGCAATCACGTAATAAGTGGTCACACCACGTCCTTCAGAGTGTGGTCTGCTCTTTGTTCCGGGATCTATGCTCTGGAGAAGAGAGGTAAGTAACCACAAGTGATGAGCAAACGTGGTTAGATAAGGTCTTATCCGAGCATGCTCGGGTGCTAACAAACAGGTAATCCCTGCATGTCTAGCGAGACATGCAGCCGCGGGGACTTGAACATGTTTTTTGAGAACACTGAAGACACTCTGTTAGCACCTGAGCATGATCGGTAAGACCTTATCCAAGCACGTTCGCTCATCACTAGCTACCCCCTCTATGATGTCTCTATGAAAAGAGATTCTGTTTCTGCATTTGTAGGGAAGGTGATCTGGCGGACGGACGGACTTGTCAGAATAGAGAAGGAAAGGTTTGCACAGGTTAGACAGGTGTCAGTTACTACAGTGGGGAAACAGCTAGGAAAGTGTAGTGGACGTGCAGTACCTTGGGTTGACCATTAGAGGGCAGGGAGGAGTGTGAGCAAAGGACTTGACATCAGCTTAGGGCTTAGGAAACCGTTGGTCATGGGGGGCGGAGTTACAGGGAACCGGGAATGATATAAATACTGAGGGAGGGTTCCAGAAGGTTCCAGTCCCCAGGGGGAGCTCGAGTGACAGGAGTACTACGACAGTTTGTGCACTCTGAGGAAAACCAAACCAGGGGGACTGAGGAGAGAGAACATCAGGGAGGTGGTCCCGACTGGAAAATACCGCAGTATAGACGAGGCACCGAGGTAACGCATACCATATTGAGAGAGGGAGACGACTGTTCAGTAGAAGTACTGTTGGTTTACGGGCCTAAGACGACCACAGTGACGGATCTGAAAGGAGCGTCAACAAGTGAAGAGGGGCCGGTATGTATATGTACGTCCCCGGTGTAAAGTACGGTGTGCGAGAAACGGCTCTGGAAACGGGGAGCCGATAAGCGAAGTGAAGTCTAGTGAAGTAAAGTGTATCGAAGTGTGGTGTACTGCGGAGGCCGTCAGGTGGACGGCGAAGAGAATAAAACTTGGACCTGTTGTACCCGATACTTGCCTCCATCGTGTCTCTGTTACATCTCTGCGCGGTAAGAGAGGGACCACCCCCCAGCTCGGCCCAGCGACCCTACACATTAACCTCTTTCATTAATTGCAAAACCTGAATTTATTGTATGGAGTCAAGATTTTTCTGTTATTTTGGTCTCCTATGAGAGTATTGATGTTGTATGACAAATGCTAAAGATAGTTATTCCAGCACCCATTAGGTCACCAAGCTTTTTTTTTCAAATTGGAAAATCCCCAGAAGTCCCAGTCTACTTAAAATATGATAAACCTGCTATTATATCTTTATTATCTTTATTTTAAAATTATTCTGCCTCTCCTGGCAATTCTTAAAAGTTTTGTGTGGTGGACATGTAAGCTATTTCTATGCATTCCACAGATGCATAGGTACTGTATACAGCCGACGCGGTCGAGCGCTCCAGATGTGGCGATCATACACAGTCCTTTCTAATAAAACTGGGAATCCTAAATCTATTGTAAATGTTAAGACAATGCAAGAAAAAGCCCAGGCTCTGCATTCTGTCACTGCGGATTGTGCCATCTCCTGAAGGATTAGGAAACCTGTGATGGGAAGGGGAGCTTATCTATCAATTAATTCCAAAGATGTGATAAATTCCACTGCTCCATGGGAACTGAATTAACTCTTCCAGAGTCAAAAGGTACTGTCACACTTAGCGATGCACCAGCGATCCCGACAACGATATAGATCACTGGTGCATCGCTAAGTGGTCGCTAGTGAGCTGCCACACAGGCAGATCTCACCAGCGACATAGCAGCGGTCGGGGGTCGCTACTTACCTGTCAGACGAGGCGATCCTGACGTCCTCCCGCCCGCGTCCACATGTCGCTCGCCGGCGCCACAGGAAGCCCAGCAGGAAGCTGACGACGAGAAACGGCCCAGGACGTTCTCGCGCGATCAGCGATAACCAGCGGGGGAGCCGGTCGGAGGTAAGTATCACACATAGCGATATCGCTAGCAATATCACTGCTGCATCACAAAGCCAGTGACGTTATAGCGATATTTCTAGCAATATCAGTTAGTGTGACGGGGCCTAAAGTCATTTGCTATTTATCAACTTAAGAAGGTATCCAGCAGCAGATGGCAATAAGAGCTTCTTGGGTTTAACAATAAGGGGTAGGAAAGTTGCCCTTGCTCTTCCACAAATGTAGCACAACTGAAGTTGTAATTTTAATAAATCTGTCAAGCTTTAGAATATACCATATGCATGAGGATGGATTATATTCATTGCTAAGTTATGTGAGCCCCATAAGAAAAATATTTTAGATCTTATTTGAAAAATTGTCTGGTTTGGAGCTTGATTTTAAAATATCCTATTAGTAAGTTCATAAAGGGAACTTGGCTCGGGAAAAACATCTATCATCAGATCAGAAAGTATATTTTCTTCAAAGTGTTTCTCATGTTGGAGGACCCAGCATTGCCCAGACAGCACATTGATGTGAATAGGAACTGTGTGATGCTTCATTTCTCCTGTGGTGGCACTGTAGGAAAATTTAGCACTTGATGTTTTGCTTCAATCCAGGTTACAACTGGTTTAAGTCCCAGCACTCATTACGAGATCTGCTCATGATCATATAATGGCCCAACTGGCAAATAGATGGCCCAAAGTGGTCAAGCTAGGTTCAATAAGGTGGGAGGGATAGAGAAATATTGGTCTGGGTATTTATTTGTGAGGTATAATACAGAACTTTATCCTTACCTCTCTAGGACAGATACACAGGGAAGTCTAATAGTCGCAAAGAAGTAAAGACATTCTAAGATCATCCAAGATCTTCAATGGCTATGGGAAATATCAAAGGAATTATTCCAGTGTGGAAAGAATCCAAAATCTGATTTCATTTTCCCTCTGCAGAACATCTCTAACCTGATAGTTTCCCATCCCAATTAATTTATGTAAATGTTTATTTCCTGTCAGATACTGAACTGATGTCTGACCGCTCCAATCAGAAAGTTAGTGATAAATTTGGAAAAAAAACAAACATTGTCGTTTAATAGAGGTCACAAAGAGTCCCAACCGCACAGAGGGAACCAGGCGAGGCTGTAAAAGTCTGTGTCTAGTACACCAGAGATATTATATGTAAATCCTTATAAGACTGAGTATGCACCGACTAGTTTGTAACTTGATCGTCTATACAGTCCACTACCCCTCTCGTAAAGCTGCCCATACAGCTCTGATAGCTGTCCAACACATGTTCGATACAGGAAAGATGTATATATTTGCACCGTGATAGCGAGTAGATAGAAAAATATTCAGAATTGAGAGTCCTCAGTGGTTGATACCTTTTAATGGCTAACTGAAAAGATGGTAACACATTTATCAGGCTAGACTAATACAACATCTGAAGAGTCACATATTTATACACAACACAGCACAGAAAAAATGCAATAGATAAGACAAGTGACGCGAAGCAGAACTATCATTGTGGGAGAGGGAGAAACATAAATATTGGACCAGTTCATAGATAAGGAGTCCATATCCATGGATATGAAGTTACTGGTATTGAAAAGTAACTTCACATCCCAGAGAGAGAGAAGAGTCTGGGAGTTCAAGCTCATGATTACCTTTGACACTTTCAATGCTGGAATGAATGTGTCGCATGGATTTATGTCTTTTTACTTCAATTAAGGAATTTGCTCCTAAGACCGTGTGGGGGCATCACAACACATTAGGAGACCCCAATCAGAGGACAGTAAAACATCCAGACTCCTTATCTATGAACTGGTCCAATATTTATGTTTCTCCCTTTCCCACAATGATAGTTCTGCTGCGCGTCACTTGTCTTATCTATTGCATTTTTTCTGTGCTGTGTTGTGTATAAATATGTGATTCTTCAGATTTTGTATTAGTTAATGCCTGATGAAAAGACCTGAGTAGTCTCGAAAGCTTGCAATGTGTTACCATCTTTTCAGTTAGCCATTAAAAGGTATCATCCACTGAGGACTCTCCATTCTAAGTATTTCACAGCACATGTTCGGTCTGCTAATAGCTATCTCTCCTCACAGTCCCACACTAGTCAAAAATGCTCGGCACAGCCAAGTAGCCATGTGTTTAAATGGAGAGAGGGGAGAAAAGTGATGGCAGACACCTCTGGTGGTGGCTTCTCTGCTTCGGAAACAAAATATCAGATGCTGTAATTTCACACTCCAGATTCTCCTCTCCCCCGACATCATCTGTCACCGGAGAATCAGGAGACCCCCATGGGATGGTCAGGTTTGGTTGATATTAATGAATATAGGAGCTTCATGATTCTCCATAGCCAAAGATTACAGTGGAGAGAAGGATCTTTCTTGTTGAACGATGAAGCCAGATTCTTGGTTTCCTATGAGAGCTTCTGCCAAATTTTAAGGTCTCTTATGGAGCCTCATGAGCAAGGTCATCATAAAGATGATGAGGTCAATATGGAGATTTCAGGAGGTCTCTCATAGTTAATGTAAGACCCAAAATGGCAACTGAATGGATTACACTGATCGTATGTTGACTTTCTATTTACAATTATTTGGACTTGAAAGGTTTATGTTATGATAGTACTGTAAAATTGATCAACATAATTTTACTCTACTTGTAGGCCATCTTTAATAGTCATGTTGCCTGACAACCTTTTTCAAGGCATTTCTTTTTATCCTTTCTCCCAGTAATCAGTATGCATGGCACCTTTACCCTCAAGACCTCCATTTATGAGATACCATTGAGTGTAAGTGGCTCCTTTCTCACTAGTGATCTACAATGAAGAGACAGTGAAGTAGTGAATATCAGACAAAGACAAGGAAAATTAATGAGTTATTTCAAGTATATCCATAGAACATATATAGGATTAATGCAGGAGTTTTGTTTCTATGTTATTAAGGGCCAATTCAACTTAAATGGCTCCACTCTGTTAGATGTTCTCCAATTAGGTAGGCTTAGATTTCAGTAGACAGATGGCAAGTCATGAATAACCTATACAACGGTTTAGTCATATTTTCCCAACTAATCACATGTGTATGTGTCTATTATAATGAACTCTTCTTTCACCATTCAAAATGATGAAACTGGTGATGAGGTTCTTCTCTGTCTGCCCTGATGTGTCTATGAGGCCAGAATAAAGGATTAGCACTAGAGTTGAGCAACTTTTGGTTTTTTAGGGTCGCGTTTCGTTTCGTGAAACCCGACTTTTCCAAAAGTCGGGTCGAGCAAGATCGTCCGATTATAGGGAAAAGTCGGGGTCGTCCCGAAACACGAAACCCAATGTAAGTCAATGGGGAATAAAAGTCGGCAGTGAGAGGAGGACAGGAAACACACCTACAGTGCCCATTTGAATGCCAAAAGCATCAATTCTTCTTACTTAAGCTTGTCAACCTTAATTAACTTCATAATACAAGTTACGCACTGAAAAATGGGGGTTATTTGGCTAAAGTTGTGGGGGGGAGGGCTGGCTGCAGGTTTTCATGTGCCCTGGGCGAAAGAGCGCCCCTTTAACACATACCACAACTCATCATGCTCCGATACGGCAGAGAAATAGCGGTATAGTACAATGAAAAATACCTCACTTTTTACATCTCATGACGAGGCCCATCTATTTCTCCATACAGAATCATTGGTCCCATATAATGTTTGAAACAGTATATGATGAGCTCCACATAATGCTACAGTATATGTTGGTCCCCATGGATGAAGCTCCACTGTCTTATGGGCCCAAATAATGCTCCAAACATAATGGGCCCCATTTCTAATGCTCTAGTGTATAATGGGCCCTGTAAATGCTGCTCCAGTGTCTGATGTCCACCTTTGGAATGTTCCAGTGTATGGTGGGCCCCATCTATCATTCTCCAGAGTATAGTGCTCCCCAAAAATTGCTGTCCCAACACTGAAAACAATCAAATAAGTCTCCTCGCTAGGGAATCCCTGTACTTGTCTGGATTCCTCGTCGTCCCCATCTTCCATCTCACTGCACAGTATTTCAACTTTGCAAGTGCTGTGATCCTGGGTAAGCAGGGGGGGCCCACTCGTTGGCGACGGCACTGGCACAGGGCCCCTGATAGTACGGTGGTGTGTCTGATGGCGGGTGGGCCGAACCTGCACTTTCATCTGCAGCTTCCTCTTTGTCACCGTGTAAGATGGAACTGTATATGGGAAGGGTAACCTGAGTTTCATCAGGGTCAGATTCAGGTCGTGTAGCGTGCGAGGGGAATGTAGTGGTCTGGGTCAATGTACCAGCAGATTCATCGAGCAGTGGCTGGGCATCAGTGCACTTGTGTCGCCCCCAGGAGTACGGTCGCCACAGTGGCATTACCTTCTTCCTAGGGAGTGGGTTGTCATGCTTGGGAGCAACGAAGGATCTCTCTAGCAGGTTAACTGATTGGGCGGCGTTATTCCCACGAGTCATGACCCTCCAAACAGCGTTCATGAAGGCAAAGTGTTTGTTTTACGTGGGCAGTATGGTTGCAAAGCTGAACCTTAAAGGAATGTCCAGAAGGGCACCACCAGGAGTGGAGCCTACGGTTAAATTCGACTCCACCTGGGAAACCTCAACCATGCCAGCTACAGAACAGATGCACACATTGCAAGCTTAATTCCGTTAACGAACGAGACTCGTCATGCCCCGCGGTCCGAGTCCGGCTTACTAGGGGGACACGTGAGGCTCTGGCACATGAGATTGGCCAATAACTGGTGTGTCATGCCCTTACATGTCCGTGGCTGCATGTGCGCTACACTGAAAAGGCCAGCGTTTGTCGCTTACAGGTGCAGATAACCCGCTGAACAACGTTAGTGATGGGGATCACTGATTACAATTATTACCCGCGAACAATGATTTCCCAGTAAGTGCAGGTCAACCGCAGTTCCGGAATTAGGCCTAACCGTCATTCCTGAAAAAATGAAAAACTTACGTGTGCAAACCACAGGTGCTGTAGCTTGCTTAACAGCTCGCCAGCCGTTCTCACGCCCAGTATGGATTACACGTGATTGCACAAAGGTGAGAAAGGGTACCGTATCCCCAGATAACATGTATGGATAGCGTACACATTCAAAATATATGTCTATACATCAGGAGGCAGGCTCAGACAGTGTTAGGCCCAGTATGGATTGCACGTGATTGCACAAAGGTTAGAAAGGGTACCGTTTCCCCGGATAACATGTATGGATAGCGTACACATTCAAAATATATGTCTCAGGAGGCAGGCTCAGACGGTGTTAGGCCCAGTATGGATTGCACGTGATTGCACAAAGGTTAGAAAGGGTACCGTATCCCCGGATAACATGTATGGATAGCGTACACATTCAAAATATATGTCTCAGGAGGCAGGCTCAGACGGTGTTAGGCCCAGAATGGATTGCACGTGATTGCACAAAGGTTAGAAAGGGTACCGTATCCCCAGATAACATGTATGGATAGCATACACATTTAAAATATATGTCTCAGGAGGCAGGCTCAGACGGTGTTAGGCCCAGTATGGATTGCACGTGATTGCACAAAGGTTAGAAAGGGTACCGTATCCCCGGATAACATGTATGGATAGCGTACACATTCAAAATATATGCCTCAGGAGGCAGGCTCAGACGGTGTTAGGCCCAGTATGGATTGCACGTGATTGCACAAAGGTTAGAAAGGGTACCGTTTCCCCGGATAACATGTATGGATAGCGTACACATTCAAAATATATGTCTCAGGAGGCAGGCTCAGACGGTGTTAGGCCCAGTATGGATTGCACGTGATTGCACAAAGGTTAGAAAGGGTACCGTTTCCCCAGATAACATGTATGGATAGCATACACATTCAAAATATATGTCTCAGGAGGCAGGCTCAGACGGTGTTAGGCCCAGTATGGATTGCACGTGATTGCACAAAGGTTAGAAAGGGTACCGTATCCCCAGATAACATGTATGGATAGCGTACACATTCAAAATATATGTCTCAGGAGGCAGGCTCAGACGGTGTTAGGCCCAGTATGGATTGCACGTGATTGCACAAAGGTTAGAAAGGGTACCGTATCCCCGGATAACATGTATGGATAGCATACACATTCAAAATATATGTCTCAGGAGGCAGGCTCAGAAGGTGTTAGGCCCAGTATGGATTGCACGTGATTGCACAAAGGTTAGAAAGGGTACCGTTTCCCGGATAACATGTATGGATAGCGTACACATTCAAAATATATGTCTCAGGAGGCAGGCTCAGACGGTGTTAGGCCCAGTATGGATTGCACGTGATTGCACAAAGGTTAGAAAGGGTACCGTTTCCCCGGATAACATGTATGGATAGCGTACACATTCAAAATATATGTCTCAGGAGGCAGGCTCAGACGGTGTTAGGCCCAGTATGGATTGCACGTGATTGCACAAAGGTTAGAAAGGGTACCGTATCCCCGGATAACATGTATGGATAGCATACACATTCAAAATATATGTCTCAGGAGGCAGGCTCAGACGGTGTTAGGCCCAGTATGGATTGCACGTGATTGCACAAAGGTTAGAAAGGGTACCGTTTCCCGGATAACATGTATGGATAGCGTACACATTCAAAATATATGTCTCAGGAGGCAGGCTCAGACGGTGTTAGGCCCAGTATGGATTGCACGTGATTGCACAAAGGTTAGAAAGGGTACCGTTTCCCCGGATAACATGTATGGATAGCGTACACATTCAAAATATATGTCTCAGGAGGCAGGCTCAGACGGTGTTAGGCCCAGTATGGATTGCACGTGATTGCACAAAGGTTAGAAAGGGTACCGTATCCGCGGATAACATGTGTGGATAGCGTACACATTCAAAATATATGTCTCAGGAGGCAGGCTCAGACGGTGTTAGGCCCAGTATGGATTGCACGTGATTGCACAAAGGTTAGAAAGGGTACCGTTTCCCCGGATAACATGTATGGATAGCGTACACATTCAAAATATATGTCTCAGGAGGCAGGCTCAGACGGTGTTAGGCCCAGTATGGATTGCACGTGATTGCACAAAGGTTAGAAAGGGTACCGTATCCCCGGATAACATGTATGGATAGCGTACACATTCAAAATATATGTCTCAGGAGGCAGGCTCAGACGGTGTTAGGCCCAGTATGGATTGCACGTGATTGCACAAAGGTTAGAAAGGGTACCGTATCCCCGGATAACATGTATGGATAGCGTACACATTCAAAATATGTCTCAGGAGGCAGGCTCAGACGGTGTTAGGCCCAGTATGGATTGCACGTGATTGCACAAAGGTTAGAAAGGGTACCGTATCCCCGGATAACATGTATGGATAGCGTACACATTCAAAATATATGTCTCAGGAGGCAGGCTCAGACGGTGTTAGGCCCAGTATGGATTGCACGTGATTGCACAAAGGTTAGAAAGGGTACCGTATCCCCGGATAACATGTATGGATAGCGTACACATTCAAAATATATGTCTATACATCAGGAGGCAGGCTCAGACGGTGTCAGGCACAGTATGGATTTGATGGCCCAGACTACACAGCGGAGGAGCAGGGAGAGGTAAAGATTGCAAATGCTGGGGCCCTGCCCAAGCAAGGGGGCCCACTCGTGGGCGTCGGTACTGGCACTGGGCCCCTCATAGTACGGCGGTGTGTCTGACGGCGGGTGTGCACCACCACCGTCAGAGACACTTGATTGCACTATGAAGGACCCTGTACCAGTGCCCGCGCCCAAGAGTCGGCCTACCCACCTGTCCAGGGCAACGGCACTCGCACGGTGTCATGCGCTAGGTGGTGACCCCGGCCATGGGGGGGGAGGCAGCACAGTTAGGGCGTTTTAGAAAGTGGCATATGTTGATGTTGGACATTCAGCTGATGCAAAAGGTGAAATAGGTCAAGTCCCAGGAAGAGGTGGACCAAAGCAAGCCATTTTTCTGTCACCCTATGTGTCATCAGAGGAAGGTGGGACAAAATCCTTGGAAACCCATGCGTGGTTCATTTTAATGAAGGTTAGATCATCCACATTTTGGGTTGACAGACGGGTCCTTTTTTCTGCCAGGATTGATCCAGCTGCACTGAAGACTCTTTCCGATAGCACACTTGCAGCTGGGCAAGCGAGCTCCTGTAAGGCATATTGTGCCAATTCAGGCCAGGTGTCCAGTTTAGCGGCCCAATAGTCAAAGGGGAATGACCTGTGTGGGAGAACATCGATATGGGAGGAAAAGTAGTTTGTAACCATAGTTGACAACTGCTGTCTCCTGTCACTTTCCATCGATGCAGTATTACCAGTTGTGTGAGCGGTACTTGAAAAATCAGTCCACAACATTGTCATGAAACCCCTGTCTCCAACGCCACTTCTGCTGTGTGCACCACGAACACCTCTGCCAAGCTGCCCCCGGCCCGTACGGCTCGTGTGAGAACCATCACCGCTGCTGTGTGCTGGGAATGCCTCAAGCAACCGATTTACCAGAGTTGCTTGTTTATTAGCCAATATTAGGTCAAGGTTCTCCTGTGGCATGATGTTTTGTAATTTGCCTTTATAGCGTGGATCCAGGATGCTGGCCAACCAGTAGTCATCATCGTTCATCATTTTGGCAATGCGTGGGTCCCTTTTTAGGATCTGCAAGGCATAATCTGACATGTGGGCCAATGTTCCCGGTGTCAATGATGCACTGCGAGTGCTGGTTGGAGGAGCACTTTCTGGCAAATCCACATCCCTCCAGTCACGCACAAACCCTGTACCAGACCTTGCCACGCCAACATTTTCACTTGCCCCACGAGATGCATCCTCCTCCCCTAAGTAATCATCCCCATCATCCTCCTCCTCCTCTTCTTCCTCCACCTCGTCCAGGAGAGGTCCCTGAGCAGACAATGGCTGAATGTCATCAAGGATTCCCTCCTCCTCTTCCTCCTCATCAACATTGGCTGCAGACGCCTGCTCCTTAAGGTGCGTCAAAGTTTGCATGAGCAAACGCATAAGTGGGATGCTCATGCTTAGGATGGCGTCGTCTGCGCTTACCAGCCGTGTGCATTCCTCAAAACACTGAAGGACTTTACAGAGGTCTTTCAGCTTCGACCACTGCACACCTGTCAACTCCATGTCTGCTCTCAAAGTGCCTGGCCGTGTATCCTCCCACAAATGCATTTTGGCCTGCCTCTGCTCTGCAGGGTGGAGTTCCACCTTGTTGCAATGTCGATAATGAGGCGGTGGTTGGGAAGGTGGAGCAATCGCTGCAGCTTCTGCATACGAACGGAGTGTACAGGCGACCGGCAGATGTGCGCGCACAGTCTTCGCACCTTCTGGAGCAGGGCTGTTAACTCCGGATAATTTTTGAGGAAGCACTGCACCACCAGGTTCAAGGTGTGAGCCAAGCAAGGTATATGGCGGAGTTTTGAAAGGGCTATGGCTGCCACAAAATTACGGCCGTTATCACTAACTACCTTGCCTGCCTCAAGATGTACACTGCCCAGCCATGACTCAGTTTGTCGCTTCAAGTACTCGGCCAGCACCTCGGCGGTGTGTCTGTTGCCCAAACACATCATCTGCAACACAGCCTGCTGACGCTTTCCACTAGCTGCTCGATAGGGGGACACATCGTGTGCAACAGTGGCAGCTGCAGATGGAGTGCTCGTACGACTGCGCTCTGTGGACGAGCTTTCGCTTCTGGAGGAGGAGGAGGAGGGTCGAACGCCTACAGCCAACTGTTTCCTATACCGTGGGCTAGGCAGCACTGTCCCACCACCGCTGTCCCCTGTGGACCCTGCATCCACCACATTAACCCAGTGCGCAGTGATGGACACGTAACGGCCCTGGCCATGCCGACTGGACCATGCATCAGTTGTGAGGTGCACCTTTCCGCTCACTGACTGCTTGAGTGCATGGACAATGCGGTCTTTCACATGATGGTGGAGGGCTGGGATGGCTTTGCGAGAGAAGAAGTGGCGACTGGGTAGGTCATGGCGTGGTACTGCATAGGCCATGAGTTCGCGGAAAGCTGTGCTTTCCACCAACCGAAAGGGCATCATCTCAAACGAGATTAGTTTGGCAATGTGGGTGTTCAAACCCAGTGTGCGCGGATGAGAGACTGAGTACTTTCTTGACCTACTCATAGTGTCTGGGAGGGTGAGCTGGACTTGAGAGCTGCATATGGTGGAAGTAGCGGTGGACAGGGCGGACTGAGAGAGGGTTGATGATGGTGAAGGAGTTGGTGTTCTTTCTGATGGCCTAGAATCAGTCTTTCGTTGATATAACAGTGGGATTCCCTGACTGCTGTGGCCTTGCAACGACACCTCATCATTTGCTGCTGTGCTAACCGGTGGGCTTACAGTGGGGGAAACAATGTAGCGTTGCTGACTACCTTCGTTGTGATCAGTTGCACATGTGGCACTTGAGGTTTGGTGTTGTGTCCACGCTTGCAAGTGCATGCTGGTTAAATGTCTAAGCATGCAACTGGTATTCAAATTTTTCAGATTTTTCCCTCGGCTAAAGGTCTTTGCACACTTCTTACAGATAACCTTGGCCTGATCATGAGGATTTTGTTCAAAAAAGTGCCACACTGCACTCTTCCTACTTTGGCAGACATTTTGCGGCCTAGCATGCTGTGATCTTTTGACCCTCTGGACAAGCTGTCCAGCAACTCTTTTGATGTTTGGAACCTGTCTTTGGAGTGCTCCGGGCCTGCCAGATAACAGCTGTTGCGATGTCGATGTCGATGTCTGCTGTGGATGCTCCTCATCTGAGCTATTGGAAGCAGCACCCTCTTCCCCCAATGGATGCCAATCTGGGTCAACAACTGGGTCATCCATCACCTCCTCTTCTATGTCATGTGCACCTTCCTCTGTGTCACCGTGTATGGTGGTATAGTGTGCGGGAAGGGGCACCTGAGTCTCATCAGGGTCAGAATCTGGCGAGGACAATGTAGTGCTCTGAGTGAATGTACCAGCAGAATCATCCATCAGCGGCTGTGCATCAGTGCACTCCATGTCAGATTCATCTTGGCCTGGGTAATTCACCATTTGACTTGATAATCCAGGCATGGTATGTGAAAACAACCCCATGGAGTAATCAGTAGTATGGCCTGCGTCATCCTTCAATCTTGGTTGGGGTGAAGGACACAAGGAAAGGTGTGGTTCATGAACATGAGCCTCCAATGACGACTCAGTGCTTTTACTTTTTACAACTGAAGAAGAGGAGGCGATAGAGCTGGAGGCTGAGTCAGCAATGTAAGACAAAACTTTTTCCTGATGCTCTGGCTTTAAAAGCGGTTTGCCAACTCCTAGAAAACTAAGCGTTCGAGGCCTTATGTAGCCAGACGATGACGCAGGCTCAAAACCTCCTGCATTCGGTCCTATTTTGCTCTTGCCACTACCATCAGATCCACCACCAACACCATCATTACCAGCTGCCAACCCCCGCCCAATTCCACGGCCTCTTCCACCAGCCTTCCTCATTTTTGGTAGAAATGTAGACAAAATCCAACAAACTATATAGTAATGTAAAACAAGGTACAAGGTGTCTATAGGACAGGGGAGATTTTGAATTTCTGCAGACACTTGTGGACACTGGACACTTTTGGATTGTGTGAGGCCCACTGATATCTGAGCGCTATGTGACAGGCTCGATGGCACAGCTGTGACCAAAGTGACTAGAGGATAAGGGAGATTTTGAATTTCTGCAGACACTTGTGGACACTGGACACTTTTGGATTGTGTGAGGCCCAATTAATATCTGAGCGCTATGTGACAGGCTCGATGGCACAGCTGTGACCAAAGTGACTAGAGGATAAGGGAGATTTTGAATCTCTGCACACACTTTTGGACACTGGACACTTTTGGATTGTGTGAGGCCCAATGAATATCTGAGCGCTATGTGACAGGCTCGATGGCACAGCTGTGACCAAAGTGACTAGAGGATAAGGGAGATTTTGAATCTCTGCACACACTTTGGACACTGGACACTTTTGGATTGTGTGAGGTCCAATGAATATCTGAGCGCTATGTGACAGGCTCGATGGCACAGCTGTGACCAAAGTGACTAGAGGATAAGGGAGATTTTGAATCTCTGCACACACTTTTGGACACTGGACACTTTTGGATTGTGTGAGGCCCAATGAATATCTGAGCGCTATGTGACAGGCTCGATGGCACAGCTGTGACCAAAGTGACTAGAGGATAAGGGAGATTTTGAATCTCTGCACACACTTTTGGACACTGGACACTTTTGGATTGTGTGAGGCCCAATGAATATCTGAGCGCTATGTGACAGGCTTGATGGCACAGCTGTGACCAAAGTGACTAGAGGATAAGGGAGATTTTGAATCTCTGCACACACTTTTGGACACTGGACACTTTTGGATTGTGTGAGGCCCAATGAATATCTGAGCGCTATGTCACAGGCTCGATGGCACAGCTGTGACCAAAGTGACTAGAGGATAAGGGAGATTTTGAATCTCTGCACACACTTTTGGACACTGGACACTTTTGGATTGTGTGAGGCCCAATGAATATCTGAGCGCTATGTGACAGGCTCGGTGGCACAGCTGTGACCAAAGTGACTAAAGGATAAGGGAGATTTTGAATCTCTGCACACACTTTTGGACATTGGACAGTTTTGGATTGTGTGAGGCCCAATGAATATCTGAGCGCTATGTGACAGGCTCGATGGCACAGCTGTGACCAAAGTGACTAGAGGATAAGGGAGATTTTGAATCTCTGCACACACTTTTGGACACTGGACACTTTTGGATTGTGTGAGGCCCAATGAATATCTGAGCGCTATGTGACAGGCTCGATGGCACAGCTGTGACCAAAGTGACTAGAGGATAAGGGAGATTTTGAATCTCTGCACACACTTTTGGACACTGGACACTTTTGGATTGTGTGAGGCCCAATGAATATCTGAGCGCTATGTGACAGGCTTGATGGCACAGCTGTGACCAAACTGACTAGAGGATAAGGGAGATTTTGAATCTCTGCACACACTTTTGGACACTGGACATTTTTGGATTGTGTGAGGCCCACTGATATCTGAGCGCTATGTCACAGGCTCGATGGCACAGCTGTGACAAAAGTGACTAGAGGATAAGGGAGATTGGATTGCTTTTAAAAAAGCAGTTTGCAGAGCAGTGGGTAAACAGCAATGCCAGCCTGTCAGGAAGCCTTAAAAGTCAGCCCAACAACCAACACCACTGATACACCACAATATAGCCTCCCCTTGCACTGCACACACAGTGACTGGTGTGTTGTGCAGGCCAAATTGCTAGCAGCAGAAGCAGTTTTTTTTTCTTCTCAGCAGGACAAAAAAAAAAATTGGGATTGCTTTTAAAAAAGCAGTTTGCGGAGCAGTGGGTAAACAGCAATGCAGGAATGTCAGGAAGCCTTAGAAGGCAGCCCAACAACCAACACCACTGATACACCACTATATAGCCTCCCCTTGCACTGCACACACAGTGACTGGTGTGTTGTGCAGGCCAAATCGCTAGCAGCAGAAGCAGTTTTTTTGTCTTCATCCCTGCCTAACGCTCTCCCTACAGAATCAGCAGCAACCTCTCCCTATACTGAGATCGGCAGAAGTAAGATGGCGGTCAGTGTGCACGCCCTTTTACACCCCCTGTGACGCCCACCAAAGCAAGCCAATCACTTGCATGCCCTTCTGAAAGATGGTGGTGACCCCTGCCTATGTCATCACGTTGCCCACAGTGTCCGTGGATCCTGATTGGCTGAAAAAGAGCGCAAAACAAACTTTTGAAACGCGACTTTGGCGAGTAAGTCGCCGACCTCGTGGCCGACCTCATCCTAGGGTCGGGTTTCGTTTCATGAAACCCGACTTTGCCAAAAGTCGACGACTTTTGAAATTTTTCGACCCGTTTCGCTCAACTCTAATTAGCACCTAAGTGGAATTGAGTGCCACTATAAATTAGTTTTGAGCTTCACCAACAATTTGGATTAATTGCAATTTCCTTTCGTGCAAATCCAGCAAAACTAAAGGCTTGTCAGAACAGAAGGTGCTGTGACGGACTGGAACTATGAGGATCACATGGCGAGCTACCCAAGGAAAATGAGGGCAAGTTGAGTATTATTTTTATATTTATTATGTATCCACAGCGTTTCTCCTTGAATTATCTGGGACTGTAGTGCCCGTTGTTCGTGGGACCACGGGACCGCTGCGAAATCCCTTATTTTTACACGGGCCCCTTAGTTCGACACATGCGCCGAATATGCCTATATAGGTGGATTTAGAATAATCCTTTTAACTCCTCATTCTGTCATGGGTGTTAATTATGTCCTTATATATAGATTGAATATAATATATTATAAAGCCTATATGCGTGTAAGCGCGATAGTAACGTTTTTAAATGGCACAAAAGAACAGTGTGGAAGCTCTATACAATCATATGATGTGGATATACTTTTAGGCTTATGAAACTTATATTATTTAACATATGCGTGGCTTTCATCACATTAGGTAGTTGTAGTAAGCATAGGACCTTTTGGTAATCACATGACATCTGCCCACTAATCCCATTGGCCGCTGGAAGCAGGCTTATACCGCCCATATGCGGACTATATTTTGGGAGTCTCAGGACCTTGAGCTATAGGTGCGGTTGCGCTTCTACAGTAAGGAAGTGTGTGTATAGTTTTCCATTTGTTTGTGAAACTTAGATGATTTGCACATGAGCGGTTTCCATCAGATTAGATCGGCATAATAAAGCACAGGACCTTCCTGTAATCACATGACATCTGTTCCCTAACCTCATTGGCCGCTGAAAACCATGTGACTTTGTATATGCACGGTTTATATCTTAGGAGCCATAGGACCAGTTGTATGTCAGCAATGAGGAAGTGAGTGTTTTTAATCAGGTGCGAAAATTAAATTGGCCTATAGTGGTAGCTGCTGGGGTATAAATAATGGGACAACCTCCTTTTCCCTGATAAGCCTCCATTGATGAAGCATTGCGAAACACGTGTCGGGGCATGAGAGACGCTGCAGCAAGCACCTTTATTTATTGGTAGGTTGTAGTGACTTTTTGTCACGCTTATATAGTGTTTACATTTCTTAGTTTATAACTATGCACTGTGAAACACTGGTTTCATGAGACTTGATAACCTACTTTATGCATTGTGAAGTATCAGTTGGATGGGATGCTCCTTTAGAGTTGCACCTCTTCACAGATGACTAATTGGTATGGAGCAAGTGAATTTTCATAAATCTCCCCCGGTGCACACACTGTAAATTGATTCAATAGTCCTTTTATGTTAAATTAATAATGGATATGGAGCAAGTGAATTTTCCTTGATTCTCACACTGCATATGGGTATAGCAACTCCTTAATGATAGTCAATCAACAATTGACACTGAACTACTGAAAAAAATTTTTGTTTTTTGTTTTTTTATATCTCTTTGGTGTTCACACTGCATATTGTTTTTGCAGCCTCCCATGACTATATCATTATATGGTGTTTACATGCGTTTTGTCTCTCATATTGATCCAGCACCTTTCTTTTTAATGTTCTTTTTAATGTTCTGACATTGGTATTTAAATAAAGATGGTTTTTTACAAGGTACCATTGTGTGGAAACTTCTTGTACATTGTTCTATGAGGTGACCACAAAAGTAATTATTAAAACTAAAGGCTTGTCAGAACAGAAGGTGCTGGGACGGACTGGAACTATGAGGATCACATGGTGAGCTACCCAAGGAAAATGAGGGCAAGTTGAGTATTATTTTTATATTTATTATGTATAACCTATATTTATTAGGCTCTGGGGTCTAGAGAGACCCTGGAACACTAACGAGGACACTTTTGATTCTCATTGATTCAACTGAATTCAGGATGAATTTCCTGAACAAATTTGAGCGAATCTGTGAATTTACTGTTTTTCAGATTCACTCATCCTTAGATGCAATGTATGGACATCATAGACATCATGATGAGAATCTTCCACTCTCCCAGTACCCAGACTGAAAGCACCACTCCAGTGTATTTTTTTTTTATTTCAGTGCTGGAGTGGTGCAACTAGTGTAAGGTACCGGACCCTAGTATTATTTTTACTAGCCGCTGTCTTTAGGTCTTCTCTGCACTACTCCAATCCCGATGCATCATCTTGTGACCACATCTTCTGTTTGTCAAAAATTCAAAGGTAACTGTCACAATTTCTCAGTGTAAGGTTATGAGAGCCTTCTTGTGGTCTCAATCTGGCTCTAACAGACTTGCATTGAAAGCTGACCGGAGTGGTGCCAATAAAAGAAGATTAAAGAGTTTTAAGAGCAACTTCAATTTTAAAAAGGCTTGTCTTGATAACTGTATAGCTCCTGACATTTACTTGATTTGACTTTTTTCTCCTTCAACCCCAGGAGATTCAGTTTAAAGACAGGCATCACCTTACAAGGCTTTCAAGTTTTCAGCATCATTAAACCTAAGAGCGTTAAATATACTTCGCCACCTCCTCTGACTTGTCAGGTATAATAGGCTCTTGTGTTGGCCCTGAAATGAGAATTATGAAACCTCTTTTCTCATAATTCTGCATTAAGCATTTTTTTTGTTATTCTTCCTTGAAATTCATAAATAATTGACAATTGGGTTTTTACCATTCACCTTGTCAGAGGGATCTGTCCCTAAAGAGGCTGCCAGTGTTTTCACTTATTGGACCCCATTTATTTATAAAATCTAGAAGGATTAACAGAGGAACAGCACAACATAGAGTTGCAGGAAAACATTCTCCAGAAGTTTTATTTCATCGGTAGTACAATTAATTACTTGTACTAAAACAGACATGTCAGTATTGGCGACAGATCCTCTTTAACGCAAATCATTAACTCTAGACAGAATTGTACATAGTGCCCATGTCTGTTATAACATGAGAAGAACATAGGGCATCATCATTTTTGAAAGAGACAGTGTGGATGACAGACTTAATGTGATGTATTGGGTGACTTTATATCTGAAGGTTATGAAGGTTAAAACCAAAGCCTAACATTAGAAGATAAAATAGATAAAGCATATAAGTGCAATAACAAGATATCTTGTGGCATAAGAAGCTGAGGGATCGTCACAGTTTTTGGATTCTTCATTGATGTCTAATCAATTTTAAGGAAATTAGGATTTCTGTGATCACAACTTGCCTGAATATTTGAAATTCCCTCATGAAACATCTCAAGTTGGTTCAAAAGAGCTTAGTAGTAAAAAAAAATTGTCATATGATGATGCTGATGTCTTATGGAGAGTTGACCGTTCTGTTAGATCTTGATACCAGTCTACGGGGGTCTAAGGATGAACAGATGTCACACTCTGATGGCTTAAGTAAAAATTCAACACTTTGAAACCAGTACATTGGCTCAAACCTGTGAAAACATTCATAGTTGAAGGAACAAGCATACGTGCCATATTTCTAAAGTCTCTGATCTTCATTTTCTACAAGTGTTTCTCATGTGCAACAGTTTTTAGCTAATACTTGTGGCTTAATTTGTCCCACGTGTGACCCAAATTTTTGAAGCACATATTTATATAAAACACACAACAGGCGGGATCATTTGAGTATGTAAGGTCATATGTGCGATTTAAGATTTTGATGACCGCACTTGAAGTACTAAATCCTTACACATTCATATACACGTTATGTGTTAAATACAGGAAAAGTCATTAAGATGTAAAGGGCATACTTGCGCTTGCAATATTTTAAAATTTTGGTTGACTAGTCATTAAGCTAACATAGAGACATGAGTGAATCTTTTGAAATTAGAATTTCCAAACTTCACCAAATATTTAAATAAAAAATAAATTTGCAGCTAGTCGATGCATCTCAAATTGCAATACTGGAAAGCCTTCAATTGCCCTAAAAAGATGCGTGTAACACTCTGATGTCTCCTCGAACTATATTGAACTGCATTCAATCATTTTAAAGCAGTAATGTCCAAATGATAGCAACATATATGAAAAAAAAATTATCCCATTATGGAAATAGTTGATTGTTGGGCCCATTTTTATACAGAGGGAAACATGCATCCTCACAGTTTGATTGGTGGGGGGGTGAACACTTTAGGCTTGCCACCACAAACATTTGACACCTTCTGAACCAAATAAATTTATCTTAGTCTCATTAGATGACAGGGCATGGTTCTAGTAATCCATGGCCATAGTCTGCTTGTCTTCAGCAAACTGTTTGCAAGCTTTCTCATGTATCATGTTTAGAAGAGGATTCCTTATAGGACGACAGCCATGCAGACCAATTTGATGCAGTGTGAGAAGACGCATTGTCTGAGCACTGACAGGTGGACCCCCTCCACCACTTTAACCTCTGCAGCAATGCTAGGAGCACTCATACGTCTATTTTGAAAAGACAACTTCTGGATATGATGCTGAGCACAAGCACTCAATTTCTTTGGTTGACCATGGCGAGGCCTGTTCCAAGTGGAAACTGGCATTTTAAACCACTGATTAGTGATGTGCTCATGACAAATTGTCATCATAAATAAGGTAAATAACGTATAGCCTAATAGCTCAGGAGTATATTTAAGACATATGGCAAAAAGTGAATCTATCGCAACTAGAACCACAACATGAGCAAAAGCTCCAAAAACGCGACAGACCAGATCCACAAATTGATATAAAAAAGTATAAATTTATTGGCATATATAATAATTATTATTTAATAGATACAAAGACATATAGCAAAAGGAAGGGGAGACAAAGATAATGTCACATCGAAAAACCACATGGGTAGAAAAGGGGGCTGGAATGGGATAGCCCAACTGGCAGATACTATTATGGTGTGTTCATATACAAAGTAGATAACATACGAGTCCACAGGAAAATGCAATAATCATTACACTGTGCACATTTAGGTTCCCAAACGGCCACCGAGAAGCATCATGGCGATAGCCGAGTAAGTATAATATACCTGAGGACAATTGCCAGCGGCTACCAACATCCAGGCACCCACCCCGACGCGCGTTTCGGAGGGTCAGTCCTTTATCAGGGGAGTGACAGGAAGCAAAACAAGCGCTGTATAAGTATCGGTAAAGACCGGAAGTGGCGACGCCATTTGACCGGAAGTGACGCATCCGCCATCCCAGCTCACACCGTGGCGAGCGACATCGGCGTCATGCCGCAGGGAATCACCTAGGCAACCCCTGAAGCATGTAGACGCCGAAAGCCGCGCGACAGTGAGGGTGCGGGACGCGCATGCGTCACGTCAGTGGAGGGGCCACTTAGAAATCAAAACAAGATAACGCGGCATATCATAAGGTGCATAACAGCTGCAAAAAGAGCAGGCAGTTCACACTATAAAGCGATCGCATAATGGACATACCAACAAAATAATGATAAATAATAAATATGCATAATGTGCACATAAACAATTCCCCATGGGTCCAAATTGATCACATATACTAGGCAAACATGAGGACTAAAGAACATATATGACACACATAATAGTGAATATATAACAAGTATACTATGAAATAATAATAATATACAAAATATCGATCCTGATGGATAGAAGTCCCATAATATACAATATAAATACAAACATTATGTAAAAAAATATAAATATACATATATATGAAGGGTACTAGTAGAAAGTCACATAAGCATTTATTATGTATCAAGAAGATGCTGTCCACAGCCAAAATCGAACCATATGTATCCACCAAGTAGCCGGTACAGTAACAGCGAAATCAAAGTGCGACATACTAAAAAGAAAATAAAATAAAAATGTTAAAAACAATTAAAAAACAAGTACACCATTGGTGATAGAACATGACACAGTGTGCAGCAAAAGAGACAATCACAAGAAGGGAGCAAAGCTGAGACTCTCATTCAGGCCATTGGGGTGCACTGTATTTAATCTCCAAATCCATTGGGTCTCCATTTGTGCCAGGCGTTGTGAAATTCTACCTCCACGAATGCCCACCTCCAATACATCAATCCCCCTAATCCTCAAACCACCTGTTTCACATTGGTGATGAATTTTAAAGTGGCGGGGTAGAGTCTTAAGCATGGACACGTCCTCATGTCCCACAGCGGCCTGTATACCTAACACATGCTCCCTGACACGTATCTTAAACTGTCTGGTGGTCAATCCGACATATATCAGGGAGCAAGGACAGGTAGCGAAGTAAATCACATTCTTGGTGGTACATGTAATAAATTTACGTATTTTAAATTCCCTTGACCCAGAGGAATCAGTGAATGTGGTACTTCGTTCGATGTTAGCGCATGCCACACAGTGGCCACAGGGGACGCATCCACGTCTAGGGGCAATGTGACTAAAAAAATGCGATTGAGGAGCTGGAACATAGTGACTATGTACCAGTTGATCACGCAAATTCCTGGCTCTGCGGAAGGTAATTAGTGGTTGATTTGGTGAAAATTTTAGAAAGAATCGGGTCAGCCAGCAAAATCGGCCAAGATTTAGACAGGACCATACGTAATTCGTCCGCCTAACTATGAAAGTTGGTAATGAACCTAATAGGTTGTGAAGTAGTAGGCTGTTCAGAATGTTTGTATAAAAGCATATTTCTAGAACTAAATCTAGCCTTATGGTAGGCCCTCTTTACTACCCGATGGCTATATCCCCGATCAAGAAGACGTGTTTTAAGTTCATTTGCCCATAATTCAAAGTCGTCATCTGTAGAACAAATACGCCTAAGGCGAAAAAATTGTCCAGTTGCTACTGCTCGAATCATATGAGCAGGATGGGAGGAATCAGCATGAAGCAACATATTAGTTGATGTCGGCTTCCTAAAGATGTCAGTTGATATATGTCCACAGGAGGACGCGCTCCATTGACATCTCCTGATCTGAGAGGAAGAGGTCCCTCTCCCACAGCCCCAGGAAGAGATTTGCGTAGGCGGGCGCGAAGGCCGCGCCCATCGCAGTCCCCTGGAGCTGTAGGAAGAAGGACCCCTTAAACGTAAAAAAATTATGAGTGAGGGTAAATTCCAGAAGTTCAAGTATAAGAGACCTCATACTTGTACTTAAATTAGACATTTCCATAAAGTACCTAGTAATAATAATAATAATAATAAATTTTATTTTTATAGCGCCGACATATTCCGCAGCACTTTACATTTCAGAGGGGATTTGTACAGACAATAGACATTACAGCATAACAATAATCACATACAGTAGATTATAACAAATACCAAGAGGAGTGAGGGCCCTGCTCGCAAGCTTACAGTCTATGAGGAAAGAGGTAGACACGAAAGGTGGGTGGTAACAGTTGCCCTGATTGTATGGACCAGCCATAATGTTACGTGTGTAACAGTACAGACACAGAGGGCTAATGGATGCATAAAGCATGTGGGAACATGATGCTGGGAACCTGGTTATGGTAAAATTTTTGGCTCTGCCACACAGGGATAGGTTAGGTTAATGTGTTGAGGCGATAGGCCAGTCTGAATAAATGCGTTTTCAGGACACGCTTAAAATTGTGGGGATTGGGGACTAATCGTATTGACCTGGGAAGTGCATTCCAAAGAATTGGCGCGGCATGTGTAAAGTCTTGGAGACGGGAGTGGGAGGTTCTGACTATTGAGGATACTAACCTCAGGTCATCAGCAGAACGGAGGGCACGGGTAGGGTGGTATACTGAAACAAGGGAGGAGATGTAGGGTGGTGCTGAGCCATGGAGGGCTTTGTGGGTGAGGGTAATAAGTTTATACTGAATTCTGGAGTGGATGGGTAGCCAGTGTAATGACTGGCACAAGGTAGAGGCATCGGTGTAACGATTGGTGAGGAATATGATCCTGGCTGCAGCATTCAAGACAGATTGGAGAGGGGAGAGTTTTGTAAGAGGGAGACCGATTAGAAGAGAGTTACAATAGTCGAGACGAGAATGAATAAGAGAAACAGTAAGAGTTTTTGCAGAGTCAAAAGTAAGAAAAGGTCGAATTCTAGAAATGTTTTTGAGGTGCAGATGACAAGAGCGAGCCAGTGATCGAATGTGGGGGGCAAAGGAAAGCTCGGAATCAAGTATGACCCCAAGACAGCGGGCATGTTGCTGGGGAGTAATAGTGGAACCACAGACGGAAATGGCAATGTCGGGTGTAGGTACATTAGTAGCGGGAGGAAACACAAGGAGTTCAGTCTTTGACAGGTTCAGTTTCAGATATAGTGAGGACATGATATTAGACACAGCGTTTAGACAATCGCCAGTGTTTTCTAGAAAGGCTGGCGTGATGTCAGGAGAAGAAGCGTATAATTGGGTGTCATCAGCATAGAGATGGTACTGGAAACCAAATCTACTGATTGTTTGACCAATAGGGGCAGTGTACAAGGAGAAGAGGAGGGGGCCTAGAACCGATCCTTGAGGAACCCCAACAGTAAGGGGAAGGTGAGAGGAGGAGGAACCGGCAAAAGAAACAGTAAAGGAGCGGTCGGAGAGATAGGAGGAGAACCAGGAGAGAACGGTGTCCTTGAGGCCAATGGAATGGAGCAGAGTGAGGAGGAGCTGATGATCCACAGTGTCGAATGCTGCAGAGAGATCCAAGAGAATTAGCATGGAGTAATGACCATTTGATTTAGCTGTTAGCAGATCATTAGAGACTTTAGTGAGGGCAGTTTCAGTGGAGTGTAAAGAGCGGAAACCGGATTGGAGAGGGTCGAGAACAGAGTTTTCTGAGAGATAGCGGATAAGACGGGAGTGGACCAGGCGTTCCAGGAGTTTAGAGATGAAGGGAAGATTAGAGACAGGTCTATAGTTAGCATGTAGCATACAACCCATCACTGTGTCGTATGTTCGTATACAGGGACTCAATGTTCGCTGCAGCAAACAACGTCCCTGGATCTAATGAAAGCCCATCCATCCTGCGAAGTAGCTGGTTCGTATCCTTTAGGTAGGAGGGAAGGTCCTCAACCAGTGGTTGTAGCATAGAATCTATCCAACGATTAACACACTCTAGGTAGCTTCCCCCACCCGACACAATGGGGCGTCCCGGAGGGTTGGTAGAGTTCTTATGAATTTTAGGGAGCATGTGTTAGGTATGCAGGCCGCTGTGGGACATGAGGACGTGTCCACGCTTAAGACTCTACCCCGCCACTTTAAAATTCATCACCAATGTGAAACAGGTGGTTTGAGGATTAGGGGGATTGATGTATTGGAGGTGGGCATTCGTGGAGGTAGAGTTTCCCAACGCCTGGCACAAATGGAGACCCAATGGATTTGGAGATTAAATGCAGTGCACCCTAATGGCCTGAATGAGAGTCTCAGCTTTGCTCCCTTCTTGTGATTGTCTCTTTTGCTGCACACTGTGTCATGTTCTATCACCAATGGTGTACTTGTTTTTTAATTGTTTTTAACATTTTTATTTTCTTTTCTTTTTAGTATGTCGCACTTTGATTTCGCTGTTACTGTACCGGCTACTTGGTGGATACACATGGTTCGATTTTGGCGGTGGACAGCATCTTCTTGATACATAATAAATGCTTATGTGACTTTCTACTAGTACCCTTCATATATATGTATATTTATATTTTTTTACATAATGTTTGTATTTATATTGTATATTATGGGACTTCTATCCATCAGGATCGATATTTTGTATATTATTATTATTTCATAGTATACTTGTTATATATTCAGTATTATGTGTATCATATATGTTCTTTAGTCCTCATGTTTGCCTAGTATATGTGATCAATTTGGACCCATGGGGAATTGTTTATGTGCACATTATGTATATTTATTATTTATCATTATTTTGTTGGTATGTTCATTATGCGATTGCTTTATAATGTGAACTGCCTGCTCTTTTTGCAGCTGTTACCACCTTATGATATGCCGCGTTATCTTGTTTTGATTTCTAAGTGGCCCCTCCACTGACGTGACGCATGCGTGTCCCGCACCCTCACTGTTGCGCGGCTTTCAGCGTCTACATGCTTCAGGGGTTGCTTAGGTGATTCCCTGCGGCATGATGCCGATGCCGCTCGTCACGGTGGGAACTGGGATGGCGGATGCGTCACTTCTGGTCAGATGGCGTCGCCACTTCCGGTCTTTACCGATACTTATACAGCGCTTGTTTTGCTTCCTGTCACGCCCCCTGATGAAGGACTGACCCTCCGAAACGCGCGTCGGGGTGGGTGCCTGGATGTTGGTGGCCGCTGGAAATTGTCCTCAGGTATATTATACTTACTCGGCTATCGCCATGATGCTTCTCGGTGGCCGTTTGGGAACCTAAATGTGCACAGTGTAATGATTATTGCATTTTCCTGTGGACTCGTATGTTATCTACTTTGTATATGAACACACCATAATAGTATCTGCCAGTTGGGCTATCCCATTCCAGCCCCCTTTTCTACCCATGTGGTTTTTCGATGTGACATTATCTTTGTCTCCCCTTCCTTTTGCTATATGTCTTTGTATCTATTAAATAATAATTATTATATATGCCAATAAATTTATACTTTTTCATATTAAACCACTGTATGGTTTTGTCCACCATGTTGCAGCTCATTTTCAGGTTGTTGTCAATCTTCTTATCCAAATGAAAATTGGCCCAGATCAATGCCTGACTTAGTTTGACAAATGTAAGGTTTTCCAACTTGTGGAGGACAATTACGTCTGCTTGGGCATGATAAAGCCACCTGCTACAATAAATACCCTTTCTGACAGTACAATCCATGGCAAACTGGACCAGTTCTTAACAGTGGTCAAATCGTGCTGACTCAGGTATCCATGGGGTCAGGGCTCAGGGTATCTGCTTGAAAAAGAACACAGTCCAGATATGACTGGCTGTTTAGGTGGTGAGTTGGAAGAATTGTGTCAAGTTTCTGCAGCGGCAGATCAAACATTTGGTCCATCATGTCTTATAACCTTTAATCACTGCGGCCCTGGCTACTTGTTTTAGCACTAACCCTGACACATGTGAGGGAGCGTTGGCTGATGTCTGCTTATTGAAAGCATTAAGGAACACAGCTTTTCCTGCTAAAGCACCAATTTTGACTTTCTTTCATGAACAGGGAAAAAAGTCTGTTACCTTGCCTGCGCCTCAGATAACTCAATGTAGAGCCATAGTTTCTAGTCTATAAAAACCTGGATGGGAATGGCTTATTTTTCACCTACACAGCCTACACACTGCAAAAGAGTCATAAGACAGGTCACCTGGAAAAGAATTCTCGCACCCAAGATGACCGCACATAGGACATTCCACAACACTGGCCATGAGCAAATATTTCAGATGCACTTGAACCTTCTCAACCAGCCGCAGAAGAAGCAGATTTGACCAAATGTCAACTTTGCTCTTTATCACCAATACCAACCCTCTCCTCCTTTGATGACATCTTTATCGTGCTTGACAGATACAAGTCCAACTTTCTGCAATATGACGTCCTATTGGTGTAGCGTATACGGCTGTCAAATTTAAGTAAAACTGGTGTGCAAAACAGACATGCACAGTTGAACATCTATTTTGGAATTTTTTGGGAACTATTTTTTAACAACTTTATCCGCCGTTTTTACAAAAAAAGAATGTAATAAGAAATTCTAGGCAGATGCACATCCAAAAAGTCAGTAGTTTTCTGCATCAGGTCACGGCATTGGTGTTGTATATATGTGTGTCAAATTGGACTAATAAAACAGGTATGCAAAAAGAAAAATACACAGCTAAATGTAGGGATATTATATGCAATTTTTGTGCTATTTTTTTAAAACAATTTCCCCCTTTTCCTAAAAGACTGTAACAAGAACCACTAGATAGGTAGGTAAATGTCCAAAAACTTCAGACTTTTTTAAAATAATGTTGGCTTCTGACTTTCTAGTTCATAAAGAATTAAGAAAAAATCATAATTTTTAAAGTGCAGCATGACAATTTCCAGCCTACTGCACAATATCACGTCCCAACCATACTGGCTCTACTGCTGGCACATGGCCTATCTATATCTTTCCATATTAATTGAAGCTCTGTATTATTAGCAGACTAGACTGGTCATCTAATTAGAGCTGCAATTGTACAGCACATACTGTCTAAAATATATGTCCAATGTTTCACGACTTTCTCTCCTATGTGACATCCTCTTACTATCCGAAATTACCTTAAAATGGCTGCTGCATTCCCTGCCTTGGCTTTTATATAGGCTAAAATTAAGAATTGAGCCAGTACACATGTTGGTATAATTGTTATGTGTAGGTGCACATTCACACTGTAGCTATCTAAAAGACAAAACCTAGGATGAAAGCAAAATGAGCAAATACCCTGCAATAAGTTAATAAATAAATAGTAATAGTAGATGAAAAAAACATAATAAAAATGAGCAAATACCCTGCAATAAGTGAATAAATAAATAGTAATAGTAGATGAAAAAACATAAGGTACTTAGTTGACACTATTTTGATCAAAAGAGAGTAAAAGCCTCCCCACCCGAGTTAGGGTCCATCCTGATTTGGCACACCTTGTCAAAGTGCGATGTCTTTTACGTTGTCCTTCATATGTCCTATTACTTTTTTATTTATTCACTTACTTCAGAGTATTTGTTTATTTTTTTTTTTTCCTAGGTTTTAGACAGTTTATCATAGTTTCTCCTGATTGGCAACGTTATCCCATGTGATACTTGCAAGCCATCATGTAGCAGCCCGCATGGCCTCATATGAAGTCATGTGAGCCCTTTGTAGCTTATGCAACCTTCTACAGTTTGTGAAATGGTGGCACTGGCAATCAATTTTTTTTTTTAGATTTGTGTGAATCGAATCTCAAATTGTTTGAATTCATCAAGATAAATGAATTTCCAAAAATTCGACACAAACTCCATTTACATCGAAAAGATTTGCTCATCTTACTAACATCCGCAAAGTCATAAAAGCTATGTACATTTTTTAAGCCAACTAATGGTTTTGCACTTTGATACCACAAAGAAATTACAAAAATAATATAACTGGTTCAATCCATTTTTGCCAGATATCTGGGAGGGCACGGCCTCCTACTTGATCATCTGTGTAAACATTTCACCGCATACTTGACCGACATTGTCATTTGTTGAAGTTGACTTTCTCTTAATTTCTTCTGGCAGTTTCCTAATTGTGATACATGGGAAAAGGTTTGAAATAAAATGAAGGTACAAATCCATCACTTAAAAAAAAAAGAGATAAAGCATGGGTTCATCAACGGTTGAGAAGATTCTGCATTTCCTAATGACCATTAATGGGAATTCTAGATAAGAAGGACAACTTATACTTTTATAACGTTTGATAAATTGGTGACCGACTCATGGTCCTTTCTATCTACTTGTTCATAAATTAAGCCCGGATTGAATTTGGAATTCTGACATTATATTGCGAAGATCAGTATATATATCACAAAGACAATGTAAGAAATGTCTGGCAACTCAACACTCATAGAAATGCAATAATATATTTCATAGGATTCAAAAGAAATATGCTAAGGATATAGAAAACTTGGAGAGACAATGCTATGTGTTAATGTCCAATGACCTCTCATCATTTTCCAAGGTTCTGCTCTTCCTCAGACTTGGCTCTGACAGATATGCTTGGTTGTTATCTTATTATGCTCCGTCTTCTCTTTTTTTAAGTATAACACAGATGATCTATGGGAGACGAGCACCGACCTTTAATTAGATTAAAGTATTGGTGCCTTAAATTAAAAGTAATCAGTGGGAATCTTTTCTTTTTTTGTGTTAATCCTAAAGTGTTCACCCCTCACCAATCAAGCTGCAAATATAGCAAGCGCCAAATAAATCTTCATTTTGAGCTAATGAATGATTGCATTGCGCTTACACTATTTAGGTAGCATAGATGTCCAGAAACTTTGTATCCTGCCAGGCAAGGTACATAATTAACAAAGCGCACCAGCCACAAACTGAACAATGTTTTGTGCAATAAATGTTGATGTGGTCTTTACTCCATCTGTAGTCTGGACCAGACTGGCCATGTGGCAACTCTGGTAAATGCAAGATGGGCTGGACGAGCAGTGGGCTGCTCCACCTTTAATATTATCCACATCTTTAGGACACAGCTACAGTCATTAACAGTAGAGAGCCATCGGCTCCCTGGTCTGCCAGATACTCAAGTAGGCCGTAATCAGGCTGAGTTCACACGTCGCGTTTTTTTCGCGTTTTCGCGGCGGTTTTAAACGAAAAATGCGAAAAGTAAGCAGAACATTTGTGGATGGTACCCACGGTCCGGAGGAGAGGAGGTACCATATCCCAGTAAAAAATAGAATTAAAATAAAAAATATTGTTATTCTCACCTTCCGGCGTCCCACGCAGCCTTCCCGCCTCGCTGCACGCTCCCGGTCCCAGTAATCTTTTGCGAGAATGACCGCGATGACGTCAAGATCTCGTGGGAGCACGACATCTCGCGGTCATTCGCGCAAAGGATTACTGGGCTAATTACGCTTGCATTTCACTAGTTTTTCCACGGGAAAATCGTGGGAATTTAAAATGCAATTTTCCCACGGAATGCAATTCCGGAATTCTCGCGGTACCTTCCGCGAGAGTTCCGCTACATGTGCACATAGCCTCAGCCTTGCCGCATTGTTGATGTTAAGTGAAGAGATTACATATAACTTTGTTGTGCTGCTTGCGTCAGGCCATGGAAGAAAGTGGGGATGAAGGTTAAAACAGAATTTAGTTTGCGTAGAAGTGGAGCAATGTAAGGTGGGTGCTAAATGAGTGATAAGCAAAAGATGTCATTGTGTTACCCTCTGCAGGAACGAGTCATGGATGGAAGAAGCGGTCAAGGTGGTCTAGGCAGAATGGAAAAGAAAAGGGAAAGTGAATGAAGAGTACTGGTGATTGTGTACATTACACACGTTTGGTATGCAGAGTCCTAGTAAAGAACTAATACCTACTCTCCCTGTGTTTAGGTACAAAATCTGTCCTGCTTAATATGTGTGTATATAAATAAACAGAGTAACAGAAATGCTCAGTTGCTATGAACGTCGACCCCCGGGCAACGCTCACAGCAATCTGGTTATGACAACCTTAGAGGTCTGCTGCAGACCTCTGTTTGTTATGCAGACCCATCGGTGACCCGCAATCATGTGACGGGGTCACTGATTGCCGGGATTAGTGATGCACTTTGACGAGATTGCATTAAGTGCCGCTGTCAGAGGTTCCACCTGCGGCTGTTGTGGACACATGTTAGCTGTTCAAAGCAAGACTAGATTTATACATAGAGAAGAGGGGGCCATATCTGTGGAATGGAGAGGTGCAGGTTCAAAAATAGAAACAAAGCCGTTTTCAGGAGAACAGAGGCGTTTACGTGTTTACAGCAAGTGACAGATTTGCTTCAGTTATTAAACTACCAGGAGAGAAACAAGACTTGTGTTTGCCTTTAGGTTAAAACATTAAGCCAAAGTAGAGTTTTGCATTATACATTCCAAACTTGACATAAAATCAGAAAATTGTCAGCAAATCCTGCAGTCTACAAGGCTCGGAGATGTATGAGTGGAAACAAGATTTTACGTGTTGGGTTCTAGCATGAACACAATGTCATTCAGCTGGAAGACATGTACAGTCAGAGGTGCTTGGCAGCTGCTATTTAATACTATCGGTATCCTCAAATTGGGAAAAGGTACTTTTGAGTCTCCCTCGGCTCCATGGCCCGTGTGAGACCTCTGCACCCACTATAGTTATTCCCATACTTGAGACTAAAGCTGGTTTCACATTAGCGTTTTGTAGCGCAGCACATCGTGCGCGCGCATGCTTCCTGCGCCCCTATCTTTCACATGGGGGCGCATGGTCTAGCGTTTGCACACATTCGTATGCATGTTTATGCGCATGTGTTTTTTTGCAGTGTGCGCCTAGGCGCGCCGGACGCAACCAGTTGCATTTTTGGTCCGTCCAACCTGTGTCAAAAAAACGCATGTGCATACTTGCGCACGGAATGCGCAAAAAAACACACACATTGCAGTCTATGGGAATGCAGGCGGGCGCATGGACATGTGCCCGCCTGCATTTAAAATCGCATGTGTTTTAAGAGTTAACATTGCTAGAAACTGGTTAAAACGCATGCGCCTAAAAAAAGCAAACGCATACAAAAAACATGATGCGTTTTTTACATGTGTTTCTATTGCGCACGAAGCACAACGCTAAAAAATGCTAGTGTGAAACTAGCCTATTACAAGTAAAGTAAGCTACTTACACAGTTACTGAACTTTTTATGTTGACTATACAGTAGCTAAAAAGCTGCAGTTTCCAAATGTGACCCGAATACTGTACATTGTACACATATTTTTTTCTGAATAAACTTCCTTCAGAATGCCTGTGAGATTTCAAAGAATAATGTCACTAGTTTGCTTCATTGCTTGACAAGAGTATGACAGGGGAACATTCATTTGGATACTTGTAACTGGCGTTGGAAGTGGTATGTTGTCTAATAGATATATTACCCGTTACCTCTCCACTCACTCCCTTCTAGACCCTTCACAGTCCGGCTTCCGCCCCCTACATTCGACTAAAACTGCACTCATCAAAGTGACCAATGACCTTCTGACAGCAAAATGTAACGGTGACCACTCTCTCCTCATTTTTCTCGACCTATCTGCAGCTTTCGACACTGTTGACCACCATCTCCTTCTCTCTAGGCTCCAGTCACTAGGCATTAAGGACACTGTTCTCTCCTGGTTCTCTTCCTATCTTTCTGACCGCTCCTTCAGTGTTTTGTTCTCTGACTCCACGTCATCTCCTCTTCCTCTCGCTGTCGGAGTACCTCAGGGCTCAGTCCTTGGCCCTTTTCTCTCTCTATACAGCCCCAAAAGGACAGACCATCAGCAGATTTGACTTTCAGTATCATCTTTATGCTGATGACGCACAACTATATACGTCATTCCCCGACCTTACCCCCGCTGTACTACAGAACGCCAATGACTGTCTGTCTGCAGTCTCCAACATCATGTCCGCTCTCTATCTGAAACTCACCCTCTCCAAAACTGAACTTCTTTTGCTCCAGCCGTCTACTAACCTCCCTAAATCTGACATTTCCCTCTCCGTGGGTGGCACCACAATAACACCCCAGCAGCAGGCATGCTGTCTGGGTGTTATGTTTGACACGAATCTCTCCTTCACATCCCATATACTATCTCTTGCCCACTCTTGCCACTTACACCTAAAGAACATCTCTAAAATCCACCCTTTTCTCACGATGGAAACAACAAAAACCCTCGCTGTAGCATTTAATCCACTCCCGCCTGGATTACTGCAACGGCCTTTTAAATTGGCCTCCCCATTACTCGACTATCCCCTCTCCAGTCCATACTTAATGCAGCAGCCAGGGTCATCTATCTGGCTAATCGGTACTTGGACACGTCCGCTCTTCGCCAGTCCTTACATTGGCTGCCCATTCATTATAGGATCCAATTCAAAGTACTTGTTCTTACCCACAAAGCTCTCCACAGTGCAACACCCCCCTACATCTCCTCCCTCATTTCTGTCTATTGGCCTAACCGACCGCTGCGCTCTGCAAATGACTTTCGACTAACCTCTGTACTAATCCGACTCCAAGACTTCTCCCGTGCTGCGCCAATCCTCTGGAATGCTCTACCCCAAGAAATTAGGACTATCCACAATTTGCCTAGTTTCAGGCGCTCCCTCAAAACACATTTGTTCAGAGTGGCCTATCACGTTCACAAATCAAAATCATTCTATGTGTAAGTGTGCATGTGTAGCCCAATCATTATCTCCATCCATCCCTCACTCCCTCAAGATGGCTGGACAATCATTGTAAATACACCATTGTAAATACACACCTGTACCTTGTATCTGCCCACCTCATTGTAGATTGTAAGCTCTCACGAGCAGGGTCGTCTTATTTTCTTTAATTATTGTATTGTTAACGTTGTTACTTATGACTTGTGTTTTGAAACTGTTAAACTGTAATGCCCTGTGGAATATGTTGGCGATATATAAATAAAGATTAGCATTATTATATATGTACGGATACATGCCTAAATTGACCTCTTGTCTATGGAATAATGATAATTTGATTCAACGCACTTTAATAGGTCTAATTACCATTTAAGGTGCATGTATGCTCCAACTGACAGCCATTTTTATTTTGATATTCCTGTTAAAAGGGTTGTCCACTACTTGGACAATCCCTTCATTATCAAAATGTTTGGCCCCGATGAAACAATGAAGCCTATATTCACATCCCGTGGTGGCGCCGTTCCTGCAGTGACGGCACCCGCTCTCCTCAGGGCTGTAAAGTAGTGTTGTGATACATGGCGCCGGCACCCAATCAGCGCTGATGTCACTGAAGAGGAAGTCTGGGCTGCAGCTGATCTTGGACTTCCTCTTCTTGCTCAATTCGACAGGAGGCGGGGACAGTGACACCAGTGCTGATTGAGCGTTGGCGTCACGTGTCACAACAGCACTGGAGCCCCAGGAGACTGAGTGCCGATACCATGGGAACAGAACAAGACTGTGAGGTGAGTATAAGCGTTATTATTTTATGAGGGTCAAGACAGGGGTATGAGAAGAATTTGTCCAACTTCTTTAACTACAGGCTTGGGAATACTAGGGAACATTAAGTTGACCCTTCGAGCAGCATTAAATTATGGTGCATGCCTCCACTGACAGGTAGGTTCCACAAGTAGGCCATTATCCGAGCCTATTTCAGTGGGGTGATATTACCCAAAGTATACTTACCTGGTGGTTGATATCTGTATATGGTACTGCTTCCTCTATTTTACTTTTCTGTTTTCTATCCCTGGTTTTCACACGGCAGCTATTAAAGCACCATTAATGTGATGTATGTCATTAGTTTTTAATTTTTAAAACTATTTGATTTGTTTCATTTTTAAGAATTATTTATTAAGGTATACTTTTATTGTATATGGTGATGGTGAATTTTGGTTAAGCAAAATATATACCATAGATAAATTAATTTTCCATGTGATCAGAATACTGATTAATTTTCTTATGTTTTTGGTGAACCTATAGAAATGATGCACAAAATATTCTTAAACTGTTCTAGAATAAGGACCAAAGCAGCAAACTCAACACACAGCCACATCAAACATGGCTGTCAAAGCCGCAGCTATTTACCAATAATCGTGAATGTGTCCATGTCTGCGGCTAAGGACAGGCGCATATTTTCCCAATGACCCCCACCTTCCTCTTCACTACAAACTACTAATCCCCACATGAATAAAAGAATTCATTGTGGATAAAATTTCTGTGCATCTCTCCCAAACCTATAATTTTGGTTTCTATTTGCTGGACAGAATTGCACATTCGTTGTGAAAGGAGCATTCAATGATTATCCAAAAAGAGTGGAAAAAGCTTCCATTGTAAAGCAAACTGCATGGACACCTGCGAATTAGACCTTCAAGAGTTTTTCTGACCACCCCATTCTAAATCCATATGCATTAACTTTGAGATGATCCCTCCTTACAGCTTCCACTCTTCCAGGAAGACTTTCCACAAGATTTTGGAAGCACCGGTGGGAATTTTTGCCCTTTCATCTAAGAGCATTAGAGGTCAGACACTGATGTTTGACATTATAAAACATTACAGTTAATACAACATTACAGTTGGCAAAATGCAGTCAGGCAGGTAATGTTCTCCTGGAATTCACCAAACCCTGCACAGAACATGTTTCCACTGCTCCAGAATCCAGTGGTAGTGGCTTTACACCACTCCATCTGACACGTGGCATTGTGCTTGGTAATGTAAGGCTTACATGCAGCCTAAACAATTAGTTCTACATCCAAGATGAGAGCTCACCATTTTCTCTCTTTGACTGGGGTCTCATTGCGAGAAACTCATACGAGTCTCATGTCTCAATACCCGGCACTGCCGCTGGCACTCGGGACTGGAGTGTGCGGCTGCATGTATTTTCTATGCAGCTGAGCACTCCGGTCAGAGTGCCAGCGGCAGTGCCGGGTATTGAGACGCAAGACTCATGGGAGTTTTTCACAAGTGTGACCCTGGCCTTTGTAAGACTAAAGGGGGTTTTACACATAGCGATATCGCTAGCAATATCGCTAAAACATCACTGATTTTGTGACGTTATAGCGATATTGCTAGCGATATTGCTGTGTGTGATACTTACCTCCGACCGGCTCCCCCGCTGTCCATCGCTGATCGCGCGAGATCGGCCGGCTCCATTTCTCGCCGTCAGCTTCCTGCTGGGCTTCCTGCTGTGTGAGACGAGCAACGCTGGACGCAGGCGGGAGGATGCCAGGATCGCTGTGTGTGAAAGGTGAGTATTGTGCGCTGCGTCGCTGCTGCATCGCTGTGAGATCTTTCTGTATGAAAGCTCACTAGCGATCATTTAGCGATGCACCAGCGATCCTGACCGGGTCGGATCGCTGGTGCATCGCTAAATGTAAAAGGGCCTTAAGGACGGCATAGAGTCTACTGTGATCCTAAAGATTAGGAAAGTGGTGCATTTGGATGATTATCATTAACACATTCAGACTGGGAAAAACAAGATATCATATTGACATTTCTTATTACTAGTTGTAAAGTTGTGTTCCACATGAAAAATCGTTTTTTTTTTCCGATGTTTTCCAGTACATGATATGTTAATTTATGGTGTCGTTCAAAAGTACAACTTGTCCCGCAAAAAAACAAGCCTACACATGGCAATATTGACCAGAAAATAAAAAAGATATGGCTCTGGGAAGAAGGGGAGCAAAAAAACAAAAAAAAAAAAAAACTCTGCTCATGAAGAAAAATACTCAATGTGTGCATATACCCTTGAACGAACAATGTGCATAAAAGTGATACACTGTCTTATGCCTGGTGCAGTCCCCGATTCTGCAAAACCACTTTTAATTAAAATGTAAAAAATATGCAAAAAAAACCCCGCAAAATCAACAAAATCCTCAGGAAATCTTTTCCTCTTGTATAAACCTAGCATTTCTCATATTAAAAACAATGCACACTTTTACTTTGTGTGTCCTAAAAGATTCTTTTTCCCCTCTTCATTCTTACACCTGGCTGTCAGACAACTGTCTGTTGCAGAAGCCCTTACCAACTGCAACGGTCTACAACAGGAGAACAAGAATGGCAATGTCTGCCTCCTTGATGGAAGCCCACCCCTTTGTGGTCTGTTGGCATTAAAGATGGTGTCCCTGTTCAACTATGTCAGCCCGTAGGCTCAGAGATGTATAAAATAAGATACTGAGCTTGTTCTCACCCTCCAAGGGTCCAGTATTACCTCTCAGCCACTGCTCAGGTCTTTGTCATTGAGCAGTAGTGATGTCATGTCAACAATTCCAATCTCTGAGCCAATCATCCACGTTAACTGAGCTTCTAAGCTGAGTGTTGGACAGCAGCTTTACTGGCCAGACGTCACTGCTGCAACTGATCAACAAAGACTGGAATGGCGGTGGACAAGGAAATGCTAAGTAAAGCTTAATTTCTTATTTTATACTTCACTGATCCAATGGATTAAAAATAGTTAAATGGGGACAACCCTTTTAATAAAGATGAAAGCCCCTTCAGTCATTGTTAGTTGATGTGAAGCGACTGATGTAGAGGATATAATTTGTCCAGAAAAGGGTGAGGAACCAAAACGAATAATATAAAATGTCAGCAACTTGAAAAAAATACAAGGAAATGAGAAAAAATTATATTGCAGAAGAATGAAGAGCATTTACCACACATCAGTCACTAAGGGTCTGCTTCACTGGAGACATTAATGGCATCTCACTACAAAACATGAAGACTTCCAAGGGCTGGTGGTGGTCACAGGAGTTGGGCCAACGACTACTCGTAACAGGCCACAAATATCTTTCTAATACATCCAAGGACACAACATATGTAAGATAGATCCATTCTGTCCAGCAAGATTTCGGTAATTTTCTCTCTAGATTGAATGTCAGCCACTCAGTCGGTTCTTGCACATTTAGGGTAATTGTCTGAATGCTACCAGATGAGCAGAGTTACCAACAGGATACATTTATTAATGACTTTCCTGAGAGAAGCGCTGATGTTTTGCCAAACTTTCTTCGTTTTAATCAGTCGGGTTTTTATGTTCAAGGTAAGTTATTAAGGAGAAAGAAAACCTTTGAGTCTTGATGTGAAGGCCACAGATTTTCTGCAAACGAGAAGCTGTCATTAAATAGCTGAAAGTAATACTTTTAACATGCATTATGTCCAGTTCTCCCCGGCTCGCTGGTACAGTTTTGCTTAGATCGGGATCATTGATCAGCAACAAGGACAGATGGCCTGTCTGCAAAAACATTATGGAGGCTATTACTTGTAGCCTATATTATGCATCTCGTATTAGCTCCCCTATAGGCCTACTGACTCTTACAGCCATGGGATGGCATATAAGTTAAAGGAATTGCACAAGAGGTTGAAACGGTCTATAATAAAAATTAACCATTAATGCCGCATTGCTCCAGTCCTGCTACACTGTTGGTTACATCCAGTCCTACAGTCATGGCGTCACAATCACAACCATCCATCACAGATGAGACCACCATAGCAAGTGATGCTTAGGGGCACGTGACTGCTGAGACAAATATTTGTCAGAAAGGATTTGCGAATCTATCAAAATTAGAATTTAGGTAATTCACTCGAGGTAGGCTAGGAAAGTCAATTGATGTTGAATTTTTTGAATGCAAACTGAATGTAAATGATTATGTTCTGATGTTTCTTCAGACACTAAAGCATAAAAAGTACAGATAAATGAAATAAAAAATGCCACTTACCCTGTACTCACCCGTTCCACCACACATCCCTCTTCAGTCCAGTCTTCTTCTTAAATCAGTGCAGCCACTTTCTTCCTTTTCAGTCTTTTCTTCATATCTTCTTTGGCTTGCTATGGCCTATTTCTCTGGCACCTCCAGCACTAATTAGGTTTTATGGCATCATGACATCCTAGTCCTGGTTCTTGGTGTAGTTCGCACCAGAGGCACTAAAGGTGCCAAATGAAGAGACCTCACCCAACCAAAGAAGAGGCTACACAGGACCAAAAAGGATGACGGGAGCAGGGCTGCCTGGTGAAATGGATGGGGACTGGCTGAGAATAACTTTTGACATCTTTTTATCTCCTTCTCGATCCTGGGTAATTCAACAATATGACTATTGAGAATTATTTGGCTGTATTTGCCTGTAGAGAATCACAAAAAATTTGGTTCCAACTTATTTTTTTAGATAAAATTGATTTGCTTCCAAGCGACTAGTTTATCTCTGATTGTCAGCAGCAGTTGATTGAATGATGGGCATGATGTCATGATGACTACTGGAGAAGAGAGAAGAACCGGATTGTCAATGTTTGATAGCTCTGTTAAAATACCCTTTATAATCATATTGTGCTGCCGTTGGTCTGCAAGGTCCATCATTAAAGGCACTCTTTATTCCTGACACAGCACTGTTCCGTATCCTAGGATGCGTCTGGTATTGCAGCTTTCGAATGCATGGAGCTGTGATACAATATCCCTCTTCACTTTACCCACACTGTCTATTGGACCTAGTTCCCGCTTGCCGGCTTTATTGTGCCTCCAACAGGTTGTATGCAGGGGGCCATTTTTTCATTGGGCCCTTAGATCTTTTGCTTGCTTATTTTATAGCAGCAGTATATCTAATTTCCATACTTTGTGCATACACTGTGGAATGTGCACTCTTTATTTATTCTAGGGGCATTTTTTCCAGGATCTATTTACCATTCTATTGTACACATGCATATCTTATCTTCTTGTTGGATTCATTAGCTATTTTGCACTTATAATCATATGGGGCTAGGTGCCATATTTGGGTTTTACCATTATTTGATAGTGAGCATATTACCATTATTGTCATATTGTTAGTACATATGCTATCTATATGAATTATGAGGGTTATGTGCTAGAGGTTTTTACCCTTTTTGGGCATGTCAAATGAACGCATTGTGCGGTTTTAATTGTTTTTATTTATATTGCGTGTTGTTTTTTGTGGATGTTTCAATAAAAAGTTTATTAATTTTGCATCTTTATACATTCTATTGGTGATCCCTATCATTTACATGCCTCTTTTTTGGTCTATGTTACAATACCAGACACGGCACACATGGTATCGTTTCTGCAAAAAATAGGAACAGATTTTTTTTTTTTTTTTTTTTTTTTAAATATACAAGTTTAGATCACAATTCATTCGATGAGGCTGGTATCACAGAAGATGTATTGATTTATTGGCTTTAGTAGATGTCCACACAACTGCAATACCCTTGGCAGGTCATAGTTTTAGGACCTGAAACCCTTAATGTGTGAATAATCTACTATTTCAATTAAAATTAGAGGATTCCAACATTATGCAATGTAATGTAATGACACTGCACCGATTACATTCATAGTAAATATTTCCTGCCATACAATTAGAAACCATATGCGCAACGTAGGCATGACCAACATTTAAAATCACATTTTTTAATTAAGTGAAAACTAAGTGTTGACTAATTTTTCAACATATCTCAATCGAGCTCAATTTAAATGCTACCTGTCTTTTCGCACCAAACTTGAAGAAAAGCATGTTCTTTCCATTCACACACCCTATAGAAAGTTAAATCTGCCCTAGGGTACCGTTTCACATAGCGACACACCAGCAATCCCGACAACGATACGACCTGGTAAAGATCGCTGGTGCGTTGTCACACAGCAGCTATTCTGAACGATTCCAGCCTGCGTCCCTGAGTTCTGCATCGCCAACGAGGTCACTCGTCTTTGTTATGGTGTCAAACACAGCGATGCATGCTGGCCAGCGGGACACCAGCGATTAAAAAATGGCCCAGGTCATTCGAGCATGATCAGCGATATCCAACGGGGGGCGGTCGCCGCTATGTGTCACATGTAGCGATATCGCAGGCAAGATTGCTGTTGCGTCAGAAAATCTCGCTAGCGATCTCGCTATGTGAGACAGGGCCTTTAGATGCATATTTTGGTTTAATATGCCTCAATTCTCATACTCTATAACTTGTCATCGGGAGCTACAGCTTCATCAGTATTCTGCCAGCACAACAAGTGCTGCAAATTTTTCTTTTGCAATTCACAGGATGCATTCCTCCTACCATCCTGCAATGGCTTATCTCTTCTGAAATTAAGGCTCACCTCTATAATATGCTTGTTTTATGAAAAGTGGAGCAGGAGAGATAAAGCCCCACTTCTTGTAAGCTGTCTTGGCATCTCGGCAGTTACAGAAGGATTACGCTTGACAACAGGCGGTGGTCAACATGTTATACAGAAGGGAGACAACTAGTAAGACAATATGATTTTTAAAGAAATCAATTTGTGGATTGTCAGTTCAAACAGTTAATATAAGAGCTTTAAGGATTGATCTACGTAACTTACAGTGTTGTGAAAAAGTGTTTGCCCCCTATGTCTGATACTTACCTCCGACCGGCTCCCCGCTGGTTATCGCTGATCGCGCGAGAGCGTCCTGGACCATTTCTCATCGTCAGCTTCCTGCTGGGCTTCCTGCTGTGGAGACGAGCGACGCGTGGACGCGGGCGGGAGCACGTCAGGATCACCTCGTCTGACAGGTAAGTAACGACCCCCGACCGCTGCTATGTCGCTGGTGAGATCTGCCTGTGTGGCAGCTCACTAGCGACCACTTAGCGATGCACCAGCGATCCTGTCCACGTCATATCGCTGGTCGGGATCGTTGGTGCATCGCTAAGTGTGACAGTACCTTTAAACATTTAAGTGTGACAAACATGCAAAAGAATAGGAAATCAGGAAGGGGGCAAACTCTTTTTAACACAACTGTACCTTATTGCTTATGTTGTCTCATTTTGGTCCCAACTCCCAAACAAAGAGATTCGTAAGATTTAACTCTAGACCATTTAAAGGCATTGTGCGCATGGAGTCTTTTAGGTGGATTTTTTTTAAGAAACTGGCTACGTGTTCACAATGTCTTTTTCAGGCGGATTACGCTGGTGAAATCGCAGAGAACCGTTTCTATGAAAAAAATGACTCGCTGCGTATATGTTCAGGATTTTTAACATCTTTTAACTGCTTCAAGATTCTAAAAATGCCATTCTTCTGGTGTTTTTTGCTCAGGAGACCTTCCCTTCTTTACAATAAAATAAAAGTCAATGGGAACGCTCAAAAAAAATCACAGAAAACAACCAGATGTCTTTTGAGCATCTTGTCACCAAAAACAATCAAAGTAATGAACATATGCATGTCTATGGATAATGATATTGCTGAGCATATGTTCAGTCTTTTGTTACGTCTTTTAACTGCTACAGGATTCGGAAACCGCCGATTGATTCATTTTTGTATTTAACCTCCAGGTTTCCCACGATCAGCCAAACATGGGAACCATAGTGCATCAATGGACCACGGCCACTGCTTCAATGTCTAACCACAGATATCAGCTTTTACATACAGTATGTGAAAGAAAAGACAAGCAAAATCTCCTGAAATTTTTTTTAGGTAGATTTGCTCAATTAGGCTGGCCGAATGTGAAAAAAATCAGTCCAAACTGAAATTGGCATAAAAGACATTTATTATGTTCTGAAATCAATGATGCCCTTGGGTCTTTTCAGATCCCAAAGCATAGTAAACAAAAGAGAAGGGAAAGGGTTAACAAATAAAGAAACACATTATACTTACCTGTCCTAGGCCCTCACCTGACTTTTTATGACTCCTTATGGGGAGGTGAAACATGTCATTGACATGAATGTTGACCCCCATATAACCCGAAAGTGCCTGAATACCAAGAAGCCTGTGCAGAAGACTAGAAGAACTGCAGACACAACGGCACCATGGTAAGGGCCTAGCATAGGTAGGACAGGTAAGTATAATGTGTCTTTTTTTAACCTCTTCCCAATATTGAAAAAAAAAAATAAGTAAAATGATGGCAAGTTATTTGCTGCCCTCATCCAAACCGATTCCTAAAAATTTCTGATTCACCAGAATCTAGACTTTTTTGTCAAATCCAATTTGATGTGAATTGATTTGTTCATATCCAGGTATGACCATAACTACACGTTCCTACGATGAGCTTTTGATGAGGTTTTGATGTTGCAGATTTTCTGTACTCATTAAGTAAAATAGGTAACTTGGATTTTGTATAATTACACAGCGTAAAAAACTCATCAAAAATTAATGGCGGGAATATAGCCTAATTGTGACTTTCTGCAGATTAGTCGGGATCCTTGTGGTCACACTCTGCTGTTTACACATTGTTGATTTATCCAGAAAACCTTTTTAATTACTTTTCATGATCATTAAATAAATTTAATTAGGTAAGTACATCCAATAAACCAGAAAATTTGATCATCTAGTCTGTTGGTTGAAGCCACTGCCTACAATTGTCAGGACAATTTTGGAATTGACAGACGAATGATGGACAGGGCCGCGGCTGTTTTCTCTACTAGGCTGGTTATTGGGTAACTCACAGTGAGGGTATGGTATATACACCTCCACTTCCAGCGCATGGAATATATGTAAATATACAGTATATCCCACAATAAAACAGCCAATTCCACAATAAAACAGGAACTTGCTGCCACCACCAATTGTTTATGCAGGATGATTGCACACCTGTTACAGGTAGCATGTGGCTTTAGGGTGTAGTTTACAGAGCAAGAGTAATAGAACTATTTTAGTTATTAGATGTAATGTGGAAAGGTAGGCAGTGTTTATCAAAAATATACAAAGATATTGCAAAATGGGAACAAAACAGTACGATATATACCATCACATGACATAAAATGAATAATATCAGAAAAGTATTAAACCTGTGTTACAGAAATGGCTCAGATCTTAGCGAAGTGAAGCATTCCTTTTAGGAAAATAGACTGAAGCATAGCAAGCCAGCAAGCTGTATCTTCAGTACTGATGAGTGACAAAATCCTAAACTCTGATTTTTATTAGATCAAGGTGGGTTATGCCCACATACATGCTCTTGGTGAGCTCATATGCTGGCTGGTCGTGGGATGTGTTAGGTCTTTAAAAGATTATGAGATTCCCAACTTTCAGGATGTCTTTACCCCTGGTGGTCCCAGGTTAGAGATATTGTTGTCACTTTTCCTATCGCAATATAAACTTTCTCCAGAGATGAAACATGGCATGGATAGCATCATCCATCTGAGAGATATTAAGTGGGAGGTGTTTGCCCGGGCTTACGGTGATTTGAGTGAATGCATTATGTTTGTCTCTTTGCTACGAAGCCAAAACTATATTTCCCATAAATATTGTATTGAAGCAAACCCCAATATTCATCACTGACCACTGGCTCTACTAGAGTGTCTGAGAAAATTCCTTTAAACATAGGTAGACCATGTACTTTTCCACCTCTGAGTATCCGAATCCTAGACTTGGTGGGTGGTTCTCAACAGGTCCTTTGTTGTAATTATCTGTTCATGGCAGGAGGTCTTACTTCAATGGAGATTGAAGTGTCAGGTCTTTCTCACTTTCTCATTTATAATTAATCCCTTATGTACAATTTGAGGGTTATATGTCCCCTCTCCGGAGATGTCTTTATGGATTTTACAGTTTTTCTCTATGACATAGCCCATGTAAAATCCTGAATCTGCAGAATTACAAAGGTTTTACTTTAGCGTATTTTATCATTTAGATTAAAAAAAGAAAGAAATTAAGCCAATATTGACTGGAACGCATCTGAAGCCTTGGACTGAAATATAAGAACTATATTCAACAGGCTTGTACGTTCCAAAATAGTTCCAAGTGGATGCTGTCCAGAGGCTGTAAGAACAAGTTACTGGGATACTACTTCCAAGATCAAACTGGCAGATGCAATGTACTGTCCAACATACTGAAAGCAAACAAGAATACGCTGTAATGTTGAGGATAAGTAAACCAGTCATTGTATTAGGTTTCTGAAAAGTTAAGTATATTTACAGGATTCCATCTGAACATGAAAGGTATGATTTCATATCCGAGGATTAATAATTATGGGAAGAAAACCAAAGTTAAAATTCACTTATCTTTCTGAATTATTTCAAAATTATATTCAGAGCAAAACTGGGGCAGTCAAGCATTGAACTACTCAACTGATAATGAAGACATGATGATGTCATGTAACGATAAACACTCATAAATATAACACTATAAAACAATGCTACTTATTAAATCAAAAATTAGAAGGAAAATAATCTGGAATTAGTATTCTACTTTTAAAGTCAAATTATAGGAAGGTGAAATGGAACCATTACCAACTAAAAATATATTGACCATCCTCCTCTGAAAAATAATTTCAACTAATTTTACTATATATTATGGGGTCTTTATCAAGAATGTCATAGCGCACGCTCATGCTACATCACCCTTGATGGAGTACGTGGTGCTGAATTCATTAAGGGGCACATGCCACTTAATGAATTTGGCACATCTCCTCTATGTCATGTGCCATCGTGCATCTTGCCAGAAATGCTACAATGTGCCATCAGAAATTTGTAAATAATTCGATAGACGGTCATCGTCGCTCCCTCAACCCATCCTGGCTGTGCACTCGCTCTGCTCACCTTAACGGAGCTGATTCAAAATTGCACGAAATGTCAATAGTTGTAATTTTTTGCACTCCTCATTGTACAAGAATTTTGTAACTTCTTAAAGCTTTAATTTCCGTTTTCAAGCATAAAAGCTTTGTCTTTTTCCTTTCTTCAAAAAGATCTACATTTTAAAAAAGGTTGTCTCCATCCTATGCATTGTAGGGGGCTTCCACTAACTTAGATCCTACTATTTTATTCTGTATATAGGTGAAACTTTAGGCTTGCTTTTCACTTGGTTCCAGGCTGGTTACCTTCTTGTCCAATGCCTCAGATAACTTTTTTAAAAGTAATGTACCAATAAAGGTAATAGAAACCTTTAAAAAATGAAAACCGAGATCCTCACAAACATGGCCATCTAAACTGAATTTTTTAGACATCTCTAAATTTATTTTGAAGGGTTTCATTTTTACAGGTCATCATAGCATATTCTCTATTAACCCCTTCACGACCTTTGACGCCACGTAGGCGTCATGAAAAGTCGTGCCAGAACGACCAATGACGCCTATGTGGCGTCATGACTTTAAAGCCCCCCTGCGGGTCGGGTGACCTAGGTCACTGAAAGGTCACCCGACCCGCAGATACAGGGGGCTTTGTTCTTCGCCACAGGGGGTGTGGCTTCGCCCCCACGTGGCTACGATCACTCTGATTGGCTGTTAAAAGTGAAACAGCCAATCAGAGCTATAGTAATATTTCATCAATGAAAATTGATGAAATATTACAATCCAGCCATGGCCGATGCTGCTGTAGCATCGGACATGGCTGGAGACACCGATTCCACCCCCCCCACCGGCGATCGCCCCCCCACAACTGAATGACAGCGGCGATCTGCCGCCGCTGTCATCATCTGCCCCCCTCCCATTCCCTCTGCTCCCCGCCAGCTTCCGATAACCCCCTCACCCCATCTCACCTCCCCCGGCACCTTCTAAGTCCCCCTGTCGCTCCCGGTGTCCGGCGGGTCCGGTTCATGGGCGCCGCCATTTTGAAAATGGCGGGCGCATGCGCAGTGCGCCCGCCCGAATCTGCCAGCTGCAGATTCCATTCTTTCATTTTGATCACTCTCACAGTGATCAAAATGAAAGAAAAAGTAAATAAACCCCCCGATTATCACCCCCATAGGTAGGCACAACTAATAAAGTAAAGAAAATATTTTTATTTTTATTTTTCCATTAGGGTTAGGGTTAGGGTTGAAAAGAGGGTTAGGGTTAGGGTTAGGTTTGAAAAGAGGGTTAGGGTTAGGGTTGGAAAGAGGGTTAGGGTTAGGGTTGGAAAGAGGGTTAGGGTTAGGGTTGGAAAGAGGGATAGGGTTGGAAAGAGGGATAGGGTTAGGGTTGGAAAGAGGGTTAGGGTTAGGATTGGAAAGAGGGTTAGGGTTGGAAAGAGGGTTAGGGTGGGAAAGAGGGTTAGGGTTGAATTAGGGTTAGGGTTGGAATTAGGGTTAGGGTTGGAATTAGGGTTAGGGTTGGAATTAGGATTAGAATTAGGGTTAGGGTTGGAATTAGGGTTAGCGTTGGAATTAGGGTTAGGCTTGTGGTTAGGGATGTGTTAGGGTTAGGGCTGTGGTTAGGGGTGTGTTGGGGTTAGGGTTGGAGTTAGAATTGAGGGGTTTCCACTGTTTAGGCACATCAGGGGGTCTCCAAACGCGACATGGTGCAACCATTGATTCCAGCCAATTTTGCGTTCAAAAAGTCAAACGGTGCACCCTCCCTTCCAAGCCCTGACATGTGCCCAAACAGTGGTTTACCCCAACATATGGGGTATCAGCGTACTCAGGAAAAATTGCACAACAACTTTTGGGGACTAATTTCCCGTGTTACCCTTGGGAAAATAAAAAATTGGGGGCTAAAAAATTATTTTTGTGGAAAAAAATGATTTTTTCATTTTCACATCTCTGCATTATAAACTTCTGTGAAGCACTTGGGGGTTCAAAGTGCTCACAACACATCTTACATACGTTCCTTGGAAGGTCTAGTTTCCAAAATGGGGTCACTTGTGGGGGGTTTCCACTGTTTAGGCACATCAGGGGCTCTGCAAACGTAATTACGACCGCAGACTATTCCATCAAAGTCTGCATTTCAAAACGTCACTACTTTCATTCCGAGCCCTGACGTGTGCCCAAACAATGGTCCCCCCCCACATATGGGGTACCAGCGTACTCAGGACAAACTGGACAACAACTTTTGGGGTCCAATGTCTCCTGTTACCCTTGTGAAAATAAAAAATTGAGAGCTAAAAAATCATTTTTTGAGGAAAAAAAAATTATTTTTTATTTTCATGGCTCTGCGTTATAATCTTCTGTGAAGCACTTTGGGGGTTCAGTGTGCTCACCACACATTTAGGCAACTTCCTTATGGGGTCTAGTTTCCAAAATGGGGTCACTTGTGGGGGGTTTCCACAGTTTAGGTACATCAAGGGCTCTGCAAATGTAACATGATGCCCGCAGACCATGCCATCAAAGTCAGCATTTCAAAATGTCACTACTTCCCTTCCGAGCCCTGACGTGTGCCCAAACAGTGGTTCCCCCCACATATGGGGTACCAGCGTACTCAGGACAAACTGTACAACAACTTTTGGGGTCCAATTCATCCTGTTACTGTTGTGAAAAAAAATTGCGGGCTAAAAATCTTTTTTTTTTTGAGGAGAAAAAATGATTTTTTATTTTCACGGCTCTGCGTTATAAACTTCTGTGAAGCACCTGGGGGTTCAAAGTGCTCACTATGCATCTAGATAAGTTCCTTCGGGGGTCTAGTTTCCATACTGGGGTCATTTGTGGGGGAGCTCCAAAGTTTAGGCACACAGGGGCTCTCCAAACACGACATGGTGTCCGCTAACGATTGGAGCTAATTTTCATTTCAAAAAGTCAAATGGTTCTCCTTCCCTTCTGAGCCCTGCCGTGCGCCCAAACAGTGGTTCCCCCCCCTCATATGGGGTACCAGCGTACTCAGGACAAACTGGACAACAACTTTTGTGGTCCAATTTCTCCTGTTACCCTTGTGAAAATAAAAAATAGCGTGCTAAAAAATCTTTTTTGAGGAAAAAAAATGATTTTTTATTTTCACTACTCTACGTTATAAACTTTTGTGAAGCACTTGGGGGTTCAAAGTGCTCCCTACACATCTAGATAAGTTCCTTAAGGGGTCTAGTTTCCAAAATGGTGTCACTTGTGGGGGAGCTCCAATGTTTAGGTACACAGGGGCTCTCCAAACGCGACATGGTGTCCGATAACGATTGGAGCGAATTTTCCATTCAAAAAGTCAAATAGCGCTCCTTCACTTACGGACCCTGCCGTGCGCCCAAAGAGTGGTTTATGACCACATATAAGGTATCTGTGCACTCAGGAGAAATTGCCCAACACATTTTAGGATCCATTTTATCCTGTTGCCCATGTGAAAATGAAAAAATTGAGACCAAAAGAAAATTTTTGTGAAAAAAAAGTACTTTTTTTTTTTACCGATCAATTTGTGAAGCACCTGGGGGGTTCAAAGTGATCACTATGCATGTAGATAAGTTCCTTGGGGGGTCTAGTTTCCAAAATGGGGTCACTTGTGGGGAAGCTCCAGTGCTTAGGCGCACAGCGACTCTCCAAACGCGACATGGCAAGCGCTAAATATTCCAGCATATTTTCCATTCAAAAAGTCAAATGTGCTCCTTCCCTTCCGAGCCCTGCCGTGCGCCCAAACAGTGGTTTATGACCACATATGAGGTATCAGTGTACTCAGGAGAAATTGCCCAACAAATTTTAGGATCCATTTTATCCTGTAGCCCATGTGAAAATGAAAAAAATTAATGATAAAAGAAAATTTGTGGTGCAAAAAATAAAATGTCCATTTTTTCCTTCCACGTTGCTTTAGTTCCTGTGAAGCACCTGAAGGGTTAATAATCTCCTAGAATGTAGTTTTGAGTAGCTTGAGGGGTGCAGTTTTTAGAATGGTGTCACTTTTGGGTATTTTCTGCCATATAGACCCCTTAAAGTGACTTCAAATGTGAGGTGGTCCCTAAAAAAAATGGTTTTGTAAATATTGTTGTAAAAATGAGAAATCGCTGGTCAACTTTTAACCCTTATAACTTCCTAACAAAAAAAAAAATTGTTTCCAAAATTCTGCTGATGTAAAGTAGACATGTGGGAAATGTTATTTAGTAACTATTTTGTGTCACATCACTCTCTGGTTTAACAGAATAAAAATTCAAAATTTGAAAATTGCGAAATTTTCAAAATTTTCGCCAAATTTCTGTTTTTTTCACAAATAAACGCAAAAATTATCGACCTAAGTTTACCACTAACATGAAGCCCAATATGTCACGAAAAAACAATTTCAGAATCGCTAAGATGCGTTCAAGTGTTCCAGAGTTATTACCTCATAAAGGGACACTGGTCAAAATTGCAAAAAATGGCCAGGTCATTAAGGTCAAAATAGGCTGGGTCATGAAGGGGTTAATAAGATAAAACCAACTAGACTTGTTTCCTTAGTTGGTTGTGCCTATTGAACACATAATTCAATCTCAAAGATGACATATGCCTTAAAGAGGGTGTCGACTACTTTTACATTGATGACCTGTACAGGGCTGGCCATCTTCTGATAGTGGCTGCCAAAAGGAACTGCACATCCGCCTCCTATTGCTTTGAATAGGAGGCGGATGTGTAGTACCAAGCATTGGTTACTACAAGAAGACGGAGCAGCTCGGCAAGTGAGTACCTCCAGCTGGCGGCCACCGCTATCGACACTGGTAACAGCTTATTGGCAGGGCTGACGGGTGTTGGATGCCGGCCGATTAGACATTGATGACCAATCCTAAGAATAGTTCATCAATGCAAAAGTAGTGGACAACCACTTTAAAGAAAGTTTGTTGCCCTCAAAGCTCAAATTAAACCACATGTACACTCATATAGGTGATTTAGCCCTACAAATTTCACTACTTTCATTTTTTTTATAAAAATGTTTTATTACATATGTAAATGAGGAATACTCCGGATACCCTTTGCTTGACTGAGTTGTGCTCACTTTGAGGCCCTGCCTGAAATGAATTCCAAGCACAGCACGCACTAACACTACAAGAGCTGACAGCGCACACACTGTCAGGGCAGGTGATCTCATCCATCTTTACTGTCTGCTGCAGCTGTTTGCTGAACACAGGATCACACATCATAGGATGGCTCACGGTGGTAAGAGAGGGGGAATGAGAGCATGCCAATACTGACACTACAAGTACCAAGTGCACACACACAGTGTCAGTGCAGCCGGTGCTGTCATCCCTCTCTCCTGTCTACAGCAGTTGCTTGCTGAACACAGGATCATACAGTATGGGCAGCTTATGCTGAAAAAAGAAAACGAGTGAGAGCGCCTCCACACTGACACTATGGTAGCTGAGCGCATGCACATAGTGTCAGAGTTGGTGCTCTCTAATCCATCTCTCCTGTTGACTTTGGCCGCTCACTACTTTGCGATCCTAGGTGCGGGGCTGGAGATTTAATTCTGGCGGCACTACGAAACTAAGGATGCTAATTGAGGGGTGCATTAAAACCTTGGCCATTCCAATGGTGCACCAAGGATCCCTAATGAGTATATGTAATAAGTAGAATAAAGGTAGTGAAATCTATACTACAGGTAAGAATTTTGTAATAGCAGCCAAGACCCCAATATTAAAGTATAAATGGTTTAATTTAAGATTTTGAGGTGAGAGACTCCCTTTAAAAAATCATAAATCAGTAAAATGAGGCTTTTTTTAATAACTTATTAAAAATATCTTTGATGTGACTGTGATTTTAGATTATTAGGTGACTTTGAGATATGAGTAAAAAGAGAGTTATCCATGCACCTACAATAGCTGTCGGTCTACAATTATGTTTTCTAACCTCCTTAAACACATGCTCGACTTCTGGTTTCAATGGGAGGTTGACAGTAAGGCGTCACTACTAAACACCTCTCTTGGCAGATTATTTTCCCTAACAAGAAAACAACTAGTTTTTCCAACACAGCTGATCTTTCCTATCCCCAATGCCATTGGTACAGAATAGTCAGGAGACCCTCATCCATGAGATAGTCAGCCAGTTTCACTAAAATCTATATTTTTGTCTGACTGATCTGATTTGGGATATGTAGTTTCTTTACATGATCTTCTAATCCTTGGTTAAGACTAAAAAGTGTGTTGAGATGCTCACATATGTTCAGATCTGATCTTCAGCACAATATATAGAAAAAAAAATCACAGATAAATGTGAATATACATGTTTAGTAAATATAAAAGCAGTATAAGAGATCCATAAAACAAGTTTTCACTTTCTTCAATGAGTAGACCCCCTGCTAGTGGGACAGGTCTAGAGTTCATACTCCGGAGTACAAGTAGAGCTTTCTATTATTCAGGAGCCTGGACAATACCTACTGGGTGGCTCTCAAAATAGCATTTCAATAGTAACTGAGTAGACACAATGTAAAACACATAAAGAATTCTAGATAACATAAAGTCTATGGTGGGCCCCGGATGCACGTTAATGCAATTCAACACAATGAATGAACATTGTCTAAAAAGTGACCATATAAGACCATGCTGAGGTGTCTTAACATTATTACTGTAGTTTTACCATACACAAAATTAGTGTCACCTCCGAAAGTAGAAAGCTGTCATTGGAGTCCATTTTAATGGCATCCTACCCCACAAGCTTACTGAAGAGTCTAGATTTGAAACCATGGAGATGAGTAGCTCCTGTGGTAGATCATCTCACTCAGCTGCACACGGAGGTAGTCAATAGAACACTGCTCCTTTAAGGATGCACTTGGTTTATTAGTACAGCATAAACCAAGGTCTTAAGCACAAAAAATAAATACAGCCCTCTGGGCAAAACAGCAAAACAAAACAGTAGCACTTTGTGCAGTCCTTGCACTAGTGGGGGTCAGCCCATTCAGGGTTAACAATGTCCTTACACAAACACTATGTGCACCAACACTCTCCTGGAGTCTTCTTCTTCTCCAGGCTCTCAACAGCCCCCACTAACCCTGGAGCTCAGCTATTTAAAGCCACACCTTGTGACTCACCATCATGTGACTGATCACCCTACATCACTGACGCCATAATGCGCAGTGACACGTATCTCCCTTCCATCACTACGCCACTGACTCTGTCACACTCCCTAGGTTACCCTGAACCATCTTTTGATCTTTTAAAGAGAGCAATGATGAGCTTCTTATAAAAAAAAACTTTCTCATTACACTGGCATTTGATATATAAAATCATGTACGGATTAAACTGATGTTCATTCTAGATGTTAACTAAGCCACCATACTCATTAGACTATCATTGGCTGAACCTTTGAGGTTCGACCAACTGTCTAATGTGTATGGGAGCCCCATACAGATGATTGGCTGGGAATTTAAGGAGGTCCGATTTTAGACTGCCAATCATTTCGTTGGCACTGAGATAAGCCAACTCCAGATACAGTGTCTTGAGAAAGTATTCATTTCCCGTGAACTTTTCCACTTTTTTTAATTTACATACATAAACTTTAATGTATTTTATTTGGATTTTATGCGTTATACCAACACAAAGTATCAAGTATTTGTGAAGTGTAAAGTAAATTGTATATGGTTTTCTAAATACTTTAAAAATATAAATCTGTATTTAGCCCCCAGTAGTCTGATACCCCTAAATAAAATTCCAAGTGACCAATCACCTCCAGAAGTCACATAATTAGTAAAATTGAGTTAACCTGTGTGCAATAACCAAGGAACACATCACACAGGTCAATGATAAAGTTGTGGAGAAGAGTAAAGGAGGGGTAAGTTACAAAATAAAATAGCCCAAGCTCTCAACATCTCACAGAGCCGTTCAATCCATCATCCAAAAATGTAAGGAGTTTGGCACAACTGCAAACCTACCAAGACATGGCCGTCCACCTGCACTGACATCACCAAGAAAGGAGAGCACTAATTAGAGAAGCAACCAAGGGGTCCATGATCACCTTGAAGGAGCTGCAGAGATCCACAGCTCAGATGAAAGAATCTCTCCACAGGACAACTATTAGTTGTTTACTCCACAAATTTGACCATTCTGGAAGAGTGGCAAGAAGAAATCCATTTTTTTAATGAAGGTATAAGAAGTCTTTTCGCAGTTTGCAAAAAGCCATGTAGTGGACACAGCTAGCATGTGAAAGAAGGGGCTCTGGTCAGATGAGACCAATGTAGAACTATTTTTGGTTAAATGCAAAATGCTATGTGTGTTCAGAAAATTAACACTGAACATCAAGCTGAAAACCCATCCCCACTGTCAAACATGGTGGTTGCAGCATGATGCAGTTACAGGGAAGCTGGTCAGATTTGGATGGAAGATGGATGAAACTAAATACATGGTAATCTTGGGGGAAAGCCTGTCAGATATTGAAAAGACCTTGAAACTGGAGCATACGTTCACCATCCAGCAGGACAACCACCCTAAACAAACTTCCAAAGCTAGAATGGATGGTTTAGCATATTCATGTGTGTGAATGCCCCAGTCACAGTCCAGACCTAAATCCCATTGAGAATCTGTGACAAGACTTGAAAATTGCTGTTTACAGATATCTCCATCCGATCTTACTGAGCTGGAGCTGGTGTGAAAAGTAGAATGGGCAAAAATGTCAGCCTACAGATGTACAAACCTGATAGAGACAGACCCCAAAAGACTTGCAGCAGTAATTGCAGAGAAAGGTGGTCCTACAAAGTATTAAAGGGAATCTGTCACCCTATTTTTTGAATATGAGCTGTCGGCACCGCCATCAGGGGCTTATCTACATCATTCTGTAATGCTGTAGATAAGCCCCGATGTAACCTGAAAGATGAAAAAAAAGAGTTAGATTATACTCACCCTGGCATCTGGTCCGGTCCGATGGGTGTCACCGTCCAGTCCGGCGTCTCCCATCTTGCAGCGATGACGTCCTCTTCTTTCCTTCCTGTCGTGGCTCCTGCACAGTTGCACTGCTCTGCCCTGTTGAGGGCAGCACAGATTCCTGCAGTGCGCAGTCGCCAGGAGAGGTCAGGCGCCTACGCACTGCAGTATTCTGCTCTGCCCTCAACAGGGCAGAGCAGTGCACCTGCGCCGCAGCTGCGATGGGCAGGAATGAAGAGGACATCATGGCTGCAAGATAGGAGGCGCCAGACCGGACCGTGACTCCCTCCGGACCCGAACTGGACCCAGAACGCCCCTGGGTGAGTAAAATCTAACTCTTTTTTCTTATCTTTCAGGGTACATCGGGGGGTTATCTACAGCATTACAGAATGCTGTAGATAAGCTCCTGATGGCGGTGCCGGCAGCTCATATTCGAAAAAAGGGGTGACAGATTCCCTTTAACTCAGGGGACTGAATAGAAATACAAGTCACAATTTTCAGATATTTTTAAAATATTTAAAGAACCATGTATCATATCCTTTACAATTCACAAATACTTGCTACTTTGTGTTGGTATATCATATAAAACCCAAGAAAATACATTTATGTTTGTTTGTGGGTGCAACATGGAAAAAAATGGAAAAATTTGTAAAACCAACAAGTCAACAAACAATAAAAAATAGAAAAACATGAATGCCACCAAGATCCAATCTTCAAACTAGCTACAATAAGAGATCGGCATTCAGTGAATAGCGGTGTGATTAGCTTCAGGTTAATGGCGCACAGCATTGAAAAGACATCCTCATAACGAAAAAATATAGGAAAAATGCGGGACTCACCCTTTAACTGTGATAAAATGCAGTCCTTTATTCAACCATACAAGGTATTTGGACACACTTTATGGGACAAACAGGTAAAAGAGGACAGCGGGGAAGGAGATGGATGACGATCGTTTCGTGTCAAGAGATGCTTCTAAGGGTCCATGTGTCACCTGGACCCATAGAAGCGTCTCTTGACTCCAACCGATCGTCGTCCATCTCCTTCCCCGCTGTCTTCTTTTATCTGTTTATCCCATGAAGTGTGTCCAAATACCGTGTATGGTTGAATAAAGAACTGCATTTTATCACAGCTTAAGGGTGAGTGCCGCACTTTTCCTATATTTTTTCATTGCAACAAGTCAACAAATCTATTCTTCTGATGAAAATATTTTTTTTCAACCATCATTTTTATTAAACAGAATTAAGAATGCAGCGTGATATCAGATTTGTCACATATTTTTACCAGGACCACCAATTTGTAAAAAAAGGAAAGAAAACAAAGGCTTGGAGACAAAAGGAGCAATTGATAGATCAAAGTTCAGTTCTGGATTTCTAAGGAAGACCTGATAAATAGCTATTATTGTGAAGGACAGGCATTGTGATATAATTCAATAGGGCTACTAAGAAAAAGTGGGAATCCTTAGCTGACCAGCATTACCAGCCATTGTAGCAAAGGATGGGATAGATTATCATAGATAATACAGTGTAGAGCTGAGAAAAATCTAATAATGCGGCATGAGGTTGTCCATAATTATTTTATCATTTATTAGCTATTTATAAATTTTAATATTTTATTTGGATAATTGAAATTAAATAGGTTTGTTTGGTTTAGAAAAATCAAATTTCAAAAACTTATTCGGGTCATTTTTAGTTGAAAGAAGCAGGATTATTGATTTCAGATCTCCATCAATAAGCTAAAGATTCTGTCTCTTTCTCTTTGGAGCATTAGATAACAGCCTCTTAATTCAGTAGGCACCATGCAATGCTCCATGTCTCCTGCGACGGTGCTGCATCAGAAAAAAAACAATCAGGTACTTTCAAAGATTATACAGTTGATCAATGAGATTCCCGAAAGAGGAACTTCCTATGATGACCCTATTTCGGAAGGCCCTTTTCACGATTTCACCACTCATGGTGTCCTAGGGACTTTGGCCGATCTATAGAAACAGTGGCGTGCTGGGCTGTCAGTATTGTGAATGACAATCCAGCAGCCCAATCTGGCAGGGCTTGCTGGGTTTCCTCCAGGTGTCACCCATTAAGGTTGACTACCTGGATATTTAGCTGGTTGACAATGGTCAAACCATTGCCAGTTGTAGCTTTGCTCAGTGGTTTGTGTGCCTTTTGCTTGGAGTTTTGCTACTCTGATCGTTGTTTCCTGACCTCAGACTTTGTCTTTTGACCATTCCTTTGTATTGACCCTTTGCCTTTGACGTACTCTGACCTTTGCTGCCTGACCATAGACTTTGCCTTCTAAAGGTACTGTCACACTTAGCGATCTACCAGCAATCCCGTCCAGCGATATGATGCGGTCAGGATCGCTGGTGCATCGCTAAGTGGTCGCTAGTGAGCTGCTACACAGGCAGATGGCAGATCTCACCAGCGACATAGCAGGGGTCGGGGGTCGCTACTTACCTGTCAGACGAGGCGATCCTGACGTCCTCCCGCCCGCGTCCACGTGTCGCTCGTCTCCACAGCAGGAAGTCCTGCAGGAAGCTGACGACGAGAAACGGTCCAGAACGTTCTCGCGCGATCAGCGATAACCAGCTGGGGAGCGGTCGGAGGTAAGTTTCAGACATAGCGATATCGCTAGCAATATCGTTGCTGCGTCACAAAAACCAGTGACGTTATAGCGATATTGCTAGCGATATCGCTTAGTGTGACAGGCCCTTAACCATTCTTTTGCCTTAGGGTATGTGCACACGTAGTGAAATCTGCTGCGTTTCCGCAGCGGTTTTGGCTCTGCGGAAATGCAGCAGATTCTGCTGCGTTGTAAAGTACCTTTATTTTAAATGGAAAAAAAACGCAGTCCACATGCTGCGGTTTTTTCCATGCGGTTTTGCTGCGGTTTACAATCCGCAGCATGTCAATTGCTTGGTGCAGAAATGCTGCAGTTTTACACCTCATCCATTATGAGGTGTAAAACCGCAGGGCAAAACCGCAGGCAAAACCGCAGATAAACCACAGGACTTTAGTCCTGCGGATTTACCTGCGGTTTTCTCTCCAAAATCTGCACACACCCAAAAAACTACGTGTGCACATACCCTTACTCTTTTGCCTTTGATGTGTTCTAATGGTATTTGACCCCGGACTCCTTAATTCCCTTGTCTTACGGCTTGCTCGTGAGAAGTGACTAAGCGTCATAACCTTTTCACAAATAGGGACAGTCAAAAACTTAATAAAAAAAAATGTTGACTACTATTAATTATGACTAGAGTTGAGCGATACCGTCCGATAATTCAAAATATCGGATCGGAATGGATCGGCCGATCTTTAAAAAAAGTATCGGTATCGCCGATGCCGATACCGGAAATCCCATTCAAGTCTATGAGACTTCCGGTATCGGAATTGGAAAAACCCTTTCCTGCCCTTGTACAGCCTCTCGGGGGTCTGTACGGGCCTTCCGGGGGTCTCTGCCGGCCTGCCGGGGGGCTGTGCCGGCCTGCCGGTGGGCTGTGCGGACTGCCCGGGGTCTGTGCACCCTGTGGGGGTCTGTACCGGCCTGCCGGGGGTCTGTGCCGGCCTGCCGGGGGGCTGTGCTGATGTCCGGGGGTCTGTGCAGGCATCGTCCGATGGGACTACAAGTCCCATCGGGCGATGCCTGCTACCATGACAGTGATTGACACATTAGCCAATGATGGGACAGTAGTAGTCCCATCATCCGGCTAATGTGTTAAATGTAAAAAAAAAAAAAAAAAATACTACATACATACATACTACATGCATGCTACATACATACTACATGCTACATACATACTACATACATACTACATATACACTACATGCATGCTACATACATGCTACATGCTACATACATACTACATACATACTACATACTACATATATGCATCATACATACTACATGCTACATACATACTACATACATACTACATATATACTACATGCATGCTACATACATACTGCATGCATGCTACATACATACTACATGCTACATACATACTACATACATACTACATGCATGCTACATACATACTGCATGCATGCTACATACATACTACATGCTACATACATACTACATATATACTACATGCATGCTACATACATACTACATGCTACATATATACTACATACATACTACATATACTACATGCATGCTACATACATACTACATGCTACATACATACTACATACATACTACATGCATGCTACATACATACTACATGCATGCTACATACATACTACATGCTACATATATACTACATACATACTACATATATACTACATGCATGCTACATACATACTACATACATACTACATGCATGCTACATACATACTACATGCATGCTACATACAATACATTCATACAATACATACATAGACATACAGTACATATAACACAGAGTAACATACTTACCAATACTTGTCACATTGTTCCCCGAAGCCATTGTCGTCTACGGAATAATTATTAACATAACAAACCACAAAAATACTCACCCATGATCCGAAGCAGTCCACGAGTGTGTCCCACGATGATCTTGGGTAGAGATCTGCAGCATCAGCTGATGCTGCCGCTCTCTACGGGCTGCAGGAATCCAATGACGGAAGGTAGGTATCCTTCCGCACTGTATTCCTCCGCCACTTAAAAAAAAAAAGTCCCTAGTCTCATTTTATGGTAAAAGCTGTGTGGGAATTCCCACACAGCTTTTACCATAAAGTGAGACTAGTGACTTTTTTTTTTTTAAGTGGCGGAGGAACACAGTGCGGAAGGATACCTACCTTCCGTCATTGGATTCCTGCAGCCCATAGAGAGCGGCAGCATCAGCTGATGCTGCAGATCTCTACCCAAGATCGTCGTGGGACACACTCGTGGACTGCTTCGGATCATGGGTGAGTATTTTTGTGGTTTGTTATGTTAATAATTATTCCGTAGACGACAATGGCTTCGGGGAACAATGTGACAAGTATTGGTAAGTATGTTACTCTGTGTTATATGTACTGTATGTCTATGTATGTATTGTATGAATGTATTGTATGTAGCATGCTTGTAGTATGTATGTATGTAGCATGTATGTAGTATGTCTGTAGTATATATGTGGTATGTATGTAGCATGTAGTATGTATGTAGCATGCATGTAGTATGTATGTAGTATGTATGTAGTATGTATGTAGCATGTAGCATGCATGTAGCATGTAGTATGTATGTAGTATGTATGTAGCATGTAGTATGTATGTAGCATGCATGTAGTATATATGTAGTATGTATGTAGCATGCATGTAGTATATATGTAGTATGTATGTAGCATGTAGTATGTATGTAGCATGCATGTAGTATATATGTGGTATGTATGTAGCATGTAGTATGTATGTAGCATGCATGTAGTATATATGTGGTATGTATGTAGCATGTAGTATGTATGTAGCATGCATGTAGTATGTAGTATGTATGTAGCATGTAGTATATATGTGGTATGTATGTAGCATGTAGTATGTAGCATGCATGTAGTATATATGTAGTATGTATGTAGTATATATGTGGTATGTATGTAGCATGTAGTATGTATGTAGCATGCATGTAGTATATATGTGGTATGTATGTAGCATGTAGTATGTATGTAGCATGCATGTAGTATATATGTGGTATGTATGTAGCATGTAGTATGTATGTAGCATGCATGTAGTATATATGTGGTATGTATGTAGCATGCATGTAGTATGTATGTAGTATTTTTTTTTTTTTTTTTTTTAACATTTAACACATTAGCCGGATGATGAGACTACTACTGTCCCATCATTGGCTAATGTGTCAATCACTGTCATGGTAGCAGGCATCGCCAGATGGGACTTGTAGTCCCATCGGACGATGCCTGCACAGACCCCCGGACATCAGCACAGCCCCCCGGCAGGCCGGTACAGACCCCCACAGGGTGCACAGCCCCCCGGCAGGCCGGTACAGATCCCGGGCAGTCCACACAGCCCCCCGGCAGGCCGGCACAGCCCCCCGGCAGGCCGGCAAAGACCCCCGGAAGGCCCGAAATGACGGCGCATCATGATGCGCACACACCGCGCATCATGATGACGTCATTTCGGCTGTCAATCAACTTTGAACTTCCGATTCCGATGCCCGATATTGAAAAAATATCGGATGTCGGTATCGGAATTCCGATACAGCAAGTATCGGCCGATACCCGATACTTGCGGTATCGGAATGCTCAACACTAATTATGACAAAATGTTGCCATCTTAAAATAAGAAAATAAACTTTAATTTGCATGTTTGAATATTCTGAATTTATCTAATAGATGCAATGGGCAAGGTTGGAGCTAAACAATGAAAGATACCCTACAGGGTAAATGCATTGTTCTGCCTTATCCAAGGTGTTTGGATGATGGCTGAGGGAAGCAAACTGAATTTCTGCCCTAGGTGATGGAAAATCTAGGTAAGATTTAATATTTTTAGAATTACTATGTAGAAATTTTGGGGGGCTTTCAGATTCAGTGGCAAATATATCCACAATTGTCTCTTCTCTCGCCAATTGCTGAATAGCATGCTAGAGTTAGGGGAGGAATGACACGTCTATACAATTTCAAGCGGTGTCAGAATAGACAGAATCTTTCTTACCTTTGACAAAATTAGTTGAAAAGATTTTAACAAGAAATTCTAAATTCTTTAAGTGTCCAAAATAATTTTCAGGTTTTTTTTCTTATAAAGGATCAAACCTTTCCAAATAATCCCACCAAGGACAACATCTGCAAGGAGTTTGTATGTTCTCCGCGTGTTTGTGTGGGTTTTCCCCGGGTTCTCCGGTTTCCTCCCACATTCCAAAGACATACTGATTTTAGATTGTGAGCCCCATCGGTGACAGTGATGATAATGTGTGCAAACGGTAAAGCGCTGCGGAATATGTTAGGTCTATATAAAAATAAAGATTATTATTATTATTTTTTATACGGTATGACTTACTATGACTCTATGCTGCTGTGTTAGTCTCCAATTATTTCAGTTTTAAAGTGTCACTAGTGTAAATTTAGGGAATTATCTGTCACAAAAAAATACAGGCACATTTTTATTTATTTTTTCATGGCATTTTCACATATTCCTCCTGCATAGTGTATGGCTTGTATATTTTTCTTTAAGATTTAGCTTTGTTGATTCTGTTACTCTTTTTTTTCAGTTCCTTGATTACTTCAATGTCAGCCAACTTTCCAATAACACAGCTTTGCCGAGTAAGCATGCATGGTAAGGTAATTATTATGTAATCTATACATGTGTCTGAAATCGAAGAGCCGCGTTTCCCAGTGTTACTGAAACAAGCATATAGTGCGGGAAAGTGTCAGATATTTTGGCCGGGGGTCATTTCTTGTGGAGCTATTTTAGGCCTTTCTCTGCTCTGTCAGAATGTTCCCTGCTGGAGTTTATGTAGTGAGCGACGTACAGAACAGAAAGCGTCAGCCCTGTGCAAGTCGCCTCTCACCCACTGAGAAAACATAACAAGACAATACTGCACTCTCATGTGTAATCCTAACATTTACATATCCTAACAAAGACTGTCCGTCATCTATCTATCTATCTATCTATCTATCTATCTATCTATCTATCTATCTATCTATCTATCGTCTAGCTATCTATCGTTGAAACCAGAAGTTTCCATACACTACATAAAAAGACACATCTGCATGCTTTTCTCAATATCCGACATGAAATGAGAATAAACCTTTCCTGTTTTAGGTCTATTAGGATTACTATAATTATTAATATTTGCCAAATGCCAGAATGAGAGAGGGAATGTCTTAAGGCATTTTAATTACTTACTGCAAAGTCAAAAGTTTACATACACTAAGACTACTATGACTTTAAACAATTCTGGACTGCCCATATGATGATGTCATGTGTTTGGAATTTTCTGATAGTTTTTTTTTTGCAACATCTGAGTTAATTAGAGAAACACCTGTGGATGTATTTTAATACACACCAGAAACACATTGCTTCTATGTGTAGCATCATGGGAAAGTCACAAGAAATCAGACAAGATATCAGGAAGAGAATTGTGGCCTTGCACAAGTCTGGCTCATCCTTGGGTACAATTTCAGGATACCTGAAGGTGCCTCATTCATCTATACAAACAATTATATGCAAGTGCAAACAAACAAATAATGTCCAGCCATCATACCGCTCAGAAAGGAGATGAGTTCTGTGTCCCAGAGACGAACGTGCTTTGGTCTGACATGTACATATCAACCCAAGGACAAAAGCAAAAGACCTTGTGAAGATGATGGCGGAATCTTGTAAATTTGCATACTGACAAAATGGTAACAAAGTGGCTTAAGGATAACAAAGTCAATGTTTTGGCGCGGCCATCACAAAGCCCTGATCTCAATCCTATTGAAAATTTATGGACAAAGCTGAAAAGGCAGATGCGAGCAAGGAGACCTACAAACCTGGATCAGTTACACCAGTTTTGTCAGGAGGAATGGGCCCAAGTTCCGACTAACTATTGTGAGAAGCTTGTGGAAGGAGATCCCTAATGTTTCACCCAAGTCATTCAGTTTTAAGGACAATGGTACCAAATACTAATGAAATGTATGTAAAATTGTGACTCTGCAGTAAGTAATAAAAATGCATTAAAACATTCTCTCTCTCGCCCATTATTCTGGCATTTGGCAAATATTAATAATTATGGTAATCCTAACTGACCTAAAACAGGAAAGGTTTATTCTGATTTCATGTCAGATATTAAGAAAAACATGCATATGTGTCTTTTTATATAGCGTATGGAAACTTCTGGTTTCAACTTCATCTATCTACCTATCTATCTATCTAAAAAAAAATTAAAGCAGCACTCCATCAAGAAATTAGTAAAAAAAAAAATGGTGATTTAATAGCCTTCCTCAACAGAACCAAAACATTGCTAAATCAGTTTTTCCTAAATTCTTGATGGAATGCTGATTTCATTTTTTTAACTAGCTGAAGGTTTGGTAATTGCCTGAAAGAAAATGCACCCGTATTGACTTTATAGTACCTGCTAATGCAACTACCTTTTTATTTTTTTATCTATCTATCTATCTATCTATCTATCTATCTATCTATCTAGCTATCTATTTATCTATTTCCCAAAGGTAGCTCTCCCATCAAACAAGGCAAACCTTTACAGTTCCAACACCCCAACCACTCAACATACCAGACCTCTGCCCTTCCCTAATAGCCTCCCTCTCCAACATCACTGAAGGAGAGCTTACTCATCTCCTTTCCAAATCACACCTCACAACCTGTGCACATGACCCTATCCCTTCCCACATGCTCCCCAACCTCACTAACATGATCATTCCAGCCCTAACCCATCTCTTCAACCTATGCCTAACTTCTGGTACCTTCCCCTCTTCCTTCAAACATGCCACCTTAACACCCATCCTCAAAAAATCAAACCTTGACCCAACTGCTGCGCCCAGCTATCGCCACATATCACTGTTCCGTTTGCTTCCAAACTCCTTGAACAGCATGTCCATGCTCAACTTTCCTCCCACCTCTCATCTAACTCCCTCCTTGACATCCTGCAATCTGACTTCCGCCCCCACCACTCCACTGAAACTGCCCTGACCAAAATTACTAATGACTTACTCACAGCCAAATCTAACAGACAGTTCTCCATCCTCCTCCTTCTCGACCTGTCCTCTGCCTTTGATACAGTCGACCACTGACTACTGCTACAGATTCTTTCTTCCCTTGGCATCAGAGACCTTGCCCTGTCCTGGATCTCCTCATACCTTTCAGACTGCACATTCAGTGTTTCGCACTCCCACGTTACCTCCTCATCCCGCCTCCTCTCTATTGGAGTCCCGTAAGGCTCTGTCCTGGGACCCCTACTTTTTTCCATCTATACTCTTGGCCTAGGGCAACTCATAAAATCCCATGGCTTCCAGTACCACCTGTATGCAGATGACACTCAAATTTACCTCTCTGGCCCAGATGTCACCTCTCTGCTGTCCAGAATCCCGGAGTGTCTATCAGCCATATCCTCCTTTTTCAGCTCTCGCTTCCTAAAACTCAATGTAGACAAAACTGAACTCATTATCTTTCCTCCATCTCACGTATCTTCCCTACCCAATCTATCTATTATGGTAAACGGCATCACACTGTCTCCCACACCTGAAATCCGCTGCCTCAGAGTAACTCTCGACTCTGCCCTGTCCTTCAAACCACACATCCAAACTCTTGCCACCTCCTGTCGCCTCCAACTCAAAAATATTTCCAGAATCCATCCCTTCCTCAGCCCTCAATCTACTAAAGCTCTTGTACATGCCCTTATCATCTCCCGCCTTGACTACTGCAACACTCTCCTCTGTGGCCTCCCTGCTAACTCTCTTGCACCACTCCAGTCTGTCCTCAATTCTGCTGCCCGACTAATCCACCTTTCTCCTTGCTACTCCCCTGTCTCTCCCCTCTGCAAATCCCTCCATTGGCTCCTATTTCACCAACGAATCCAGTTCAAACTACTAACACTGACCTACAAAGCCATCCACAACCTGTCCCCTCCCTATATCTCTGAACTAATCTCCCAATGTCTTCCCTCACATAATGTTCGATCCTCCCAAGACCTCCTACTCTCCTCCACACTTATTCACTCCTCACACAACCGCCTCCAAGATTTCTCCCGAATATCCCCCATCCTCTTGAATACCATGACTCAACACGTCCGATTATCCAACACCCTCGGATCCTTCAAACGGAACCTGAAAACCCATCTTTTCAGGAAAGCTTACAGCCTGCAATAACCATTCTGCCGCCTCACCACCGCCTGAGCTGCTGCACCCCCGACCTTCTGTCTCTTCCCCGCTATTCCGTAGAATGTAAGTCCACAAGGACAGGGTCCTCTCCCCTCTGCACCAGTCTGTCATTGTAAATTTGTTTACTGTTAACGATAACTTTGTATGTAACCCCTTCTCATGTACAGCACCATGGAATTAATGGTGCTATATAAATAAATAATAATAATAATAATTATAGATGAAATTTTTTTTTTATTCCATTTCATGTATGCAACATTTCAGCCCTGAGATGGATGGATAATAGATAGATAGATGATAGATAGATAGATAGATAGATAGATAATAGATAGATAATATATAGATAGATAATAGATAGATAGATAGATAGATAGATAGATAGATAGATAGATAATAGATAGATGATAGATTAATAGATAATAGACAGATAGATAGAAAACCTCACGGTGCAGCCTCCTGGACTAACAGTAACACAAGTTGTTAGATAAGAAGAGGCAGCGCTCATTAGTAAGCTGAAAGTGTGGATTGTATAATGTAGCGATGCTGCGGATTGGCCTCTGCGGATCTGCAGCAGTTCAGCAGACAGTGTACAGTACCATGTAAGTCTATGGGATTTACAATCCGCTGTGCACATGCTGCGGTTTTTTTCACTGTGGAAAAGATGCGGTTTTAAATCCGCAGAAAGAATTGACATGTCAATTCTTTCTGCATATTCCGCTGCGATTTGCCACCTATTCCATTGTCCAGGTGTCAAACCGCAGGGGAAAACCGCAGGCCAATCCGCAGGAAAACCGCAGGTCAATTTACCTGTGATTTTACCTGCGGATCCACACAGAAAAATCAGATGGTGAATCCGCGGCATATGCACATAGCCTTAGAGCAGGGGTGGGGAACCTCAGGCCCCAGGGCCATTTACGACCCTCAATGACCTTTCATCAGGCCCCCGGACAGATTCTCAGAAACTGCAGTCTTGGGTAGGGAGCTGTACTTTGATTGCCACAAGCTCATTAATTTCTTCTTGCTCTGTTAGCACACACACAGTGTTCAATACTGAACATTGAAGGGCATGCAATGAAAGATTACATCATGAAACCAGTGCCAGAGTCAGGATGTACTTTGTGGGCGGAGTTTGTACGGCCCCCAAAGGATGGTATAAATATCCAAATGGCCCTTGGCAAAAAAAAGATTCCCCACCCCTGCCATAGAGGATGCTGCACGTTAAGAGAATGTGGACAGGTAAGAAGTATCATCTTTTTCTTCTTTCCTGTGTTGGAGAAGAGGACAGGGGATATTACTATATGATGGAGGACATTATTACAGGAAAGGGCCGGGATGGCGACATTATGGAATAAAAGGGCCAAGATTATTATGACATTATTTCAGGAAGTACTGAAGCTTTCACTTCCTCACAAAATGTTGTTGTACATGCAGGAATCTTCCAAATCTTGTTTTGCTCAAGTATCTTCTACTTGTTTCCTTTACTAACCGAATAATCTCCCAGTAAATGGTCAATTTCTGAGTCTGGGGAAGGTATTAGCATCTACATCGATATCATATCCAGCTTTCCCAGCAGATACTGTATATCTTAATGGCATCTGAAGCAAAGTTTTACCATAACCAGGTTCCCAGCATCATGTTCCCACATGCTTTATGCATCCATTAGCCCTCTGTGTCTGTACTGTTACACACTTAACATTATGACTGGTCCATACAATCAGGGCAACTGTTACCACCCACCTTTCGTGTCTCCCTCTTTCCTCATAGACTGTAAGCTTGCGAGCAGGGCCCTCATTCCTCTTGGTATCTGTTATGATCTATGTGATTATTGTTATGCTGTAATGTCTATTGTCTGTACAAGTCCCCTCTGAAATGTAAAGTGCTGCGGAATATGTCGGCGCTATAGAAATAAAATTTATTATTATTATTATTAATATTTAATACCAGAATGGAAAGTAAATTATATATTTGTATATTGGAAATGTTTGCTACATCAAATTCTACCAAACCCACACAACACATTTCTCTCCTTCTTTTTTAATCGAACCAGATGTGAACTCTCCTGCAATATTCAGTAAGACAGAGACATTGAAAAATAAGCGGTTTTCCTTGTTTAAACGAATCCGTCATCTAATTGCACACAGATCATTTAGCTGAGGTCGATGCTGGCAGCTGGATAAGTCGCAGTCTGGTTTGTGCCACACATTGTTCACAGACCCAACCAAACATAGGACTAGGGATGAGCGAGTATACTCATTAGGATTCGGTACTCGGGGAGTAATGCGGTACTCGAATCCTAGCAAGTAAATTTCACTACTCGCCTCGCAATATTCGGCACAGCCCGCACAGTCCCCGCACAGCCCAGCACAGTCCCCACACAGCCCAGCACAGTCCCCACACAGCCCAGCACAGGCCCTGCACAGCCCGGTAGAGTCCTGCACAGCCCAACACAGGCCCTGCACAGCCCGGGACAGTTCCTGCAAGTCCCCGGACAGCCCAGCACAGTCCCCACACAGCCCGGCACAGTCCCCGCACAGCCCTTCACAGTCCCCACACAGCCCGGCACAGTCCCCGCACAGCCCGGCACAGTTCTTGCACAGTCCCCGCACAGCCCGGCACAGTCCCTGCACAGCCAGCACAGTCCCCCACAGCCCCCCACAGCCCTGCACAGTCCCAGCACAGCCAGGCACAGTCCCCGCACAGTCCCCGCACAGCCCGGCACAGTCCCCGCACAGCCCAGAACAGCCACGCACAGCCCAGCACAGTCCCCACACAGCCCTGCACAGTCCCCACACAGCCCGGCACAGTCCCCGCACAGTCCCTGCACAGCCCTGCACAGTCCCCACACAGCCCGGCACAGTCCCCACACAGCCCGGCACAGTCCTTGCACAGTCCCCGCACAGCCCGGCACAGTCCCTGCACAGCCCAGCACAGTCCCCCACAGCCCCCCACAGCCCTGCACAGTCCCAGCACAGCCAGGCACAGTCCCCACACAGCCCCGCACAGCCTGGCACAGTCCCCGCACAGTCCGACACAGGGCCCGCACAGCCCAGAACAGCTACACACAGCCCAGCACAGTCCAGCACAGCCTGACACAGCCCCGCACAGCCCGGCATAGGCCCCGCACAGCCCCGCACAGGCCCGGCAGAGGCCGTAGAGCCCAGCACAGGCAAGCACAGCCTCGCACACACACACAGCCCATTACTCGCATTTCCCATAGACTTATATTGGACTCAGTACTCGTTACGAATACCCGAATATTAGGAGCTGCTCGTAACGAGTACAGCGAGTCTGAGTATTTGGGACCTGTTGAAGTGCATTGTGCACGAAACGGCTGTCGTCCGTCTTTTTGCATTTCTCCCGTGCCTATGCCTATGCTTTATTAACATGAAATAAAGTGAATCATTTCAAGAAAACGGTGAGTGCCATCCTGCTGTCTTTTTCTACTATGATAGTTCATGTTTTTTCTTCACATAGATAGAGCACCCGTTCAGCAAGGGTTACAGGTGTCACACTGATAGCGGTTATAAGTGACTTTGCGGGTATTTCTTCCTCAGGGACAGTGCCGGATGTTTCTTTTTTCTTTGACTGAGTATTTCACTACTCGCTCATCCCTACATAGGACCCAATTCATTATTTGTGGTCTTTTTGAAGTCACTTTTTTTAGCCTTGTGTTATGCCTTGACTTTTTAATAACAATCTCTTCAAAATGTCGCACGTGGTTCGTGAATTTTGCACAAAATAAAAAATGCTTTTTTTTTTTTGTCTGTGTCAATTTAGTTTAACTTTTCAGCACTAAAGTAGCAGGTTCCACTAAAATAACACAAAATTTGCTAAGAAAAAATAATATCACTCTGGGGGGTGGGGAGAAATACAGACATTTGCACAAAAATGTGGTGACTTTATGAACAGTCGTACGATAATTGATGAACCATCTAAAAACATCTGAAAACCCCAAATCCTATCCATAATGACGAATATAAGAAAAGAATCAACAGAGGAAAAGATTAAAAAAAAGACAATAAAAAAATAATAAGGTATAAACTAAAAACAGGCAAAAATCAATAAATACTAGCCCACAAAAGGTGCCAATGCAATAATGAAACAGGTCCCGGTCTATACAGGTTTTTAATCCCTGGATGTGAAAAATGATGTTTTCATTCACATTACAAAGACCTTCAAAATAGTGAGAAATTGAAGCACAAGAAAATAGTAGGAAATGTCAGAGGTTTGCAACTTTATGATTTTTTGCAATATACTTTCATTTTTTTTCCCCTAAACATCATGATGCAGTGCTGTTTCAATGCCCGGTTTCTGCTCCTTTGGCACTGCTCAGCACAGATTAATATATACCGTCAAAATGCAGGAATTCTTCTGTCTGAGCCTCTGTTCTTCCCACACTTGCATTCCCGTATTCTGATTGCTTGAATTTAATGTAGGAATCTTTGCTGAGCAGCAGCTCAATGGAGCTTCAAAAGGGGCATGAACTGAGCATAGTGTTTGGGAGAGAATTAGGCAAAATAAGGTTATTGAATATTGATGGGCAAACGTGGTAGGCACTGCTCGATACTCGATCGAGCACTGGGGTGGTTGATCGAGCAGCGAGCAGTGCCGAGTATCATTTGGTGCTCAAATGCTCGGATCCCCGTAAGTGAATTATCTGAGCTGGACGCAGAAGGGAAAAGAGAGAAAAAGGAAAAAGAGAAAGAGACAAAGAGAGAGAGAAATAAAGAAAGAGAGACTAGAGTTTGCCATTCACTTCCATTATGCTCACTAGTCGAGTCAAGTACGTCTGAGCAACAGGCATTCTCCATCCGCGCACAATGCACTCGAGCATTTCAGTGCTTGATCAACACTAGCAATGAAGCAGATGACAAAATCTCATATCTTCGCAATGCCTGGAGAATAATTGAAAAAGTCATTTTAAATTACTCTTTCTTGTTAGTAGAAGACCCTAATCTACACATGACTTGCTGTCCCAAGATGACGTAGCCTTTAGCAATGCCTATAACACTTTCCATTTCATTAGTATTGGATCTACATGACCAGTTAAAGAGGTTGTTCAGCCTTGGGGTCACTCTACGTGACTGCAGACTTGTGAATCTTCATAGAGCGCACAAGGCGCACTGCGAGGATTCTCTGGGGACTGCCGCACGAGCAGGCCGTCACATGACCACAAGTATGAGATATGCATGCTCCCAGCCATATTCTGACTAGACTTATCCAGCCTTATTCGCTTCACTTGTATTGAGAGAGGCCGCACATATCGGCAAACTACACACTTGCATCCATGCACCCACCATCTCCCGGCGCCGAAGAATCCTGACAGTGTGCACACTGAGTGCCATGAGGATTTACAAGTCTGTACATAGAGTGACTGCAGGCTTGTACTTCAAGCCTGGACAACGCCTTTAATGTAAAGAAGTAAACAACAAATTGTAGCTTTGGGTTCATTTGGCTCCCTTTAATAAGGCGAATTGTGTGCAGTGTCATATTGGCAATGATCTATGTGGATGGTATGCACATTGCATTCTCTTCCAAAGGAAAATAAAAAACTTTTAGCTGGTGCAAGAGTCAGGATTAATGGCGTCCTCAATATTGAGAAATGCAGACAGATATTTATCGATCATGCCATACCATCAGGGAGGTGTCTGATTGGCTCCAGTTTTATTCTGCAGCAGCAGAATGACCCCAAACACACAACCAACGTCATTAAGAAATATCTTCAGCATGATGAAGAACAAGGAGTCCTGGAAGTGATGTTCTGGCCCCACAGAGTCCTGATCTCAACATCATCGACTCTGCGTGGGATTCCATGAAGAAACAGAAGGATTTGCGTAAGCGACATTCACAGAAGATCTGTGGTTAGTTCTCCATGATGTTTGGAACAACCTCTGCTGACTTCCTTTGAAAACTCTGTGCAAGTACAAGTATCTAGCAGGACTGATGCTGCTTTGAATGCAAAGGATGGTCACACTTTGACTTTGATTCCTCTTTTGATCATTCACTTGGCAATTTTAATTGATAAAAATAATCTATTTGCACCTCTGTTTTGCAGCATTTTTTCCTCATCTGCAACAATGACCATAGCAGTTCCAATATACTCAGCACAATGCCTTTATGGCCAGTTCAACTTTATCATCCTATGTCAAAACTGTACCAGCTATGCAATTTAGTAGTTGCAATGTACTGACAACACTTATTAGGATTAATTCAGCCGATTTAATTTTTCACATTGCCTGACTATTGCACAGCGTGACGTCCCATTGTAGAAGAAGAAAATATGATCAAATTAGACTTGGTCTGCTGAGTGCTTGTGCTTATTTATATTGCATTCTAATTGGACCATTACCTCAATCTAGTTTGGAAACTTAGATTTTCTTTGTATAATTACAGTAAGAACTTTCTAGCTCAAGTAAATCAATATAATGTAACCATTATTAGAAATAACACATTGGGAACGAACATCAGTACTAGAAGTGGAAGTAGTTTTAGCCATGCCAGCTGCAACTTTATCTTTTAGTCATTGTGGCTAAAAATAAATATTTGTAAAAAAAAAAAAAAAAAAAGATAACATTAAGGTAAGAAAAAGTAAAAATTCCATATAGGAAATTTGCAACAAAGAGGATTTAAAAAAAAAAAAAATGAAAAAAAAAAACAATTAAATAGAAAACCAATAGTCTCATTCATCATAGGATGATTGCTTGTACATCTGAACAAACAATCAAGCTGATGAAAGAAATTAAAATAATTCCCGAAATTAGCAGTGATTTTAAACCACATTACAGTTACCGCTAATATAATGGGGGCTTTAGATAAATTTAGGAGGCGCTGTTAATCATTGTACGAAACACTAATTACATTAAGTAAACATGCGTACAGGCTAAGTGGTGCCAGACCGGAATTAGAGGTACAAGTTTATATGTGTAGCTCATTCGGAGAAGTTTATGACTACTAGGAGGACTTATTTTCTGAAGATTAATTTTCCTCTCTATCAATAAAAGTCTAGTTCTGCTCTTGGTTCTTTTACCCTTAACGCACAGAGTCAACCTATTATTATAACTCCCAAGTTTTTTTTTTACAGAGGACAACATATAAGATAACTGTTTCCTAAGTCTTTGTGCTCTCATTGCATCACTTTGCCAAAATACATCCATTATTTGCCTACTCCGAAACAAAAAGTCATGCAGTTCCATATTGTGCCAATGTAGAGTCAAATAGTTTCCACATCATGCCCCATATTGTGCCAATGTAGAGTCAAATAGTTTCCACATCATGCCAAATAATAAGAAAAATGAATCGAAAGAGTCAGATTCTATACTCATAAACGATAAAAGGTTATTCCCAACTCGGCAAGTCATCATCTACCCATTGACTAGGTGATATCTTGCTGTTCGCTGGGTGTCCCACTGGTGGAACCCGCACCGATCTAGGTTAATCGGTCTCTAAAATGAATTGTAGGTCTACTACTTTCACTGTTGATCAAACTCCTAGAGATAGTGAAGCAGAGCACTTGGCTTGACCATTGCTCCATTTGTAGATCAGTTTTGGTTCCAGTAGTGGGTCCTCCTGCAATCCACAAACTACCGCATATTCTGAAAATGGACAAAGACTTTCCAATTTGCGAATAACCCCTTTAAATCAATGCTCACACAGTGATATCACTTGTCAACAGCCAAATAGCACACAAATAATGTCATACATTGCTCAGATAAAGGCAAACTATACTACCTGCATACTGTAGTGTCCAGACCCCAACATAACTGAGGTGACTCCGCTTGCTGTATTTCCCCCTACTCTGTTTTTCCTGAACATAGTGTAGCTGGGCCAATAGAACTGCACTAAAAGTGAGTTAAAAAGAACCTGACAGCATGATTTTGTAATGTAAAGTAAGCACAGGGCTGTGATGGCACTGTAATACTCATTACAGTGATACCTTCAGTGAGAAATCCACTTTGTTGGAAGTTTTCTGCTAATTTGATTTTGGTGCACAGGAGCCGTACTGTGCACTGGGTCTTCCTTTCACTGTCTGTGATTCCCCAGCCCCTCCACCTGCCTCTGGTTTGTGAATGACAGGTCACTGCTGAGATATCAAACAGAGCGGGCAGGTCATTTGCAGACAGGACGCAGGCGGAGGAACTGGGAATCACAGACAGGATAGAGAAGACCCAGTGCACAGTCCGACCCTAGTGCACCGAAATCTAAATAGCAAAAAACTTCAAAAGGTGATTAAACAAGAACAACAAAGCAGATTTCTTCACCAAAGGTATCATTTTAATCAGTATTACAGCACCAATACAGCCATGTCATTACATTACATTACAAAATTGTGCTGGCACAACTTTTTTAAGTGACTTCAGGTTAGTTTTAGTATTTTTCAACCAGTATATTTTTCTCAGTTTCTACTCTTCTCCAATTCTCCACTGTAGTTCTAGCTGTTCACATCGACTACTGTTTTTAAGCAAAATCTCACCAGGAGTTCAAATATACCACCAGAAATTAAAAGCACATTATAAGATCACTGTTATGTGTACAAAAGTAAATCAGCCTCCCTACTGGAAGGTCATAAAAGTAAACTCTAACATATGTACATTTACAACAGCAGATTTTCTTAATTTTTTTTACTTACCAGCCAAACCATGGTGATATCTCCACCTCCCCATAGGCCAAAATAAAATAAAAGAAGAAAACGTACATACAGTGTGACCAATATTTTAGGCCTCATATTGCTTCCTTAAAGTGCCAGCCACAGTGAGAGCCATTATGTCCAAGGCTAAAGGAAAACAACGGGAGGTATCACTCAAGCGCTGCTTTGATAGAATCATTAAAATAAAAACGTTTATTAGAACAGGTTTACAAGTAAACGCTTTTCAAGGTCACTCCGGACCTCTTCATCAGGACAAACCGGCGTTCCCGCGAAACGCGCTGACTTGTAAACCTGTTCTAATAAACAATTTTATTTTAAGGATTCTATCTCAGCAGTGCATGAGTGAAACCTCCCGTTGTTTTCCTTTAACCTGTGGTCATCCTGTCGATCGGTATCTGTGCAGCAGCTGTTACATGCCCTTCATGTGTTACCATTGAGCAACTCAGTAAGGTGAGTGTATCCCACTTTGTCCCAACACCCTATTGTCATTGGATAAGACCCTATTGCACTTTTTTCTTCCCAGTTATTTTCCTATTATGTCCAAGAAACAGCTCTTTCAGACTTGGAAGATCCTTTTTCTGAGCTTGAAAGAGAGTCTCTTCCCAGATTAGACCACTACTGGAATATAATGATCTAGTTTTTTTAGAAACATGCCATGCCCAATTTTTCGTAGTTTTTAAGGTTGAAGGTAGACATAAGTCCATCAAGTTCAACCTATAGCCTAAAATGTTGACCAAGAGGAAGGCTGAAGCCCCATGGGGCAGACATTAATAGCTTCATACTAGGGGAAAATTTCCTTCCCGATTACAAATACGACAATCAGGCATGTTCCCAAGATCTTGGTCACATCACAGAATACAGTGACCATATCCTGTAATATTATATTTTTCAAGAAAGGCATCCAGGCCTCTCTTGAATTTTTGTAGTGAATCAATGATTACAACTTCATGAGGCAAAGAGTTCGAAAAGAATCTTGAACTATAGGGCAACCCGTTGGGGAAGTCCACCCCACAGTTTGAGAAGCATTGAATTAGAAAATACTCAGTGAAAATACCTTTAATGGAGTGGGATGACTTGGGAAGAGATAGGTCGAAAATTGTCTACAAGTATCTACCCCTCAGCCGCCTTTTCTTTACAATTTCAGAAGGTTTCTAATCTTCATTGAGTCAAGACTTTCCTTATTAATTTCTTTACACAGTAGCATGTCAAGCCAAAGCCTATACAAGAACTTTGACATGTGGGACCAGGTTTAGTATTAAAGAAAGGGATAACACAATGACTCAATAAAATAAGTATATTATAACTTCAGCGTCTCTTCATAGCATGTTAAAAGCTTGTTGGGACTTAATTATGGTTTATTTAATCTAATTAAATTTGCATAAAAATGAAACAGGAATGACTTGGTGTCTTATTTTCTTCAGCAAAAGGCAAATGGATTAAGATCGTAAGCTTATTGAGTGTTGAATCGGTGGGGAGCCAAGATCAGCAGGAGACAGGACTAACCAACTTCGGCAGACATGTTTTTGTTTATCCCATTTTAATGATTTAATAACCAAGACTCCTGATTAAAATTCTCTAACTATGATAATTTGATTAGTATATTTGCCTATTTGCCTAGACTTGCCTTGTCTTTTTTTTAACTAATGACATATTTTTCAGAGAAAGTAATCAAAAACATGGTCTGTTGAGATGGTTCCACACTGTGTCCCTAGTATGTAATCCTACAAAATTGTTCCAATGCATCTATTAAAGAAAAAAAAACTAAATATCATATTAATCTCTAATTGATTCTACATGTTTGGTACATTAAAGGGGTTGTCCACTTTTTTGATATTGACTTTGATACCATGACCTTGAATTATATAGCATATCCTATATGTAACCAAAGGGAGAACAGCACTTTATACACTGGTATGTCTTTAGAAAATATAACTTTGATCACCCAGATCAAAGAAAAATTCCACTTGTGCACACCACAATGCTATCTCCATGAGTTGTGGGTGTAACATATCCCTTTGGACCAATTTTACCCATTTTTTAAGTGCCTTACCAAATATTACACTCATGAAGGCTCAGTGTGGTGATGTTTATCTTGGATATGAATGATGAAAGTTATAATTTCAGAAGGTGTGGCGCCCCTGAGGGTCCAGTCACCACAGCGATGCTGCACCTCACCCAGAAGTGTGGTATCCCACGACCAGGTAAGGTGGAGACACCCGACGACATTCCATCCCACATCCCACACACACACGTAGCATAGCAGAGCCCCTTTATGGCCCCTGCTTTGGAACAAGAAGGGTGTTAGGAGGTGGGTTGAGCATAGTTTGAGAGAGGGAGAATTGTAGGTTACAAGGAAGTTAGGTCGGATTCCCTCAGAGGGAGGGAAGGACGTGTCTTGTGCAACTACAGACAGCAGTAGTTGCCAGACTGAATAGCTTGACAGAAATCTCCCTAAAAGGAAAGTTAGTTCTTCTGAGACATGGCTGGACCGTACTCCCCGTGGGGCTCATTTCCACGCTGACAGACATCAGGTGGAGGAAGAAACCTGGTCGCAAAGGGTCACGGCCCCTAGCCTAGTGAGCGTACTTCAGTGCGCAACTAGCAAGCTGATAGTTGTGGTAACTTTATGGACCACAGCCCCTACCACAGTTACTCCGACCGGAAAGGCAGCTACATAGGATCAAAGAAACGGAAGGGTATGCGTTGTCTGACAGGATTCGCAGCTGGTGGCCTGGGACGATAATTGTGAAGTGCTGTAAAGGAAGTAAAGTGGAAAGCAGCATATTGTGTGGAGACGGCCAGGAAAGGTACATACTGACAGGGAGTGCTGGAAGGGTGGACTTCATTTTACCTGGAAGTTGTCTGGACCCCTCACCTGGAGAGCGCAGCACTGAAGTGGGCATCTGAGCACGCCAGACTGTAAGTAAAGCCATGGAACTACATGCAACTGTGTCTCTGCCTTCTTCCTGCGTCTCCAGCTCAGCACTGCTACATTCTTCACTCCACACTACCACACCATCTTTAAACTCATCTCAACTGCCCTGGGACTACAGCTCTGCCTGTGGAGAGCTTTACCAACTTTGCTGCATTATACCATCTGTCCCAGAGAAGCAACACTGCAGCTCTGGTCACCACTGACCAGAATACCACAGGTGGCATCTTGAATTCATGCAAACTCTATTCTTCTTTAATTTCACCCATTTTACAAGAACGCCTGGGGCCACGGACCGTGTCACTGCCACTGTGACACATCCCTTTAAGATAACTAGCCCGGTACCGAGTAACCCACGGCCCCTGGGGCGCGTCAAAGGCATACCTAGGTTTGGAGTCCTGTTCTCCATGCTCTTATACAGTATATGCTGTCATACATGGAAATTGTGGCTCGTCTCACAAGAATGAGCATCTGCAGCCATTGGTTCTGTAGGAACATTTGAATATAAAGTATATTGAATAGGAGCTTATCTGTAGTATACCGGGGCGGCCACTAAAAAGTAAAGAGATGTGCTGCTCCAGCTCCATATACTGCTCGCAACTTGATGATGCCGAAGCTGATGGCAGCTGATCAATGGGGGTCCTGGATGTTGGATCCAAACCAATATGATATTGATGATCTGTCTTAAGGAGAATTCATTAAGACCTAAGTAGTGAACAACCATTTTGATTTACATCATCTGATTTGTCCATATAGACAGATATGTAAACCTTGTTATTCTGTAAATCCAACAACAGATACAATGAGATGTCTACCACCTCAAGATCTATGGAAGAGCTTATTTAATCGACACTATCTAAAATATATCAGATTCCAAAACCTACTGGAGTCTGTCCACGTGATTTTAAGATCAATTTTACCTAAGAAGTCAGGTGCTCAATCCTATGTTTATGATCATTCATCATCTACTGGGAAGACCAAGAGTAGCACTAGCCAATAGTTAAAAAGCTGTGTAAAAATAACATGGTTTATTCACTTTTTAACTTTTGCACTTTTGGAAAAAATAAGTGCTGATTGTGATGATATCCACATGTGTGACCTGTACTTTCTGCATCCATCATTTAATAAGTACACCAGTTCCTGCAAACTGGAAATAATGAAAATAATGAACAGCATGGGGTTAGGTATTATATGGAGAGGGGTTTCAAGACCAGGTTTGTTGTATCTATTGAAAGTTTCATACCAAATAGTATACAAAGAATGCAAAGAATTAAAGAAGTTGTCTGGTCTAAAATGATAAGTCTGCAGTCACTCTGTGTGACTGCAGACTTATGAATCCTCCCCGGAGCACGCACTGTGTGCTCTGAGGATTCACCGGTTTCTGAGCTGGAAACGGCGGTGTTGTATGCGTTATGCATACTCCTGGCCAGAACCCAACTAGTGGGCGTGGCATTGCTCCACGCACTTGAATGCCAACTGGACGTCCACATCACTAGACGGGGTGCAGTCTCACTCAATGCAAGTGTATGGAGAGAGGCGGCGCCCACTAGTCAGGCTCTGGCCGGGTGTATGGGTAATGCATACGTACCTGCCGAACCGGCGAATCCCTGCAGCGCTAGCGGAATTCATGAGTCTGCAATCACACAGACTGCAGACTTGTCATTTTGGACTGGACAAGCCCTTTAACCAAAAGTTATGGACTCTCTTGATGAGGTGGATTTTCTAAGCCGCAGTTTAGGGTGAATCACATGGACCAAAAGTTATTGAACAGAAGGTAAGATTTTCCATGTAGCACATGGAACAGCAAGGACCTGGACAGCAGGAAGGCACCAGAAGACACAGAGCCAGTAGTAACACGCACAAGAACTGAAAAGCTCTGCAGAGGTACAAAAGTGCCCAGAAAATAAGGTACTGCTGTCTGTTAAGAGATATGCATAATGGATGGGTAGCACTCACCTAAAGGTGTTGTAGGCAGGCACAACTCTTGTAAAAGTGTGGAAAACCATTGCTGCTGCCCCGTGGCTGGAGGAAAAAGTTCTTCCAGAGGAATAATGGCAAAAATGGAGGTTGGCACATTTAGGCCAGCTGTGCTATGGGAATGAAGAGCCTTGGGATTCCAAAACATATATCTGGAGAAGAGCAAATGTTGTTCCTATCATCAAAAAGGGGAAGAAGGTGGACCCAGGCAACTATAGGCCGGTGAGTCTGACTTCTATACCAGGAAAGATCTTTGAACAAATTATTAAACAACATGTATGTCAGTACCTGGATAAGAATGAAGTGATTAAACAGAGTCAGCATGGGTTTGTAACTAATAAGTCATGTCAGACTAACTTAATTTCCTTCTATGACGGAATCACTGATTGGGTGGATCAAGGAAATGCTGTAGATATAGTATATCTTGACTTCAGCAAAGCATTTGACAAAGTATCTCATACAATCCTTATTGAAAAAATGACTAAGTATGGAATGGACAAGGCAACTGTTAGGTGGATTCATAACTGGCTTAGTGATCGGACCCAAAGAGTGGTCGTAAATGGCTGCACATCCAGTTGGAAGAATGTCTCAAGTGGGGTACCACAGAGCTCTGTCCTGGGCCCTTTATTGTTCAACATCTTTATCAACGATTTAGATGAAGGAATTGAGGGTAAACTGATTAAATTTGCTGATGACACAAAGCTAGGAGGGATAGCTAATACTAGAGAAGAGAGAGAGAGGATTCAAAAAGATATAAATAAACTGGAGAAGTGGGCAGCAACTAACAGAATGGTTTTTAACAGGGAAAAATGCAAAGTACTACATCTGGGCAATAAAAATGAAAAAAGCATATACAGAATGGGAGGAATAGGCCTAAGCAACAGCACATGTGAAAAAGACTTGGGTATACTAATAGATCACAAACTGAATATGAGTCAACAGTGTGATGCAGCAGCAAAAAAAGCAAATGCAATTCTAGGATGTATTAACAGAAGCATACAGTCTAGATCACGTGAAGTCATTATTTCGCTCTACTCCTCTTTGGTCAGACCTCATCTGGAATATTGTGTCCAGTTTTGGGCACCACATTTTAAAAAAGACATCAACAAACTGGAGCAAGTTCAGAAAAGAGCAACCAGAATGGTGACCGGTCTGCAAACCCTGTCTTATGAGGAAAGGTTGCAGGATTTGGGATTGTTTAGTTTGCAAAAGAGAAGACTGAGAGGAGACTTAATAGCTGTCTACAAATATCTAAAGGGCTGTCACATTGTAGAAGGATCATCTTTATTCTCATTTGCACAAGGAAAGACTAGAAGCAATGGGATGAAACTGAATGGGAGGAGACACAGATTAGATATTAGAAAAAACTTTTTGACAGTTAGAGTGATCAATGAGTGGAACAAGCTGCCACGAGAAGTGGTGAGTTCTCCTTCAATGGATGTCTTCAAACAGAGGCTGGACAGACATCTGACTGGGATGATTTAGCGAATCCTGCTTTGAGCAGGGGGTTGGACCAGATGGCCCAGGAGGTCCCTTCCAACTCTACGATTCTATGATTCTATGATTCTATGATCTCTTACTAATACCAACACGTTTCTATGCCAGACTGGCACCTCTCCAAATGTATGAAAGCTAAGTGTCACTTGTTTTTCTTACCTGAAACAGAAACGTGTTGGTATTAATGAAAACTGTTTTGGAATCCAAAGCCTCTTCATTCCTGCAGCACAGCCCGTCTAAATGTGCCAACTTTAATTGATGCCATTACACAAGAACTGAAGAATAGTGGGCTGAGGACTTAGAGTTACATTTGTTGTGTAAAGTCCAGAAAAGAGTTTGTTATGCTTACAGCAGATGACGGGTTACTCAGAAAACAATTGAAAACTTGCTTGTAGGGAAGATACACTTTGATGCAGCAGCGTTTGTAATGTGATCAAGTCCAGAGAAGGGTTCATTATGCTTTCAATAGATGAAGGGTAAGTTACATGTCTGAGCCTGAAAGGAGATAAACATTTTAGAAACAAACAGGAGTTTGCTAAAATGATTGCCAGTTGAAAAAACAGGCAAACTCTAAAGGCCCCGTCACACATAGCAACTCACCAGCGATCCCGACAACGATATCAATGTGTCAGGATCGCTGGTGTGTCGCTACATGATCGCTGGTGAGCTGTCAAACAGACAGCTTCACCAGCGATCAGGACCAGCGACGCCGAGTGTGCGGCGTCGCTGTGTACATTAGTTACCAGTGCGCTGATGCAGGGTGCTGGTAACTAGGGTACACAGAGGGTTTCTAAGGGACGTGCGTCACTTAGAAACCCGATGTGTACCTTAGTTACCAGCTCCCTGCATCATCGCGCTGGTAACTAATGTACACAGAGGGTTTCTAAGCACAGCGCCGTGCTTAGAAACCCTGCGTTTACCTTAGTTACCAGCTGATCGCTGGCCTCCCGCCTGTCACACGCAGCGATGCGTGCTGGCCAGCGGGAGACCAGCGACCAAAAAAATGTTCAGGGCTTTCCTACAGCAATCAGCGATACCGGCAGGGGGGCCGGTCGCTGATCGCTGTCACACACAGCGATCTCGCTGGTGAGATCACTGTTACGTCACAAAACTTGTGTGACTCAGCAGCGATCTCGCTAGCGAGATTGCTATGTGTGACGGGGCCCTTAGGCTCAAGGAAATTGAAGACAAAGATGACTCACATGGTTGTCAGTGTCAGCATTAAAAGTTCTTAGTAATGATGTCACTTGAGTTTGCCAAGCAACTCAACTTGGAAAATCCAGCATGGATTATAGCAAAGGGTGGCAATCAGAGCCCAACACTGGACTCGAGACAAGTAAGTAGCACAATAGATCATAGAAAAGAGAAGAAACACCAATGAACATCGTCTATTATTCCTAGGCTTTCAGGGTTGTGGTAGCGTTATTCAGAACATTTTAGTCTTTGTTATGGTTGCATTTATCGTTATGTCCTAATGAATTCTACAAGTCTAGGTTTTTCCGTCTTTCTTTGTTGGACAGTCTAGCGCAGTTTTTCCCAAACTCCAGTCCTCACGGACCCCACGGGGCATGTTTTCAGGATTTCCTTATTATTGCACAGATGGTGGAAGTTTCATCAAGGCATCAGGAATTCTCTCACCTGTGCAACTCTATGGAAATCCTGAAAACATGACCCATAGGGTCCGTGAGGACTGGAGTTTGGGAAACACTGGTCTAGGGCTTAAGGTCCTCATACCTCAAGGTTCAGTCAACAGCCATCTCTCCCAGTTCCCTCATACTCAGTAAAGCTAGTCAATTCTTGCTGTGTTCTGCATGCAAGAGCAGCTGAGAGACTCCTCTGACAGCAATTTATCTCCCTCAAAACAAAAACACTGATTGCTAGAAATACAACAGACCGAATCCTCCTGTCCCCTGACATCATCTCTTGGGTTAGATTTAGAAAGGCCCTCATACACATAAGGCTTTTGGAAAATAGGCGAGTTTGGTCAACTTTAGTCTAATAATTGGGGGGGAGAACTAGTTGCCCAAAGAACTAGTTGCAGGGGTGATGCCAACAAGATACTTTGCCTTGATCAAGTAATTTGGATATACTGTAGGGCTTGGGCAGGAAACTAAACCTTTACTCCAGGTAGGAAATAGCCCCGTCAAGGCTTTAGTATAATTTACCTGACAATTTGCAGGCATGATAACAGTGTGCCAGGAACTGGATGTTGTCTTGCAAAAATAATGTAATATCCAGGCTAAATGAGACAACATGCCAACATCGAATTAGCCGACCAGCACATGTGGATTCACTTACAATAAAAACCACCCTTGTAAATATCGTTACCAGAGAAAACACAATACAATAGAGCTAAGTATTTGAATTATAAAAGAACAACCAGAGCATTGGATCAAGTTCATAGACGGCTCCATTTATTATCTGCAGAAAGTAGATACAACATCGATGTGAAATATTTAGTTAGAAAAGCAGAAATCATTAAAAATGTATTACCAACATCTGCACGGAGACAACACATACATTTCAGCATGGTGCTTCATAAACATCCCATCCAATATTGGAGGTGCCAGAAGTATTGACTGAGTTACATATGTGTCGCTCAGTTGATGGATCTCAGTATATGGCAAGCTGCAGATGGTAATGGATTTATTAAACTCTGGATATGACGTATTACATCAGAACTGAAAGTTTCTCAAATCACTTTATCTTCCCATAAAGGGGATGTTGGTCAAAATATATAGATTACCTATCCGTGGAATAATATCAGATTGGTGGGTGCCAGATACCCCCACTTATCAGTGGCGGCGCCCAGATGCAAACTCAATTAACGTAGCTGTATTTCTTTCGATGTGTAGCATCTGCTGTCAAGTAGGATTTGTTCTGTAGCATCTGGGAGTAACTACTACACATTGAAAGGAGCTGCACAGTGCAGACCTCAGCCAGAGCATGTAACAGCTGATCAGTGGAGGTGCCCAGACCATCTGATACTGTTGAGCTATCCTATGGAGAGGACATCAATATACTCTAGCCAGAAAACACCAAACAAACCAATGAAAGACCTGCCCACAGTCCGCTCAGAAACACAAATAAGTTCCTCATCATGGAGATAGAGAGAGAGACGGACTGTGCTTCGGGGCGGCCTATGGGCAGGTCTTTCCTTGGTTTCTCGGGGTAGAGCAGGAAAATAAGACTGTGCCTACAGTACCGCCCATAAGCACGGGCATATTATTAGCTTCAAACCTGTAACACTGATTATACAAGAACCACAAGACGGATTTCTTCACCCCAGGTATCATTTTAATCAGTATAACAGCACCATCCTGACAATGACTGTAGGTTACTGAGCACAATCCCGCTGACAGCTTCACTTTATTTATGATCTAATTTGGATCTAAGCAAAATGATTCATTTGTTGTAATTAGAGTTGAGCGATACCGTCCGATACTTCAAAGTATCGGATCGGAATGGATCGGCCGATCTTAAAAAAAAGTATCGGTATCGCCGATTCCGATACCGGAAGTCCCATTCAAGTCTATGGGACTTCCGGTATCGGAATAAGAAAACCCCTATTTTTGCCTTGTACAGCCTCTCTGGGGTCTGTACGGGCCTTTCGGGGGGCTGTGCCGGCCTGCCAGGGGTCTGTGCAGGCTCCGGTGGTCTGTGCCGGCCTGCCGGGGGGCTGTGACGGCCTGCCGGGGGGCTGTGACGGCCTGCCGGTGGTGTGTGCAGGCTCCGGTGGGCTGTGCCGGCCTGCCGGGGTCCTGTGCCGGCCTGCCGGTGGTCTGTGCAGGCTCCGGTGGGCTGTGCTGGCCTGCCGGTGGTATGTGCAGGCTCCGGGGGGCTGTGCCGGCCTGCCGGGGGGCTGTGCCGGCCTGCCGGTGGTCTGTGCAGGCTTCGGGGGTCTGTGCAGGCATCGTCCGATGGGACTACAAGTCCCATCGGGCGATGCCTGCTACCATGACAGTGATTGACACATTAGCCAATGATGGGACAGTAGTAGTCCCATCATCCGGCTAATGTGTTGAATGTAAAAAAAAAAAAAAAATTACATGCTACATACATGCTACATACATACAACATGCATACTACATATATACTACATGCAACATACATACTACATATATACTACATGCAACATACATACTACATATATACTACATGCAACATGCATACTACATGCATGCTACATACATGCTACATACTACATACATGCTACATTCATACTACATATATACTACATGCATGCAACATGCATACTACATATATACTACATGCATGCAACATACATACTACATATATACTACATGCATGCAACATACATACTACATATATACTACATGCATGCAACATACATACAACATATATACTACATGCATGCAACATGCATACTACATATATACTACATGTAACATACATACTACATATATACTACATGCATACTACATACATGCTACATACTACATGCATGCTACATACATACTACATGCATGCTACATACATACTACATACATACTACATGCATACTACATGCATGCTACATACATACTACATACATACTACATACATACTACATATATACTACATGCATGCTACATACATACTACATGCTACATACATACTACATACATACTACATGCATGCTACATACATACTACATGCTACATATATACTACATACATATTACATGCATGCTACAAACATACTACATGCATGCTACATACATGCTACATACATACTACATACATACTACATACATACTACATGCATGCTACATACAATACATTCATACAATACATACATAGACATACAGTACATATAACATAGAGTAACATACTTACCAATACTTGTCACATTGTTCCCCGAAGCCATTGTCTTTTACGGAATAAATATTAACATAACAAACCACAAAAATACTCACCCATGATCCGAAGCAGTCCACGAGTGTGTCCCACGACGATCTTGGGTAGAGAACTGCAGCATCAGCTGATGCTGCCGCTCTCTACGGGCTGCAGGAATCCAAGATCGTCGTGGGACACACTCGTGGACTGCTTCGGATCATGGGTGAGTATTTTTGTGGTTTGTTATGTTAATATTTATTCCGTAAAAGACAATGGCTTCGGGGAACAATGTGACAAGTATTGGTAAGTATGTTACTCTATGTTATATGTACTGTATGTCTATGTATGTATTGTATGAATGTATTGTATGTAGCATGCATGTAGTATGTATGTAGTATGTATGTAGCATGTAGTATGTATGTAGCATGCATGTAGTATGTATGTAGCATGCATGTAGTATGTATGTAGTATATATGTAGCATGTAGTATGTATGTAGCATGCATGTAGTATGTATGTAGCATGTTGTATGTATGTAGTATGTATGTAGCATGCATGTAGTATATATGTAGTATGTATGTAGTATGTATGTAGTATGTATGTAGCATGCATGTAGTATATATGTAGTATGTAGTATGTATGTAGCATGTAGTATGTATGTAGCATGCATGTAGTATGTATGTAGCATGCATGTAGTATGTATGTAGCATGCATGTAGTATGTATGTAGTATATATGTAGCATGTAGTATGTATGTAGCATGCATGTAGTATGTATGTAGCATGTTGTATGTATGTAGCATGTATGTAGCATGCATGTAGTATATATGTAGTATGTATGTAGTATGTATGTAGCATGTAGTATGTATGTAGCATGCATGTAGTATATATGTAGTATGTATGTAGTATGTATGTAGCATGTAGTATGTATGTAGCATGCATGTAGTATGTATGTAGCATGCATGTAGCATGCATGTAGCATGCATGTAGTATGTATGTAGTATGTATGTAGCATGCATGTAGTAAGTATGTAGCATGCATGTAGTATGTAGCATGCATGTAGTATGCATGTAGTATATATGTAGTATGTATGTTACATGTAGTATATATGTAGTATGCATGTTGCATGCATGTAGTATATATGTTGTATGTATGTTGCATGCATGTAGTATGTATGTTGCATGCATGTAGTATATATGTAGTATGTATGTTGCATGCATGTAGTATATATGTAGTATGTATGTTGCATGCATGTAGTATATATGTAGTATGAATGTAGCATGTATGTAGTATGTAGCATGTATGTAGCATGTATGTAGTATGCATGTTGCATGTAGTATATATGTAGTATGTATGTTACATGTAGTATATATGTAGTATGTATGTTGTATGTATGTAGCATGTATGTAGCATGTAATTTTTTTTTTTTTTTACATTCAACACATTAGCCGGATGATGGGACTACTACTGTCCCATCATTGGCTAATGTGTCAATCACTGTCATGGTAGCAGGCATCGCCAGATGGGATTTGTAGTCCCATCGGACGATGCTTGCACAGACCCCCGGACATCAGCACAGCCCCCCGGCAGGCCGGTACAGACCACCACAGGATGCACAGACCACCGGCAGGCCGGCACAGCCCCCCGGCAGGCCGGCAGAGACCCCCGGAAGGCCCGAAATGACGGCGCATCATGATGCGCACACACCGCACATCATGATGACGTCATTTCGGCTGTCAATCAACTTTGAACTTCCGATTCCGATGCCGACTTCCGATATTGAAAAAATATCGGAAGTCGGTATCGGAATTCCGATACAGCAAGTATCGGCCGATACCCGATACCCGATACTTGCGGTATTGGAATGCTCAACACTAGTTGTAATCATTAAAGTAATTAATATGAGTAATTTTTATTTCATTAATCAGTTAATCACCTGAAAATAAGAAACTTTATAATATACCTTACTAGATAAATCTGCTTCTTTCTCCTCCTGATTGTTAATTTTCAAAATTCTCAATTCACAGGTAAATTCTGTATTCAGTAAAGACAGGTTTTTACATTACTGAGATAGGATATGGCAGTTGGTGCTGATAAGTTTCTATGTAGACATAAGGGAGAGAAGCTCTAACTCTAGCTCCTCCACTTCTCTCCATAGAACTTCAGAAGTGCCAACTGTCATATCTTATCTCTGCACCGGGAAAGTCTGTATTCACTGAAGACACTGTATACCTGAACTGAAAATTTTTCAAATGAATGATCAGTCCAGAAAGAGTAAAAAATAATTTAAAAATTAAAACAATGGTTGCCCTTTAAATCTTTGGTGTAAATGGTGAAAATCAAAATGGTGCTAAAATATGGTGTCAAGCTATTCAACCAAAGACAGAAGCGTATGATGTTTGTTTTTCCCTCTCTGGTCTTGGGTCCATACATCACCTTGTTTGCTTCTAATATAGTTCAGCTAGAGAGGGCTTCTTGCAGGGCTACCAACCGTCCAGAAACTCCAGGACAGTCCATGAAAAAACCACTTTTTTATCCAGTCCATAAAAAAAATTTAAATTCTGTCATTTTTTTTTTAAGCTGAAGAAACTTCTACAGATTATTCTGACGGTAATTATCATAATTTTCCAGTTTAGAGTGAATGCAGCTGATGACTCCCATCAGAATTATGGGCTGTGGACATGAATCACTGATAATCAGAATGACTTATTAAGGTTTTATAATGTGTCCATAAAAAATATTGTCTGTCCGTGATTATTTTTGGCAAAACTGTCCAGAAAACATAGAAAAGCTAAGTTTGCAATCCTGTTTTTTGACCCCCATTATCAAAAAGGAGTGGCCCAACCAGGACATCTCCGTCTCGCTATAATGCCCCTGTAGTCTACCGGTGTATTATGCATGCCATTGCTTTGGATATACCATTACTAGTTTATTATATGGTAGAAATGCACAATAGAAGCTGAGTAAAGGCGATTGTTTTAATTTAACACTTCTTTAATGTCTCTTGATGGATGTGAAAGCTAGATGATGAAGAAGATGGGAAGGGACAATGACTTTGACAAAAGCCTTTGAGAAACTATGGAAAACAAATAAGTGGATACTCAACCAAGTGAAGCCTTAACTTTCACTTAGAAAGAAATTGAAAAGACTGAACCTTCGTCCTATTCTGGGTATGTTATGGGCAGATTTATAGTAAGACAGTGATGTGTAAGAAAATGTATGGGAAAAGAGGAGGAGGATGGCCAAAAACATAATGGAAGGACTCCATCACCATTGTGAATATAGCAAACAGGAAAGAAGAGACAAGACCTTAGTTGGCAATCCTAAGAAACTCAATCTGGAGTTCACCAGTGGGTGTGTCACGCTGACACCAGAGCAACCCACCACCCGACCCTTTCACCTTCACTTGGGAAAAGGCGGAGCCCTTAAGTGTCTGATTCAACTTCTTGCAGCTTTTATCAGTGATTCATTTAGAAAATCTTTGAGTTTGACACTATTCTTTATATTAAAGAACAAAAAGATGATAATTAATGTTTTCTATTTTTATTAATTTTTGCTTCCCGAAATAATATCATTTTTTCACGGGGCAGATATAATATAGTCATCATGAGAAAAAAACCCTACATAAAAAAAATAATATCCTAATAATTCTATTATTTATAGAGAGATGGCTTATGTCTCATCCGGGGCTCTGAAGAACCCGAGGCTCCTTTGCAGCCCATCGACTGTGCAATGCTTCATTTTTCTTGTAGAGGTGTTGCAGAAAAACTAAGCACTTGTTGTTAGGGTTTCCTAAAAAAATAATTTTATTGCTGAAGATTCTGGCCACAGAAATTCTAAAACCATCAAATTATTCATTCTAAAATTAGCAAATGATTTGGTAAAAGATGTGAGCAATTTGTTTTGAAACTAATTAAATTTTCCAGAAATTTTAGAAAAAAATTCAGATTCTTCCAAATCAGAATTTTAGGAATCTTGCTTTGTGCCGGCCACTATTAGGCTGCCTTGTAAAAAGTCAAGATGGTATTAAGGAAATAAAAAATATAAATAATATTCAGCTCTCTGTTCATCTGTCCCGCAACTGTAGCTCCAGATTTGGTCCTCTGCACAGCTTCCAGCAGGTTCGAATTTACTTTTCTGTAGCATGTGATGACCTCTTTCTCCATCTTCAGTCAGCATCAGGGCTTCTGGCGCTGTGTAGGCTTTTGACGTTACAAGGTACCTCTTGACATCATAATGTTACATTTGTCATCACCAGAAGCTTAGCCTCTATTGCCAGAGGCCTAGTCATGAATCAAATTTCCTGGCCAAATTCGAGCATTCGAGACATATGCTCATCACTATTTAGTGAGTTTCCTAACAAAAAGGGATCATCTATCATCTATGGGTGGACGACAAACTCACATTTAGTGGCCAGTGTCAGGCAGCTGCTGCAAAGGTAAATAAAATAATGTGATGCATTGAAAGAGGCATAGATGCTCATGAGGAGAACATAATTTTACCTCTATATAAGTCACTAGTGCGACCACACTTAGAATACTGTGTACAGTTCTGGTCTCCGGTGTATAAGAAAGACATAGCTGAACTGGAGCGGGTGCAGAGAAGAGCGACCAAGGTTATTAGGGAACTAGGGGGTCTGCAATACCAAGACAGGTTATTACACTTGGGGTTATTTAGTTTGGAGAATCGAAGGCTTAGGGGTGATCTTATTACAATGTATAAATATATGCGGCGACAATACCAAGACCTTTCTAATGATCTTTTTACTCTTAGACCTGTGACGGGGACAAGGGAGCATCCTCTACGTCTGGAGGAAAGAAGGTTTAAGCATACTCACAGACGCGGATTCTTTACTGTAAGAGCAGTGAGACTATGGAACTCTCTGCCATATGATGTTGTAGTGAGTGATTCCCTACTAACATTTAAGAAGGGCCTGGATGCCTTTCTTGAAAAGTATAATATTACAGGGTATATACACTAGTTTCCTTAATATTGCATTGATCCAGGGAGCTAGTCTGACTGCCGTATGTGGAGTCGGGAAGGAATATTTTTCCCCAATGTGAAGCTTACTGTTTGCCTCATGGGGTTTTTTTGCCTTCCTCTGGATCAACATGTTAGGGCTGGTTAGGATAGGATATGGGTTGAACTAGATGGACTTAAAGTCTCCCTTCAACCTTAATAACTATGTTACTATGTTACTATGTAAACAGACAACCACATTACACAAGGTTCTCGGTAACTCAATTCTCTCTTGATCATTGCTCTAATAATGTAACTGTACAGGACACCATTGCATCAATGCAGGCCAGTGGCGTAGCTAGTGGTGGCTATGTCCTCCAAGTGCCAAGGGTTGCCTACTCTGCCATGGCTTGGGTAGTAAGATGGTAAGATTCAATGCTAGAGCAAAAATAGATTTTTATTTGCCAAAGGTAAAGCAAGGTCTTACCTTGGTGGAACAACAATTAGAATTAAGTAATAAAAAACTAGAGATCACTTGTACATAATTGCGTGCAGATATTAGTATGTGGTATTGGTTAAAACATCCTATTGAAAAGGGTTTTCCATAACTATTTTTTTTTACTATGGGCCTAAGAAGTAACAGGCAGATAGTTTCTAACTACTTTCCTGTTGTGCCCGGCGCAGATCTTCCCTGGCACAGAGCAGTCACAGACGGCTCCTGCTGGTGATTCTGCAGCTTCCGCTGATGTCATGTAGGCTTCTTTTCCAATCTGCTTCATTGAGAGGCATGACTGCCAACATCATACTGATTGATAGCTGGCTTCTAACTTCAGGGTGCGATCTGTCAATCAGCATGACATCAACAGCCACAACCCATCGACAGAGCAGCCCGGAAGAAGAGCTGCTCTGGTGACGTGGAGCAGCTGAACTGCCAGCAGGAGTGGTCGGTGAATGCTCTCTTTGGCGTCAAGCAGAACAGGTAACTAATTGCCTTTTAGTTTTCAGGCTCATAGTAAAAAAAAAATAAAATAGTGGTGGAAAATCTGTTTAAAGGGGTATTCATATTTTTGTAACCGGTGGTATTTCACTACGATGTGCCATCCCTTAATAATTGCTTGAGGTCTGATTTATGAGACACCTACTGTTCCTGAGAAAGAATGAGTCACAGAGCTGCTTCCGTGCTGTGCTCCTTTCATTCTCAGGATCAGTGCGGGTCCTAGAGTTTGGACCTCCATCGATCATAAGTGACGACACATCCTAGCAATATACCATTGCTTATGGAGAAGGCAGTGAAAGCAAAAGGTGATCACAAGGATCTCATCGTAAGTAATTTTTGTAAAAATATTGGTTTTCATCCATACTTTTTTGTAAACTGAACAATATTATCCTAATTTTGCTTTATACAGGATCAGTCATGGATGATCCTCAGTATGTTCCGCGATCACATAAGCCCTTTGGCGTACCCTGTGTATTTTACGAGGTCTGTGTCTTGTATGCGAAATGAAATTCCATGTTCATTTAACTATGTAAGGAATATACAGCATTATCATCTCTATTGTCTGGTTGCCTAAATACGATACAAGGAATGCAAAGACATGGAGATGAGACACTCGCTATGTGTGTACTGTACATGAAGCATGACCTATTATGGTTTGTGGTGAGACCATATGATATCTCCAAGAGAATGTTCCTCCAAACTTGTCGCATGATGACAGCCAGATCTAGACATGGAAAATGTCTCTTATCTGTGACAAAAAGTTCATTATGCCTCTTCTAGATTTTCTTTCTCCTTTTCAAATTCATGAGATGTTCTCCTTGTGTGTTCTCCCAGCTCATTTCCCACAATCAATATACATCAGAATTTATTTTCTTCTTCTGAGGAAGTATAAAAATAAGTCAAATGATTACCAGTTTGTAGGATGAAATTATTATTGTTGCTTAAGATTTTCTAGATCCCAGAAAAATAACTAATCTCACCGAAAACAATCAGCCAAGCAGCATTTTGGATACACTCAAATCTGGAACAAAACCACTGAAACATTTGAGGAAGTGACCAGATAAGGATATCTCAACGGTGGGTAAATCTCTGCGGACAATGGGGCCTTAGTTCTCCTCTAATATTATAGTTTAGGATAAAAAAAAGGCATAAAATATATTGTCCATTGTCCTCTACAACATCCAAAATGCTAAACATCACGTACAGTGATATAAGAACCGTGAAGAGCAATGAAACTTTCCTGTATATAAGTTTCTTGACTTACAGTGCTGTACCAAACAAGAGTGAGAGAGATAGAGAGGGAGAAAAAGAAAGAGAGATAAAGAGAGAGGGAGAGAAAGAAAGACAGAGAAAGAAAGAAATAGAGAGGAAGAGAGAGATAAAAACAGAGAAAGAGAAAGCCGGCGAGAAACAAAGATAGAGGAAATAAAAGATAGAGAGAAAGAAAGAAAAATAGAAAATGAGATAGAGGAAGAGAGAGAAAGATAGAGGAGAGAGAAAAAGAAAGAGAGAGATAGAGAAAAAGAGAGAGAAAGAGAGAGTAGACAGAAAAAATGAGAAAGTGAGAGTAAGAGAGAGAGAGATGAAGAGGGTAAGGATGAGACAGAAAGAAAAAGAGAGAGAGGGGAAGGGAGAGAGATAGAGAGAACAAGAGAGAGAAAGAGAGCGAGAGAAAGAGAGAGAAAGATAAACGAGAGAGAGAGCGAGAGAAAGAGATAAAAGAGAGAGAGAGGAAGGGAGAGAAAAAGAGAGAGAGGAAGAGAGAAAGAAAGAGAGAGGAAGAGAGAAAGAAAGAGAGAGAGAAAAAAAGAAAGAGAGAGAGATAGAGAGAAAGAGAGAGAAAGAAACAATGTGTACAGCATTGTAAATTATGGAACTTTGCATTTGACTTTATTTGGGGATCTGTCTTTATTCCTGTGAAAAAAATGCATGTATGTGGCTTCTCCCTGGTCTGTTTTCTTGCCTTTAGCAGCACTGATATCAGAATGTACTCATTTGGAGTACAGATGATGGCAGTGATGGGGCGGCACCTGTCCCCTCCTCAGAGGGTTCTGCTTACAGAACAATCTCCTACAGCGGCTTACCCCCAGACTTAGTGACACACAGATGATGAGCTGACCCATCACTGCTATCATCTGTACTCCAAATGAGTATGTTACGATATTAATGCAGCTAAAGGCAAAAATGCCGGGAACAGCAGGGGTTCAGAAACCACTTACGGTACATTCATTTTTTTGACAGGAATGGAAGCACTTTCCCTAATAAAGGGATGGGCTGAATGTCCATATTTCACAAAATTATTACAAAATAAAGAAAACTTGAGTTGTTTTCGAATAAGATTGATGCAATAACAGTGATCTGGCATCATCTACAGCTCTCCCATGTGTCTTATTATTAGTTATTATTATTATAGTGCTATTTATTCCTTGGCAATGTACATGTTAAAAGGGGTAAACATAATAAAATGCAAGCACAATAATCTCGAACAAAATGAGTCACTGACTGGTACAGGAGGAGAGAGGACCCAATTTTCACTCACATCATCTGAGATCCAATCTGGTTTAAACAACAAAAAGTTATTCCCGACCTTAAAGGTGGTCACATAACCAAAGTCTAGGTGGTAGCTTGCGGATCAGAGGGTGTCGCACCGCTTGGTTTCCCACCAATCCCAGGTATGACGCTCTAAAAAGTGACATCATAACTGAGCAGTGTTAGGGTATGCCCGCCTCCACCAATCCACTCATTCCCTATAGGACTGCCAGAAATATTTGGAATTGCCATACATAATTGGTTCATTCCCATAGGACATTTTAGAGCTCTGCCCTCCGGATCAGTGATGGTGACAAAGGTCGGACCGCCACGGATCCACAAGTTATTCCATATTCTTTAGATTTATTCTAACTTTAAATTAAGGGAATAGTTAATTAAAACTGAAAACAAACAAGAGATTATCCTAGATTATTCTAGAATCAGTAAGGAAATAAGAGACCATTGGTAGAAACAAAATACAATCAACCCCTTGAGTTGACCACAAAAACAGCACCTAAAAAAGTTTGGCATGAGACCCAGTACTCTGGCTACAGAATGCAAAGCCTATGTTAGAACTGCAAATGATCAACAATGACCAAATATTAATCTGTCCTTCCTTAACTCACCGTATCCCAAAATGACTAACTTTGAAAAATAATCCTAACTTTGCGACATTCTGTCAGGAGATAGTTTTGCTTTTTGTATCTATATGTGGCTACCGAGTGGTCGTGATGAGATTTGAAGCCTGTCTAAAGTTTTGCTCACTTGACATGATAATGTGTCTAAGGGTTCTTTTACACTTGCTGTGTTTTTGCGGGCCGTTTTTGCGGCCCCTATAGATTTCTATAGGCACACACAAATGGCCCGCAAAAATTCATCAGAGTGCCATGTGCCGTATGGCCATGAGGGCCGTATATACGGCCGTGAAAAAATATCGAGCTTGCTCGATATTTTTTACGGCTCATGGACACGGCCACAAAACATTTCAATGGTACCGCAAAAACAACGGTAGCTTGTTTTTGCGATACACCGTATTTGCAGATCGTCATATTTTTCCCAACAATTTGATACAACAGGGAAAAACGGCGATCCAATAAGGTTTTTTGCTGCCCGTTTCAGCAAGAGACCGCCAAAATCATGGCAATAAAGCCCGTAAAAACGGGCCGCAAAAAACCCAATAAGTGTAAAAGAATCCTAAGGCTACGGTGCAAATTGCACTTTGCATATTAAATTTCCCAGAGGAGCATTGAACGGCGAATAAGCCTCCTTACCTTGGCATGCCAGAGCCGGTATGTTACTCTACACAAGGAGAGATGTTACCCCTTAGACCTAAGGCTAGGGTCCGATTATCATTTTAAAAAAACAATTTGACTAATAATGCAAATCACACTGAGAGTATGATGAGAGAGGGATCCGATATTTTGGGATCCGGAGGAAAAAGAAAATAAAACGTTTCTCCACCTTCTCTATATTGTCAGTCCGTGAAACTCGGATCCCGCTTGGATGTCATTTGAGTTTGATCCAACAGAGACTTAAATGAGTGAGTGCCACCTGATTTTAGGAGTCAAATCAGGCATGCTGCGAGTTTTTTTCTCGGATCACTCAATCCATGGAAAAAACTGGAAGTGTTGAATAACATGGAGACGATTGATATCTGTCAAAATGACGCATAGCACTCGTCCAGTTTTTACAGTCGTCTACATGAGCTCTATCTTGTATCATGAGAAGTTGAAGCCGAAAATTTGTGATACATTTAGATATATTTTTATCTTCTGTTTTACAGGTCTTGCAGTGCCGCATATTGCCGGATTAAAGGGGCAATTTTTGTCCGTAAATTGTATCCACTTTATATTTACTAAAGTATATTAGTATATAACTTATTATTCGATAACTACAAAGATGAAAAAATACAAATAATCAACCGTAACATGCGATAGATAACTGATACGTTGTTTCCATTTTCAAGAATGCTTCAATCACCCAATTTGATCCTTGATATGGTCATGATTTCCGATCTGTCGAAACAAAAAGTAAAAAAGCCAAGAAAAAAAATCGCTGCCGGGTTTATAATGGAAAGGATTCCAACAGCACATGCATTGCTGATCAGCGTGATGTGGAATGGACCGACAATCCCATCAGCAAGAAACCTATGAAGTGCCGGAGTGGTGGCCGTTCCCTAAAAGCGCCCGCAACATGTGCTGTCAGGATCAAGTAAACACTTCCATTTACTGTTTTGCCAAATATTCGCTTCTCGTCATTGCAGAACTTAGATCTGTATAAACTCGGAGGCAAAGGCACTTCCTACGCTCCGGTCCCTGAAGTGCCAGTCATGCAATGTTGTGGCAGATTTCATCACCCGGGCTTATAAACACAAGAGAACAGATCAAAAAGTATTAACCTCGATGGATCATTTTCAATTCATAACAAGTCAGATTGAGGTTTTCATTATAGGAGGCTTAGACAGGACGACACGCGAATAATGCAAATGAAGCTTCATGTATGACGACCATTGATCAGGGTGAAGCTCCAGCTGTGGGGTTCAATCCGGACACTTTGAAGCAATTTTTTTTTATTAAGAAAAGCTTAAATTCCTGCAGAGACTAAAACTCAAAATAGTCCTGAGAAAAAGGAAATAAATCGTAGCTGACATCATCATTCATCAGGACATCTACTTTTCTACAAGCCAGAAAAGCAAAAGTTCTCCAGTTATGCAATGGTGTGAGAGGAGAGGAGATGAGAGGAGAGGAGACGAGAGAAAAGGAAAAGAGAGGAGAGGAGAGGAGCAGACATGAGAAGAGACGAGAGGAGAGGACAAAAGGGGAAATGAGAGGAGAGGAGAGGACAAGAGGGGAAATGAGAGGAGAGGAGATGAGAGGCTAAGAGAAGATAGGAGAAGAAAGGAGAGAAGAGAAGAGAGGAGACAAGAGGTGACGAGAGGAGAGGAAAAGACAGGAGAGAATAGGAGAGGAGAAGAGAGGTGGAGAATATAAGAAGAGAGAAGAGGAGAAGAGAGGAGAGGACATGAGAAGAGAAGAGAGTGGAGGAGAATAGAGAAGAGGAGAGGACAAGAGAGGAGAGGATAGGAAAAGAGAGAATAACTGGAGAGGAGCGGACAGGAGAAGAGAAGAGAGGAGAGGACAGGAGAGAAGACAAGAGGAGAAGAGAGAAGAGGAGAAGAGAGGAGAGGAGAGAAGATGAGAGGAGAAGAGAGAAAATGAGAAGAGACGAGACGAGAGGAGAGGAAAGGAGAAAAGAGGAGAGGAGAAGAAAGGAGAGAAGAGAGGAGACAAGAGGAAATAAGAAGAGAAGGGATGAGAGGAGAGGAGAAGAAAGGAGAGAAGAGAGGAAAGGAGACAAGAGGAGAGAAGACGAGAGGAGAGGAAAAGAGAGGAGAGAATAGAAGAGAAGAAAGGAGAGAAAAGGAGAAGAGCGGAGAGGAGAAGAGAGGAGAGGACATGAGAAGAGAAGAGAGGAGAGGAGAAAAGAGAAGAGGAGAGAGAAGAGAAGAGCACCGCCCCCCTTTGTACGCGCGATGATACCACATGTGTTCATTGAACCATGCGGAATCACCGCATCGCATCCATAGACAGGTTATTTATCTTGCGGAAACTGAGCGTCTACACAAGATAAATAGACAAGCTGTGGTCTATAAAGAGGCGCCGCACGTCCGGTTACTCAGGGCCGCCGGAGGCATCGCTGCATGCATAGTGGAGATAGGGTTTCAGGAAATCCCCTCCATTATGCTGTAACATCTGGCCGCTGCGGGTTGGACGCTGCAGCTGTACACAGTGTCCAATCCGCTCCAAATACTGAATGTTTCTGGACCGTGGAAACATACCCTTCAGAAGTGGAGAACAAATGAGAGGACAGGAGAAGAGAGGAGAGGAGAGAAGAGGAGAGGAGAGGAGCTCTATAACTAGGCAGGATTGTCCAGTAAAGATTGTGGAATAAAGCTAAAGATACATAATCTAATAATTACCTAGTTTTCCTAGAAGCAGGTAAAAGTATAATTAGCACTAATTAGTGACACAAAGCAACGTGGCATTTAACTCTTTATTATAAAGCAGTATTAATACCTAGTGATAAGAATAGAGAGATTGCAATGATCACCATTTCCCAGGTCACAGTAGACGCTGCTGCTCTCTGTATATCAGTATTAGGAGCTGCAGACAGGAATCTCTTGTAACTTTATGGTTATGGGTTTCCAGTGTGTCCATAAAACACTTGTCACCATTCTGAGATGTTTGGATAAGTTGTCCAGAAAAAAAATAGAAAGATGAATATAGTTAAATATTAGATAGATATGAGATAGATAATAGATAGATAGATAGATGACCAAACATACAGATAATGGAGGTAAATGTTCTATTTCTCTCTATTACCCTGATATCACGGTGCTGCTCTGATAATTATTGTCAGTAAATGATGCCCCTATTTATGATAGTGCTGTCTGGACCCTCGGCCCAGCATTTCTACCTTTCATAGCCCCTATGTCCTGGCCTATGGCCCGTTATGGGCCCGCGCTCCTCTGTCCTGTCTGATGTTGTCTGTACCAGTCTCCTCTGATCTGTAAAGTGCAGAATAGGTTTTCACAATAGAAATAAAAATATGATATTACTATTATTTTAGCTTGTATCCCTCCCTCTAATAGGGATCACTCTTACACTCCGGCCTGGCATGTAGAGCATAATCTGGATACAGTTAATTTTACAGGTCAAATGTGCCTTTTAAAAGTTCACAGCTGCAACGGAGAGAGAGAAAGCAAATATTTTCTTGACATGTTGGGTCACCTTGTGAGATTACATAGGGGCTGCGATACTTTGCACTTCTGCTGTATTGGAGGCCATCGTCTCTTTATACATATAGGTGGAGGGACGTCGTCCTGAGCGCTCTCTGACTCCGGCACTTTCTGAGACGGCATCATTCTTTACAGGCAATCTAATACACTCCCTGGTGGCCACTAGAGACCTCATCCCTGTAACAAGCAGACGCGCTGTCATACAAGCAGCAGTAGGCAACAGAGCTCCTACAGCAGGACGAGCCGGCAGCAACGCCGCTAATAGTGAGAGTAAAGGGACAGGAGCACAAACACCACCAGCACACGGCAGAGTATGGCGAGCACCAACACAACACATGTGAGGATGGATACCACCATCAGCACATGGCACAGTATGGCGAGCACCAACACAACACATGTGAGGATGGATACCACCATCAGCACATGGCACAGTATGGCGAGCACCAACACAACACATGTGAGGATGGATACCACCATCAGCACATGGCACAGTATGGCGAGCACCAATACAACACATGTGAGGATGGATACCACCATCAGCACATGGCACAGTATGGCGAGCACCAACACAACACATGTGAGGATGGATACCACCATCAGCACATGGCACAGTATGGCGAGCACCAATACAACACATGTGAGGATGGATACCACCATCAGCACATGGCACAGTATGGCGAGCACCAACACAACACATGTGAGGATGGATACCACCATCAGCACATGGCACAGTATGGCGAGCACCAACACAACACATGTGAGGATGGATACCACCATCAGCACATGGCACAGTATGGCGAGCACCAATACAACACATGTGAGGATGGATACCACCATCAGCACATGGCAGAGTATGGCGAGCACCAACACAACACAAGTGAGGACAGATACCACCACCGGCCCACGGCACAGTATGGTGAGCACCAACACAATACATGTGAGTACTGACATGTAAACTGGAGAACAGAAAATACTGTGTGCAAAGTTCTGTGCAGAACTGTGGCAGAGACCAGAACATGCCCTGACCTCACTGCCAGCCAAAACTGCCAGCAAAAAAATCACACCCCATTCATTCAATATGACCTGTCACTGACCATAGAGATACATGGCTGCATGATAAGATAGATAATAGATAGATAGATAGATAGATAGATAATAGATCATAGATAGATAATAGGTAGATAGATAGATACATAGATAAATGTATATAGATAGATAATAGATAAATAGACAATAGATAGATAATACATAATAGATAGATAATAGATACTAGATCATAGATAGATAATAGATAGAAATATGATAGAGATATAGATAATAGATATATAAATAGATAGATTTATTAGATAGATAGACATATAGATAATATATAAGTAGATAGATAGATAGATAATAGATATATAAATAGATAGATAATAAATAGATAATAGAGTTTATAAGTTAGATTGTACAGTTATTAGGTGGATGGATACATTTGCTCTATAGAATTACTAATTTACTAGATATTAAACCCCCCAGAAGATCTTGATAGTGAGATCTGTGTGTAACACTCCGGCCTGACACCAGTGAGCAGTAGCACAGGCCCTGACATTTTCATGCTGTGCAGTAGCCCATTGTGATCATAGATTACACATAATCAGGTATAAAATAATACATGTCATGTATGAGATGATAATAAATGTATGGACTGTATAGTAAAAGTCTGCTCTTTCTGGAGAGTTAATAGTGATACTTTGTACTATGCCGCAGCCTATGGCAGTGTGATCTGCTCATACAGGGATGATTTGGCTGTAGACCCCGGCTCACTTTACTTATTATTGTGTTCTGCTGGTTATTTGAAGACCTCTCATCATTATCCAGCACTATTGTATCTTTCTACTGCTTCCATTAACCCTTGGTGCAGCTCACCTGGAGACACCAGCTGATCACTGTAGGTCCCAGTAAGGAGACCTTGCTTGTGACCGGCTTTCCCCCAGTAACCCGTGAGCTGGGGAGGGTCCTGTGCCCCCCTGTCATTCTCACCGCTTTCTTCTATGTTCTAATAATGAGAGGATGGAGATTGCAATGAGCCTCCTTCATCCAGCTCAGCCTGATAAATGAGTCTTGGAAAGGTTAGCTCCTGCCCTGATCCTGTCTTCCAGGTATGTTCGGTGACATTTGCTCGGGATCAGCTGCTCTATATATAGAGGATAGCAGCACATTATTTATACTCGCTGCACTTTCTGGAGCGCACCCCTCCTAAATACGAGCGTGCGCAAAAGATACAAAGTATCAGACAAGATTAAATAAACAAACAAACAAAGTTAACTGTGGAGCAAAACTTTGCAACAAACTTGAAACACTGTTTATAAAAAATTCCTATTCTTTAAAAAAAAAAAAAAAAAGTGACGCACAGCTCCATGGGGGGTTCACTTACTTTTTGCAGCCATTGAGTGTAATTTTCCATCACGTGTTCCAAATGTTGGATTTTCTGCGACGGGAAATCCTGATCCATTTGAGGCGCGTCCCTCTGTAAAGCGTTGGCGTTATATTGGTCGGTCGTCGTTGCGCCCTCGCGACAATTCCCATCGTGTTCGGGAAGGATAAACGTGTAAGTGCACTGCCCGTGTTGGATGCGATTGTATCTTCGTCCGTTGCCATCCGTCCCTTTCCTTTGCACGTTGCCCTCTGTATTTGCGATAAGTGCGAGACACAGGCTGAACACTATTCCAGATGCCATCCCTGTTGCAGAACTCCTTCCAAAATGTCAAGTTTTCCCTTTGCAGATCTGACAAGAAGAAGTCAAAGCCTCAAGTCGTTGTAGGAGAAGTCTCCGGCCGCACAGTTTGATTTCGCCCCCTTGTGATATCTTCAGCTCCAATAGATATATTTAGTGCCAGGATCTATTGTGTATCCTCATTTGCAGTCTAAAGATTAACCAGTCGGCTGAACCCATGGAAAGCCCTGGTCCCCTGTTTGCCTGTGCTGTGGCTGAAGCAGATCTGTTATTTCCACTCCAGACCCTCAGAGTTTTATTAAGGCATTCAAGCTGGAAGCAGCCTAAGAGATGGCTTGACAGGAATTTGAGTGCGCCCCTATGCAAAGCGTAGCTGGTGGTTTAAGGAGAAAGATATCAGTTTACAAAGTGGCTGCATGCATGACCTCAATCAGGCTTATTCTACAACACACAACTAACAGCCCGAGACAAGCTCGAGAAAAGGCACTTTGTCCTTGTCAGGGGATTAAGGCTCATTATCCTTCTGTAAAATTATTATTTTTTTTTTTTGCAGGTAACAAGACATTTGTGGAGGGCTCCAGGCACAATGGAAGTGAAGGTGATGCATTCATTAGTTTAATGATGAAGAATTAGACAGGCTAAAGGGATTGTTTTCTGACCACTTTGGGGACAATGACGGGCGCAGCGCGCACCCCGCCCTCTGGGACACACAGGGCGTGAAGACTATAGGAGTTTACAGACAGGTGCTGTAAAAACAATCGAATTAGCAGACAATGAGGGCGGTTAGGTGACATTGCTCCGGTGCATAAACATCACAGAAAGCAAACAAGGATTCGCTATGGAAACCGAAATTAGAAAAATGATCCTGGATGTTAAAGGCATAGATAATTAAATAATCTGGACTGTCGGACATTGGTGATAAAGAAAGGGAAAGGTCAGATTCAGAGGATCGCAAAGTGTGCCTGACTTTTCACATAGTGTGATATTGCTGTCCCCTGTAAAACTAATTTTGATGCATACATGCCCAAGAAAATCCTATGCTCTATATTTTGCCATCCACTATAGTTAGTTTATCTTCACCGGCATTCTGCAAGCACTATAAGTGTTGGAACTTCCTTTCCCGTTACTTCCTAGCATGTAATAACACAACAATTGACCAATGGTTTGCCTGCTCTGAACTGGAAGCTTACTTCTCTGTTACACCTGTATGCAGTTTGACAGACAGGAGAGCAGGAGCAGAAAAAAAAATGTTTCCGCATTCTGCAACCACTATAAGTGTTGGAACTTCCTTTCCCCTTACTTCCTAGCATTTAATATAAAACAATTGACCAATGGTTTGCCTGCTCTGAACTGGAAGCTTACTTTTCTGTTACACCTGTATGCAGTTTGACAGACAGGAGAGCAGGAGCAGAATAAAAACTCCATTCCCGCATTCTCCAAGTACTATAAGTGTTGGAACTTCCTTTCCCCCTACTTCCTAGCATTTAATAACACAACAATTGACCAATGGTTTGCCTGCTCTGAACTGGAAGCTTACTTTTCTGTTACACCTGTATGCAGTTTGACAGACAGAAGAGCAGGAGCAGAATAAAAAAAACTGTTTACACAAACTAAAAAGATGCCACCCCTTCCTGTAATTCAAAATCCAAGAAAAAAAAACACTAAATGAGTATATATCCTGTAGGAAGTAAATGGTAATAGTTCATGTAATTAACATAGGGAATTTAGTTATCACTATTTTGATAAAAAAAAAAGTGTAACCGCCATCCCACGGCGACAAGGCGTATTCATCAGGACAGTCGTATCCTATTTCTAATATCAAAACCTCACCTTGTGTCAACTAAACCTCAATATAGATAAGGGAACAGCAGGACAGAGGTTCAACTGTTCAGACACCTGCCCATGGGAAGCTATTTAGATGATATATATGGTATAGATTCATCTTGACATCTCTGCTTCTAGAGGTGGATTACACTTGGCAACAGGCAGAAGACAGAACAAGAACAGCTGGCAAGTTGGACAGAAAGGAGGCACCTACTGTAGTGGGTAACTCAGCACTTTGGAATGATCTTGGAAGGAATACAACATAATTTATAAATAAAGTGATTTGCAGATTGTTTGTTGATCACATTATTTAATAAAATCAACAGTCAGGAAGTACAGTGACCATTCAGGGAAGAAAAAAACAGAAAACAGTGTTAACAAAAGATCTGCAACGAAGGATTTGTTTTCTTTTGGAATTTTAACTGTTAAACCACATTAGAAACTCCAGGGTTATTGGACTTTCTGGATTATTGCCATATAAATGTGTATGTCAGCAGAATACAGGCTGCTGCTTATAGTATCCTGCATTGTGACTATGGCGCTGTAGACACAGGCAGAAAAAAGTAACGTCTTGCATGTACAATTAAATGGCATAGCTGCTTTGATACATTTTTCCTGATTCTTGGTTGCCCTGGGGTCGAAAAAGAGTGACTCTGATAGTAAAGAGGTTTTCCACTACTTTTACATTAATGGCCTATCTGTAGGATAAGTCATCAATGTCCAACACACGTCACCACCCATTGATCAGCTGTTATCGGTGTTGGTGCTGGTCAGAAGTACTCACTTGCCAAGCTGCTCTTTCTACGTGTATTGGCTGCCGCAGGGTTCTGTACATCTGTGGCGCCCCCAGGAGTATGGTCGCCACAGTGGCATTACCTTCCTCCAGGGAGGGTGATGTCATGCTTGGAAGCAAGGAAGGGTCTCTCTGACAGTTAATCATTTTCATGCAACAAAGTTCCCATTCCAGGCCAGCAGAGGGAGCTCTGAACCAGGATTGGGGGAGGAGCGCGCTCTGATGGCCAGGAAGGGAAATAGTCAGTTAGTGTGAGGAGGGCAACGTGTGTAGACATGTGGGGAGAAGCTGGAGGTTGAGCTGAGGAAAGAGAGCTCCCTCCCGGTGATAGCGCATGATTTGGAGCCTGGTCTCCACGCTTGCATTGATACTGATGGTCCTGCAACAGAAACCAGAGGAATAGGAAGCTGTAAATGCTCTATTCCCAACTAAGACTGGGAGGCACAACAGCGACGGGTGAGCCAAGAGAGATAGAGGGCTACAGCTGTCTGCCATACAAGGTAGTTCTCAGAGACAATAAGGAGGAACTTCAGTGTTACACTGTACAAGCCAGCGCTAGGAAGGAGACTACACAACACATCTGATAGAGAGATTCCTGAGTTGCTTCCAGGCTAGCCTGCTCCTGTGCCATCTGTAATCAGGACCCTGGATGGCGTTTGCCAAGTAAAGGTAAAGAAACTGCATCCTGTTGTGTCCTTGCCTTCTTCCTGCAACATCCTCAGCACTGCTACATCTCTGTGCCAAACACTGCACCCTCTTCCTAACATTCCGCTACACTGCCCTGGGACCAACAGCCCTACTTGTGGAGGGCTACAACATCATTGCTGCACCACACCATATGCCCCAGAGGATCTGTCTGCAGCGTCGGCTTAACACCTCCCTTGCCGAACACCACAGGTGGCATCACGAATCACTTTATTCCCAACTCAACCCCTCTTACATGGGCGCCCAGGGCCACGGACCAGGTCACCGCTGCTGTGACAATCCCCTCTGAGAGACCGGCCCGGTACCGAGTACCCCATAGCCCTGGGATGGCAACCCATTTTGGCGTCACGAACAGGATTACGGAGCCCGGTATTCCCGGGTCCTGTGTGCCAGAGACTGCTGTGTGCTATAGACTGTGTGCGAAATTGGCGCCATTGTTGCCATTATCCCGCTGATTGGCGTGTGCGGGAAGAAAAGGGGCAGGCCTTCATGGGCGGAGCCTGCCACAGAGCACGAAGAAGTGAAGTGTCGCGCGGGAAGAGAGGACAGCGCGCGAGAAGGGGAGGAGCTGAGGCCTACAGCCAGTAAGCCGCGCAACCCCGGGGCCTGACAACCGTTAACTAGGGGGGAAGGAGAATGTCTCAAGCAAGCGCCGATACAGTGGCGAACGCCCCCACCAGCCCCTCAGCGCTGCAAGCTGCAGTGCCCAACGTGGCTGTGGCTCCGGTAGCACCCACCGCAGCGGTCCCCATAATGCCGCTGTCTATGCCCTACATACCGGGAGCAGCCTGGCTACCGGAGTACTCGGGTGAGTCCCATACCCTGAGTGTATCCTCTATCTGAAAGCCAGAAGGTGAACATCCTGATTGGGCAGCTAACAGATGCAGCACAGAGAGAAGTAAAAGCCTGGCAGGACACTGATAAAGAAACTGTTAAAAAGATTTTGGCCAAACTAAGGAGCACCTTTGACACCAGCACTGCCGCTGAAATCAAGATGAGGTTCTTTGGATGTAAACAGAAAGTACAGGACAGTATAAGGGACTATGCTCTTAACCTGCAGGAGGCGCTGTGAGCCGTCAAGCAAATTGATCCTGACAGTGTGAAAGAGGAAGACAAACTGTTAAAAGAGCAGTTCATTGAAGGACTCGTATCCAGCACCCACAGAGCGCAGCTGTGCTTCATAACCCTACAAAACCCTGACCTGGACTTTGCCGATTTCAAAGACAGGGCTATTCGGGTGCTGCAGGAATCAACTGTCAGCCGTCCAGCACCCCCTAGGCGCCCAGCGATCACCTACCACCAGGAAGGAACATCTTTCCTTTCCATCCCTGTGGAGGCTGATGCACAGACTCTGGTTATAGATCCAACAGAAGAGCTGCGTCTTCAAGTCCAGGAGTTGACCAAAGGTATGGCTGCACTTACTAAAACCGTGCAGTCCCTGCAGGTGTCCTCCAAGGAAAAGATCCAGCTTGCTTCCAGTCCAGAGGATGTCCCATGGCTCTGGAGGAGGAGAACCCCGCCACTCTGAGGGAGGAACAACGATCGCTATGACCATGACGGACGTCCCATCTGTCGTCGCTGCTACAAGGCAGGTCATCTTGCAAGATTTTGTCCTTTAAACGAGCAACCCGTGGGGCAGAGGGCCAACCCCCAGGAGTAGGACCACAAGGCCCAAGAAACTGGTGAGCCAAGTATGTGGGAGGGAGACCGATCCTTCCAGTGGTGATTGACGGCATCCCCATGAACACTTTGCTGGACACTGGCTCCCAGCTGACCACTATGCTCTATATTCTCTACAAGCGGTATTGGGATGACTCTGAACTCACCCGAGGCCCAACTGATGAACTGACAGTAGTTGCCAGTAATGGTCAGTCTTTACCACAAGTGGGATGTAAAGAAATTACTGTTAAAGTGGGGAGGGTGGAGTTAAAATCTCAAGGTCTGATAGTTGTGGATATTGATCGACGTGAATGTAATCCCATGATGACTCTTGGTACAAATGTAATTGAAAATTGTCTTTCCGAGGTTATTGTCTTGTTGCTAAAGGTGGCTGAGACTGCTGCTTCCAGTGAGCAACGAGTGCTGCAGAAGGAGATCAAGGCCCTGATGCAAAGACAGCAGGTAGAACTCTCTGGCGGAGAGATTGGCAGTGTCAGAGTGAGTGATGCTTTCCCCATTGCAATACCCCCCAGATGTGAAATGTTGATTTGGTGTCAGGCAGCCATAGGCCTCAGAGGGAAAGATCAGGCATTGGTGGAGCCAGTTTTCTCTGATAGCAGGCACACTGTCCTGACAGCCAGAGGGGTAGTTGATGTACGTAAAGGGAGAGTACCTGTACGCCTTTTGAATTGTGGGGAGGAGGAGGCCACAATACCTCGGTACGCCACAGTTGCTAAGCTGCTCACTGTTAATAACAACTCATTGCAGGCAGCAGGGCCCTTGGTCTCATCCGATCATGTGGAGGACAATGGCCCTATAAAGCAGCTAGAGGAGTGGTGCCAGCAACTGCAGGTGGGGACTGACTACACCTTCATACCAGAAAAATGGGGTTTACAGAGTGACACAAGAATATGAACAAGTCTTCAGTAAATACCCACTAGATTTTGGGCAGGCAAAAGGGGTTCAACATCATATCCCCACTGGAGATCATCCACCCATTAAAGAAAGGTACCGGCCTATACCCCCAACACAATACCAATGTGCCAAAGGTATGTTGAGAGAGATGAAGGAAGCAGGGGTCATCAGAGACAGTTGTAGCCCCTGGGCAGCTCCAATAGTTTTTGTAAAGAAAAAGGATGGTACCATGAGAATGTGTGCTGATTACAGGAAAATTAACAGCATTACACATAAGGATGCCTACCCATTACCCAGAATTGAAGAGTCATTAGCTGCACTTAAAACTGCTAACTAATTTTCCACCTTGGATCTCACCAGTGGGTATTGGCAGGTTCCCGTGGCAGAGGCAGACAAGGAGAAAACAGCATTTACCACTCCAATGGGTCTCTGTGAGTTCAACTATATGCCATTCGGGCTCTGCACTGCCCCAGGAACATTTCAACGGCTGATGGAGTGCTGCCTGGGACACATGAACTTTGAGACAGTCCTGTTGTACCTTGATGATGTCATTGTTTTCTCCAAGACTTATGAAGACCATCTGGAGCACCTGGCTGAAGTGTTTGAAGCCTTGTCCAACTTTGGCCTGAAGGTGAAGCCTTCCAAATGTCACCTCCTGAAGCCCAAGGTACAGTACCTCAGTCATGTAGTGAGTGCAGAAGGTGTGGCACCAGATCCTGACAAAGTCACAGTCATCCGGGACTGGCCGAAGCCCAGCAACCTCCATGAAGTACGCCAATTCCTCGGGTTGGTAGGCTACTACCGAAGGTTCATCAAAGGCTTCACTGAAATAGCCACTCCTATGTAAAATCTTCTGGTGGGGCAGTCCAAGAAAGTCAAACAGAAGAATTCCACATTTGAATGGACTGAGGCGTTGGAGAGGTCCTTCACCAGATTGAAGATGGCTCTCACAGGAGATGAAGTTCTGGCCTACCCAGAATATGACAAACCCTTTGTGTTGTACACTGATGCCAGCAACGTAGGACTAGGAGCAGTACTGTCACAGGTACAGAATGGCAAAGAAAGAGTGATCTCCTGTGCCAGCAGGAAGCTTCGTCCCACTGAAAGGAACCCAGACAACTACAGTTCCTTCAAGCTGGAGTTCCTCGCCATAGTCTGGGCTGTGACTGAAAGATTCAAGCATTACCTAGCTTCAGCCAAGTTTACCATCTTCACGGACAACAACCCGTTGACTCATTTGGACACTGCAAAGCTTGGTGCACTGGAGCAGCGATGGATGGCTGTCTAACTATGAGTTTACCATCAAGTACGGAGCAGGGCACAAGAATGCCAATACTGATGCGCTGTCCAAAATGCCTAATCTGCCAGATGCAGGAGAAGACCCTGAGGCTCTGGAAGAAATAGAGTTACCTCCCTTCCACAGGCCACTTGCGGCTCAACGTGCCCAAGGAGTGAGAAACAGAAGGTCTGGTTTGAAAGAGGCCACCCTAAATCCATTGCCTCATCATGATTGGGCAGAAACGCAGGATAGTGACCACGCAGTCCGCCTGGTGAAGGAGCTACTGTCACAAGCTGACTCACGCCCAGAGTCGAATACTCCTGAAGAAACCCAGCAGTTGTGGAAGGAAAGAGGTCGGCTGTTCATTTATGAAGGAATGCTGTGTCGGAGGAGTATCAATGCCCGCACTCATGAGTTGGTCTGGCAGGTGGTGGTCCCAAAGAGAGAGGCATCAATGGTCCTGGAAGCATACCACAATGGAGATGGCCACTTCGGATGGAAGAAGTTGGAAGCCTTGCTCCGGGAGAGATTCTACTTGGCTGGTGGCAAAACATTTCTGTATCCCTGATCACAGCAGCGTGGATATGAAATTACTGGTATTGAAAGGTAACTTCAATTCTCAGAGAGAGAGACGAGTTTGGGAGTACAAATTTATGACGAACTTTGACACTCTCAGTGCTGGAATGAATGTGTCGCATGGATTTATGTCTTTTTACATCAATTACGGAATTTCCTTTTAAAACTAGACCCCAATCAGAGGACCATAAAACATCCGGACTCCTATGAACTGGTCCAATGTTTATATTTATGTTTTTCCCTCTCCCATATTGATAGTTCTGCTTCACGTCACTTGTCTTATCTATTGCATTTTTTCTAGGCTGTATTGTACATAAATATGTGACTTCAGATTTTGTATTAGTCTAGCCTGATGAAGAGACCTGAGTAGTCTTGAAAGCTTGGAATGTGTTACCATCTTTTCAGTTAGCCATTAAAAGGTATCAACTACTGAGGACTCTCAATCCTGAATATTTTTCTACTTGGCTGATATGAGGAAAGCCATTGAAAGGTGGTGCCGGAAGTGTGGACCATGTAACCTGCGCAGAAAGGATCGAAACAGCCAGAGAGCTCCTCTACAGCCAATAATAACCAAACAGCCACTTGAGTTGGTCACCTGGACCATGTGAAGCTGGTCCCAAGCCGGTCAGGCTACATCTATGCTCTTACCATCGTTGACCACTACTCAAGATTCCTTGTAGTCGTGCCTGTCAAAGATCAAACAGCCAGGACAGCAGCCAGAGCATTCCAACAGCGCTTCTGTAGACCACATGGATATCCTGAGCGAGTGCTTACAGATCAAGGTCCCGCTTTTGAAGCAGAAGTGTTCCATGAATTCTGTAACTTGTATGGTTGTAAGAAGATCCGGACAACACCATACCATCCACAGACCAATGGCATGTGTGAGAAGATGAACCAGGTGGTGATCGACCTGCTGAAAACCTTGCTTTGGAGGAGAGGAATCTCTGGCCAGAAAAGTTGCCAGATCTGGTAGACCTCTACAACCACATTCCTGTGAAATTCCACCAACTGCACTCCAGCCTACCTAAAGAGAGCGAGGAAACTGGGAAACTGCATATTGATTTGGACATGGGAGTCCTGACACCTGAAGTAACACCACCAGATGCTGACTGGGATACAGAGAGGCAGCAACAGTACAGAAGAGAACAAGAGGGTGTGGAAAAGAGTTTAGCTCAGGCAAGACAAAAGCAAGAAAGGCACTACAATCAGCATGCACCTGCAGTCCCCTTGTCACCAGGAGAACAAGTCCTCAGGAGGAAAAGAAGACTGCATAAGCTGGATGACCAATGGGAAGCTGAACCCTACACCATTCTACCCTCAAACTTTGACAATACCAAGGTGTGCCTTATTAGTAAAGATGGAGGAGAAACCTCAGCAGCAGTATCCAGGGATCATTTGAAATTATGCCCCAACCAGTTAAGAGAAAGAATGGAAGAACAAGATAACGCCCAACCCATAGAAGAAGAAAAGGTCAGCACCATACTTGGAGAATTCCCTGCAAATTGGACTAAAGTAAATGATGCAATAGTGGTGCAAGTGTTGACCTTTCCCCAACTGGTAGTACAAGAAGAAGTGACTCATGAGAACTCTGAAAATCAGGAAGTTCAGGTAGCAGATGCCATACCAGCAGTGGAGCCAGAGAACCCTCGCCCTGCCAATGGTGAATCTGTCATACCCATGGTGAGACTAAGAGTCAGTAGGAGAATACTACCTAGTTTAACTGCACCACTAGTTAGCTCTAGACGTCCAGTAAGATCTCCAATCACACGAGTGTTACGCAGGGCTACCCGTACTACACAAGGTTTACCACCCATCAGATATCGTGTATAGCTTAATTCATGTGAATGTTGAAATTGTGTATATATGTAACTGTTCTCAAGTTTTGTGCCTACAGATAACCTGTAAGAAGCCTTTTTGAAGTTCTTGCTTCATGTTTTAATGGACATTGTACCACAGGACTTGTGTGGTCACCAATTTGTATATAGTTCACCATTTGTCCCAGGAATGGACCATGGACATTGATGCTTGGACTTATCACATCCGCCTCTTATTGATTTGAATAGGAACCAGATGTGTAGTACCAAGTCCAGGCCACTACAAGTAGACAGACCATCTCGACAAATGAGTACTTCCAGCCGCCCGCCCCCACCACCGATAACAGCTGTTCGGCGGAGGTGCCGGGTGTTGGACCCTGGTCGATCAGACATTGATGACCTATCCTAAGTACAAGTTGTGGACAATGTCTAAGTATTTTTGGAATATCTCTTCATCCAGATATAAGTTCACCTTTCCCTTACTACCTTGCTTGGAAGTAACCACCAGTGATATCTAAAACATAGAATATTTCACCTTTGCTTTAACCTACGGTAACAACATTAACATTTCTGGCAATGATATTAACCAAAGGTTGTAAAGGTTGTAATCAACTTCTGAAGAGGAAAGGTGTTTGGTATCTGTTCACACAATTGTTTCACATGCACCAAACATGCATCTTCAATTCCTGAAGCAGTCAGATGTTACTTATTAGTAGATAGAAAATATTTCTTTATACTCGTACATTACTGTGAATCATAGAATCATAGAATCATAGAATCGTAGAGTTGGAAGGGACCTCCTGGGCCATCTGGTCCAACCCCCTGCTCAAAGCAGGATTCGCTAAATCATCCCAGTCAGATGTCTGTCCAGCCTCTGTTTGAAGACTTCCATTGAAGGAGAACTCACCACTTCTCGTGGCAGCCTGTTCCACTCATTGATCACTCTAACTGTCAAAAAGTTTTTTCTAATATCTAATCTGTGTCTCCTCCCATTCAGTTTCATCCCATTGCTTCTAGTCTTTCCTTGTGCAAATGAGAATAAAGTTGATCCTTCTACAATGTGACAGCCCTTTAGATATTTGTAGACAGCTATTAAGTCTCCTCTCAGTCTTCTCTTTTGCAAACTAAACATTCCCAAATCCTGCAACCTTTCCTCATAAGACAGGGTTTGCAGACCGGTCACCATTCTGGTCGCTCTTTTCTGAACTTGCTCCAGTTTGTTGATGTCTTTTTTAAAATGTGGTGCCCAAAACTGGACACAATATTCCAGATGAGGTCTGACCAATGAGGAGTAGAGGGAAATAATGACTTCACGTGATCTAGACTGTATGCTTCTGTTAATACATCCTAGAATTGCATTTGCCTTTTTTGCTGCTGCATCACACTGTTGACTCATATTCAGTCTGTGATCTATTAGTATACCCAAGTCTTTTTCACATGTGCTGTCACTTAGCCCTATTCCTCCCATTCTATATATGCTTTTTTCATTTTTATTGCCCAGATGTAGTACTTTGCATTTCTCCCTGTTAAAAACCATTCTGTTAGTTGCTGCCCACTTCTCCAGTTTATTTAAATCTTTTTGAATCCTCTCTCTCTTCTCTAGTATTAGCTATCCCTCCTAGCTTTGTGTCATCAGCAAATTTAATCAGTTTACCCTCAATTCCTTAATCTAAATCGTTGATAAAGATGTTGAACAATACAGGGCCCAGGACAGAGCCCTGTGGTACCCCACTTGAGACATTCTTCCAACTGGATGTGCAGCCATTTACAACCACTCTTTGGGTCCGATCACTAAGCCAGTTATGAATCCACCTAACAGTTGCCTTGTCCATTCCATACTTAGTCACTTTTTCAATAAGGATTGTATGAGAGACTTTGTCAAATGCTTTGCTGAAGTCAAGATATACTATATCTACAGCATTTCCTTGATCCACCCAATCAGTGATACCGTCATAGAAGGAAATTAAGTTAGTCTGACATGACTTATTAGTTACAAACCCATGCTGACTCTGTTTAATCACTTCATTCTTATCCAGGTATTGACATACATGTTGTTTAATAATTTGTTCAAAGATCTTTCCTGGTATAGAAGTCAGACTCACCGGCCTATAGTTGCCTGGGTCCACCTTCTTCCCCTTTTTGAAGATAGGAACAACATTTGCTCTTCTCCAGTCTTCTGGCACTTCTCCTGTTCTCCAAGAATTTTCAAAGATTATGGAGAGGGGTTCAAAAATTTCTTCTGCTATCTCCTTCAGTACTCTGGGGTGTAATTCATCTGGACCTGGAGACTTGAATTCATTTAGGTTAGCTAAGTGTTTCCTCACTATCTTTCTGTTTATAGATATCCTGGATTCTTCTATTCCCTTAATAGGACAGTGAATAACAGTTGATGTTACATTTCCTTTCTGAGAGAAAACAGATGCAAAATAGGAATTTAAAAGTTCAGCCTTCTCAACATCCTGTCTTACCATTTCATCATTTTCATCCTGTAAAAATCCTATAGCATCTTTGACTTTTCTTTTACTTTTGACATATCCCCAAAATCCTTTATTATTGCTTTTGACATCTCTTGCAAGCCTCAATTCATTTTTAGCTTTAGATAATCTGATTTGTGCCCTGCAAGTTCTGCAGACAGCATTATATTCTTCTTTAGATTTGCCTCCCTCTTTCCATTTCATAAACATTTTTTTCTTCCTTTTTAGCATGTGCTTAAGTTCTGTGTTCATCCATCCTGGTTTCCTTAAATGCTTCCTATTCTTCCCTCTTTTCGGAATTGTTAACAACTGTGCTTTGAGAATTTCATTTTTCAAGATTTCCCATCCGTGAATAGAGTTTATTTTATTTTTCTGTGTCCGATATTTCCTGTCATCGGATGAATGTAAGGTTTCTTTGTGACGATTAGGGTTGATTCGGAAACACCTTCAGCACATATAAAAACATTTACTTCTCCAATAACAAAAACTTTCCACAACAGAAACCAGTCTTAAATATTGATATGCACCAAAAACTTTGTATTTTTCTCAGTGTGGTAGCAATGTACCGCTAAATCCTTGTTCTTCCCTTTTGTGGACCTGGTTTTACTGCCATGTTACTTGGTGGTCTTAATAAGAAAAATGTTTTCTTGTAACATACAGTTGTGCTCAAAAATTTACATACCCGGCAGAATTTTTGCTTTCTTGGCGTTTTCAGAGAATATGAATGATAACACCAAATCTTTTTCTCCACTCATGGTTAGTGGTTGGGTGAAGCCATTTATTGCCAAACTACTGTGTTTTCTCTTTTTAAATTATAATGACAATCCAAAACATCCAAATGACCCTGATCAAAAGTTCACATACCCCATTTCTTAATACCACTCTAACATCAATGACAGCTTGAAGTCTTGTGGATGAGGTTCTTTATTTTCTCAGATGGTAAAGCTGCCTACTCTTCTTGGCAAAATCCTCCAGTTCCTGTAAATTCCTGGGCTGTCTAGCATGAACGGCGTGCTTGAGATATCCCCAGAGTCGCTCAATGATATTGAGGTCAGTAGACTGAGATGGTCACTCCAGAATCTTCAGTTTGTTCTGCTGTAGCCAATGACAGGTAGACTTGGCCTTGTGTTTTGGATTGCTGTCATGTTGGAACATTCAAGTATGTCCCATGCGCAGCTTCCGGGCTGATGAGTGCAAATTTTCTTCCAGTATTTGCTGATAACATGCTGCATTCATCTTCACTTCAACTTTGTCTGCCTTTGTAGCTCACACATCCCCAAAACTTCAGCGATCCACCTCTGTGCTTTACAGTAGGAATAGTGTTCCTTTCATAACAGACCTTGTTGACTCTCTCCAAATGTAACATTTTTGGTTGTGGTTCAATTTTGGTCTCATCACTCCAAATTACTTTGTTCCAGAAGTTTTGAGGCTTGTCTCTGTGCTGTTTTGCGTATTGTAGGTGAGATACTTTGTGGCTTTTGCACAGTAATGGCTTTCTTCTGGCAACTCAACCATGCAGCCTGTTTTTCTTCAGGTGCCTCCTTATTGTACTTCTTGAGACAGCCACACTACTAGTTTTCAGAGAGTCCAGTATTTCAGCTGATGTTATTTGTGGGTTTTTCTTTGCATCCCAAACAATTTTCCTGGCAGCTGTGAAGAACAGTTTTCTTGGTCTACCTGACCATGGTTTTGTTTTTACAGAGCCCCTGATTTTTCATTTGTTAATCACAGCTTGAATGCTGCTGACTGGCATTATCAATTCCTTGGATATCATTTTGTATCTCTTTCCTGATTTAAACAGTTCAACTACCTCCCCGAAACTCACTCCGCTTTTATGCACACACACTGATACAAGCAAACAGGTCACAGGTGAGGATGTTACCTATAAGCTGGAGTCACACATAGCGACTTACCAGCAATCCCGACAACGATATCAATGTGTCAGGATCGCTGGTAAGTCGCTATGTGATCGCTGGTGAGCTGTCAGACAGACAGCTTCACCAGCGATTAGCACAGCGACGCCGCGCGCGCGGCATCGCTGTGTTCGTTAGCGCTGATGCCATATTCATGTCAAAAATAGAATTAAAATAAAAAAATATTGTTATTCTCACCTTCCGACCTCCCGCGCAGCCTTCCCGCCTCTCTCCACGCTCCGGTCCCAGTAATCCTTTGCAAGAATTACCGCGATGACGTACGTTCTCACGGGATCGCGAAGTCTCGCGGTCATTCTTGCAAAGGATTACTGGGACCGGGAGTGTGGAGAGAGGCGGGAAGACTGCACGGGACGCCGGAAGGTGAGAATAACAATATTTTTTATTTTTTTTATTATTTTACAGCTGATCGCTCGTCTCTCGCCTGTCACACGTAGCGATGCGTGCTGGCCAGCGGGAGATCAGTGACGAAAAAAATGTCCAGAGGTTTCTTGCAGCGATCAGTGATACCGGCAGGGGGCCGGTCGCTGTTCGCTGTCACACACAGCGATCTCGCTGGCGAGATCGCTGTTGTGTCACAAAAGTTGTGACTCAGCAGCGATCTCACTAGCGAGATTGCTATGTGTGATGGGGCCCTTAGTCACCATTCAAACTCATTTGTGTCAACTTCTATGCATGTTATCAGGTCAAAATCACCAGGGTATATGAACTTTTGATCAGGGTCATTTGGATGTTTTGGGTTGTCAATATGTTTCTAAAAGACAAAATTTAGTAGTTTGACAACAAATGGCTTCACCCAACCACTAACTAGGAGTAGAGAAAAATTTTTGGTGTTATCATTCATATTTTTCTGAAAAAAAGCCAAGAAAGCAAAAATTCTGCTGGGGTATGTAAACTTTTGAGCACAACTGTATGTATAGCCAGGTCTCCTTTTGAGTATGTAGATTGGGGTTGTCATCCTAAGCCAATCCCTTTAAACAGGTTTTATGACTTTTAGAAAAAAGTTATAAAAATTTCACCAGTCTATCAAAACACTGCATGGACAAAGCTACAAGATGACATGTCATCAATATTGTCCATATACTTAAGGTCACTGTGTCCATCTACGAATGATATGTCATTATGTAATATTGAAATAGCACAGAAAGAGGACTTAAAAATCCTTCAATAATAGAAAACAGCAAAAGAGCAAAAAGATTTACCCGTCCAGGCCTCCAGACAAGTGCACTATCAGGATGCAGTGGACCCATGTAATTAAGATGGCAACACAGGTGCAAGAATACCGATGAAACAACCGCTCACAGCCTACCAATACATGGAGGGGGCGGCTGCCTGGTATGTTAATGCACAATAAAAAAAAAATTGGATTTTTTGGTTAGTGGCCAATGGGCTTGTCTTGGTTAATGACCATTGGGATTATCTTGTTAGGGGCTATTAGGCTTGTCTTGGTTAATGAACATTAGACTTGTCTTGATCAATGACCATTGGGTTTATATTGGTTAATGGCCAATAACTTGTCTTGGTCAATGACCATTAGATTTGGCTTGCCTTGGTTAATGGCAATCTGGATAAACATGCTCTATACTTATCCATCCTTTGGACGCAACCTCGCTCCATATGTTTGTATGGAGTGCGGCCGTGCCCTCTTGTTGGCCACGCCCACTGGACACCTGCGTCTCTGGTCAGGGTGTGGCCTTGCTCAATACAGGATGCAGCCTTGCTCAATAAAGGCGGGCTCTGTCTGGGAGTATGTATATTGCATACGCACCCGCCGGTCCCAGCTCAGAAACTCGCTAATCCTCACAGCTCCAGCTGTGCACTGGACAGATTCATACGTCTGAAGTCACACAGAGTGACTGCAGACTTATTTATTTTGACCAGACAATGTCTTTAAGGGTCATCATCAGGCCAGAAACACGATAGTGGTTTTCTTTTCAATCACAATCGTGATATTTTAAAGTTTTCAAAATAAAGAATTGGAATTTGAGACCATCGCTGATACCGTTCTCTATGTTTTTTTCCTTTTTTGCATGAAGTGGAAGATAAACCAGTGTGATTCTGATACTTAAGGGACCCTAATACTTGGAGCCAAGTGCCATCGACTATGAGACCAACTCCTGTCCAGCGCCCGGGACCTCTACACGCAGCACTTTGAAGCAGGGACCACAGTCGCCTCACATGGATGCGCTGCCCATAATCTGATCTACATATACAGCAAACAGCGCTTGGTCACAGCGATAGTAATTACCTACAAAGGACATGCTGAACGGAATTCTGATTCCCTACGCAGCATTCAGGCATTTTCCTCTTATCATCCTTCTTGCTTATTTGAAGCCCTTTGTCTTATCCCTCTGAACCAGCAAGATGCTCTGATGAAGGTCCAATGTGGGACCGAAAACGTTCAGTTATTTTTTCTGCTTTTGTCTGGATGCAAAATAAACGAAATTTCCTCATCTTTCATTAATTTGAGTGCCAAGTTTATTTTTGCTTTGCTTCTGTTGAGATGTCAGTCGTCCCATTTGGACCTCCCGCTAGGAAGTTATGATCCATCCTAGATATTGGGAATTATTTCAGCGAGGAGGTAAAGGGAGGAGAATTCAGTCTAACCCAGAGGAATAGTGGCAAATATGGGAGGGGGCGCGCTAAGGGTTAAAAGCTAGCTGCAAACCTTTAGCCTCTGTCTTTGTTCTACCATTGAAGCCACATCCCGTTACATGTGGAGACAGACCAGGAACTGAGGAAGTACCTGTGGACTCAAGGGCTTCCCTGGGACCCACATGCTATAAGACACGGTAACTTGATGCATGCAGCTAACTGCTATCCCAACCCGTACCCTAATTTTAAACTGTACCTATGACTGTAATATCTGTATATATTTGTAGCATCCAGTGCGCCTTTCGGCAATTAAAATATCATTTCATTTTGAGCTGCTCTTTTATCTCGAAACCCGATTTCCCAGGTCCTTGAGGCCAGCTAGTACTTTATACGCTACCTGGGGTTGGTTTCTGACCTGATATAAGCTTGTTAATGGACCAGGCTTCTATTTAACGAGGAACTGAGGGCAGCATACCATTCTGGTGTTATTATGGGATCCCGGCAGTGACGGATCAGAGGTTTATATGTATATTCCTGGCCTGGGACTGATGGTATATATACTGCCCTCACTGCAGAGTGCCCTGATAACCAGTACTTGACAGGGCAGCCTCTTCGGCAACAACTTATCCTGGGTGCAGTTACCTGACTGACCTGAGGGTAAGGGGGGCACCAGAGAGCTGCAACTGTGTAAGCTCCATCACAGATTGGTGATGGCAGGGTGATATCTGTATCCCCCAGGTCCTCTCGTGTGTGTCGTTTTTCCTTCCAATTCATTATCAAGATTCTCAAATCACAGAAAATTGTGCCTTTAGTTAATGCAGATTTTTCCATTACTAAGATAGGAGATGAGAGTTGGTGATCATAAAGTTCTATGGAGAAACTATAACTGTGGTTTCAGGAGAACTTACAGAAGAATCTGTTCTGCCTCTAGCTTTTCCCCTCCATAGAATTTTAAAAGCACTATCTGCCAACTCCTATCTTAATAATGGAAAAATCTGTTTTTACTAAACACAAAATTTACCCATAAATTAAAGCAAATTTGTCAGCAGGTTTTTGCTAGGTAACCTGAGGACAGCAAGAGGTATAACTTATCAAGCTGTGTGCTGTTTATTTATAATGAAGGGTTTGTCTCTAGGTCAATATCAATGCTGTGACTAGCTGGCACAGGCGCACTGGTCCGACTCCGCCCCCTCCTGTGATAAGCTGCTCACTGACAATAGGCATTGTACATACCCTGGTGTGGGCGGAGGCAGCTTTCTCCCCTCTGCTTCATCCTACATCTAAGAACTCTGAATGTGTTACAACTGCATTCAGTAAGCTAAGTGATACATCATAAAAGTACAAGGTCAATCCAGGAAGAGAAAAAAAGCAGATTTCTCTTATAAGATATATTATAAAGTTGCTTACTTTTATGTGCACTATTGAGTTATGTAATAAAAACTAAAATGATGGTTACGCTTTAAGGTGAGAGCAATCAGTGGGGGTCTCAGCCACAGAATCCCAGCGAATAACAGGGGCCTCGATGGTTTTAAAATTATAATTAATATTAATTAATAATATTTAATCTAATGCTGATGCAAAACATCTAATGATTTGACTATCACTGGGGTCACCAACTGCAACTACTCCATGTCCATGGCAGAGAATTCAGCCCAGTCATATTTTCGATCATTACCATAAGTGATGGCCAACCTTGACTTCTCGGACTTTTATGTACACATTTGACCTGTGTTCAATTTGTCTGTTCTGAAATAATCTCTTGTCATTAATTCACAGACAAGTCAAACAAATGTTTTGTACTCGCCACCTTACGACCAGAGTCACCAGGCGGCCCTAGCCTAAAGGGACTTCTGAAGGTTGGAAGGTTTTAACTTTCTCCGAGCAAATGTTGTTGCCGCTGTTTACAAAGCTCTTAACCTCATCCAATATTATCCAACCAAAGTCATTTACTAAGAGCCTGAAATAACTCAGCAGAGTCATTTCTCACCCTGGGGAAGCCATTAATCTCTTGTGACTGAAATGACACCTTTTAGCAAATACTTCTCATTGTGTTCGCCGATAACTGGGCGGAAAATATAAAAGCTGTTATTGTTTGTAGGCTAATGAGTGAATCCGTAGAAATGGGATTACCGAGCGTGGCCCTCTCGTTCTCAGAGTCTGATAGTGCGGGATATTTGGTTTATGTTCTACGACGACTGACAATCATTTTTTCTTTGGCTGAGCCTCCGGCAATCAGTCCAGCGACAGATGATGAATGAGACGGCAGCGGCTTATGGAGTAATTGTGAGGAACACTATTAGACGAGACCCCCTTGTGGTGTTTCTCAGGAAAACACTTCAGCTCTTCTCTATAGCCTTTCTATTTTAGACCTGACACAGGAAGTCTCTTGTTTGTCTTTTCCGGGAGGTACAAGGGTGCTTTAACTTTGGGACCTTCAGCTCCTTCCCTCATTTATCACTGGTCAAAAAAAAAAAAAAAGAAAACTCCAAACACATTACTTAAATAATTAGCCTTCAATGAAAAGAAAGTAATGTGACCGGGAGTTAAAGCGTTACCATCATCGGCTAGGAACTAGAGTCAACTGACCCCAATGCAAATAATGGCGACCTTCTATTTGAGAGATTTGCACAACTGCTTTGTCCAAAATATCGACCTTGTTGTTAATGTGATCTGCAGAGTGGAGGAAATACCATTGGAACGGTTTGACTTCTACATTGTTTTCTTAGGAAGGGTTAACGATATTTAATAATCGGTTTCATCTGCGGATGTAACCTCTCAACAACTAGAGGGTTAATGTCAGAGTAATAGCTTTCATTCATCTGTGATACTTCTTTAAATCCCCATAAATAAACATTGTGTTTTTTCCATTCTAGATATGTTTTTAGGCTAGGTTCACAATAATAGCGCTCTCCACTGATCACTACATTGGGGTTTCTGTCGGAATCCCCATAAAAATGTATTCCAATGGGAACCCTGATGGAGCCATTTACTTGAAGGGAACCTGACTGCTGCTACATGGTGTTCGGTCCACATGCAGCATGTAGCAGACACTGGCTGTAAGATCTCAGCCAGGTTTGTTTAACTCTGAGATGCTGTGTTGTTTTGGAGAAAAACAAAGCTTAATAGCCCCGGGGATCGAGCCGTGCTGGAGAAAAGGTGGACAGGTGAGGTCCCCATATACTCCCTGTCCACTGCCCTGGAGTGACAGGTCTCTTCATGTATGCATGAATAGGGAGAGACCTGTCACTCAAGTGGAGTAGGCGGCTATTAAACAGCATATATCAGCTGTCAGGTTCCCTTTAAATGAAGCCTCCAGAGTCACTGTAGACTGTAGATTCAAGCAAATGGATCAGAGATCTGTGGGAGTTTCCACTGGAATATAGTTTTTTGAGGATTCCAAAAAAACCCCAATGTAATGCTCAGCAGAGAGCACTGAATTTATGTGAACCTAAGTTAATTTATAGGTAATGTACTGTCATAAGCTATATGTTTGTGTAGCACCCCTTCCTCCTGCGTGCAGAGACGTCTAACTCACTGCCCCGGCCCTTGGTGCGGTCCTGGCGTCCTCCTGCTTCCCTGTTACTTCCTGGTTTCTGTGCGTGCGCACCGCAGTCCGGTGTCGTGTCTAGTACGCCCGTGCCCGCACTTACCTATTCTTAAAAGGGCAGTGTGCGCATTATGCTAAATGCCCTCAGCCAGTTGCCAAGAGGTATTCAGCATAAATAGTACACCTGCAAGATTTGTGCAAGATGGGAGGCATTTTGTATAAAAGATTCCCTCTCACCTAGGGAGTCACCAAGCAGCGTAGTGAATTATTAGTTGGTATAGTGTACTGCTAGTGAGTTGTGAGGTCACCTGGTCCCGATGTGGCCAGGTCCTGAACACTCTCACCTGGTCCTTATGTGCCCAGTCCCGTAGTTCCCTGGTCCAGGTGTGGCCAGTGCCTCAGCCTTGTTCCGTGATCCCTGAGGGGCCAGTGCCTGAACTTTGTCCCCTTGTCCCAATGCAGCCAGTGCCTGAACCTCATCTCCTTGTCCCAGAGCGGCCAGCGCCTGAAACACATCCCCTGATCCCAGACCGACTAGTGCCTTAATAATAATAATTATTTATTTATATAATGCCAACATATTCCGCAGCGCTTTACAGTTTGCACACATTACCATCGCTGTCCCCAATGGGGCTCACAATCTAAATTCCCTATCAGTATGTCTTTGGGATGAAACTGGAGTGCCCAGAGGAAACCCACACAAACACCTTGCAGATGTTGTCCTTGGTGGGATTTGAACCCAGGACTCCAGAACTGCAAGGATGCAGTGCTAACATATGAGCCACCGTGCTGCTGTAGGGAAGGTGACCTGACGGACGGACGGACTTGTCAGAATAGAGAAAGGAAGGTTTGCACAGTTTAGACAGGTGTCAGTTACTACAGTGTGGAAACAGCTGAGAAAGTGTACTGGACGTGCAGTACCTTGGGTTGACTAATAGAGGGCAGGGAGGAGTGTGAGCAAAGGACTTGACATCAGCTTAGGGCTTAGGAAACCGTTGTTCATGGGGGGCGGAGTTACAGGGAACCAGGAATGATATAAATTTGACAGGAGGGTTCCAGAAAGTTCCAGTCCCGAGGGGGAGCTCAAGTGACAGGAGGACTACGACAGTTTGTGCACTGTGAGGAAACACAAACCAGGGGGACTGAGGAGGGGGGGTGGTCCTGACAGGAAGAACCACAGTATAGACGAGACACCGGGTGTAGGACACCGTATTTGGTACGACGTTTGACCAGTGAAATTACTGTTGGTGTACAGGCCTACGGCAGCCACAGTGACAGAGCTGACAAGAGCGTCGAAGAGTGAAAAAGGTACAGGACGTACATATACGTCCCAGGTGAAAAGTACGGTGTGTGAAGCGGCCCTGGACATGGAGGACCGTGAGGAAGGTACTGTGTTGTATTGTGAGGACCGTCAGTCGGACGGCGAGAGCACGAATAAACTTGGACCTGTTGCACCCGAAACCTGCCTCATTTTGTGTCTGTACGTCACTGCACGGTATACAGAGGGACCACCCCCCTGTCCAGCCCACCGACCCTACACTTGGCGTAGTCGGCAGGATCGCCGCCGCTAATGTGTCATCTTCTGCGGCAGGCCTGCCCTAAAGAATGGAGAAAGACTTCGACTACACTGCTTGGATTACAAATACTTGTGGAATACAAATTACCTACCTGTGGATTACAAATTGGGAGCGCTGTGGCGTATCTGCGTCACCAGCAGAAGATCCAGGGAGGTACCAGGACTGGTGCAAAATGACAGTGCTGCTTCAGGGCAGAGGAGAGTTCCAGGTGTTTGCTGTTGTTTCCAATGGACTGGGGCCCCCTCCTATGTACCCCTGGAGCCAGCGATATGTATCAGGAGGCCGGCGCTCCCATGTACTGGACCCTGACAAGTGGGTGGAAAGGTCTGCCATCGCCCCACCCAGCAGAGGGAGTGGCACAGGGAAAAAGTTTGGCTGCGGCTGTCTGGCGCCATTCGAGTGCTGCCCATCGGACGATATGAGACGCTGTGGATGTGGGGGCATCGGGCGCCTAGAGTGGCGGTGGCTCCGGGAGGTCGTGTCACGCCAGGAAACATTCCCCTCAGGGCCACGGGCAGGCAGCTGGATGGTGAGTGAAGGAGCGGAGCCTGTGCGGAACCACCGGGAGCGGCCACCTAAGTTACCGGCGGAGAGCCTCCCTGCAGAGCCCCTGAGCCTGGAGGGTAGCCCCGCCGGAAGGCAGGATGAAGAGCGGAGACTGCGGAAGGAGCCGCGTTATGAGGAGACGGAGGCCATGCGCCGGGGAAGGTGAGAGTTCCAATGGCCCCGACAGTGGCTCCGCAAGCGGCCCCCACCATTCGGCCACAGCGCGCGGCATCCTGTGTCCCCGAGAGCCGGGCCAAGGAGAGCCCCACTATACACGCAGAACTGAGCAGGGCCTCCGCTCCTGGTCCCGAACCACTCCAACCGGTGGCGCCACGCCCGGTGTCGCTGGTGCAGAGCCTAACCGAGGAAGACACCGTTGCATCCCCTCTGCCGCTAGCGACCGCATCTTCAAAGGCGGCCGCTGCCCCGACTCCGGATGAAATTTCAGGTGCGGCCTACCCTGCGGCCGCGGCTGCTATGCCGGCACTGGAATCGACTGTGGCCTGTGTGACAGGCCCTGTGGCCCAATCTTCTAAGAGCACGGCCACTCCCATCTGCCACCCGGTCCCAGCGGCTGCTGGGCCACTAACATCATTAGCCGCCTCTGCCCCGCTCACTTCTTCGGCGGAGTCCCGCCCACCGGACTCCCGAGCTTGTAGTGTGCCCTCTGTTTGGGTCGCAGAGGTTATAAGGAAGAAGAAGGCCCGGGAGCGGGAGATATGGAACCAGCTCCACAAAGTTGGAGAGGCTGGAATGGCGGCTAAGAGGTCTAAGAGACGGCTGGTGTATACTAACATTGCCAAAGGGTATGGGTTTATACGCGATCTAGCTACCGGCCAGAAGGTCTATATTAATGTGGCCTCTATTCATCACGGCCGGGCTCTACAAGAGGGGGACTTGGTGTCGTACTACAAAGAGTACTGTCCCCGCAGCTACTACGCAGTAGCTGTGATTGCTGAGCCAGAAGAACACGAGCCCCCGTAAAGAAGACTGTTGCGGACACTCTCTACATCCCAGGAGCTCAAAGGCTGTGGGGCCTCTTGCTGCCAGCCACTAGGAAGTGGTTTGAACTTTCGAAATTTCGTTGCACCGTTGTGCAAATCACAAGGACAGTTTGCGTCCGAGTTTAAAAAAAAAAAAAAAAAGGTTAAGATAGAAGTTTGAGATTTTAGTTTTGGTATTAAGCCTGGCAAAGTGGGGATGTCAAGAAGAGAGAGTGTCCACATCCAAGGAACGGGGGAGGAGAACATGTGAAGTTTTTATTGTTATATGTTGGTTTTAAAAGCAAAGGAAAATGAAAAAAAAATATAAAAAATGGGGTATTTGTGATATTGTAAAGTTGTTTTGTTGTATAATATGCACAAGAAAAATGCAACAGGTCCAGGTAAGGGAAGGTCTGTGTGACCAAAGGGAAGAGTCAGATCCGAACAGGGTCTATGTGTGGAGAAGGTCTGGGAGACCGAGGTGCCGACCATGACATGTAATTGAAAGAAAGGTACAAGAGATGGAAGACGTGAGAAAGACATCCGTCCTAGGTCAGGTCCCCGACACCACGGACACCCCTGAAGGAGAAAGATGGACGCCGGCAATGATCTGGTAGGTGTGAGGCCTCGATCATGGCGTACCGGACAGTGGAAGGTGACAGAAGGGGAGAGTAGGGAAAGGTACACGCCATAGAGAGAATATGGGTGTACCTAGCCCAATTTGAAAGACGTTGTCATGTGGCATGCACGCTGGTGAGTAGCAGTAGGCTGCTCAGAGCATGGTGCTCCCAGTATGGTTCGGACCCCACGGGTAGTGGGTTTGGCCCAACAACTGGTCCGACAACAGAGTGTAGGTGAAGCTTCAGAACGATGAAGGCAGGGATTACGATTGTCGACGACGACAATAGACAAAGGAAGGGAGAGTGTAGGGAAGGTGACCTGATGGACGGACTTGTCAGAATAGAGAAAGGAAGGTTTGCATAGTTTAGACAGGTGTCAGTTACTACAGTGGGGAAACAGCTGAGAAAGTGTAGTGGACGTGCAGTACCTTAGGTTGACCATTAGAGGGCAGAGAGGAGTGTGAGCAAAGGACTTGACATCAGCTTAGGGCTTAGGAAACCGTTGGTCATGGGGGCAGAGTTACAGGGAACCGGGAATGATATAAATTTGACAGGAGGGTTCCAGAAAGTTCCAGTCCCGAGGGGGAGCTCAAGTAACAGGAGGACTACGACAGTTTGTGCACTGTGAGGAAACCCAAACCAGGGGGACTGAGGAGAGAGAAAGTCAGGGGGGTGGTCCTGATAGGAAGAACCGCAGTATAGACGAGACACCGGGTGTAGGACCCCGTATTTGGTACGACGTTTGACCAGTGAAATTACTGTTGGTGTACAGGCCTATGGCAGCCACAGTGACAGAGCTGACAAGAGCGTCGAAGAGTGAAAAAGGTATAAACTTGGACCTGTTGCACCCGAAACCTGCCTCATCTTGTGTCTGTACATCACTGCACGGTATACAGAGGGACCACCCCCCAGTCTGGCCCACCGACTCTACACTGCCCAAACTCTGTTTCCTGTTCCCAGAGTGGTCAGTGACTGAATATTGTCTCCTAGTCCTGGAGTGGCCAGTCCTGTTCCCGAAGTCCCCTGGTCCCCGTGCGGCCAGTGTATGAACACTATTCCCTGGTCCGTGAGTGGCCTAACCCTGATCCTGAATCCTAGACTGGCATGTCTGAACTAAGTCCTAAATTAGTGAGCCTACCTGACCCCTGGGGTCAGCAGCTGCACTACTGGGTTGTGTCGAGGAGTGGTACCTGATGGCTACCTGCTGCACAAGCCTGAACTCAACACTCTAGGCTCCAGTGAACACCAAGGTAGCAGTTTCGTTATGCCCTTCTCTGAGTAGGCCCGGTCCTGTAGCACAGTGGTTCCACAAATCCACATGCACCAAGGCTGGGCATAGCAGTCGGCTTGGCCCAGTCATGACCGCAACAGTTTGCTTGACCATGGGCTCTCTTTGCTCAGAGCTGTGTCAGCGACTGCACAACCAGTGAGAGAGCCAGGAAAAAGTTTTGTTTGAACTAATGACACTAGATGCCCGTCTGGAAACCCTGACATCTGAACAACCTGAATCTTGCGCTGCTGTAATGGAATCCATCCTGTTTAATCTGCAATGATTCTATGGGAATCAAAAGCAGTGTTGTGGATTCCTCGACCAGTGCATGTGGCACTTTGACGTTTTCAGACAGCAATTCTCCTCTTATTGGGCCAAGATGGGATTCCTAATGTCCTTAGAAAAACTTGTTAGCTCCAGCTGCATGTAAAATAATCTTCTTAATTTAAACATGTTAAAATGCGCTATGTCAAATAGCTCTCCACAATATAGCCAAACACCGGACAGAGGCTACACGTTTCAACCTGAACGGTCTTTGTCAAAGACGTCTGTCTGCACGGAGCTCCGAGGTTCTACAGTGGTTACTGGTGAGCTGGCTTACTTTCTTTTCCTATATTCCTAATGTCCTACCTATAAGGAGATGCTCTGGCATTGCTCATTCCCCTATGGAACAAAGGGGCTCCTATTACATTGGACCTGCAGGCATTTCTAGAGGCCTACATTATGGTCTTCAAATCCAGATTATCCTGAAAAAATTTCCCTTACGAGCTTCCAGGAGCAGACCAGATGGGTGATGTGTATGTGTGAGGAAACCGTCACATCTGGCCCTGTCCTTTCAAAGACCACCCGTTCACCAGTCTGTCGACGCAGATACCGGTGCAGAATCCATGAAGGTTGATCATGTTTGGCAGGCTAAGCAAGAAGCCGGAAGTAAGTCATGAGATAGGATTGCGGTATCGCTCGCTTGTGCGGAACATCGTGACGGTCTTTGTAAAGTGAACCTTAAACTCCAAAACCTTGGGCCAGCAGGAGAGGCTGCCCTTGGCGGGAGTATTACCTCTCAAAAGATGACTGTGACTATATTCGTGGCAAGTGGAGGCTTCGTTTCAAAAGGAAGGTTGTGCTGCAAGTCGTAAAGAGAAGGTATCAGATTCCCATCGAACAGCTCCAGAATCCGGTGAGGATGTTGTCAGGTGAAGGATGAGCCCTACTCAGAAGCAGTCAAGTCATGTCTGAACAGCTTAAGATCTAGATAGGAGCGAAATACACAGAGAAGAACGCCTTCCATGTGCAGTCTGGCATTACCATAGGTCGTCCAGAGCTGAGAACTCAGGTGCCTGTTCTAGTCTGGAGATCCCGCATGGTGCTTTGCTGGGGACAGCCAAGTCACAAAAAGTGTCTGGTCCCCATACGTCCAGGTCAGGCAGCAATGCCACCATCTTTTTCACCAGAACTGCTAGTCGCCAAGTCACTGTGTGCTGGTGTCTCCGAAATAAGCGATTGTACCAATGATCTGCTGCCAGGAACATCCTCTCCTCGTGGATATATCGTCTTGGAGACCTGGTTGAAGACGGACCCAGAGCAGGTATCTTCAGTCTCTAATAGGTCTGGTGAATAGAACGTCAAGGTTGTGGCATCTGCCAAGTCTCTGCAATCCACCAAACAGGCAGAGGAACTCCAGTTGGTTCTTGAATCCTCCAGGGTGATAGCCGATCTCAACGTACAGAGAGAGACTTCCCAATGCCTATCTAGTTTGGAAAATCGAAGGCATAGGGGTGATCTTATTACAATGTATAAATATATGCGGGGACAATACAAAGACCTTTCAAATGATCTTTTTACTCTTAGACCTGTGACGAGGACAAGGGGGCATCCTCTGCATCTGGAGGAAAGAAGGTTTAAGCATACTCACAGACGCAGATTCTTTACTGTAAGAGCAGTGAGACTATGGGACTCTCTGCCATATGATGTTGTAATGAGTGATTCCCTAATAAAATTTAAGAAGCGACTGGATGCCTTTCTTGAAAAGTATAATATTACAGGGTATATACACTAGTTTCCTTAATATTGCGTTGATCCAGGGAGCTAGTCTGATTGCTGTATGTGGAGTCGGGAAGGAATTTTTTCCCCCAATGTGAAGCTTACTGTTTTCCACATAGGGTTTTTTTGCCTTCCTCTGGATCGACATGTTAGGGCAAGTTAGGATAGGATATGCGTTGAACTAGATGGACTTAAAGTCTTCCTTCAACCTTAATAACTATGTTACTATGTTACTACTATTTACTAGTACTATGCCCACTTCATCCTATGCTGAGGATGGCTTGATGGAGAGAAGCATTCTAGCCTTGAAAATGGTGAGAGATGTCACTTTTCTTCTAGTGGACAGAAGTCGTGATACTGAAGAGAAATCATGGGGGGAGTCAGTGAAGAGGTGCTGGCCTCCAACTTCACAAGTGGAGGTGTACTGTAACTCTATTGCCCGCATCCCTGCATGGTGTCCTCTTCCCCCTCCGTTCAGGGATTCCGGCTTACTCACCACCTTGATCCTATGCGCGGTCCATGGTGTCCTTCTGCTTCCCTGTTACTTCCTGCCTTCTGTTTATGCACACCGCAGTCCGGCAGCATGCCAGCGCTTCCCCATTCTTAAAGGTGCGCATTATGCTAAATGTTCTCAGACTGTTGCTGAGAGGCATTTAGCATTGTGGCACACCTGCAAGAAGGCTCCCAGCTAATAGCTGGGAGTAGAGTTGAGCGAAACGGGTCGAAAAATTTCAAAAGTCCCCGACTTTTGGCAAAGTCGGGTTTCATGAAATGAAACCCGACCCTAGGATGAGGTCGGCCACGAGGTCGGCGACTTACGCGTCAAAGTCGCGTTTCAAAAGTTTGTTTTGCGCTCTTTTTCAGCCAATCAGGATCCACGGACACTGTGGGCAACGTGATGACATAGGCAGGGGTCACCACCATCCACCATCTTTCAGAAGGGCATGCAAGTGATTGGCTAGCTTTGGTGGGCGTCACAGGGGGTATAAAAGGGCGTGCACGCCGACCGCCATCTTACTTCTGCCGATCTTAGCATAGGGAGAGGTTGCTGCTGCTGATTCTGTAGGGAGAGCGTTAGGCAGGGAAGAAGAAAAAAAAACTGCTTCTGCTGCTAGCGATTTTGCCTGTACAACACACCAGTCACTATGTGTGCAGTGCAAGGGGAGGCTATATTTTGGTGGATCAGCGGTGTTGGTTGTTAGGCTGACTTCTAAGGCTTCCTGACGGCTGCATTGCTGTTTACCCACTGCTCTGCAAACTGCTTTTTTAAAAGCAATCCCAATTTTTTTTTTTTGTCCTGCTGAGGTACTGAGCGTGCATTTTTTCACACCATACAGCGGTGCACACTCCTCACACAGTACCGTGTAACAGCTGTTATCACAGCCACAGTGAAGCTATCTGTGTGTCACTCTGTGAGAATAAGTCGAGGACATGTTCCGTTCTTACAGACCTGCACCTACAAGTTTTGTCTAGCTTTCAAACAGTTAAATATATTTGCTGTTTGATCACATTCAAAACTATAGAGAGACAGTGTGTGTCAGTCCGTATACTTAAAAAACACGGAGCTTGACAATTTTACGTACACCGGACAGCCGTGTATGTGCACGCTCCTCTCAGTACCGTGTAACGGCTGTTATCACGGCCACAGTGAAGCTATCTGTGTGTCACTCTGTGAGAATAAGTCGAGGACATGTTCCATTCTTACAGACCTGCACCTTCTAATTTTGTCTAGCTTTCAAACAGTTAAATATATTTGCTGTTTGATCACATTCAAAACTATAGAGAGACAGCGTGTGTCAGTCCGTATACTTAAAAAACATGGAGCTTGACAATTTTACGTACACCGGACAGCCGTGTACGTGCACGCTCCTCTCAGTACCGTGTAACAGCTGTTATCACGGCCACAGTGAAGCTATCTGTGTGTCACTGTGGAAGGATAAGTGGAGGACTTGTTCCGTTCTTACAGACCTACACTCTAGGGAGATTCCTATTCTGCCCAATTCTATACACACCTTGTAGTTTGTGATACACTAGCCAATTTCTGCCTGTGACATAGCGCTGGGATATTCAGTGGGCCTCACACAATCCAAAAGTGTCCAGTGTCCACTAGTGTATGCAGAAATTCAAAATCTCCGTGGTCCTGTAGTCACTCTTTTCACACCTGTGCCATCGAGCCTGTGACATAGCGCTCTGATATTCAGTGGGCCTCACACAATCCATAAGTGTCCAGTGTCCACAAGTGTGTGCAGAAATTCAAAATCTCCCTTATCCTGTAGTCACTTTTTTCACACCTGTGCCATCGAGCCTGTGACATAGCGCTCTGATATTCAGTGGGCCTCACACAATCCATAAGTGTCCAGTGTCCACAAGTGTGTGCAGAAATTCAAAATCTCCCTTATCCTGTAGTCACTTTTTTCACACCTGTGCCATCGAGCCTGTGACATAGCGCTCTGATATTCAGTGGGCCTCACACAATCCATAAGTGTCCAGTGTCCACAAGTGTGTGCAGAAATTCAAAATCTCCCCTGTCCTATAGACACCTTGTACCTTGTTTTACATTACTATATAGTTTGTTGGATTTTGTCTACATTTCTACCAAAAATGAGGAAGGCTGGTGGAAGAGGCCGTGGAATTGGGCGGGGGTTGGCAGCTGGTAATGATGGTGTTGGTGGTGGATCTGATGGTAGTGGCAAAAGCAAAATAGGACCGAATGCAGGAGGTGTTGAGCCTGCGTCATCGTCTGGCTCCACAAGGCCTCGAAGGCTTACTTTTCTAGGAGTTGGCAAACCGCTTTTAAAGCCAGAGCTGCAGGAAAAAGTTTTGGCTTACATTGCTGACTCAGCCTCCAGCTCTATCGCCTCCTCTTCTGAAGTTGTAAAAAGTAAAAGCACTGAGTCGTCATTGGAGGCTCATGTTCATGAGCCACACCTTTCCTTGTGTCCTTCACCCCAACCAAGATTGAAGGATGACGCAGGCCATACTACTGATTACTCCATGGAGCTGTTTTCACATACCATGCCTGGATTATCAAGTGAAATGGTGAATTACCCAGGCTAAGATGAATCTGACATGGAGTGCACTGATGCACAGCCACTGATAGATGATTCTGCTGGTACATTCACTCAGAGCACTACATTGTCCTCGCAGTGTACAGAGCCAGATTCTGACCCTGATGAGACTCAGGTGCCCCTTCCCGCACACTATACCACCATACACAGTGACACAGAGGAAGGTGCACATGACATTGAAGAGGAGGTGATGGATGACCCAGTTGTTGACCCAGATTGGCATCCATTGGGGGAAGAGGGTGCTGCTTCCAATAGCTCAGATGAGGAGCATCCACAGCAGACATCGACATCGCAACAGCTGTTATCTGGCAGGCACGGAGCACTCCAAAGACAGGTTCCAAAAATCAAAAGAGTTGCTGGACAGCTTGTCCAGAGGGTCAAAATATCACAGCGTGCTAGGCCGCAAAATGTCTGCCAAAGTAGGAAGAGTGCAGTGTGGCACTTTTTTGAACAAAATCCTCATGATCAGGCCAAGGTTATCTGTAAGAAGTGCGCAAAGACCTTTAGCCGAGGGAAAAATCTGAAAAATTTGAATACCAGTTGCATGCTTAGACATTTAACCACCATGCACTTGCAAGCGTGGACACAACACCAAACCTCAAGTACCACATGTGCAACTGATCACAAAGAAGGTAGTCAGCAATGCTACATTGTTTCCCCCACTGTAAGCCCACCGGTCAGCACAGCAGCAAATGTTGAGGTGTCGTTGCAAGGCCACAGCAGTCAGGGAATTCCACTGTTATATCAACGAAATACTGAATCTAGGCCATCAGAAAGAACACCAACTCCGTCACCATCATCAACCCTCTCTCAGTCTGCCCTGTCCACCGCTACTTCCACCATATGCAGCTCTCAAGTCCAGCTCACCCTCCCAGACACTATGAGTAGGTCAAGAAAGTACTCAGTCTCTCATCCGCGTACACTGGGTTTGAACGCCCACATTGCCAAACTAATCTCGTTTGAGATGATGCCCTATCGGTTGGTGGAAAGCGCAGCTTTCCGCGAACTCATGGACTATGCAGTACCATGCTATGACCTACCCAGTCGCCACTTCTTCTCTCGCAAAGCCATCCCAGCCCTCCACCATCATGTGAAAGACCGCATTGTCCACGCACTCAAGCAGTCAGTGAGTGGAAAGGTGCACCTCACAACTGATGCATGGTCCAGTCGGCATGGCCAGGGCCGTTACGTGTCCATCACTGCGCACTGGGTTAATGTGGTGGATGCAGGGTCCACAGGGGACAGCGGTGGTGGGACAGTGCTGCCTAGCCCACGGTATAGGAAACAGTTGGCTGTAGGCGTTCGACCCTCCTCCTCCTCCTCCTCCTCCAGAAGCGAAAGCTCGTCCACAGAGCGCAGTCGTACGAGCACTCCATATGCAGCTGTCACTGTTGCACACGAGGTGTCCCCCTATCGAGCAGCTAGTGGAAAGCGTTAGCAGGCTGTGTTGCAGATGATGTGTTTGGGCGACAGACACACCGCCGAGGTGCTGGCCGAGTACTTTCAGCGACAAACTGAGTCATGGCTGGGCAGTGTACATCTTGAGGCAGGCAAGGTAGTTAGTGATAACGGCCGTAATTTTGTGGCAGCCATAGCCCTTTCAAAACTCAGCCACATACCTTGCTTGGCTCACACCTTGAACCTGGTGGTGCAGTGCTTCCTCAAAAATTATCCAGAGTTAACAGCCCTGCTCCAGAAGGTGTGAAGACTGTGCGCGCACATCCGCCGGTCGCCTGTACACTCCATTCGTATGCAGAAGCTGCAACGATTGCTCCACCTTCCCAACCACCGCCTCATTATCGACAATGCAACAAGGTGGAACTCCACCCTGCACATGGTTGAGCGGCTGTGCGAGCAGAGGCAGGCCATAATGCATTTGTGGGAGGATACACGGCCAGGCACTTTGAGAGCAGACATGGAGTTGACAGGTGTGCAGTGGTCGAAGCTGAAAGACCTCTGTAAAGTCCTTCAGTGTTTTGAGGGATGCACACGGCTGGTAAGCGCAGACGACGCCATCCTAAGCATGAGCATCCCACTTATGCGCTGCTCATGCAAACTTTGACGCACCTTAAGGAGCAGGCGTCTGCAGCCAATGTTGACGAGGAGGGAATCCTTGATGACATTCAGCCATTGTCTGCTCAGGGACCTCTCCTGGACGAGGTGGAGGAAGAAGAGGAGGAGGAGGATAATGATGGGGATGATTACTTAGGGGAGGAGGATGCATCTCGTGGGGCAAGTGAAAATGTTGGCGTGGCAAGGTTTGGTACAGGGTTTGTGCGTGACTGGAGGGATGTGGATTTGCCAGAAAGTGCTCCTCCAACCAGCACTCGCAGTGCATCATTGACACCGGGAACATTGGCCCACATGTCAGATTATGCCTTGCAGATCCTAAAAAGGGACCCCCGCATTGCCAAAATGATGAACAATGACGACTACTGGTTGGCCAGCATCCTGGATCCACGCTATAAAGGCAAATTACAAAACATCATGCCACAGGAGAACCTTGACCTAATATTGGCTAATAAGCAAGCAACTCTGGTAAATCGGTTGCTTGAGGCATTCCCAGCACACAGCAGCGGTGATGGTTCTCACACGAGCCGTACGGGCCGGGGGCAGCTTGGCAGAGGTGTTCGTGGTGCACACAGCAGAAGTGGCGTTGGAGACAGGGGTTTCATGACAATGTTGTGGACTGATTTTTCAAGTACCGCTCACACAACTGGTAATACTGCATCGATGGAAAGTGACAGGAGACAGCAGTTGTCAACTATGGTTACAAACTACTTTTCCTCCCATATCGATGTTCTCCCACACAGGTCATTCCCCTTTGACTATTGGGCCGCTAAACTGGACACCTGGCCTGAATTGGCACAATATGCCTTACAGGAGCTCGCTTGCCCAGCTGCAAGTGAGCTATCGGAAAGAGTCTTCAGTGCAGCTGGATCAATCCTGACAGAAAAAAGGACCCGTCTGTCAACCCAAAATGTGGATGATCTAATCTTCATTAAAATGAACCATGCATGGGTTTCCAAGGATTTTGTCCCACCTTCCTCTGATGACACATAGGGTGACAGAAAAATGGCTTGCTTTGGTCCACCTCTTCCTGGGACTTGACCTATTTCGCCTTTTGCATCAGCTGAATGTCCAACATCAACATATGCCACTTTCTAAAACTCCCTAACTGTGCTGCCTCCCCCCCCCATGGCCGGGGTCACCACCTAGCGCACGACACCGTGCGAGTGCCGTTGCCCTGGACATGTGGGTAGGCCGACTCTTGGGCGCAGGCACTGGCACAGGGTCCCTCATAGTGCAATCAAGTGTCTCTGACGGTGGTGGTGCACACCCGCCTTCAGACACACCGCCGTACTATGAGGGGCCCAGTGCCAGTACCGACGCCCACGAGTGGGCCCCCCTTGCTTGGGCAGGGCCCCAGCATTTGCAATCTTTACCTCTCCCTGCTCCTCCGCTGTGTAGTCTGGGCCGTCAAATCCGTACTGTGCCTGACACCGTCTGAGCCTGCCTCCTGATGTATAGACATATATTTAGAATGTGTACGCTATCCATACATGTTATCTGGGGATACGGTACCCTTTCTCACCTTTGTGCAATCACATGTAATCCATACTGGGCCTGAGAACGGCTGGCGAGCTGTTAAGCAAGCTACAGCACCTGTGGTTTGCACACGTAAGTATTTCATTTTTTCAGGAATGACGGTTAGGCCTAATTCCGGAACTGCGGTTGACCTGCACTTACTGGGAAATCATCGTTCGCGGGTAATAATTGTAATCACAGATCCCCATCACTAACGTTGTTCAGCAGGTTATCTGCACCTGTAAGCGACAAACGCTGGCCTTTTCAGTGTAGCGCACATGCAGCCACGGACATGTAAGGGCTTGACACACCAGCTATTGGCCAATCTCATGTGCCAGAGCCTCACGTGTCCCTCTAGTAAGCCGGACTCGGACCGCGGGGCATGACAGAGTCTCGTTCGTTAACGGAATTAAGCTTGCAATGTGTGCATCTTTTTTGTAGCTGGCATGGTTGAGGTTTCCCAGGTGGAGTCGAATTAAACCGTAGGCTCCACTCCTGGTGGTGCCCTTCTGGACATTCCTTTAAGGTTCAGCTTTGCAACCTTACTGCTCACGTAAAACAAACACTTTGCCTTCATGAACGCTGTTTGGAGGGTCATGACTCGTGGGAATAACGCCGCCCAATCAGTTAACCTGCTAGAGAGATACTTCGTTGCTCCCAAGCATGACATCACACTCCCTAGGAGGAAGGTAATGCCACTGTGGCGACCGTACTCCTGGGGGCGACACAAGTGCACTGATGCCCAGCCACTGCTCGATGAATCTGCTGGTACATTGACCCAGACCGCCTACATTCCCCTCGCACGCTACACGGCCTGAATCTGACCCTGATGAAACTCAGGTTACCCTTCCCATATACAGTTCCATCTTACACGGTGACAAAGAGGAAGCTGCAGATGAAAGTGCAGGTTCGGCCCACCCGCCATCAGACACACCACCGTACTATCAGGGGCCCTGTGCCAGTGCCGTCGCCAATGAGTGGGCCCCCCCTGCTTGCTCAGGATCACAGCACTTGCAAGGTTGAAATACTGTGCAGTGAGATGGAAGATGGGAACGACAAGGAGTCCAGACTAGTACAGGGATTCCCTAGCGAGGAGACTTATTTCATTGTTTTCAATGTTGGGACAGCAATTTTTGGGGAGCACTATACTCTGGAGAATGATAGATGGGGCCCACCATACATTGGAACATTCCAAAGGTGGACATCAGACACTGGAGCAGCATTTACAGGGCCCATTATACACTAGAGCATTAGAAATGGGGCCCATTATGTTTGGAGCATTATTTGGGCCCATAAGACAGTGGAGCTTCATCCATGGGGACCAACATATACTGTAGCATTATGTGGAGCTCATCATATACTGTTTCAAACATTATATGGGACCAATGATTCTGTATGGAGAAATAGATGGGCCTTGTCATGAGATGTAAAAAGTGAAGTATTTTTCATTGTACTATACCGCTATTTCTCTGCCGTATCGGAGCATGATGAGTTGTGGTATGTGTTAAAGGGGCGCTCTTTCGCCCAGGGCACATGAAAACCTGGAGCCAGCCCTACCCCCCCACAACTTTAGCCAAATAACCCCCATTTTTCAGTGCGTAACTTGTATTATGAAGTTAATTAAGGTTGACAAGCTTAAGTAAGAAGAATTGATGCTTTTGGCATTCAAATGGGCACTGTAGGTGTGTTTCCTGTCCTCCTCTCACTGCCGACTTTTATTCCCCATTGACTTACATTGGGTTTCGTGTTTCGGGACGACCCCGACTTTTCCCTATAGTCGGCCGATCTTGCTCGACCCGACTTTTGGAAAAGTCGGGTTTCACGAAATGAAACTCGACCCTAAAAAACCAAAAGTCGCTCAACTCTAGCTAGGAGGCATCTTGTATAAAAGACTCCCTCTCACCTAGGGAGTTGCCAAACAATGGTGTGAATCATTACTTAGAAAGCTGTATTGCTAGTTAGTTGTGAGGTCCCATGGTCTTGGTGTGGCCAATCTTGTATCCATAGTTCCCTGGTCCCAGTGTGGCCAGTCCTGTATTCTCTTCCCCTGGTATTGGAGCAGGCAGTGCCTGAACTTTATTCCCTGGTCCCGAAGCGGCCAGTGCCTGAACCTTGTCCCCTGATCCCGGAGCAATCAGTGCCTGAACCTCGTTTCCTGGTACTGGTGCAGCCAATGCCTGAAATCAGTTCCCTGGTACCGGAGCAGCCAGTTCCTGAACCCTGTCTACTGGTCCAAGTGTAAACAGTGTCTGAAACTTGTCCTCTGGTCCCAGTGCGGCCAATGCCTGAAACCCTCCCCTGGTCCCGGAGCGGCCAGTGCTTGAACCCTGTCCATGATCACGAAGCAGTCATGGCCTGAACATTGTCCCCTGGTCCCAGAGCAGCCAGTCCTGTTCTCGAAGTCCCCTGATCCCAGTGCAGTCAGTTCAAGAACACTATTCCCCAGTCCGTGAGTGGCGCCCAACCCTGTACCTGAATCCTAGACCGGCATAACTGAACTAAGCCCTAAATTAGTGTCAGCATAACTGACTCCTGGGTTCAGCAGCTGCAGTACCGGGTTCTGCTCAGGAGTGGTAGCTGGTGGCTACCTATAGCACAAGCCTGACCTCACCACTAAAGGCTCCAGTGAACACCAAGGTAGCCGCTTAGTTACATCCTTTCCTGGATAGGCCCGGTCCTGTGGCAAAGTGGGTCCACAAATCCATGTGCACCACGGCTGGGCACAGTATGCTCGCCTCAGCCATGACCGCAACAGTTTGTAGTCACTCTATGTGACTGCGAACTTGTGAATCCTCACATCATGCACGCTGTGCATTATGAGAAATCTCTGGTGCCAGTGCCGGGAGCTGAGGGTGTGAGACCGCAAATATGTGTTTTACATACATGCAGTCACATTCCGACTAGACATGTGTAGCGTCGCTCAATGAAAGTGTATTGAGTGAGGGTGGAAACGTCTAGTCGGAATGTGGCCAAAAGTATGCAAATTGCATCTGGCAGCAGAGAATCCTCACAGTGTGCAGAACTGACAAGTTTGCAGTCACATAGAGTGACTGCAGACTTGTACTCTAAGATCGGACAAGCCCTTTAAGCACTTCCTAGACCGTAATATACAAATTACAGAATATATTTTTTCAGTATAGCCCATATACTGTACATAAGTATGATGATATCAAATAGTAAGGGCTATGTTTAGCATATTTCCCCCAAAAAAATCCCCCTCCATCATATGGACTGGAATCAAGGAATCATGGTACATCTCATACAACCAATACGACCAAACATAATTTCAATTAAAGCAATTTATAATAATGTCTTAGCTCCAGTACTGACAAATAGGTACCAAATATTACTACCTTAAAGTGACCAAATATTATCACCACTAGAGTTGAGCGAAACGGGTCGAAAAAATTCAAAAGTCGCCGACTTTTGGCAAAGTCGGGTTTCATGAAACGAAACCCGACCCTAGGATGAGGTCGGCCACGAGGTCGGCGACTTACGCGCCAAAGTCGCGTTTCAAAAGTTTGTTTTGCGCTCTTTTTCAGCCAATCAGGATCCACGGACACTGTGGGCAACGTGATGACATAGGCACGGGTCACCACCATCTTTCAGAAGGGCATGCAAGTGATTGGCTTGCTTTGGTGGGCGTCACAGGGGGTATAAAAGGGCGTGCACGCCGACCGCCATCTTACTTCTGCCGATCTTAGTATAGGGAGAGGTTGCTGCTGATTCTGTAGGGAGAGCGTTAGGCAGGGAAGAAGACAAAAAAACTGCTTCTGCTGCTAGCGATTTGGCCTGCACAACACACAAGTCACTGTGTGTGCAGTGCAAGGGGAGGCTATATTGTGGTGTATCAGTGGTGTTGGTTGTTGGGCTGCCTTTTAAGGCTTCCTGACACGCTGGCATTGCTGTTTACCCACTGCTCCGCAAACTGCTTTTTTAAAAGCAATCCAATCTCCCTTATCCTCTCGTCACTTTGGTCACAGGCAGCTGTGCCATCGAGCGTGTCACATAGCGCTCAGATATCAGTGGGCCGCACACAATCCACAAGTGTCCAGTGTCCAAAAGTGTACGCAGAGATTCAAAATCTCCATTATCCTCTCGTCACTTTGGTCACAGGCAGCTGTGCCATCGAGCGTGTCACATAGCGCACAGATATCAGTGGGCCGCACACAATCCACAAGTGTCCAGTGTCCAAAAGTGTACGCAGAGATTCAAAATCTCCATTATCCTCTCGTCACTTTGGTCACAGGCAGCTGTGCCATCGAGCGTGTCACATAGCGCTCAGATATCAGTGGGCCGCACACAATCCACAAGTGTCCAGTGTCCAAAAGTGTACGCAGAGATTCAAAATCTCCATTATCCTCTCGTCACTTTGGTCACAGGCAGCTGTGCCATCGAGCGTGTCACATAGCGCTCAGATATCAGTGGGCCGCACACAATCCACAAGTGTCCACTGTCCACAAGTGTACGCAGAGATTCAAAATCTCCATTATCCTCTCGTCACTTTGGTCACAGGCAGCTGTGCCATCGAGCGTGTCACATAGCGCTCAGATATCAGTGGGCCGCACACAATCCACAAGTGTCCAGTGTCCAAAAGTGTATGCAGAGATTCAAAATCTCCATTATCCTCTCGTCACTTTGGTCACAGGCAGCTGTGCCATCGAGCGTGTCACATAGCGCTCAGATATCAGTGGGCTGCACACAATCCACAAGTGTCCAGTGTCCAAAAGTGTACGCAGAGATTCAAAATCTCCATTATCCTCTCGTCACTTTGGTCACAGGCAGCTGTGCCATCGAGCGTGTCACATAGCGCTCAGATATCAGTGGGCCGCACACAATCCACAAGTGTCCAGTGTCCAAAAGTGTACGCAGAGATTCAAAATCTCCATTATCCTCTCGTCACTTTGGTCACAGGCAGCTGTGCCATCGAGCGTGTCACATAGCGCTCAGATATCAGTGGGCCGCACACAATCCACAAGTGTCCAGTGTCCAAAAGTGTACGCAGAGATTCAAAATCTCCATTATCCTCTCGTCACTTTGGTCACAGGCAGCTGTGCCATCGAGCGTGTCACATAGCGCTCAGATATCAGTGGGCCGCACACAATCCACAAGTGTCCAGTGTCCAAAAGTGTACGCAGAGATTCAAAATCTCCATTATCCTCTCGTCACTTTGGTCACAGGCAGCTGTGCCATCGAGCGTGTCACATAGCGCTCAGATATCAGTGGGCCGCACACAATCCACAAGTGTCCAGTGTCCAAAAGTGTATGCAGAGATTCAAAATCTCCATTATCCTCTCGTCACTTTGGTCACAGGCAGCTGTGCCATCGAGCGTGTCACATAGCGCTCAGATATCAGTGGGCCGCACACAATCCACAAGTGTCCAGTGTCCAAAAGTGTATGCAGAGATTCAAAATCTCCATTATCCTCTCGTCACTTTGGTCACAGGCAGCTGTGCCATCGAGCGTGTCACATAGCGCTCAGATATCAGTGGGCTGCACACAATCCACAAGTGTCCAGTGTCCAAAAGTGTACGCAGAGATTCAAAATCTCCATTATCCTCTCGTCACTTTGGTCACAGGCAGCTGTGCCATCGAGCGTGTCACATAGCGCTCAGATATCAGTGGGCCGCACACAATCCACAAGTGTCCAGTGTCCAAAAGTGTACGCAGAGATTCAAAATCTCCATTATCCTCTCGTCACTTTGGTCACAGGCAGCTGTGCCATCGAGCGTGTCACATAGCGCTCAGATATCAGTGGGCCGCACACAATCCACAAGTGTCCAGTGTCCAAAAGTGTACGCAGAGATTCAAAATCTCCATTATCCTCTCGTCACTTTGGTCACAGGCAGCTGTGCCATCGAGCGTGTCACATAGCGCTCAGATATCAGTGGGCCGCACACAATCCACAAGTGTCCAGTGTCCAAAAGTGTACGCAGAGATTCAAAATCTCCATTATCCTCTCGTCACTTTGGTCACAGGCAGCTGTGCCATCGAGCGTGTCACATAGCGCTCAGATATCAGTGGGCCGCACACAATCCACAAGTGTCCAGTGTCCAAAAGTGTATGCAGAGATTCAAAATCTCCATTATCCTCTCGTCACTTTGGTCACAGGCAGCTGTGCCATCGAGCGTGTCACATAGCGCTCAGATATCAGTGGGCCGCACACAATCCACAAGTGTCCAGTGTCCAAAAGTGTACGCAGAGATTCAAAATCTCCATTATCCTCTCGTCACTTTGGTCACAGGCAACTGTGCCATCGAGCGTGTCACATAGCGCACAGATATCAGTGGGCCGCACACAATCCACAAGTGTCCACTGTCCACAAGTGTACGCAGAGATTCAAAATCTCCATTATCCTCTCGTCACTTTGGTCACAGGCAGCTGTGCCATCGAGCGTGTCACATAGCGCTCAGATATCAGTGGGCCGCACACAATCCACAAGTGTCCAGTGTCCAAAAGTGTACGCAGAGATTCAAAATCTCCATTATCCTCTCGTCACTTTGGTCACAGGCAGCTGTGCCATCGTGCGTGTCACATAGCGCTCAGATATCAGTGGGCCGCACACAATCCACAAGTGTCCAGTGTCCAAAAGTGTACGCAGAGATTCAAAATCTCCATTATCCTCTCGTCACTTTGGTCACAGGCAGCTGTGCCATCGAGCGTGTCACATAGCGCTCAGATATCAGTGGGCCGCACACAATCCACAAGTGTCCAGTGTCCAAAAGTGTATGCAGAGATTCAAAATCTCCATTATCCTCTCGTCACTTTGGTCACAGGCAGCTGTGCCATCGAGCGTGTCACATAGCGCTCAGATATCAGTGGGCCGCACACAATCCACAAGTGTCCACTGTCCACAAGTGTACGCAGAGATTCAAAATCTCCATTATCCTCTCGTCACTTTGGTCACAGGCAGTTGTGCCATCGAGCGTGTCACATAGCGCTCAGATATCAGTGGGCCGCACACAATCCACAAGTGTCCACTGTCCACAAGTGTGTGCAGAAATTCTAAAACTCGCCTGTCCTATAGACACCTTGTACCTTGTTTTACATTACTATATAGTTTGTTGGATTTTGTCTACATTTCTACCAAAAATGAGGATGGCTGGTGGAAGAGGCCGTGGAATTGGGCGGGGGTTGGCAGCTGGTAATGATGGTGTTGGTGGTGGATCTGATGGTAGTGGCAAGAGCAAAATAGGACCGAATGCAGGAGGTGCTGACCCTGCGTCATCGTCTGGCTACATAAGGACTCGAACGCTTAGTTTTCTAGGAGTTGGCAAACCGCTTTTAAAGGCAGAGCATCAGGAAAAAGTTTTGTCTTACATTGCTGACTCAGCCTCCAGCTCTATTGCCTCCTCTTCTTCAGTTGTAAAAAGTAAAAGCACTGAGTCGTCATTGGAGGCTCATGTTCATGAACCACACCTTTCCTTGTGTCCTTCACCCCAACCAAGATTGAAGGATGACGCAGGCCATACTACTGATTACTCCATGGAGCTGTTTTCACATACCATGCCTGGATTATCAAGTCAAATGGTGAATTACCCAGGCCAAGATGAATCTGACATGGAGTGCACTGATGCACAGCCGCTGATGGATGATTCTGCTGGTACATTCACTCAGAGCACTACATTGTCCTCGCAGTGTACAGAGCCAGATTTTGACCCTGATGAGACTCAGGTGCCCCTTCCCGCACACTATACCACCATACACGGTGACACAGAGAAAGGTGCACATGACATAGAAGAGGAGGTGATGGATGACCCAGTTGTTGACCCAGATTGGCATCCATTGGGGGAAGAGGGTGCTGCTTCCAATAGCTCAGATGAGGAGCATCCACAGCAGACATCGACATCGCAACAGCTGTTATCTGGCAGGCCCGGAGCACTCCAAAGACAGGTTCCAAACATCAAAAGAGTTGCTGGACAGCTTGTCCAGAGGGTCAAAAGATCACAGCGTCCTAGGCCGCAAAATGTCTGCCAAAGTAGGAAGAGTGCAGTGTGGCAGTTTTTTGAACAAAATCCTCATGATCAGGCCAAGGTTATCTGTAAGAAGTGCGCAAAGACCTTTAGCCGAGGGAAAAATCTGAAAAATTTGAATACCAGTTGCATGCTTAGACATTTAACCAGCATGCACTTGCAAGCGTGGACACAACACCAAACCTCAAGTGCCACATGTGCAACTGATCACAACGAAGGTAGTCAGCAACGCTACATTGTTTCCCCCACTGTAAACCCACCGGTTAGCACAGCAGCAAATGTTGAGGTGTCGTTGCAAGGCCACAGCAGTCAGGGAATCCCACTGTTATATCAACGAAAGACTGATTCTAGGCCATCAGAAAGAACAACAACTCCATCACCATCATCAACCCTCTCTCAGTCCGCCCTGTCCACCGCTACTTCCACCATATGCAGCTCTCAAGTCCAGCTCACCCTCCCAGACACTATGAGTCGGTCAAGAAAGTACTCAGTCTCTCATCCGCGTACACTGGGTTTGAACGCCCACATTGCCAAACTAATCTCGTTTGAGATGATGCCCTTTCGGTTGGTGGAAAGCACAGCTTTCCGCGAACTCATGGCCTATGCAGTACCACGCTATGACCTACCCAGTCGCCACTTCTTCTCTCGCAAAGCCATCCCAGCCCTCCACCATCATGTGAAAGACCGCATTGTCCATGCACTCAAGCAGTCAGTGAGCGGAAAGGTGCACCTCACAACTGATGCATGGTCCAGTCGGCATGGCCAGGGCCGTTACGTGTCCATCACTGCGCACTGGGTTAATGTGGTGGATGCAGGGTCCACAGGGGACAGCGGTGGTGGGACAGTGCTGCCTAGCCCACGGTATAGGAAACAGTTGGCTGTAGGCGTTCGACCCTCCTCCTCCTCCTCCAGAAGCGACAGCTCGTCCACAGAGCGCAGTCATACGAGCACTCCATCTGCAGCTGCCACTGTTGCACACGATGTGTCCCCCTATCAAGCAGCTAGTGGAAAGCATCAGCAGGCTGTGTTGCAGATGATGTGTTTGGGCGACAGACACACCGCCGAGGTGCTGGCCGAGTACTTTCAGCGACAAACTGAGTCATGGCTGGGCAGTGTACATCTTGAGGCAGGCAAGGTAGTTAGTGATAACGGCCGTAATTTTGTGGCAGCCATAGCCCTTTCAAAACTCAGCCACATACCTTGCTTGGCTCACACCTTGAACCTGGTGGTGCAGTGCTTCCTCAAAAATTATCCGGAGTTAACAGCCCTGCTCCAGAAGGTGCGAAGACTGTGCGTGCACATCCGCCGGTCGCCTGTACACTCCGTTCGTATGCAGAAGCTGCAGCGATTGCTCCACCTTCCCAACCACCGCCTCATTATCGACATTGCAACAAGGTGGAACTCCACCCTGCACATGGTGGAGCGGCTGTGCGAGCAGAGGCAGGCCATAATGCATTTGTGGGAGGATACACGGCCAGGAACTTTGAGAGCAGACATGGAGTTGACAGGCGTGCAGTGGTCGAAGCTGAAAGACCTTTGTAAAGTCCTTCAGTGTTTTGAGGAATGCACACGGCTGGTAAGCGCAGACGACGCCATCCTAAGCATGAGCATCCCACTTATGCGTCTGCTCATGCAAACTTTGACGCACCTTAAGGAGCAGGCGTCTGCAGCCAATGTTGATGAGGAGGAAGAGGAGGAGGGAATCCTTGATGACATTCAGCCATTGTCTGCTCAGGGACCTCTCCTGGACGAGGTGGAGGAAGAAGAGGAGGAGGAGGAGGAGGATGATGGGGATGATTACTTAGGGGAGGAGGATGCATCTCGTGGGGCAAGTGAAAATGTTGGCGTGGCAAGGTCTGGTACAGGGTTTGTGCGTGACTGGAGGGATGTGGATTTGCCAGAAAGTGCTCCTCCACCCAGCACTCGCAGTGCATCATTGACACCGGGAACATTGGCCCACATGTCAGATTATGCCTTGCGGATCCTAAAAAGGGACCCCCGCATTGCCAAAATGATGAACGATGACGACTACTGGTTGGCCAGCATCCTGGATCCACGCTATAAAGGCAAATTACAAAACATCATGCCACAGGAGAACCTTGACCTAATATTGGCTAATAAACAAGCAACTCTGGTAAATCGGTTGCTTGAGGCATTCCCAGCACACAGCAGCGGTGATGGTTCTCACACGAGCCGTACGGGCCGGGGGCAGTTTGGCAGAGGTGTTCGTGGTGCACACAGCAGAAGTGGCGTTGGAGACAGGGGTTTCATGACAATGTTGTGGACTGATTTTTCAAATACCGCTCACACAACTGGTAATACTGCATCGATGGAAAGTGACAGGAGACAGCAGTTGTCAACTATGGTTACAAACTACTTTTCCTCCCATATCGATGTTCTCCCACACAGGTCATTCCCCTTTGACTATTGGGCCGCTAAACTGGACACCTGGCCTGAATTGGCACAATATGCCTTACAGGAGCTCGCTTGCCCAGCTGCAAGTGTGCTATCGGAAAGAGTCTTCAGTGCAGCTGGATCAATCCTGACAGAAAAAAGGACCCGTCTGTCAACCCAAAATGTGGATGATCTAACCTTCATTAAAATGAACCACGCATGGGTTTCCAAGGATTTTGTCCCACCTTCCCCTGATGACACATAGGGTGACAGAAAAATGGCTTGCTTTGGTCCACCTCTTCCTGGTACTTCACCTATTTCGCCTTTTGCATCAGTTGAATGTCCAACATCAACATATGCCACTTTCTAAATCTCCCTAACTGTGCTGCCTCCCCCCCCATGGCCGGGGTCAACACCTAGCGCACGACACCGTGCGAGTGCCGTTGCCTTGGACAGGTGGGTAGGCCGACTCTTGGGCGCGGGCACTGGCACAGGGTCCCTCATAGTGCAATCAAGTGTCTCTGACGGTGGTGGTGCACACCCGCCGTCAGACACACCGCTGTACTATGAGGGGCCCAGTGCCAGTACCGACGCCCACGAGTGGGCCCCCCTTGCTTGGGCAGGGCCCCAGCATTTGCAATCTTTACCTTTCCCTGCTCCTCCGCTGTGTAATCTGGGCCGTCAAATCCATACTGTGCCTGACATCGTCTGAGCCTGCCTCCTGAGACATATATTTTGAATGTGTACGCTATCCATACATGTTATCCAGGGATACGGTACCCTTTCTAACCTTTGTGCAATGACGTGCAATCCATACTGGGCCTAAAACCGTCTGAGCCTGCCTCATGCTGTATAGACATATATTTTGAATGTGTACGCTATCCATACATGCTATCCGGGGATACGGTACCCCTTCTAACCTTTGTGCAATGACGTGCAATCCATACTGGGCCTAACACCGTCTGAGCCTGCCTCATGCTGTATAGACATATATTTTGAATGTGTACGCTATCCATACATGTTATCCGGGGATACGGTACCCCTTCTAACCTTTGTGCAATGACGTGCAATCCATACTGGGCCTAACACCGTCTGAGCCTGCCTCATGCTGTATAGACATATATTTTGAATGTGTACGCTATCCATACATGTTATCCGGGGATACGGTACCCCTTCTAACCTTTGTGCAATGACGTGCAATCCATACTGGGCCTAACACCGTCTGAGCCTGCCTCATGCTGTATAGACATATATTTTGAATGTGTACGCTATCCATACATGTTATCCGGGGATACGGTACCCCTTCTAACCTTTGTGCAATGACGTGCAATCCATACTGGGCCTAACACCGTCTGAGCCTGCCTCATGCTGTATAGACATATATTTTGAATGTGTACGCTATCCATACATGTTATCCGGGGATACGGTACCCTTTCTAACCTTTGTGCAATGACGTGCAATCCATACTGGGCCTAACACCGTCTGAGCCTGCCTCATGCTGTATAGACATATATTTTGAATGTGTACGCTATCCATACATGTTATCCGGGGATACGGTACCCCTTCTAACCTTTGTGCAATGACGTGCAATCCATACTGGGCCTAACACCGTCTGAGCCTACCTCATGCTGTATAGACATATATTTTGAATGTGTACGCTATCCATACATGTTATCCGGGGATACGGTACCCCTTCTAACCTTTGTGCAATGACGTGCAATCCATACTGGGCCTAACACCGTCTGAGCCTGCCTCATGCTGTATAGACATATATTTTGAATGTGTACGCTATCCATACATGTTATCCGGGGATACGGTACCCTTTCTAACCTTTGTGCAATGACGTGCAATCTATACTGGGCCTAACACCGTCTGAGCCTGCCTCATGCTGTATAGACATATATTTTGAATGTGTACGCTATCCATACATGTTATCCGGGGATACGGTACCCCTTCTAACCTTTGTGCAATGACGTGCAATCCATACTGGGCCTAACACCGTCTGAGCCTGCCTCATGCTGTATAGACATATATTTTGAATGTGTACGCTATCCATACATGTTATCCGGGGATACGGTACCCTTTCTAACCTTTGTGCAATGACGTGCAATCCATACTGGGCCTAACACCGTCTGAGCCTGCCTCATGCTGTATAGACATATATTTTGAATGTGTACGCTATCCATACATGTTATCCGGGGATACGGTACCCCTTCTAACCTTTGTGCAATGACGTGCAATCCATACTGGGCCTAACACCGTCTGAGCCTACCTCATGCTGTATAGACATATATTTTGAATGTGTACGCTATCCATACATGTTATCCGGGGATACGGTACCCCTTCTAACCTTTGTGCAATGACGTGCAATCCATACTGGGCCTAACACCGTCTGAGCCTGCCTCATGCTGTATAGACATATATTTTGAATGTGTACGCTATCCATACATGTTATCCGGGGATACGGTACCCTTTCTAACCTTTGTGCAATGACGTGCAATCCATACTGGGCCTAACACCGTCTGAGCCTGCCTCATGCTGTATAGACATATATTTTGAATGTGTACGCTATCCATACATGTTATCCGGGGATACGGTACCCCTTCTAACCTTTGTGCAATGACGTGCAATCCATACTGGGCCTAACACCGTCTGAGCCTGCCTCATGCTGTATAGACATATATTTTGAATGTGTATGCTATCCATACATGTTATCCGGGGATACGGTACCCCTTCTAACCTTTGTGCAATGACGTGCAATCCATACTGGGCCTAACACCGTCTGAGCCTGCCTCATGCTGTATAGACATATATTTTGAATGTGTACGCTATCCATACATGTTATCCGGGGATACGGTACCCTTTCTAACCTTTGTGCAATGACGTGCAATCCATACTGGGCCTAACACCGTCTGAGCCTGCCTCATGCTGTATAGACATATATTTTGAATGTGTACGCTATCCATACATGTTATCCAGGGATACGGTACCCTTTCTAACCTTTGTGCAATCACGTGCAATCCATACTGGGCCTAACACCGTCTGAGCCTGCCTCATGCTGTATAGACATATATTTTGAATGTGTACGCTATCCATACATGTTATCCGGGGATACGGTACCCTTTCTAACCTTTGTGCAATGACGTGCAATCCATACTGGGCCTAACACCGTCTGAGCCTGCCTCATGCTGTATAGACATATATTTTGAATGTGTACGCTATCCATACATGTTATCCAGGGATACGGTACCCTTTCTAACCTTTGTGCAATCACGTGCAATCCATACTGGGCCTAACACCGTCTGAGCCTGCCTCATGCTGTATAGACATATATTTTGAATGTGTACGCTATCCATACATGTTATCCGGGGATACGGTACCCCTTCTAACCTTTGTGCAATGACGTGCAATCCATACTGGGCCTAACACCGTCTGAGCCTGCCTCATGCTGTATAGACATATATTTTGAATGTGTACGCTATCCATACATGTTATCCGGGGATACGGTACCCTTTCTATCCTTTGTGCAATGACGTGCAATCCATACTGGGCCTAACACCGTCTGAGCCTGCCTCATGCTGTATAGACATATATTTTGAATGTGTACGCTATCCATACATGTTATCCGGGGATACGGTACCCCTTCTAACCTTTGTGCAATGACGTGCAATCCATACTGGGCCTAACACCGTCTGAGCCTACCTCATGCTGTATAGACATATATTTTGAACGTGTACGCTATCCATACATGTTATCCGGGGATACGGTACCCCTTCTAACCTTTGTGCAATGACGTGCAATCCATACTGGGCCTAACACCGTCTGAGCCTGCCTCATGCTGTATAGACATATATTTTGAATGTGTACGCTATCCATACATGTTATCCGGGGATACGGTACCCTTTCTAACCTTTGTGCAATGACGTGCAATCCATACTGGGCCTAACACCGTCTGAGCCTGCCTCATGCTGTATAGACATATATTTTGAATGTGTACGCTATCCATACATGTTATCCGGGGATACGGTACCCCTTCTAACCTTTGTGCAATGACGTGCAATCCATACTGGGCCTAACACCGTCTGAGCCTGCCTCATGCTGTATAGACATATATTTTGAATGTGTATGCTATCCATACATGTTATCCGGGGATACGGTACCCCTTCTAACCTTTGTGCAATGACGTGCAATCCATACTGGGCCTAACACCGTCTGAGCCTGCCTCATGCTGTATAGACATATATTTTGAATGTGTACGCTATCCATACATGTTATCCGGGGATACGGTACCCTTTCTAACCTTTGTGCAATGACGTGCAATCCATACTGGGCCTAACACCGTCTGAGCCTGCCTCATGCTGTATAGACATATATTTTGAATGTGTACGCTATCCATACATGTTATCCGGGGATACGGTACCCCTTCTAACCTTTGTGCAATGACGTGCAATCCATACTGGGCCTAACACCGTCTGAGCCTGCCTCATGCTGTATAGACATATATTTTGAATGTGTACGCTATCTATACATGTTATCCGGGGATACGGTACCCCTTCTAACCTTTGTGCAATGACGTGCAATCCATACTGGGCCTAACACCATCTGAGCCTGCCTCATGCTGTATAGACATATATTTTGAATGTGTACGCTATCCATACATGTTATCCAGGGATACGGTACCCTTTCTAACCTTTGTGCAATCACGTGCAATCCATACTGGGCGTGAGAACGGCTGGCGAGCTGTTAAGCAAGCTACAGCACCTGTCCAGACAAGTACAGGGATTCCCTAGCGAGGAGACTTATTTGATTGTTTTCTATGTTGGGACAGCAATTTTTGGGGAGCACTATACTCTGGAGAATGATAGATGGGGCCCACCATACACTGGAACATTCCAAAGGTGGACATCAGACACTGGAGCAGCATTTACAGGGCCCATTATACACTAGAGCATTAGAAATGGGGCCCATTATGTTTGGAGCATTATTTGGGCCCATAAGACAGTGGAGCTTCATCCATGGGGACCAACATATACTGTAGCATTATGTGGAGCTCATCATATACTGTTTCAAACATTATATGGGACCAATGATTTTGTATGGAGAAATAGATGGGCCTCGTCATGAGATGTAAAAAGTGAGGTATTTTTCATTGTACTATACCGCTATTTCTCTGCCGTATCGGAGCATGATGAGTTGTGGTATGTGTTAAAGGGGTGCTCTTTCGCCCAGGGCACATGAAAACCTGCAGCCAGCCCTCCCCCCCCACAAATTTAGCCAAATAACCCCCATTTTTCAGTGCGTAACTTGTATTATGAAGTTAATTAAGGTTGACAAGCTTAAGTAAGAAGAATTGATGTTTTTGGCATTCAAATGGGCACTGTAGGTGTGTTTCCTGTCCTCCTCTCACTGCCGACTTTTATTCCCCATTGACTTACATTGGGTTTCGTGTTTCGGGACGACCCCGACTTTTCCCTATAATCGGACGATCTTGCTCGACCCGACTTTTGGAAAAGTCGGGTTTCACGAAACGAAACGCGACCCTAAAAAACCAAAAGTCGCTCAACTCTAATCACCACACCATTGAAACATTTTGACCATCTAGTGACTGTATAGCATCCCAAAATAATACCAACTATTATTACTATAAAGTGAATAAATATTACTACGAAGTGAATTAATATTACCGCCGTATCATGGTCAAATGTCGCTTTTATATACCGTAGTTACTGAATAATTATTTCAAGCAAGTACCAAATATTACTGGAATAAAGTGACTAAATATTGTGAAATAAGCGTGGTTTTTAAAGTAGAACCACAAAGCTTTTTTTTTCACCAAAGGTATCAATGTAATCAGTATTACAGCACCATTACAGTCATGGCTTTAATTTCCAATACAAAATCATCCTGACAGGTTCTTTTTAAACATCTGGCAGCTAAAAATTTTTTATATAACTGTATTTACATACGTTAAGGAGAATTTGTCGACTTTCCTGACATTTCTGGCTTAGTACATACTTGTATTCCCCAAAGCAATCAAAAATTGTCAATGCATTCCTAAATATCCAAGAGGGCTGACAGAAGAAAAAAAGAATTTGGAATTCAAAGAAAAGATGTCCTCTGTAAATGAAATGTCAATCATGTTAAGAAGTTCTTGGTATTTTGGTGGAATAACTGCAGAACTCGCCGAAACCCAAGGACAGATGAACTACAGTTTTGGATTTTGAACATCTCTTTCATGTAGTCCTCTCTGGTAATGGATACAATGGATATATTATAGCACTAGGGAAATCAGGTCATACCGCATAAAGCCCATATTATTTATTTATTATGCATTGCTTCCATGGCGTTATCATATTCCGCAGCGCTCTACAGACATTATCATTGCTATCCCCATTGGGGCTCACAACCTAAATTCCCTATCAGTATGTCTTTAGAGTGTGGGAGGAAACCGGAGAACCCGGAGGAAACCACACAAAGACGAGGAGAACATACAAACTCCTTGATAAATGGAGAAGAAGAAGGCAAAGCTCTCAGAATTTCTTGCTATCATACTGTAAATGGGGAGCATATAAAATAATGGAAAATCCTTTGGTATTAACCTGATCCTTGAAAGGATATTATGGTGTCTAGAACTTGTGTTTCAGAGATCTGTCCCATAGGTGGTCTGAGAATTACCAGATTACTAGCCTGAGAATGCGACCTTTGTTGAAAGCGTTGAAGCATCATATACATGATTCTATGTGACACGGCCTTTCTACCATATAAACACATGTGGAGAAGTTGCAAACTTAACCTATTGACCTACATGTCTCTTATCACGTTCCCATGGACAGTGATCTTAATAGCAAAGTACAGTGTTCTGCATTTTTGGTAGCCGGGCTCCAACTCTGGACTTTTCTGCTTGTCCTTATGCAGCCCCGTAATGTTTATTTTATGGATTTCTCGTAGCTCATGCAGAGATTTTTCACCATTCAGTCGCTGTTCTATATCTTATTATTTATCTTTCTCAGAAACAAATACTAGGACCAAAAGTATATAAAGAGGGAGTGTGGAATCCGGGTACTCAGCGTAAACCCAAGCAAACAGCATGCAAACGTAGACATGTAGCCTACAGTGGTATGTAAAAGTTTGGTCAAAATTGCTGTCATTGTCCACAGATAGGCAAGTGGAAGATGAAATGTTCTCGAAAAGTTACAGATGACACATGTCCTTTGTATTTTAGGCAAATATATATATATAGTCATTTTTTCATTTTAAAAATTACAAAAGAAAATTGGAGTGCCCAGTGTCAGGCCGCTGCCACCAAAGTAAATAGGGTCATGGGATGCATTAGAAGAGGTCTGGGGACACGAGATGAAAACATAATTCTCTCTCTGTACAAATCACTCGTCAGACCACACTTGGAGTATTGTGTGCAATTTTGGATGCCGGTGATCAAGAAAGACATCACTGAACTTGAAAGGGTTCAAAGGCGGGCTACTAAAATGATAAATGGAGTTGGTTCACTACAATACCCAGAAAGGTTATCAAAATTAGGTCTATTTACTCTAGAAAAGAGAAGACTTAGGGGAGACGAAATATATATTTACAGGTATATCAGAGGGTAATACAGAGATCTCTCCAATGAACTGTTTGTACCAAGGACTGTGACAAGAACAAGGGGGCATTCTCTTCGTTTGGAGGAAAGACAATTTCTGCACCAGCATAGAAGAAGGTTCTTCACGGTAAGAGCAGTGAGGCTCTGGAATTCTCTTCCTGAGGAAGTGGTGATGGCCAACTCACTGAATGAATTTAAGAAAGGAATGGATGCTTTTCTTGTGAGTAACAGTATAGAAGGTTACGAATAACATAATATTATAGGTAGATGGTTGACCCAGCTTAGGGGAAGGAATTGTTTTCCCTATGGAGAAAATTGGCTTCTACTCTGTGGGTTTTTGGCTTCCCCAGGATCAACAATGCAGAACAGCTGCACTAAAAATAGGCTGAACTAGATGGACATAAGGTCTTCCTTCAGCCTTCAAAACTATGTTACTATGTTACTATGTAAATGGGCCAACGCAAAATTGGCCACCCTTGGAGATTTGTTTGCTCAGACAACTTTGACCAAGGCTTCCGACCTTGTCTTGTTCACTATCATCGTTAGGAAATAACAAGGATAAGTGCGTTTCATCCCTATTAGAAGAGGAACACGTAATTAATTAGACTCAATTATAAAAAGTATACAGAAGTAATATTTTGATTTTTTTTTATCCAGGGTCGGTATTATGTAAAAGCACACAGAAAATATTTCATTATATCTTAATTTTAGGAGGACTGAATTTTACATAAGGGTCTTAAATACTTTCATACTGTTTTATTCATTGCATTAATAAAGGGGCTGAATAAGTTAATGTAGTCATGCATTCCAACTATGTATACCCTCCAATCAGGGATAATATTTACAGTAAGGAAAATACCCAATTGGGTCAATATAGAAGTGCGAGGTGATACGGTCATATTGCGTCATCATTCTTAATATATTGGGAGCACTTAAATATATCTTTTTATGATAACAAGTAAGCAACTCAATCACTTTGGCTTTTTAGCCCTAACTCTCATCTCTTGCCACTATAGTGTGCGATAGGGTGTGTAGGGTGAGTCGTCGGTGAGCGGGTCTAGTGTGCCAACCTCTACGACAAGGCAGGACCAGATAGTATTGCTATAGTGTAAGGCATTAGCTCCCTTTTTATCATTATTAATGTTGTTAGTCCTTCAGTATAATTTTAATAAAAGTTTATATTTTATTTATCAGTAAGAACATTTTTTTTGGATGATGCAAGACTACCCAGGACTCTCACAGAACTGGAAGAATTTTCCAAAGAAGAATGGATGGAAATCACTCAAACAAGTGTTGAAAGACTCTGGTCTGGCTACAAATAGTGTTTACAAGCTGTGATACATTCAAAAGGGCACACTACTAAGGTACTAACCATGCAGGGTACCCAAACTTTTGCACTGGCACATTTTCCTTTTTGTAATTTTTAAAATGTAAAATATGAAATTATTTTATATTTTTGTCTAAAATACAAAGGAAATGTGTCATCTTTAACTTTAGGCCTTTTAGAGATCACTTAATCTTCAGCTTGCTTAACTGTTCACAATAACAGTAATTTTGACCAGCGGCGCTCAAACTTATACACGCCACTGTATGATGGGTATCATGGAGAGGATGAGGGGGTCCATTATTGTGATACAGAAAGGATACAGCAAAGTATGGAGAAATACGCATAGACGCCACCAATGTATGGTAGGGTGACCAAAAAAGAGGATACGAGGGGGAAGAAAGAGTAATAATAAGCATGAAAAGTGGGACCCAGAGAGAAGGGAAGAGCACTAGAGAGATGGGAACTTTGGGAGACAGAGAAACTAGAGGGAAGTTCTCGGCAGCCTTGTAGTCCTGATACAGCGCAGTCCAGCAGAATCAGTGGGCTAATCACATTACTTCCAGGACTGTTCAACACATAAGAACCAGACACAGAGGAAGTGGGATGCTACCATGAGGCAGAATAGTCAAAAGGTCTAGAGTCAGCAGCAAGAGGGCTCATAGTCATGTAACAGTCCAAGGTCAAAGTATCAGGAAAATAGAGAATCAAGACAAATGGGTAAGTCAAATGGAAGGTCAGAAAGGTAAATTCCAGGTTGGCAATGGAGATTAGAAAAAAAATTTAAATACAAGGCAAGCACACACACCTCTTGAGTAGTGATGAGCGAGTATACTCTTTACTCGGGTTTCAACAAGCATGCTCAGTGGTCTCCAAGTATTTTGGCGTGCTCGGAGATTTAGTTTGTGTCATCACAGCTGCATGATTTGCGGCTGCTAGCCAGCCTGATTACATGTGAGGAATGCCTGTTTGTTAGGGAATCCCCTCATGTATTCAGGCTGTCTAACAGCTGCAAACCATGCAGCTAAGGTGACAAAAACTAAATCTCCGAGCACGCCAAAATACTCAGAGACCACCCGAGCATGCTGGTTGAAACCCGAGTAAAGAGTATACTCGCTCATCACTACTCTTGAGCAAAGCTACAATTGGCAAAGCTTGGCAATTTTCCGAGTACTAAAAAGCCCTGTAATCAATCAGAACAGATAGATGACACCTGGAGGAGATCCCACAGACCCAGCCAGACAGGACAGCAGAGACGTCAAATAATACCCAAACGCCGCTGTTTCAGATCGGGCAGAAGAGCCATTGCGCACTATCATGATGGCTCAGCCAGCCCTCGATCCCATAGGGCAGCAGAGCTGTCACTCACAGCATCACATGGACACGGTGACTGGTGGAATCGTGACAGGAAGTTACTCCAATGCAGTGATGACAATTTAGCCTTGATGTCCAATCAAATTAAAAAGATCAGTGGAATAGCTTGAATCTTGTGGACCCCAATGTAAAATCTTAGATGCCCTAATTATCAGGGGTCTTTATTATTATTAGCCATTTCATTTGATCCATCAAGGCTCCGGGCTCTAGCTACACCCCTGAGAGAGGGGTATAACTCCCTTGATCAAGGACTGGGGAGAATGGCTTGTGGGAAGTTCATACAATTAGGATTCCTTCCACTAAGTGAAATTTAAGAAAGCAGAATAAGGCTCTCCCGCTGCACCCATGTGACATCAAGATGTTGATCAGAGACTGTATTAAAACATTGAAGCATTGCAGTGGTTGCTGATTGCCAATTGATTGGTGACTCAGAAATGACATTGCCTAATTCAGCCAGTTTACTATTATTTAATGCTCCATCGGTGTATGAAGATGTATCAGCCATTGTGAGGACTTACTTCATGTGTTCGCAGTGGTATAGACTCTAGGCACATGTTATGCTCTCAGACTACTGCCGTGATGTTCTGCACTGATAGATCGTGCTCCTCTGTGCTTCATGGAAACAGAAAGGTGATAGACATGTGTCTTGGGGTGCACAGACTGTGGTGGAAAGTCATGTGATGGCTAAGGTCCCGAAGCCACAGAAAGTTCTTGTGGCACTATCAAAACCACGCTGTGCTCAATCAAGTATTAGTCTGTGATCAAAGAACTAACAGTTAGAATAATACCAAAAAGGGAGAAAATAAGAGTGTGTCCACGTGTTTCTTCAGGGTGACCCAGGATCCCAGTGCTGTAAGGTCACAAAACAATAAACTGTCAGGGTCAACTCCTTTTTCGCCAGTTTAGCCAGTGAACCATATCTTTTTCCCATCTACATATAGACTAAATGGCTGGTGGCAAAGCACTTACTGACACCCACTGACACCTGAGAGTGGAATTATTGAAAAGTGGATGGAACCGCAGCAACTCAACCACGTAGTGGACAACACATAAAGTTACAGCGCAGGGTCACCAAGTGCTGAGGAGTGAAGGGCATAAAAGTCAACAGCCCTCTGCTGACTCAATAACTGCACAGTCCAGACCTCTGCGAGTATTAACATCAGCAGAAAAAAAGTGTGTGCTAGTGAATTCATGACATTGATTTCCATGACCAAGCAGCTGCATGCAGCCTTACATCGCCAAGCACAATGTCAAGCATGGAGTCATGGATAAACACCTCCACTGGACTCTGGAGCAGTGGAAATGTGTTCTGTGGAGTGACGGATTAATCTTCTCTATCTGTGAACTGATGGATGAGTCTGAGTATTCAGGCTGCCAGGAGAAAGATATCTGTCTTACTGCATTGTCATGTTTGGTGGAGGAGGGATGATGCTATTGGGTTGTTTTTTCAGGGGTTGGCCTCGGGGTCTTTGTTCCAGTGAAAGGAAATCTTAATAATATAGCACAAGACATTTTGGGTAATTGTTGCTTCTAACTTTGTGGGAACAGTTTGGGGATGACCTTTTCTCTTCCTCATGACTGTGCCCAGTGCACAAGGTCCATACAGACATGAAGGGGAGTTTTGGGTGGAGGAACTTAACCGGTTGCGCAGAGTCCCGACCTCACCCCACTTTTCGAATGACCTAACACAGAGACTGTGAGGAGCTATCTGAAAATGAGTCACAAAATCTAAGAGAGCAATGTCCATGATGTCCTGTTTCCACCTTTGGAAGCCTAATGTTCATGATGTCCTGTTTCCACCTTTGGAAGCCTAATGTTCATGATGTCCTGTTTCGACCTTTGGTAGCCAAGAGCTGAAGAAACTTTTAGATATAAGTGATTGAAGTGAATTTTTACTGATTTGGCAGAAGAGGACAACCATAACCTGCACCTGCAAAGTTTTTATTGTAGATCTTCTAAATTGTACAAAATCCACAAAAAACAGACGTTTATAGACACACAAACTGTAAACCAGCGGTGAACATTAGAGGTTCAGGTAATTACTCTGAGACTCCTGACCACAAACCCAGCCAATAAAGGTGAGGAACTCCTTGTGTCTCTTTACATGGTAATTTCAGTTCTTTTGATTTTTGAGCCTCTTAATAAATTCTTCCAGGACATTAATAATTTCCAAATGAGCGTCTGTGGAATGTAGCAGCAAGGCGTTCTCTGTTTCTGACAGCACAGATCTCTTGCTGGCAATGTATAGAATCATTTCTCATATCTAGTTGCTATAAACATCCTTGTATGACCTTGTGTGCCGTGGACAATAGTCATTTTTTACATTCATTGTTTTTGACTTGTGTTACAGTGAGATGTCTGCACGGAATCATGTAATATTTAGCACTTACAAATTCTAATGATGGTTTACATTAGTTACTTGTTATATTTGCTGGTGATTATTTTTTTAGCTTCATTGTTTTTTATTTTCTTTATTATTTACTATTTACTATTATTTATGAGTTACTTTATGTCGCTATCCTTGATAGTAGACAAAATCTTACAGCAAAAAGTTGAATATAGATTTCTGCAAGATAAGTTTTTCACTGTATATAGGGGGTCATCCAAAGCCAATTTTTTTGTAAATATTGCAAGCAATGTAAAATCTGTACACTGTATGGGAGAGTTGGCTGAGAGGACTGTAATGCCGAGCGGTCAGCCGAAGCATCATTCAGCCGTCAGCCATCTGTATGGCCAGCCTCAAATAAACTGGAAACACAGTCATATTTCAATATACATGAAAAAAAAAAGACATATCCATACAGAAAAATGTAAAGAAACGAATAGCAGACTATGTTTAAAAAATATTTTGCCACTGAAGGATAAAGTGATAACTAGCAGCTTTTTAAATATGACACCATTTATTTGTGAATCAAAAAGAAACCCATGTAACCGCTGTACTATTAGGAAGCATTATGTATAATACCACCAGGTGGCAGATGTTTTAGATAGAAGAGAAAATGCTTTTATAAGTGGTTGTAAAAAGTGTAGGATTGCGACAGTAATGGCATAGCCCGCTTCATTCATTGTCTACAGGGAATCTGTCAGTAAGATCAATCCTCCTAAGCTAGCTATATGGGTAAATAGATTATAGGAAGATGAATAAAATGATATCTGTGATCCGATGTCTTTTGGGTTCCGTTACACTTAGCAATGCACCAGTGATCCCGACAATGATATGGATCGCTGGTGCATCGCTAAGTGGTCGCTAGTGAGCTGCCACACAGGTAGATCTCACCAGCGACATAGCAGGGGTCGGGGGTCGTTACTTACCTGTCAGACGAGGCAATCCTGACGTCCTCCCGCCCGCGTCCACGTGTCGCTCATCGGCGCCACAGGAAGCCCAGCAGGAAGCGCCCGACGAGAAATGATCCAGGACGTTCTTGCTCGACCAGCGATAACCAGCGGGGGAGCCGGTCGGAGGTAAGTATCACATGCAGCGATATCGCTAGCAATATCGCAGTGTGTAACGGGGGCTTTATTCCAGAGAAACTGATGTTTTTCTTAATATGTAAATGATCTGTTAAGATCTATGGGCCGGACATAGAGCTGCATGAGTATCTGCCTCCAGAGATTATTGTAAACGAAGGGGAGAGTTACCAGTGTGAGACAAGTAGCATAACAGTAGAACTAAACTTTATCTTCTAACTAGCACTTTAGCAGTTGCAGCTCTCACAGCTCTGCTGTATTGCAACACTGGCTGCCTGTGAGATGAAAGGAGAAGCACTGAGAGGAACCTTCAGATGTGTCTGTTATAGTCACTCACAGCTCTGCAGTGAGATCAGGAGAGCAGAGAGCGGCCATCACACATCACACTGGTGGCGCCTCCTTTTAGTTAAAATAAGATCTGTGTTCTGTCCTCACTAAATGAACCAGAATTCATGCAGCTTATACAGGCAGCTAAACCGCTATACCGGGGGTCCAATAAGGAGACTGTAGGTTGAATCTGTGCTTTATTGGACATAGTGGTATATTGATGGGGTGAAACTACAAGTAAAACATAAAAATACAATCAGTACTGGGTTCATAGGAATACATAATATACATAACATACATTATCTGCACTAAAGGCTAACCAAGGGAGAGCTAACTAAGCAGGGTGATCTAAGACAGGAATTAGATGTGGGAAGCGTGATTACCTACCAGCGATGCTGACACAAGGGGAGTAGAGAAATGAGATGTTCACAGGAACCAGGCTTGAGAGAAAATGGAGGACTGGAGAGAAAAATAGGGGGCTGGACTAAACCATAATGCTTTGCAAACTTACCAGGGTGCTTTGCAAGCTTTCCCAAAATGCATTGTGAAGGGAGGGAAATAGAAAATGAAACTAAGACACAAAATAACAATGTGGTTATGACTCTGGTCACTAGATGGAGCCAAAGATACAGAAAACAGTAAAATATATAGAAACCTGTACATTCTATACATTACAGCAAATAACAGTATTGGATAAATAATAATAAATATTGGATTAAATGTCGGAGACAGAACACTCTGGATGCAGATTCTCAGGGAGATCTATGTCCCGGCCTTTAGATCTTACAAGTTCATGTACATATTGAGAAAAATGTGGATTTCTCTGGAATAAGACATTGAATATCAAGGTATCATTTTATAAAGCTTCCTATGATCTACAGTGGGGAAATAAGTATTTTTCCACCTATAAAGTAGTTTTCTGACCTACAAAGAATTGAGAGGTCTGTAATTTTTATCGTAGGTACACTTTAACTGGGAGAGACAGAATCTAAAAACAAAAAACAGAAAATCACATTGTATGATTTTTAAATAATTAACCCCTTTACCCCCAAGAGTGGTTTGCATGTTAATGACCGGGACAATTTTTACAATTCTGACCACTGTCCCTTTATGAGGTAATAACTCTGGAACGCTTCCATGGATCCCAGTGATTCTGACATTGTTTTCTCGTGACATATTGTATTTCATGATAGTGGTAAAATTTCTTTGATATGACTTGCATTTATTTGTGAAAAAAGCAGAAATTTGGCGCAATTTTCTAACTTTGAATTGTCACGCCCTTAAAACAGAGAAATATGTCACACAAAATAGTTAATAAATAACATTTCCCACATGTTTACTTTACATCAACAGAATTGTGGAACCAAAATTTTTTTCTGTTAGGAAGTTATAAGGGTTAAAATTTGACCAGTGATATCTCACTTTTACAACACCATTTTTTTATGGACCACATTACATTTGAAGTCACTTTGAGGGGTCTATATGATAAAAAATACCCAAAAGTGATACCATTCTAAAACTGCACCCCTGAAGGTGCTCAAAACCACATTCGAGAAGTTTATTAACCCTTCAGGAGCTTCACCTGAATTTTTGGAATGATTAAAAAAAAATTAATATTTAACTTTTTTTCACAAAAAAAATTACTACAAATCCAATTTGTTTTATTTTACCAAGGGTAACAGGAGAAATTGGACCACAAAAGTTGTTGTAAAATTTGTCCTGAGTACGCTGTTACTCCATATATGCAAGTAAATGACTGTTTGGGCGCACGACAGAGCTCGGAAGGGAAGGAGCGCTGTTTGACTTTTCAATGCAAAATTGTCTTGGAATTGAGATCGGACGCCATGTCACGTTTGGAGGGCCCCTGATGTGTCAAAACAGTGGAAACCCCCATAAGTAACACCATTTTGGAAAGTAGACCCCCTAATGAACTTATCTAGATGTGTGGTGAGCACTTTCAACCCCCAAGTGCTTCATAGAAGTTTATAATGTAGAGCTGTAAAAATAAAAAATCTTATTTTTTTTTCACAAAAATGATATTTTTGCCCACAATTTTTTATTTTCCCAAGGGTAACAGCAGAAATTGGACACCAAAAGTTGTTGTGCAATTTGTCCTGAATATGCTGATACCCCAAATGAGGGGGTAAACCACTGTTTTGGTGCATGGCAGAGCTTGTAAGGGAAGGAGCACCATTTGACTTTTTCAAAGCAGAATTGGCTGGAATTGAGATCAGATGCATGTCACGTTTGGTGAGCCTCTGATGTGCCTAAACAGTGGAAACCCCTCCAATTCTAACTCAACCATAACCCCAACACACCCCTAATCCTAATCCCAACCCTAACCATAACCTTGACCACAAACCTAATCCTAACACACCCTTAACACTAATCCCAACCCTAACCCTAATCCTAACTTTAGCCCCAACCCTAATGGGAAAATGGATATAAATACATTTTTTTATTTTACGATTTTTTTCCCTAACTAAGCAAGTGATAAAGGGGGTTTGATTTACTATTTATAGTGTGTTTTTATAGAGGGTTTTTATGTTTGGCAACTGTCACACTTTAAAAGATGCTTTTTGATGCAAAAAATAGTTTTTGCATCACCACATTTTGAGAGCTATAATTTTTCAATATTTTGGCCCACAGAGTCATGTGAGGTCTTGATTTTTGCGGGACGAGTTGACGTTTTTATTGGTAACATTTTTGGGCACATCACATTTTTTGATCGCTTTTTATTTCAATTTTTGGAAGGCTGAATGAACAAAAACCAGCAATTCATGAATTTCTTTTGGGGGGGCGTTTATGCCTTTCCACGAGTGGTAAAATTGATAAAGCAGTTTTATTGTTCCGGTCAGTATGATGACAGGGATACCTCATTTATATCATTTTTTTAATGTTTTGGCGCTTTTATACAATAAAAATTATTTTATAGAAAAAATAATTATTTTTGCATCGCTTAATTCTGAGAGCTATAACTTTTTTTATTTTTCTAGTGATAGAGCTACATGGTGGCTTGTTTTTAGTGGGACAAGATGACGTTTTTGGCGGAACCATGTTTATTTACATCAGTCTTTTTGATCACGTGTTATTCCACTTTTTGTTTGGCAGTATGATGATACTACATTTTTTTTGCCCTTTTTTAAATGGTGTTCACTAAAGGGGTTAATTAGTTGGACAGTTTTATAGGTCGGGTCGTTACTACACGGCAATACTAAATATGTGTATTTTATTGTTTAGATAACATGAGGTTACCATGGGAGCGATCGGAACCCCGCGTCATGCTGCGGGGTCTCCGTTCCAAAGGCAGAGGGGCTGTCACAGATGACAGCCCCTCTGCCTGCTCCGGGAATGATGCGATCATGTTTGATCGCAGTGTTCAAAGGATTAAAGTGCCGGGAGAGGTCCGTCACCTCTCATGGCAAATAGTGCAGGGTGTGAGCTGTGAGAATCAGCTCACACCCGCCCGCGATCAGCCGCGCTCCCCCCATGAGCGTGGCTGATCCCATATGTCGTACTATCCCATCCATAGTCATTAAGGCCCAGGGAACATGGACAGGATATTATGTTATATGTCAGAAAGGGGTCAAATTGCATTTTAGTGTATGAAGTATTTGATCACCTACCAATCAACAATAATACTGGCTCTCACAGACCTGTAAAATATTCCTTATGAAACTCTCCTACTCTGCACTCATTACCTGTATAAAAGACACCTGACAACACAATAAATCAATCACACTCCAAGCTCTCCAGCATGGCCAAGACCAAAGAACTGTCTAAAGACACCAGAGACAAATATTGTAGACCTGCACGAGGCTGGGATGGGCTACAGGACAATGGCCATCTGGATGATCCAGAGGAGGTATGGGAAAGTGTCATGTGGTCAGATGAGACTAAAATAGAACTTTTTGGTATTGTGGTGCAGTAAAGGGTGTTTTCCTGGATGGGAGATACATTTCTCCCAGCAGATTAATGTTTGGCCGGGTGATTCCCTAAAGACAGGACCTGCGAAGATGTCATGGTCACGTGATCAGCCCATGTGATGTCTACCTCACTTGTGGGAGGGGTTATGGGCTATGTAATGGAGGTTGGTGTTTGGCACATGGTGAGTGTGTGTCTGGAAGTTACAGGAACTTGTCTGGACTTACCCTGAACTTGTATACAGGATCCCCGTGCTGCAGGACTATAGCAGCAAGACTCTCAACAACCCTGGGAATGGCACCTGGTGAATGCCGCGGACCTGGCAGCCACTTAGTTAAGCCCGTCCCGTGCAAGGGGTGAATCTGGGACCAGTGGTTCTCCAAGCTGGAGTATATTTATGTTTTGCATTACTTTCTGTTAACCTGCTGTTTGAAACATGACATTAAACCACTGAAATTGGACTTTAAGCCTATGTGTTGCCTCGTTACTGCAGTCCTGCCATTACCTACCAGAGTAAATCCCTACAATTGGTGGACTGAATGCGGGCAAACGCAGTGAGGCCAGGCTGTTTTTCTTATTTTTGATCTGTACCACAGCCTATGTATTGGGTGAAACAAGTGGCACAGACCCAGGCGGGAACTTTCCAGAAATGGAGGCCACGGTCAAAATGCTCATAGAGGCCATGCAACAGCAGCAGCAGGCTATGCAGCAGCAGGCTACACAGCAGCAGCAGGCAATGCAGCAGCTGCAGGAGGCCATGCGGCAGCAGCAGGAGCAGGAGGCCATGCGACAGCAGGCTATGCAGCAGCAGGCTATGCAGCAGCAGCAGGAAACCAATCAGCTGTTGATACAGCATATCACGACAATGCAGACAAAAGGAACTAGCCAGGGAATCTATGATTTTCGGAAAGTGATGCGTACAGCGGTTCCCAAAATGAAGAAGTCGGATGATGTGGAGGCGTACCTGGAGATGTTCGAAGGAGTCGCTGAGAGAAGCTACCCCGGGAACAATGAGCAGAAATCATCGCTCCATTTCTGGCCCCAGGACCTTTGAGAGCGTATCAGGACCTACCCACGGAGCAAAGGGCGGACTACACAGTCGTCAAGGGTGAGATACTGGAACGTCTTGGGGTAAATTTGTTAGTTCAGGCCCACCGGGTACACCAGTGGGAGTTTACCCCTCCAAGCCGGCTCGGTCCCAGTATTACGACCTGTTGCACCTGTTACAAAAGTGGTTGCAGCCTGAGGTGTTGTCCCCCACGGCCATGCTGGACCGCATAGTGAGTGATAAGTTTTGGAGGGCTTTGCCCCATTCCCTCCAGACATGGGTCAGACAGGCATCCCCCACTAATGCCATCCAGATGATAGACCTCATAGAAAGGTATGGGGCTACCAAAGAGCTACAGAGAGGGACTCCCTGGAAGGTAACAGGAAGGTTCTCTAAGTCTCCACCCCTGGTTCAGCGAGTGGAGCCCAGGAAGGCCGCTCAGGACTTATCTGGGGATGTAAGGAGTCCCATAATCTGCTGGCGGTGCCAGGGACCCGGTCATATGAGAGCTGATTGCCCCCATCTGGCTGAGCCCATGGACACCAACTTTGGGTACCGCCAGTCTCAGTATGCCGAACTGATGTGTGCAATGGGCACCCCGAAAGGTCCCAATATGGAACATTTGTGTCAGGTTGTAGTGGAGGGCACCCTGGCTGTGGCCCTATTGGACTCAGGGAGTCTTGTAACCCTGGTACAAGCCAGCTGGATACAAACCAGCGAGTATACGGGTTGGAAAATTGGGGTGTTGTGTATACATGGGGACTTAAAAGACTATCCCACCGCACTAGTGGTGATCAGCACTCCAGCGGGGAGGCGGTGCCATGAGGTGGGGGTTGTGACTATTTTGCATTATTAGGTGATAATTGTAAGAGACTTTCCTTTATTTTCTGTGCTGTGGCCATCTGTTGTCCCACCAACGGAGCAACTGCCAGTACCAGAGGCATCCAGGTTACATTCTCCAGAAGTAGGGCATGAACCTGGTGACCTGGAGGAAGAAGTGCTGACGGTAAGGGGAACCTTCCCTTTGGTGGAGGAGAGGAAGAATTCTTCCATAGAAGAATTGGCTAGAGAGGTGGAAGACTTGCCGCTGGGACCCAAGTTGTCAGACTTGAATGTATCAGGTGACAATTTTGGTACGGCGCAACTCCAAGACCCTACTTTGGCCTGGGCCAGAGAAAATGTACTGTTTGTCAATGGGGAACCCCAACAACCTGGGGCAGCTACAGTGCTGCCACGCTTTGAGCCACACCAAGATTTATTGTACCGAGTGGAGAAAATACGTGGAGAACTGGTAGAACAGTTACTGGTACCTCAGTCATATCGTAGGCTGGTAATGGACTTAGTACATAGGCATGTACTTGGTGGGCATTTGGGCCAAAAGGAAACCCTAGATCGAATTCTGCAGCGGTTCTACTGGCTAGGGGTCCATGAAGAGGTTAACGGTACTGTAACTACTGTCCAGTGTGCCAGGTAACCAGTCCCCAGCCTCACTTTGGGAGTTCTTTGGTGCCTGTGCCAATTATAGAGCTACCCTTCAAGAGAGTGGCAATGGATCAGGTGGGGCCTCTCAATAAGTCAGCAAGGGGACACCAACACATCCTGGTAGTTCTAGATTATGCTACCCGATATCCTGAGGCCATTCCTCTGCGCTACACATCAGCTAAGCTTATAGCAAAGGAACTCACGGGTATGTTTTCGCAGGTGGGAATTCCTCAAGAGATTTTAGCAGACCAGGGAACCCCCTTTATGTAAAAAATTATGAAGGAACTCTGCCGTTTGCTAAATGTTAAACAGTTGCGCACATCGGTCTAACATACCCCAAAACAGTTGGCCTGGTAGAAAGGTTCAATAAGATGCTAAAAAGCATGTTAAAAAAGGCCGTTTCCAAAGATGGGAAGTGTGAAAAATGAGGATGAATGAACTCATGGAGATCAACATCCAACACTGCGGAGACACCATCACATGTTTCTCAACGCAGTGATTCTAGAACAATGCCCCCATCCCATATGGGAAATATTTCCCATATGGGATGGGGGCATTGTTCTAGAATCACTGCGTTGAGAAACATGTGATGTGTCTCCGCAGTGTTGGATGTTGATCTCCATGAGTTCATTCATCCTCATTTTTCACAGTCTTCTACTAGGCATTGCTCCTACTGGCCAGTTTCCTACTCCACACTGATGAGGGGCAATACCCCGAAACAGCTGTCTGTGGATGGATGCCATGTTTTGGCATAGGTGGTTTCCTTCATTGGAGACTGCCCTTCACGTGGTTGTTCCTTCCCAGGGAAAGACCTGGATAGTCATTGCTTGCATTGAGAAACATGTGGTGGTGTCTCCGCGGCTTGTGTTTTGCATATTTGTCCAAAGATGGGAAGGACTGGGATCTCTTATTGCCATATTTGTTGTTTGCTGTGCGGGAGGTGCCTCAGGCATCTACGGGGTTCTCACCCTTTGAACTATTGTACGGCAGACATCCATGGGGCTTACTCGATATAGCCAAAGAGGCCTGGGAGAACCAACCTACCCCCCACAAAAGTGTGATAGAACATGTTGCAAAAATGCAAAAAAGAATGGAGACAGTCCTACCCTAAGTCCGGAAACATATGGAGGCAGCACAACAGTCACAGAGTCGGGTCTATAACCGGGGGGCTCGGATAAGAACCTTTAGCCCTGGAGATCGGGTGTTGGTACTTGTGCCTAACATAGATAGCAAATTTCTTGCAAGGTGGCAGGGACCCTACGAGATCATGGAAAAGGTGGGGCCAGTAGACTACAAGGTACACCAGCCAGGATGAAGCAATCCAGAAAAGGTTTACCATGTTAATTTCCTTAAACCCTGGAAAGATAGAGAGTACCTTGGTGGGGATAGTCTGCTGCCTGCATTTCAGATGGAGAAGGCTCCGTTACCTCTGGGCGAGGCAGGAGAAGCCCAACCTGCAGTCAAAATTGCAGATACTTTGTCTCCCAGACAGGTTCAGGAGGTCCGGGAGTTCATTAGCCGAAATATAGATGTTTTTTCGGACCTCCCTGGACGCACCTCCCTAATCCAACATGACATTGTCACGGAGCCACAGGCCAAAGTCCGGCTAAAGCCCTATCGGGGGCCTGAGGCCCGGCGACAAGCCATCTCAGAAGAGGTATAAACTACAGCTAGGGGTCATAGAAGAGTCCAAAAGTGAGTGGGCCAGCCCAATAGTCCTAATACCCAAGCCTGATGAGTCTCTAAGATTCTGTAATGATTTTAGAAAACTTAATGACATTTCAAAGTTTGACGCCTTGACGCCTACCCCATGCCCCGGGTTGACGAGTTGACGAGCGATTTGGGCAGGCACGGTATCTTACAACTCTTGACCTCACAAAAGGTTATTGGCAGGTACCCCTAACAGTGGAGGCGAAGGAAAAAATGGCTTTTGTAACACCCAAGGGGCTGTTCCAATATAAGGTGTTACCCTTTGGGTTGCATGGCGTACCAGCAACGTTCCAGCGGTTAATGGATATTGTTCTCCGTCCTCATCACCGCTATGCCTCAGCCTATCTAGACAATATCATTGTGTACAGCACCATCTGGGAAAGCCACTTAGCAAAAGTACAGGCAGTGATAGACTCTCTGCAACAAGCAGGGCTAACTGCCAATCCAAAGAAGTGTTCTATAGGGTTGGAGGAAGCTCGGTACTTGGGCTATGTCATTGGGAGAGGAGTTCTCAAGCCTCAAGTAAACAAAGTGGAGGCAATCCAGAACTGGCCCCCGTCCTCTCACAACAAAACAGGTAAAAGCCTTTTTAGTTCTGGTGGGATATTACAGGCGGTTCATTCCCAACTTTGCAACCCTGTCCATGCCTTTAACAGACTATTTAAAAGGGAGGAAATCTGTGATGGTCCACTGGAATTGTCAGTTAGAGGATGCCTTTACAAAGTTAAAAGGGGTACTGTGTGGTAAACCAGTCCTGATCACTCCAAATTTCAAAAAAGAGTTTGCTGTGCAGACGGATGCACCTGAGATAGGGCTCGGTGCCGTGCTGTCTCAAGACGTTAACAGGGAAGAGCATCCCATTAGTTTCCTAAGCCGGAAGCTTATCCCAGCTGAAATCAGGTACAGTATTGTGGAGAGAGAGTGCCTGGCCATCAAGTGGGCACTAGAGTCATTGTGCTACTATTTGCTGGGGAGAACATTTTGGTTGGTGATGGATCATTCCCCTCTTATGTAGATGAGTCAAGCTAAGGAGAGGAATGCCCGAGTCACCAGGTGGTTTCTGTCCCTGCGAAATTTTAAAATTTCAGTAGAACATCGGGCAGGCAGACTACAGGGGAATGCAGATGCCCTGTCCAGAGTTCACTGTATGTCATGTGTCCACCCCCTTAGGGTTGAACATAGGAAGGAGGTATGTGGTACAGTAAAGGCTGTTTTACTGGATGGGATATACATTTCTCCCAGCAGATTAATGTTTGGCCGTGTTTTTCCCTAAAAAGGACCTGCGAAGATGTCATGGTCACGTGATCAGCCCATGTGATGTCTACCTCACTTGTGGGAGGGGTTATGGGCTATGTAATGGAGGTTGGTGTTTGGCACATGGTGAGTGTGTGTCTGGAAGTTACAGGAACTTGTCTGGACTTACCCTGAACTTGTATACAGGATCCCCGTGCTGCAGGACTATAGCAGCAAGACTCTCAACAACCCTGGGAATGGCACCTGGCGGATGCCATGGACCTGGCAGCCACTTAGTTAAGCCCGTCCCATGCAAGGGGTGAGTCTGGGACCAGTGGTTCTCCAAGCTGTAGTATATTTATGTTTTTCCTTACTTTCTGTTAACCTGCTGTTTGAAACGTGACATTAAACCACTGAAATTGGACTTTAAGCCTGTGTGTTGCCTCATTACTGCAGCCCTGCCATTACCTACCAGAGCGAATCCCTACAGTATCAACACCACTTGCCGTGTTTGGAGGAAGAAGAAATATGAGTGCAACCTCAAGAACACCATCACAACCATGAAGCATGGGGGAAACATCATACTTTGGGGCTGTTTTTCTGCAAAGGGGACAGGACGACTGCACTGTATTGAAGGGAAGATTGATGGGGTCATGTATCACAAGATTTTGGCCAACAACCTCCTTCCATCAGAAAGAGCATAAAATGGGTAATGGCTGGGTCTTACAGCATGAAAACAATCCAAAACACACAGTCAGGGCAACTAAGGAGTGGCTCAGTAAGAAGCATTTCAAGGTCCTGGAATAGCCTAGCCAGTCTCCAGACCTGAACCCAACAGAAAATATTTGGAGGGAGCTGAGACTCAATGTTGTCCTGCAACAGCTCCAAAACCTGAAAGTTCTGGAGAAGTTATGTATGGAGGAGTGGGCTAAAATCTCAGCTGCAGTGTGTGAAAATTTGGTAAGAACTAAAGTTCTGTGTTTCTATTGTATTAAATACTTATTTTGTGTAATAAAATGCAATTTAATTATTTAAAAATCATACAATGTGATTTTCTGTTTTTTTATTTTTATATTCTGTCTCTCACAGTTGAAGTTGCCTATGATAAAAAATTACAGACCTCTCCATTCTTTGTAGGTGGGAGAACTTTGCAAAATCTGCAGTGTATGAAATACTTATTTTCCCCACTGTACATGCCCATATACAGTTGTGGCCAAAAGTATTGACACCCCTGCAATTCTGTCAGATAATACTCAGTTTCTTCCTGAAAATGATTGCAATCACAAATTCTTTAGTATTATTACCTTCATTTAAAGTCTTAAATGAAAAAAACACAAAAGAGAATGAAGCAAAAAGCAAAACATTGATCATTTCATACAAAACTCCAAAAATGGGCCAGACAAAAGTATTGGCACCCTCAGCCTAATACTTGGTTGCACAACCTTTAGCCAAAATAACTGCGACCAACCGCTTCCGGTAACCATCAATGAGTTTCTGACAATGCTCTGCTGGAATTTTAGACCATTCTTCTTTGGCAAACTGCTCCAGGTCCCTGATATTTGAAGGGTGCCTTCTCCAAACTGCCATTTTTAGATCTCTACACAGGTGTTCTATGGGATTCAGGTCTGGACTCATTGCTGGCCACCTTAGAAGTCTCCAGTGCTTTCTCTTAAACCATTTTCTAGTGCTTTTTGATGTGTTTTGGGTCATTGTCCTGCTGGAAGACACATGACCTCTGAGGGAGACCCAGCTTTCTCACACTGGGCCCTACATTATGCTGCAAAATTTGTTGGTAGTCTTCAGACTTCATAATGCCATGCACACGGTCAAGCAGTCCAGTGCCAGGGGCAGCAAAGCAACCCCAAAACATCAGGGAACCTCGGCCATGTTTGACTGTAGGGACTGTGTTCTTATCTTGGAATGCCTCTTTTTTTCTCCTGTAAACTCTATGTTGATGCTTTTGCCCAAAAAGCTCTACTTTTGTCTCATCTGACCAGAGAACATTCTTCCAAAACATTTTAGGCTTTTTCAGGTAAGTTTTGGCAAACTCCAGCCTGGCTTTTTTATGTCTCGGGGTAGGAAGTGGGGTCTTCCTGGGTCTCCTACCATACAGTCCCTTTTCATTCAGATGCCGACGGATAGTACGGGTTGACACTGTTGTACCCTCGGACTGCAGGGCAGCTTGAACTTGTTTGGATGTTAGTCGAGGTTCTTTATCCAACATCTGCACAATCTTGCATTGAAATCTCTTGTCAATTTTTCTTTTCCGTCCACATCTAGGGAGGTTAGCTCAGAGGCATATCTAGGCTTTCTGGCACCCGGGGCAAGAATTTGGTTTGGCGCCCCCCCCTCACCAAGTACATATGTGACTTGCACACTTATCCATGTACCCACGAGCTGCTCTCCCTAATGCTCTCAATGTTCAGTAAAAAACTGAGAGAAGCAGGAAGAGAAGCTCGTTGTCACAAGACCATAACTATGAAAATCGCATATGAGTGAAGTGTCTATGTGATGACTACTGGAACCTGCAGAGCTGAGTCCTGACATTGCAGCTTCTGAATTCTCATAACGAATGCACTGCACACTTTTAGGATTCTACCTTGCCGATATACAATCATGTCAGCACAAGTATGTGATTTGTATACTTCTGGCCACACTCCGACTAGACGTGCCTGGCCTCGCTCCGTTCATTTTCACTGAGTGAGGCCACGCATGTCTAGTCAGCATGTGACCGTATGTATGTAAATCACCGGCACGAGAGAATCCTGACAGCGTTCAGTGAGCACTGTGAGAATTCAGAAGTCTGCAGTCACATAGAATGACTGCAGACTCTGTACAAACCTGGACAACCCCTGTAATGTTCCTAACAAATAAAAACATGAGAATAAGTCAGTATCACACATAATATTTACATCCGGGTAATTTATAGATTACGTCGTCTCTGAAGTCGTTCTCCTTTTCTTCTTCTTGTCCAGACCCCATGATGAGTTTTCTCATCCACAGCGGCCTCTGCAGACTTCCATCTTCTCCGGTCTTCTGCAGCAAATCCCCACACAATTCCCTTAAAGATAGAAGTGTCATTATAATGCTCCCGAATAAAAATATCTGCAATATACTGTGGCCTCACACTATTCCCCTCCCTCCTCATACTGTCTCCTCATATATTTACCCCCTCACTCTCTATACTGTCTGCTCACACATACCCCTGACTCCCCATACTGTGTCCACATACATTCACCCGTTAACCACTCATTAACCCCCACACTCATTAACCCCCATCTCCACTCATTAACCCCCATCCCCACACATTAACCCCCATCTCCACTCATTAACCCCCATCTCCACTCATTAACCCCCCACTCATTAACCCCCATCCCCACATTAATCCCATCTCCACTCATTAACCCCAATCCCCACATTAACCCCCACACATTAACCCCCATCTCCACTCATTAACCCCCCACTCATTAACCCCCATACATGAACCCCCATCCCCACATTAACCCCATCTCCACTCATTAACCCTCATCCCACATTAACCCCCATCTCCACTCATTAACCCCCATCCCCACATTAACCCCCATCTCCACTCATGAACACCCCCCCATCTCCCATCTTCGGTGGTTCTTCAGCTCCACAGAGGAGCACACTTACCACCAGCGTTCGCTCTGGGCGCCGGGAGTGACGTCAGCAGCGTGATCACATGACCTGATCACGCTGCTGACGTCGCTCTGACCCGGCGGTCAGAGCTTCAATTGTACTAGCATCTGTATAGACGCCAGTACAATTGCTGCCTGGGAGTCGGCGCGGCCTCCTTCTCTGCGCCGGTTGTCAGCTTGACAGCTGACACAGAGAACCGCCGACTCCCAGGACTGGTAGCGGCAGAACGCACCCGCCGGGGGGGGAGACACAGCGGACCGCTGCATTAGGCGGCCGGGCTGCCCGACTGCGCCCCCCTGCTGTCTGCGCCCGGTGCAACTGCCCCGGCTGCCCCCCCCTGGATACGCCTCTGGGTTAGCCACAGTGCCATGGGCTTTAAACTTCTTGATGACACTGCGCACAGCAGACACAGGAACATTCAGGTCTTTGGAGATGGACTTGTAGCCTTGAGATTGCTCATGCTTCCTCACAATTTGGTTTCTCAAGTCCTCAGACAGTTCTTTGGTCTTCTTTCTTTTCTCCATGCTCAATGTGGTACACACATTGACACAGGACAGAGGTTGAGTCAACTTTAATCCATGTCAACTGGCTGCAAGTGTGATTTAGTTATTGCCAACACCTGTTAGGTGCCACAGGTAAGTTACAGGTGCTATTAATTACACAAATTAGAGAAGCATCACATGATTTTTCGAACAGTGCCAATACTTTTGTCCACCCTCTTTTTTATGTTTGGTGTGGAATTATATCCAATTTGGCTTTAGGACAATTCTTTTTGTGTTTTTTCATTTAAGACAAATTAAATCAAGATAATAATACCAAAGAATGTGTTCGCAATCTTTTTCAGGAAGAAACTGAGTATTATCTGACAAAATTGCAGGGGTGTCAATACTTTTGGCCACAACTGTAGATGGCTTAGAAAGGTTGATCATACTGACAGATTCCCTTTAAGCTCTTTTTTACTTCTGTATTTAAGACATGCTAACAGGTACTTGACAGCTGATACATAGTGAGCAATCTACAGGCAGCATTTATCAGACATTGGCTGCATGTCTTCAGTCAGGCATGTTTGACTCTGAAATGTTGCGGTGTTTGAGAGAATTACATCGTTAGATGCTGCCGGGGACACTAAGCTGCACTTATGACTGGTCATCCAGGTGGTCCCTGGCAGCTTCTCCTCACACACTGCCAATGACTGACAGGTCTCTTCCTATGCACACATCCCAGGAGAGATCTGTCAATCACTGGCAGCGGGTGGGTCGTAGCCACCGGAGACCGCCTGGCTGACTAGTGTACTGTGAGACTTGGTCTCCAGGAGCTTTTAAAGTCATTTTGAAGCCATGTCTGGCTGAAATCATAGAGCTATTGTCTGATACTTGCTGTCTGTGTACCGGGAATCATGCCCCAGCTGTCAGGTTCTCTTTAAAGTAATAATGTCTGTATAATCTTTAGGTTTTGATGCACTAATAAAAGTAAGAAACCCAAACAGGAAACATGCAATAACTAGAAGTCACTGTCATTGACCAATCGTTTGGTGTCATGACCTTCTCTCTTCCTACATCCCATGTTTGACCAATGCTTCTCTTTGGTGTCTATTTAACATCTTCTTTCTGACCTCTTGCTTTGCTACCTATATGTCTTCACTTTTCCTTTTGTCTATGTGACTTCATATTCCTGGCTCTTCACCCTGAGCTATTACATTACCTTTCTTCTAGTGTCCTATGTGATATGGTCAGATCTAGAAATCCTCAGAATGTCAATTCTTTCTGTGGCTTTTAATTTCAGATTTCACCCTTTGCAATGCATAGGATAAAACCCACAAATAACAATTTCAGATTTTAGTGGACATTTTGGAGGAAATCCATCATGTGTGCATGTACCCTAAGGAAATTTTACCATGTAGCAGATATACGCCGGATTCTCTGCTGCAGATTTGTGTACAGCAAATCAGGTGCATGTAATGGCAGCAGCCTTGGCAAAAGGATTTCAAGAAATCTCATGCACACCCTACAAAGAAAATCAGGAGTGTAAATAAACTGGCTCTGCAGATTTGCAAGCCGGAACATGGCAAGTTATTCTACCGATGTTACTGCAGATTTTTGAGAAGCAAAGAATTAGATGTGCGAAAAATACACAACATGTCTACCACACGATCCTCAGCGCCATTTAGGTGGGGACTAACAATTTCTTTTCCATCTGTCGGAACCAAGAGGTAGTGTTCATATTGGCTACCAGACAGACACAAGGAAAGCGTTAAACATTTTACTGTAATGTGTATGGTACTGTTATTGGTGGGCCGTGGCTAGGACTGTTCTGCGGCTTTGGGTCTGGGTGATTTGTGGTTGGCTCTGATGCAGAACTTTTGGTCTTGCTCTGTTTTGGGTGGACTATGGCTGGCACTGTTATTGAACATTAGGTCTGACATAGTTAAGACTAGACTGGCATAAGGCTTTGGGTCTAGGACTTTTAACGGGTGGACTGTGGCTGCCATTATTATAAACCTCTGGATCTAGTAATGGGAGGTTAGGGGAAGTAATCTGCGTTGTTTATGTATTCTCAACATGTTTCAATGTTTGGCCATCTTCTTCATTAGGAGAACCACTATTCAATTCAGATTTTGGTTCTGAAGAAGTTGAGGAAAAAACCGCATGGTCAATCCTGTGCAACGTCTTCTGGATGCTTGAATTTCATCAGCCGCGCAGACTATTTTTATACTCCCACTACATGCCGTATACGGCAGGATCTCCTGCGGCTGTATACAGCATACTATCCGCAGCAAAAACGGAAGTATTCCGGCCCGTGGAAACATACCCTATAAGTATGGCTCACCTGTTTAATATGTAACCCATCAGCTTATAAACGCAGTGCAATCTGTTAGCAGCATGTTACAGAGCAGGAGGAGCTGAATACATTGCTATATAGTTATGTGTGAAAAGGCTCAGTAAATCTTGTATTTTATGCAATGAAATCTCTGCTGTTTGTGTGCACTCCGGTCCAGTGGTTGGTTCTAGTCCGTGATTGACAGTCATTGTACTTCAGTTACCATAGAAGCCTCTGGCTAAAATATCTAAAAACACTAAACAGCAAATGCTTTGGAAGCCAAAATCTGTGCCAGCCATTTTTTGTCAAAACAGCCTATAGTGAGTGGGTTGCTACAGTGGGTTGGCATTTTTCATGTTTTGCTAGCTCACAACCTGGAATTTCGCTGTTTTTTTTTTTTTTTGAGGGTTTGCATCAGTTCATATAAAGAATATTCCTACAACTGTGAATATTTGTTTTTATTTTTATTATGAGGCAAACAACAAATATAACAAAATAACTGAAAATTTTCTTGTGCATAACTATTACTCTCCTATAGTCAGTACTTTGTAGATCCTCCTTTTGCGGCAATTACAGCTGTCAGTCGCTTTGGATAAGTCTCTATGAACTTTCCACATCTTGAATTTGAGATTTTTGTCCTTTTCCGAAACAAAACTGCTCCAGCTCCTTCAAGTTAGATGGCTTCCTCTGGTGAGCAGCAATCTTCAATTCTAATCACAGATTCTCAATAGAATAAGGTCTGGGTTTTGACTAGGTCACTCCAAAACATTTGCATGTTTCCCCTTAGACCACTCCAATGTTGCTTTAGCAGTATGTTTTGGGTCATTTCTCATTGGAAGGTGAACCTCTGTCCCAGGCTCAAATCACTGACAGACTAAAACAGGTTTTGCTCAAGAATATCCCTGTATTTCACACCACCCATCTTCCCCTTCACTCTGACTATTTTCCCTGTCCCTGCTGCCGAAAAACATCCTTATGTTTTTGGGGTGATGAGATGTGTTGGTTTGGTGTCAGACATAGAATTTACCTTGGTGGCCAAAAAGTTCAAGGTTGGTCTCATCTGACCACAGCACCTTCCTCCATACATTTTGGGAGTCTCCTATGTCTTTTGACAAACTCAAAATGAGCCTTACAATTTTTGTGTGTAGGTAAAGCTTTTTTTCTGCCACTCTTCCATAAAGACTACCTCTATGGAGTGTATTACTTATTGTGGTAGTTTAGACAGATACTCTAGTCTCTGCTTGGGAACTCTGCATCTCCTTCAGGGTTACCTTTGGTCTCTGTGCTTGCTCTCTGATCAATGCCCACAATGCCTGGTCTCTGGGTATTGGTGAGTGTCTCTCTCTTGGCAGGTTTGATGTGGTACCATGTTCTTTCCATTTGATAATGGATTTGATGGTGCTCTGGGGGATCGTCAGAGTCAACCCTGACTTGTACTCGTCAACAACTTTGTTTCTGACTTGTTTGGAAATTTCCAGAAGCGTTATCAGTACAGAAATGCAGCATCACAACCACCATCGGTGCAGGAAATTATCACTAGAAACACCATCGGTACTGGATTACATCACCAGAAACATCATCAGTAGAGGAATACATCACGAGAGCCATCATCTGTACATGACTACATCTCCCCTTCAGAAAACAAAACGTGAAAGTGCTGGTGGGCTCAACTAATCCTACCTCACCATGGGCAAGCCACACTTCATTTAACTAACCACCCTTTGTCTCACTCTGTGTTTATTGCCTTTCACCCGCTTCATAATCAACGACTCATTGTGATTGGGTGCTTTTGTGTTTTGCGCATTGTGTGCTGTTTTATGCATAGGATTTCTGTGTAGCTCCCCTTTTTCTTTCCTCCTTAGTGGACTCATTTTGTATCTAAGGGTAATAATTATTTTATAAATTGTTTTAATAAATTATCTTTTTTAACTTTATTGGTGGTTCACGGTAACTTTTCTGTTCTTTCTGTTCCAGTTGATTACGTGATTACGTTTTGGAGTACTCCACTATCTGATCTCTTAATAATGATGTACTAAAGGGGAACGCTAAACTCTAGTCCCATCCTTAATTATGATTCTGTGCTATATGAATTTTGTCTTATTGAATGTGTGAACATAGCCTTACAATTCGAAGCTCACTGGTAACGTAAATCTACAGTCAGCTATGTACAGAGACGCATAAAGGCTGTAGAAGTCAAAAGGTCCAAATTGAAACCCTACTACAATAATGATTTTAACCAAATATACATGCATTTGAGTAAAAACTATAGTGTCTAAAACTATAACTGTTGTGTTTTTGGAGATTTAAAAATAGTCGATAAACCTTACATTCCCCAATGTTTTTATGCAATGTTAAGTGCAACAGTGGGTGAAGAATTTCTTTGTTCCTCACATAAGTCTTGCTTGATGTGGTTTAATTAATATTGTTCGAGGATGGAAAGGATGAATATAATTTGTAGGGATCGGCTGCCACAACTACATTTATTTTGCACGCTTCCTATAAACATTGATGCTTTACAGCTGAAATGCATTATAGAACCAAACAGATCAAACACTTGGGAATTACTGATCTGTTTTGCACTACTAACATTGTTGTGTCTTGGCTTTACAGCTTAAGACTGGCAGAAAATCTAATATGATTATCACGAAATTCTGTGGTGGAACTCATTATAGTCACCAAGGCCACAATGGATTTGACATGGAATTGTGGTTTGTTAATTAGCAATTTTAATCTTTAAAGTATTTGCACCAGTTTAAACATAATGATCCCCTGGAAAGTTCTAGCTTAGTGTTCTTGTTACCAAAGTAACTTGCCATTACTGCTTTCACAAATCCCATAGCAAGAATTGTAATTCTTTTTTTAGGCGGTTACCAGTCACTACAGACATTAAAGGGATTTCCTGGTCTGCTCTAATTGTTTAAAGGGAAGCTTTCAACTTGGATTTGCAGTTTGCAATTTGTCTCCAGCATGTTATAGAGCAGGGAGAGCTGAACAGATTGATATACAGTTTTGTGGAGAAAGAGTCAGTATCACTTGAATTTTATGCTTTTGCAGATAGGTCAAGTAGGCGATCCAAATCTCATAGTTTGGGAGTTCTTCATGTATTTTTTTTAGAAAACTCTATGCAGGCTTTCATATGTCTGGCACTGAGGAGAGGCTTCCATCAGGCCACTCTGCCATAAAGGCCTGACTGGTGGAGGGCTGCAGTGATAGTTGACTTTGTGGAACTTTCTCCCATCTCCCCACTGCATCTGCAGAGCTCAAACACAGTGATCAACTTTTTTGAATTTACCAAATGGCTGCAATGGAAAAAAGAGTGGAAATTTAAAGGGGTGTGAATACTTACCCACTGTATGTTGGTAAAAAATACTATAGTATAAGAAAATTACTACAGTATATTTTTATATTTTACTAGATTCTGCTATTCCTATATCCAACCTTATCAGCTAATTATAATTTTTATTCACTAAAAAAAAGTAGCTACAAAAATGAAACTCAGATACCAATCAGTGATGTCCTGTACGACACTGATCAGCGCTCTGCTCACAAAACACACACACCAAAGTGGTACAAAAAAAAAATTCTGCGTCCCTGACATTGTGGCACAAGTATGGAGCGGGACAAGGAGGAGGGGGGAGGGGATGTGGAATTTAGGAGAAGATACTATGGTAATCAAAAAAAGTGAATCACATATAGCAAGCGGCAGCAGCAGGGGGCACTACAGAACACAATCAGCAGGTGGACTTCAAATCCCAGCTGGCTAACAGCGGGATGGAGGTAACACAACTGCTCTGCATGTCGTTCCTCACTGGAGTGGAGACATGTTGAGCCGTATCAACATTTCAAATTTAACTATTTTGCTGCGATTGGTTAATCTGCACAGATCGACCAATCGCAACAATCATGCACCGGCACATTACTGGAGGTCATTATAGTGATCGCATGTGACCGGTCAATCACAGTGATCTATGATGCGGGGGGGGCTGCAGCAAAACTGCCCTGGGCATTGAGGCAAAATGGCCAGCTGTTGGTGATAGCTGCCATCTTCACCCAATCACCATATCTTCTGACTCAGTGATTGTTCTCCTGCAAAAGGATGTCCTGGTTTATTCTTTTGTCAGAAGTCACTTCAAAATAGGATGTATCGGTGTGTCCACTGTCAGGATGGGGTTAATATATTGCAATCATCACATTATGGAGTACAACATACAATTATTCATTTTGCCTTTCTACCCAGTAAATCTCTTTTCCCTGCAAAAACCATTCCCCTCTTCAACTCAGCTGCTCCCCCCCTGCCCTCCGTGCCGGGGACTTTTGCAGTGACTAATGAGTCACACAGGGAAAATTGACCTCCTGTTTCTACATAGAGCTTACAAGGATTCAGTTTTTAATCACATAATGTCTAGAATTAATGGAAAAGAGAAGACTTATCTGGGTACAAAGGGAAAATGAGCAATTGTAAGTACACAGTGCTGTATAATATGATGATTGCAATATATTAAGAGGTTAAAAACTTTGATGCGAGTATACAATACACCTATTATTTTGTGCAAAATCCATAAACAAGGCTGTAAGGGGAGAAGCATAAATTGAGAGCTGTATGAACTTTTGAGCGATCTTTTCAAAAGCAACCAAGTTTTTTCAATTTTATCATGTACAAATATTATTTGTTTTACTGTACAAAAAGTTCATCTGATTTATGTTTGCAGCTGTATACACAACCCATTATCCTTTTATAAGTAGGCTGGAGTCTTGAAGAAAAAAAGTAAATTCTCGGGGCATACAGATATATTTGAGATGCAAACAGCACATTCTTGTTTGTAGATGAGACAGGATACAATGCCGGCTCTCACCAGACATGACAAGACAAGAGTTTCATAATAGACTCGGTGGATGAATTTCTCAAAAACTAGAACAATATCAGACATCTGGTCACAGTGCTGCTCAGTTTATATAATGCTGCCACCCCACAAAGAGGAAGCAACCTCTGTAATCCCAGTACAATACAGGCATTATAGACCGGGGAGTGTACCATACGGCTGCAAAGCAAGAAGCCAGAAACATGATTTACTTTGAAAAGTAAGATTAAAAAAATATCCGAAACCTTGATCTCAGAGCAAGACAATATTTTAGTACTAAAGAGCTCATTGTACATGAATTAGAGTTTTATTGGAGCCGTTGAATTTTTTGTCAGTGAGTTTTCACTTTTCCAGGTTCTTGCTACCCCATCAGAGAGCACCATGATGTAGGGGCAGAATCCCTGATTCCAGTCATCTATTACTTACTGGGCTGCTTGCTGTAGCTTTGATAAATTATTGTTTTATCTTCTGATCTACCAGATCCCTGAATGCCGATTGGCAGCTTTCTGTGTGCACTGTACATAAGCAGAAAGCCGCTAATCAGTAGAGGGGGCGGGGTGATTCAGAGCTCATGAATATGGAGAACTTCCTAGCTGCAGGTTTACCAGTTTTACTAGTGATAATATCCTGCTGATAAAACAAAGATTACAGAAATAAGCCCAGTAAGTAACACATCACTGGATTCAGAGTCTCTGGCTCAACATTTTGCTGCTCTTAGATTAAGTGCCAAAAACCTGGAGACAATTTTTTTGTTTCTTTAAAGGTAACTCCTTTGTCCTTTCTCTCCTTTGTTAAAGACATTCTCCACTGAAAAATCACCTGTCCATCATTTATTCCCTATGGGGATCTAAGTGTCTATTTCCAACAGCTCCATAGAGAATGAATGAAGGGGCAGTTGGGCATCCGAACTCCACCTCTATTTTGTAAAGGGAATAAAATTGCCCAGTCGGGGATAAAAATTCCCTTTAATTTAGAGTACACCTCTTTAATTTAGAGTAGATACTGTATATGTAAGGTTATGATCTTAGGATGGGAAAATAGTTGTTACCTCTACATAATAAAACACCAATTTCTGGTTTAAAGTCCAGTAAAATATGTCAAACTGTTGAGGTCTCACACTTCTGCTAAACTCTGCCTAACTTTTAAAATAAAGATGAAAAAAGCACAATATCAACGTGGAAAAAATAATCTTTTTTTTTTTTTTTTATGCCCGAGAACTGGGATAAGGGCAATGATAAAGTTTAATATATCTGTCACGGTCACGTGTGTCTGGACGCAGCGAGTACCGCAAGGCGAACCCATATGACACACGTGACCCTGGATACAGCGCCTCCAGTTGGGCGAATTTAAATAATAAGACGTGCAGCTGGATACACCGCCTCCAACTGGAGAATTTAGGTATTACAGGTATTATACAATAGTCTGGAAACCCCGCCTCCAGTAAGGCGAATTTAAATAATAAAGGGGGAACCTGGGTAACATTAACAATGGTGGGCCCTGCAATAGGGAATAGGGAAGTGGAGACCTCCTGAACTCCCCTGAGCCAGTGTCCCTGCACTCCCAACGTTCCCTATGCTGGTTCCGCACCGGGCAACGGACAGGAAGCTAAAAACCCTAGCTTGCCCTGAACCTAAACCCTCACTAGGGAATTGGTCAGTGCGGAAACTAATCCCACCACTGCACTAAACACACATGAGGGAAAATGACAATACAGGCGAAACACCACTTAGCTTTGCTCTGTTGGGTACACTCCTAGCAATAGAGCCCACAACCTGTGTGCATCTTCTCCTTCACCCGGATCCATCACCATAACTGGATCCTTCACCATAGGGCAGCCTTGGAGCAGAGTCCACCACCAGTTGCAGAAGTCCAGTAACAGAGTCCCAAAGATGAGTTCAGCTCCTGCCCAAAAAGTCAAGCATGCTTGAGTCCAGCTCTCAGCAACCAAGTCCCGCATGCTGAGTGCAACTCTCTCCATAGTCGCCACTCCACCAAGCCATGCAAGCACTTCCTGCCAAAACCATATACTGTGACTCCACCACGCCATGCCAGCCCTTCTTGCAGACCACATAGCTGCCACTCGTCCCCTCTGGCTGGGCTGCGCAGGACTCATGTTCAGCTCCTTCCTCACCCAGGATTGCTTCCCCAATGACGAACACAATATCACCAAAACAGTCATCAAACACACCTGAGCTCTTTTATAGAGCCCCACACCTGATTTATAATTATGTGAACTAAACCAAAGAAACTAAAGTGCACTACCACTCACCACCATCGGGGCAACTTAGAATGAACGACACCACGTGTAATAATTCTAATGGCCACCGGGGGCAATCACATCACTTTGGCACCTAGCCAAAGGAAAAAAGTTCACTTATCCATTTAATCTGTCAGATCCATGCTGGATCATGACAGAACTTCCTCCTTAATGAGGGGCCTCTGGACCCTCAAGACCACTACTCATTAGGGAAACACCTACAGCAGGGACGCCCAGATCCTGAGTTCACCCACCCCACCACTACCTGACACTTCAGGTTAATGACAAATGCACCTCTGGTATTGGCAATAATGTTCATTTTGGAGGCACCACTCATCTCCACAGTGCCGACCTGGGGAACGAGTTTATGTATGTGAATGTTTAGTATGCGCTGGTAACACTTCGCAACACACTTCCACTGATGGTTTTTTTTTTTGGTGGCCACCTATACACGCTCGTTCACACACAGGTCCAGACCTGAACGTTTATTGCACACATTCATTTGTCATATATTTGGTGAACTCCTTCTGGACACGACAACAGAGGCGTCCCCCTGCTGTCACCACACTCACACCCCCGCTATTCACCAAGGGACACCACCCTCCAACCCATTCACCATGAGGTCTACCCTCCCAGGGTTGGTTAATGGCGATGGTTGAGATTTGTCCATACTCCACCGCAGTGCACCTGATGCACACACCTGGAGGAGAAGGGGAGAGGAATATGGAGGAAATATACACTCACTGGTCGCCTTCCTCCACATGACCAGGAGGGGCGGCCTCTTCGGTGGTATAGAAGATTTGGTGTCAGCCCCGCGGACTATAACACCAGTCTGCTCACTACAGGGACGTACCCCTTCACCTCGGGGAACCTCAGACAGCACCATGGGGATCACCAACTCCACCCACCTTTCTGGTTACATCCGCCTGTATGAACAAGTCCTGCTCCCCAGCAGCGACTCTAGGGGGCTTTTACCAAAGCCGCAGGGACATGGAGAAAAAATACACTCGCTGGTCGCCTTGCCCCACACGACCAGGAGGGGGCGGCTTCTTCGGTGGTATTGAAGATTTGGCGTGAGCCCCGCGGACTATCATCAGTCTGCTCACTACAGGGACGTGCTCCTTCACCTCGGGGAACCCCAGACATCACCATGGGGATCACCAACTCCACCCACCTGTCTGGTTACATCCACCTGTATGAACAAGTCCCGCTCCCCAGCAGCGACTCAAGGGGGCTTTTGCCAGATCCGCAATTTGCCAAAGTCACCATTCTGATTTCCTGGTTGCCTGAGCAGAGGCCCCAGACCCTGATAACTGCTGTTGCAGCGGCTCTAACACACCTTGCCGCTCCCCACTCACCTCAGTGAGGCCCGGCAGCAATTACTCAGCGGTCTCCACATGGCCAAGGCTCACCAGAAAAAAAAAAAGTTGGGTTGGTGATAATGTCACGGTCATGTGTGTCTGGACGCAGCGAGTACCGCAAGGCCAACCCATATGACACACGTGACCTTGGATACACCGCCTCCAGTTGGGCGAATTTAAATAATAAGACGTGCAGCTGGATACACCGCCTCCAACTGGCGAATTTAGGTATTACACGTATTATACAATAGTCTGGAAACCTCGCCTCCAGTAAGGCGAATTTAAATAATAAAGGGGGAACCTGGGTAACATTAACAATGGTGGGCCCTGCAATAGGGAATAGGGAAGTGGAGACCTCCTGAACTCCCCTGAGCCAGTGTCCCTGCACTCCTAACGTTCCCTATGCCGGTACCGCACCGGGCGACGCACAGGAACCTAAAAACCCTAGCTCGCCCTGAACCTAAACCCTCAGTAGGGAATTAGTCGGTGCGGAAACTAATCCCACCACTGCACTAAACACACATGAGGGAAAATTACAATACAGGGGAAACACCACTTAGCTTTGCTCTGTTGCATACGCTCCTAGCAACAGAGCCCACAACCTGTGTGCATCTTCTCCTCCACCCGGATCCATCACCATAACTGGATCCTTCACCATAGGGCAGCCTTGGAGCAGAGTCCACCACCAGTTGCAGAAGTCCAGTAACAGAGTCCCAAAGATGAGTTCAGCTCCTGCCCAAAAAGTCAAGCATGCTTGAGTCCAGCTCTCAGCAACCAAGTCCTGCATGCTGAGTGTAACTCTCTCCATAGTCGCCACTCCACCAAGCCATGCAAGCACTTCCTGCCGACACCATAAACTGTGACTCCGCCACGCCATGCCAGCCCTTCTTGCAGACCACATAGCTGCCACTCGTCCTCTCTGGCTGGGCTGCGCAGGACTTATGTTTAGCTCCTTCCTCACCCAGGCTTGCTTCCCCAATGACGAACACAGTATCAACAAAACAGTCATCAAACACACCTGAACTCTTTTATAGAGCCCCACACCTGGTTTATAATTACGTGCAATAAACCAAAGAAACTAAAGTGCACTACCACTCACCACCACCAGGGCAACTTAGAATGAATGACACCACGTGTAATAATTCTAATGGCCACCGGGGGCAATCACATCACTTTGGCACCTAGCCAAAGGAAAAAAAGTTCACTTATCCATTTAATCTGTCAGATCCACGCTGGATCATGACAACAACCCTGGAAAATAATTTTGTGATAATAGATAAGATAAGCTGAAGTTGAACTATATAACAACCAGTGCCAGGCAGCTGCCTTCAAAGCAGATACAATCATTGGGTGCATAAAGATAGCAACATATACACACATATATATTTCTGCTGATGCTGAGTTGGTCTGTTCATGTTGAAAGAAAAGAACAATTTTCCCTAAGAAGAGGAAAGTGCCTGTTGATTTTTTTTTCAAGTCCCTGGATCAACAGCGCAGGATGATAGACTCAACTGGATGGAAGCATTTCCACTGTCGGCACATGACCAGAGCTATGCATAAAGGGGGCTGGCTGACTGGCTCTGACTGACAGCCCCCTTCTTTATCACAGTTGGTGAAGAGACAGAGGAGGGTAAGGGTACCGTTACAGTAAGCGACGCACCAGCGATCCCGAAAATGATACGACCTGGTAAGGATCGCTGGTGTGTCGCTAAATGGTCGCTAGTGAGCTGCCAAACAGACAGATCTAGTCAACAATGCAGCAAAGATCCGGCGATCCGTATAACGACCTCAGCGGTCGTTGGGACCTTGTCACACAGCAGCTGTTCTGACGACTCACGCTTGCGTCCCTGAGTTCTGCCTCACCAACGAGGTCGCTCGTCAGCGTCAAACACAGCGATGCATGCTGGCCAGCGGGACACCGACAATGAAAAAATGGCCCAAGATATTCAAGCACGATCAGCGATATCCAGCGGGGGGGCCAGTCGCCGCTGTGTGTCACATGTAGTGAAATCGCTGGCGAGATTGCTGTTGCATCACAAAATCGGTGACGCAACAGCGATCTCTCTAACGATCTCGTTATGTGAGACGGGGCCTTTAGTCTTAGCTACTGATATGAGAAAGCCTCCTTCACACACAACAATTAGGACATTTCGACACAAGAAACATTCGCAGGACTGGAAGTGAAGCTTCCATATTCGTGACCGGAATGGGCACCTGACATCATTGGACTTTATTAGTGTTTTTTTTTTCTTTTTAAGCACATTTATTTATTTTTTTCAGCCCAAAAGAATGGACTTATCCCCATCAAGCAACCTGTAATTCTGGCTACAATTTATGGAACTGTCCGGGACATCTTAGAATTTTTTTTCTAAACGCAATGAAGAATCCTTGTGTTCTCCATTGTATCCAAGGTTAGATCCAGAAGAAGACGACATATTTCTTTATTAGTTCTTTACTAGTTTTATATTGTTCGGCATCAATTGTGACGACTTCTGTAATAACGTCCCAAGATCCTGCAGACAGGATATTACTTGTAAGAAGTTGGAGAAAGACGTAGTTGTCACACGTACGTTGGCAATCGACTTCATCAGGAATTTTGGTAAAGTGAGTGACCTGCTGACATTAATTAACAGCACATTCCCGTAGAGGAGCTGTGTTTCATCAAGTTAATGGAGTTTGAATTTTTTTTTCTTGAGCGTGTATATCGGAATTATATGGCTTTTATAGCAATAGTTTTAGCTCAATGTTTTTGTTTCGTAAGGTTGGCCAACTAGTAGTCAAAAAGTTTAATTTGGCATTTTATTATATTGAGTACTGAAGAATAAGAGTGTTAGGATCTGTCCACATCTAAGAAATACTGAGAATTATTCCAGCCACACACAGAAGCCTATAATGAACCAAATACTCATCTACATGGATGACACACAGAAGGATATAGGCAAGCAAAAAAAACAAAGTCCATTTTCCTGAGGTTTCTGCTAGACAGACAGAAAATGTGTGAGGGTAACACTATCACCATTGTTAACTATATATGTTAATGTTACAAAATCATAAACTTATAAGGGTATTTCTTTTTGGATAATCTCTACTGTATAGAAGGGTACCTTAAAGGTAATCTGTTTTTGCTATGTAATCAAAGAAAACACAAGAAAAACAAAACAAAACGAGCATATACCCTATAGTAAGTAAGTAGGAATACTTAGTAAACACTATTTTGATCAAAAAAGCTTAAAAGCCATCCCACAGCGACAAGGTGTACCCAACTGGGAAGATCCTGTCGAATGGGTACACCTTGTCGCGGTGCGATGGCTATGGCGCTTTTTTTTTTAAATCAAATTAGTGTTTACTAAGTGCCCTATGTTATTTAAACAGTTATAATTAAATCACTGTTTTCTCTGCTGTAGATCTAGCAGTTCTCTGAATGCTGAGCTCTCTATAACCCCGCCCACAACACGGATTGGCAGCTTTCTGTGTGCAGTGTGCACAGGCAAAAAGCAATCAGTAATAATAATCCCTTTATACAGCGCCAACATATTCCACAGTGCTTTGCAGACATTGTCATCTCTGTCCCTGATGGGGCTCACAATCTAAATTCCTTATCATTATGTCTTTGGAGTGTGGGAGGAAATTGCAGTACCCGGAGGAAATCCACGCAAACATGGGGAGAACATGCAAACTCCTAGCAGATGTTGTCCTGGTGGGACTCCAGCGTTGTTCCAGGACTCAAGAGCTGCAAGGCTGCAATGCTAACCACTGAGCCACTGTGCTGCCCAGTAGAGAGGACAAGAATACACAGAGCAGGAGAACTACACGGCACAAGACAACTAGTCCTGTAGTAATAATCTCTTGTTTATAAAATAGGGATTTTATTGAAACTTGTCACGGTTCCAACCCTCAGTGTGTCTGTGATGCAGTTATTGATAGCTCAGCCACCCAATCTGGCACGGGCGTCCTGAAGCTGGTGGTGCTTTGATTGACATCTCAGTCATCCAATCTGGCACAGGGGTGTGCTGAGCTATCAATGTGTTGATTGACAGCTCGACTATCCAATTTGAGACTGGGAGGCACTGGCTGTCTCCAAGCGTTCATTATCCCAGATGATTGCCAAGCTACTTAAGTGAGCTGTGTCCCCCAGACCTCTGCCTGACATACATTCAGCTAAGTGAGGTTTTTACTCTCTGTGCCTTGAGTTCAGTGTGCTTGATAGTTCAATGCCTGATCTTGGACCTTGTTCCGACCAGCCGTCTGTTTATCCTCTTTTACTTTGATCTGTTATCTTCCATGTATTCTGACCTCTAAATATGCTTTGGTCTCTTCCTTCTGTTCATGACATACGCTCCTAGCTTCTAATCTTGGACTCCTTGACTATGAAGGATCGTGTGCCGACCGGGGGGGGTGGTCCCTTCTGGTTGCGAAAAGACTGGAATCAGAAGCACATGGGCGTTCAATCAGGTCCTCTTTATTGGTTGTCTTCTCCGACATCCACAGCAATATGACAGCTCCTGTACACTGTCCTGGGTACCTGTCATCTTCTCCTTCTCCTTCCTGATGCAACGGCCCTCTAGGTTCTTTCACTGTGGCTGCCTTTAGGCCCACGGCCACAGCCCTTCCCCTGGTCGAGCCTGTCCGTCCGCTGCAACACTTACTACCCCTTCACTGTACAGCCATCTGGTACCCCAGGTGTCCTCTGTCTGCAGCTGTCCTGTCAGGGCCACCCCCCCCCGACTGTCTGACTCTAATCCTGGTACTCTCCCTCCTTTTATTCCCTTTCCTTGGAATTCCCCTTCTCAGTCCCTGTAACTCCACCCACCATGACTTTGCGTTTGCTAGCTTCAGCTGCAGTTAGGGCCTCTTCTCACTGTTCTGTGTCTCCCTCTAGTGGCCAAAACTCAGTTCTACACCATCTCTAGCTAATTCTTGCTGTTTTCCCCACACCTATATACAAGTTACAATAAAGCATTGTACACTTCACATTTTACATTTGCCTTTTCTCCATCAGACAGGTCCACATATCAGTCCACCCTTCTACAACTATTCTGACTCACAGTGTGAGAAGTGACTAGCGTCACAAAACTACAACAGCCCAGTAAATGACACATCGCTGGAATCATGGTCTGATCCCCTACATTATGCTGTTTTCAGATTACATAGGAAAAATCTGCTGACATATTCCCTTTAACAATAGGCTGATCACTGGGTTTAGAAAGGAGTGCATAATGTACATTTTAGGTTCCAATTATAATGGTTCTGGTTCTGGATGATCCGTCGTAAAATGTAATCCTTAGGCTTTAGGGTAACCCTTGTCAAGTAGAAAACATTAGCTGAAACTTAAAATTGGAAGAGTAAAATTAATTAATTATTCCTTCATGAAAAATATCAATTAATTAATGTATAATGAAATAGTCTAAACAAAACTTAAAAGAATAAAATGCATTTTGACTAAGTGATGACCTTGATATAAAGGGATTAATTAATGATTAGCAGCTAACTGGAGAAATCTCTTGATGGACATTTGGTTAATTCCCTCTCTGAATTTTTGTTTTGTGTTAAGATATTAAAACTTACCATATATTGTTCTGGAAATATCAGATGAAGCTGCGAGAAATCAGCCCTAACAGCTGTACCTGTCTATCAGGCTGTGATATTTTGTGTATTTTTGGATGTAGTATCATCCCTGGAGAGGTTGCATCAATGATTGAACTTCGTGGAGTCAGACAACGATGAGGGAGGGTTTCTTGAAAAATCAGAACATACGGTAGATGTAATGTGGGCAGAGACACAAAGACCTATTTCATTTATTTATTTGAAGAAGAACAACATGATGGTGGGCTACAGAAGAAGAATGAGTAATCCGTCATCAGATGTAATGGAGGGCGACCTACACAGCCAGTTTCATATCATCCTAATCTTGTAAGGTGTAATATTTCTTTGTGGCCTTTTTTGGCAGATACTATTCAGATTTTTTTTAATCCACTTCTGGTTTTGGCTTCAAAAACTGCATTAAATAACCAGAAACAAGTAATTGCACACTTAGGACTCATTCCCACTTGCGATGAAATAAAAAAAAATCGGATTGAATTCGGACCAATGTTATTCTACGAGTGTGTGTTCGTCTGCACTTTTTTTTTTTCCAGCTCGGATCGGATCACGATCGGACTGGAAAAAAGTCGCAGCATGCTGTGATTGTAATCGGAAATCAGTTTGCATCTCGCAATAGAAATCAATGGGTGCAAGAAAAAAATCACACAGCACTCGGACCATGCGAGCAATGTCCGATTTTTACACATCGATAGCATTTGAAAAGCCAGCCATTCATATGCGGGTACAGTAAAATCACACTGACAGGTTAGAATAGAATAGATAGAATAGATATATACACATAAAATACATATATATATATATATATATATATATGTGTCATCAGTGACACACACACACACACGTATATATGTGTGTATTTATATTACATAGATAGAAGAAAAGCCGACAAATCAGCAGCCACGGTAGTGTAAAATCACAGCAGGAGCCGACAGGATAGAAGAGATGGATTGCATACAGTAAATACATATAGAATAAGTAGATATATAGATGTCTGTGACAAATACAATTAGTACAGCGTGTGTCCAAATTACTATACATTAATAAAAAGATTTTTTTGGGAAAAAAATGGCTTGGACTCCTGCCAATTTTCGCAACCAGCAGAGGGAAAGCCAACAGCTGGGGACCGATGTTTATAGACTGGGAAGGGGGTAATACCCATGGCACTCCCAGGCTATTAATATCAATTCACAGCTGAATAATTAGCCTTTACTGGCTATTAAAATGGGGGGCCCTAAAAAAATTATGTAGGGTCCCCCTATATTTAATATCTAGCAAAGGCTATGCAGATAGCTGCGGGCTGATATTAATAGGCTGGCAAGGGGCCATAGATACTGCCCCCCAGGCTAAAAACATTAGCTCTCAGCCTCCCAAGAAAATGCGCATCTCTAAGATGCACCAGTTCTGGCACTTAGCCTTGCTCTTCCCACTTGCCCTGTAGCAGTGGCAAGTGGGGTAATAGTTTGCATTGTTAGGTGACATCAAACCCCAAGGTTAGTAATGGAGAGGCATTAATAAGACGCCTATCAATTACTAATCCTATATTTGTATGGTAAATAAAGACACAGCCAGAATAAAGTCTTTTAATTGAAAAAATGGCACAGACTCCTTTAATAATCTTAATTAAACTAAATTCGCCTAATTCCACCGAAGCCCTCGATCTCCGTCTTTCTGATGGTGCTAGCGGGGATCTCACTGAGGTCACCACAGTTCAGCCCAGCTGGGAACACAGCCTCAATGACGTCACTACTAGTCACTGAGGCTGTGCTCACAGCAGCTTATTCACCAGTGGTTTTTAGCTGTGACAGTTGCATCTTGGCACTGTCCAGGTTGAAAACTATTTCTCCCCCAGATGCAGATTACGGTTTGGGACAGAATGATGGACAGGTATGATATATTGTTTTATTAGTTTAATTCTATTACAGGAGATCAAGGGCTTTGTTGGAATTAGACGAGTTTGTAAGTATGGTTTAATTAAGATTATTAAAGGAGCCTGTGTCATTTTTTCAATTAAATGACTTTATTCTGGCTGTGTCTTTATTTACCATACAAACATAGAAATAGTAATGGATAAGTATGTTATTGATGCCTCTCCATTACTAACCTCGGGGCTTGATGTCACCTGACAATACAAAGGTGACATCAAGCCCCCCAACAATTGCACCAATTGCCACCGCTACAGGGCAAGTGGGAAGAGCGAGGCTAAGTGCCAGAATTGGCTCATCTGAAAGATGCGCCTTTTTTGGGGTGGCTGAGAGCTAATGTTTTTAGCCAGGGGGGACAGTATCCATGGCCTTTTCCTAGGCTATTAATATCAGCCTGCAGCTGTCTGCGTAGCTTTTGCTGGTTATTATTTATAGGAGGACCCCATGTGATTTATTTTGGGGGGTCCCCCATTTTAATTACCAGTAAATGCTAAGTATAACTGATATTAATAGCTTGGGAAGCTCCATGGGTATTACCCCTTCCCATGTTATAAATATCTGCCCCACTCGTCAGCTTTCCCTATGTTGGTTACGAAAATTGCGCGGGAACCCATGCCATTTTTTCCCAAAAAATAATCTTTTATTAATTAAATACATGTACAGTAATTTGCAGACACGCTGTACTAATTGTATTTGTCACTGACATCTATGTACTGTATCTACCTATTCTATTTGTATTTACTGTATGTAATCCATCTCTTCTATCCTGTCGACTCCTGCAGTGATTTTACAGAACCCGGCAGATGATTTACCGGCTTTTCTTGTATCTAGCTCTCTATGCAATATAAATAGAGATGAGCGACTTTGCCTTTTTTAGGGTCGACCCGACTTTCGCAAAAGTCAGGTCGAATGAAATCGGCCGACTATAGGGAAAAGTCGGAGGCCGACTGAAACACGAAACCCAATGCAAGTCAATGGGGAAGCAAAGTTGGCAGGGAGTGGAGGACAGTAAACACACCTACAGTGCCCATTTCAATTCCAAAAACATCAATTCTTATTACTGAAGCTTGTCAACCTTAATTTACTTCATAATAATAGTTACGCATTGAAAACTGGGGGTTATTTGGCTAAAGTTGTGGGGGGGTAGGGCTGGCTCCAGGTTTCTGTGTGCCCTGGGCCAAAGAGTGTCAGTGCGCCCCTTTAACACATACCACAACTCATGATGCTCCGATACAGTACAGAAATATAGGTATAGTACAATGACAAATACTTCACTGCTTACATGACATGACTGATGTATTTTAAATTGTACAATAGCTCAAAAAAAGGACAGTATATTACTCCATACAGTATTATGGCCACCACATTGTGCAATATACAGAATAATGAGCGCCATATATTTCTCCATACAGAATAATTGGTCACATATAATGTTCCATACAGTATATGATGAGCTCCACATAACGCTACAGTATATGATGGTCCCTATGGACGATGCTCCAGTGTGTTATGGGCCCAAATAATGCTCCATATATAATGGGCCCCATTTCTAATGCTCCAGTGTATAATGTGCCCCATAGATGCTGCTCCAGTGTCTGATCTGCCCCATTTAGAATGCTCCAGTATATGATGGGCCTCATGGATGATGCTCCAGTGTATGATAGGCCCTAATAATGCTCCATATATAATGGGCTCCATTTCTAATGCTCCAGTGTATAATGGGCCCCCTAAATGCTGCTCCAGTGTCTGATGTCCACCATTTGGAATGCTCCAGTATATGATGGGCCCCATTTTTAATGAACCCAGGCATGGTATGTGAAAAGAGCTCCATGGAGTAATCTGAAGTGTGTGCTGCCGCATCCTTCACTTTTGGTGTGGGTGAAGGACACAAGGAAAGGGGTTGCTCCTGACCAGAAGCCTGCACTGACGACTCAGTGCTTGCATTTTTTGAAACTTCAGAAGAGGAGGCGATAGAGCTGGAGGCTGTTTCAGCAATGTAAGCCAAAAACAGTTCCTGATGCTCCGGCTTTAAATGCAGTCTACCTACTGCCAGAAAATGGAGCCTTACAGGCCTTCCGGAGCTACACCATGACGCAGGCTCAACACCTTCTGTCTTAGCTGCTATTGTGTTTTTGGCACTACCAGCAGATGCACCACCACCACCATCAGTAACAGGTGGCCCCTCACGCCCACATCCATGTCCTCTTCCACCATACTTCCTCATGTTTTGGAACATGGACCCAAAATACAAGCAGATATATGGTACTGTATCAGAAGCGCATAGCTCTATACAGTCTAGGGATAACAGTAAATCTCCATATATATTTTGTGAGTCATACACAGATGCTCACAGGCTCAGTATGGATTACCCAATAAAATAAAAAGTTGAAAAAGGGTACAGTATCACCAGATACAAGGTATATATAGTATAGTGTAAACATTCTGAATCTCCGTATATATTTCAGGAAGCAGACACAAATGCTCTCAGGCCCAGTATGGATTACACAAGAATATGAAAAGCTGTAAATGGGTAATGTAACACAAGCCACAAGCCTACAGCTGTATACAGTGTTGGGGTAATCTTAAATCTCCAAATATATTTCCGGAGTAACAGACAGACGTTCACAGGCTCATTATGGATTACACCAGAATCTAAATAGCAAACAAGGTTACTGTATCAGAAGCGTACAGCTGTATACAGTGTTGGCCAAATTTGAAATCTCGGTATATATTTCCGGAGTCACCTTCAGACGCTCACTAAGTCTGGGTTTGACCATAATAAAAAATGTTGCAAAAAAGGTACTGGATAACAAGATAGCAAGTATATATATTATCGGGTACAATTGAAATCTCTGTATACTTAGTCCCGTAGTCACTCTCAGACGCTTACTCAGTATGGATTTGACGTAATACTAAATGTCGAACAAAGGTACTGTACAACAAGATACAAGTTGTATCGAGTATACGGTAAAAATTGGTATCTCCAATTAACCGTGTATATAGAAGGTATAAACCACACATGCTCACTCACTATGGATGATACCGTAATAAAAAATTTTGAACAAAGGTAGTGTATCAGCACATAACAGGTGTATCCAGTGTAGGGGTAATTGTAAAATTTCCGTCTATACTTCCAGAGTCAGACACAGACACTCACAGGCTCAGTATGTATTACACCAGAATTTAAAAAGTAGAAAAAGGTAAAGGTATTTGAAGCGTACACCAGTATACAGTGTTGTGGTACTTTTAAATCTTCGTGTATATTTCAATCTCAGTAAGCCAGTCCAGACTCTCTGCTGCTGGAAATTACATGGATACAAGTACAGATGGAAAGTCGAGTGTTTGCAGAAATTTGGGAATTACTCATCGCGGGAAAACCTTCCGGTAGATGTTGCAGAGATGATGCTGACCCTCAATTACTGTGTCTGTGGAGATAGCAAAAACGGTTCTTTGTGAAGAAAGGATCACTTTATCACAGTAGAGTGGATCACATCACCGTTACTCGTCTCCATCAAATTGTGATCACAGGGAGAGATGTAGACAAGGTCCTCACTGCCTATCATGATGTGTCTGGTCATTTTGGAGTGCAAAAGACAGAAGCCACAGGCCGTAGGCATTTCTATTGGATTGTGCAATCATATAATCCCTTTAAAAATATGAAACTTTAATAAATTGAGGTAAAAAACACCCCCCTAGTGCAATAACACAATTAACAAACTCTATACAATAATAACCTATGATAGCCCTACACTAGCCTGCTATCCCTTCCTGACAGTGGAGGTTGGCACCCTAAAAGATACGATTTGATGCCCCTACTTTGCAGTAGCTGTCCCAGACACGCCCTAAATGACCCTTATAAACTATAGGTGGGAAAACAATAAGCAAATAAAAGAGATGAAAGATAGTGCTTAATATAATACACAGGCTATTAATGTACAATATATTTATATAAAAGACAGGCTATTACTGTACATGTAAACATAGAGAAACATCTTGTATAACCAAGAGATAGCAGCAAGTCTTGTCTTTTTGGGTATTAATAGACCACAGAAAATATAGATTCCATAAGCTACCAGTAGATAGTGGCAGTCTTGTCTTTTTGGGTATGAATAGACTTCAGAAAACATAGATTCCATATGCATTTTCAAATAAAGCAAAAAAAAACCTCTCTGTAGTAAAATCAGACAAGCACAGACAAGAGGTAAAAAATAGCGTGGTTCAATAAAGGAACATCAGAATTATATCCATATTGGTTCCCATAGAAGGCAATGGATGATACCTTTTGCCATAAAAAAAAAAAATTATGCTGGACATTCAGCAGCTGCAAATGGTGGAATTGGGCAAGTCCGAGGAAGAGGACAAAATCGAGGCAGTTTTCTGGCAACCTATGTGTCATCAGGGGAAGGTGGGACAAAATCCTTTGAAACCTACGCATGGTTCATTTTAATGAAGGTTAGAGCATCAACATTTTGCGTCGACAGATGGGTCCTTTTTTCTGTCAGGATTGATCCAGCAGCATTGAAGACTCTTTCAGATAACACACTAGCAGCAGGGCAAGCGAGCTCCTGTAAGGCATATTGTGCCAATTCAGGCCAGGTGTCCAGTTTACAGGCCCAATAGTCAAAGGGGAATGACCTGTGAGGGAGAACATCGATATGGGAGAAGTAGTTTGTAACCATAGTTGACAACTGCTGTCTCCTGTCACTTTTAATCGATGCAGTATTAGCAGTCGTGTGAGCGGTACTTGAGAAATCAGTCCACAACTTGGTCATGAAACCCCTGTCTCCAACGCCACTTCGGCTGTGTGCACCACGAACACCCCTTCCATTGTGCCAACTACGGCTCGTGGGAGAACCAGCACCACTGCTGTGTGCTGGGAAAGCCTCAAACAAAGTTGCTTGTTTGCTTGTTTTACCAGAGTTGCTTGTTTGTTAGCCAATATTATCTCTAGGTTCTCCTGTGGCATGATGTTGTGTAATTTGCCTTTGTAGCATGGATCGAGGATGCTGGCTAGCAAGTAGTTGTCATCCTTCATCATTTTGGCAATGCGGGGGTCCCTCTTTAGGATCCGCAAGGCATAATCGCACATGTGGGCCAATGTTCCCGGTGTCAATAGTGCACTGCCACTGTTGGGTGGAGGAGCACTTTCTGGCAAATCCACATCCCTACAGTCACGCACAAACCCTGTACCTGACCTTGGAATGCCAACATTTTCTCTTGCCCCCTGAGAAGCATCCTCCTGCCCAAAATAATCATCCCCCTCATCCTCCTCCTCCTCCTCTTCCTCTACCTTGTCAAGGACAGTTCCCTGACCAGACAATGGTTGACTGTCAGCAAGGCTTCCCTGTTCCTCCTCCTGTTCCTCCTCCTCTGCTGCAGTTGCCAGATCCTTAATGTGCATCAAACTTTGCATGAGCAGACGTATAAGTGGGATGCTCATGCTTATGATGGCGTCATCTGCGTTTACCAGCCGTGTGCATTCCTCAAAACACTGAAGGACTTTACAGAGGTCTTTCAGCTTTGACCACTGCACACCCGACAATTCCATGTCTTCCCTCAAACTGCCTGCCCGTGTATCCTCCCACAAATGCATTACAGCCTGCCTCTGTTCGCACAGCCTCTCAACCATGTGCAGGGTGGAGTTCCACCTTGTTGCAACGTCTATGATTAGGCGGTGCTTGGGGAGGTGGTGCAATCGCTGCAGCTTCTGCATACGACTGGAGTGTATGGCCAAGCGACGCATGTGCGAGCACAGTCTTCGCACTTTATGGAGCAGGGATGTTAACTCTGGATAATTATTAAGGAAGCAGTGCACCACCAGGTTCAAAGTGTGAGCCGGCAAGGTATGTGTGTGAGTTTTGCAAGGGCTATGGCTGCCACAAAATTATGGCCGTTATCACTGACTGCCTTGCCTGGCTCAAGATGTAGACTGCCCAGCCATGACACAGTTTGTCGCTGCAAGTAGTCGGCCAGTACCTCTGCGGTGTGTCTGTTGTCGCCCAAAGACATCATCTTTAACACAGCCTGCTGACGCTTACCACTACCTGTTCGATAGTGGGACACCTCATGTGCAACACTGCCAGCTGCGGATGGAGTGCTCGTGCGACTGCGCTCTGTGGACGAGCTTTCGCTTATGGAGGAGGAGGGTCGAAAGCTTACAGCCAACTGTTTCCTTTATCATGGGCTAGGCAGCACTGTTCCACCGCCGCTATCCCCTGTGGAGTCTGCATCCACCACATTAACCCAGTGCGCAGTGATGGACACGCAACGGCACTGGCCATGCCTACTGGACCATGCATCTGTTGTGAGGTGCACCTTTCCACTCACTGATTGCTTGAGTGCATGGACAATGCGGTCTTTCACATGCAGGTTGAGGGCTGGGATGGCTTTTCGAGAAAAGAAGTGCCGACTGGGTAGGTCATAGCGTGGGACTGTGTATGCCATGAGCTCGCGGAAAGCTTCCCTTTCAACCAACGGTAGGGCATCATCTCTAATAAGATTAGTTTGGCAATGTAGGCATTCAAACACAGTGTACGCAGATGAGAGGATGAGTGCTTTCTTGCCCTACTCAGAGTGTCTGGTAGGGTGAGCTGGACTGGAGAGCTGCATATGGGGTAAGTAGCAGTGGACCGGATGGAGTGAGAGGGGGTTGGTGATGGTATTGGTGGTGAAGGGCTAGATTCAGTGTTGTGTTGCAAAACCATTGTGATTCCCTGAGTGCCTTGGCCTTGTGACGACACCTCAACATTTAGTGCTGGTGGTGTGCTTAATGGTGGTGGTGGTCTTACAGTGGGGGAAGCGATGGAGCATTGCTGGCTACCTTCAGTTGGAGCAGGTGCACATGTACTACCTGAGCTTTTGTAGTCCGTCCACGCTTGCAAGTGCATGTTGGTTAAATGTCTAAGCATGCAACTGGTATTCAAATTTCTGAGTTGTTTACCTCAGCTAAAGGTCCTTCCGGACTTCTTACAGGTAACCTTTGCCTCATCAGTAGGATTTTGGACAAAGAAGTGCCACACTGCACTCTTCCTACTATGGTATACATTTTCTGGCCTTGCACACTGTGCTAAGTTGACCGTCTGGCCAAGTTGTCCTGCAACTCTTTTAGTTTTTGGTCCACGTTTTTGGACAGCTACGGGCCTGCCAGAAAACCGCTGCTGCAATGTCAATGCCTGCTGCGGATCCTTCTCCTTATCTGACCTATTGCCAGCGCCACCCTCCTCCCCCAATGGATGCCAATCCGGGTCAAGAACAGGGTCATCCATCACCTCCTCTTCAAAGTCATCTGCACCTTCCTCTTTACCTTCCTCTGTGTCACCGTGTAAGGTGGTATAGAATGCGGGAAGGGGCACATAAATTTCATCAAGGTCAGATTCTGGCTCAGTAGACTGTGAGGGCAATGTACCAGCAGAATCATCTAGCAGTGGCTGTGCATCAGTGCACTCCATGTCAGATTCATCTTGGACTGGGGAATTCAGGATTTGACTGGATAACCCAGGCATGGTATGTGAAAAGAGTTCCATAGAGTAATGTGAAGTTTGGGCTGCCGCATCCTTAACTTTTGGTGGGGGTGAAGGACACAAGGAAAGGTGTTTTCCCTGACCAGAACCCTGCAATGACGGCTCCATGCTTGCAGGTTTCGAACGTTCCAAAAAGGAGGCAATAGAGCTGGTGGCTGTTTCAGCAATGTACGCCAAAACCTGTTCCTGATGCTACGGCTTTAAAAGCGGTTTTCCTACTCCAAGAAAAGGGAACCTTACAGTCCTTCTTGGGCCAGACGATGATGCAGGCTCAACACCTCCTGCCTTAGCTGCTATTGTGCTTTTGCTAGAACCAGCCGATGCACCACCACCATCAGTACCAGCAGCGGCCCCCTACCCACATCCGCGGCCTCTTCCACCATGCTTCCTCATGTTTGGGAAAATGTACTAAAAATACCAGCAGAGAGATGGTACTGTATGAGGAGCGTCCAGCTGTGTAAGGTGTATTAAAAAAATTAAATCTAAGTATATATTTTGTTAGTCACAGACACTCTCCCAGTATGTATTTGACCGTAATCCAACAAGCAGATATACGGTACTGTATCAGAAGTGTACAGCTGTATACGTTTTTTGTGTAACTAACAATCTCCGTATATGTATTTACGGAGTGTCACGCACACATGCTGACTCTGTATAGATGTGACTGTAATGCGAACAACAGATATACAATACTGTTTGAGAATCGGACAGCTCAATACGGTGTATGGAGAAATGGAAATGTCCGTATATGTATTTACGGAGTGTCACACACACACACTGACTCTGTATAGATGTGACTGTAATGCGAACAGCAGATATACAATACAGTTTGAGAATCGGACAGCTCAATACGGTGTATGGAGAAATGGAAATGTCCGTATATGTATTTACGGAGTGTCACACACACACGCTGACTCTGTATAGATGTGACCGTAATGCAAACGGCAGATATACAATACTGTTTGAGGATCGGACAGCTCTATACGGTGTATGTATGGAAAATTGTAAATCTCTGTCTATTTTTATATGGAGTGACACACGCTGTCTCTGTATAGTTTTGACCGTAATCAAACAGCAGATATATGAAACTGTTTGAAAAGCGGACAGCTCTATATGGTGTAGGTCTGGAAAAATGGAAAATCTCCTCTGTTTTTCCAGAGTCACACACAGATAGCTTGCATTTGTCCGTGATACCAGCTGATACATGGTAGTGTGTGAGGAGCATACACCGCTATACGGTGTGTGAAAAAATGAATGCTCGGTAACTCACCAGAACAAAATAATAAAAGTTGGAGTGCTTTGAAAAAAGCAGTTTGAACAGCAGTGTTCACACAGCAATGCAGCTATCAGGTAGCCTTAAAAGGCAGCCTAATCACTACCAGCGCTACTGCACACAACAAAATTCCTCCCCTTTCACTGCACACTAACTGTACAGTGAAAAGCGCTATCAGCAGAAGCTATTTTTTTTCTTCCCTGCCTAACGCTCTCCCTATTCAGAATCAGCAGCAGCACCTCTCCCTATTCTAAAATCGGCAGAAGTAAGATGGCGGTCACGGCCTTTTATAACCACTGTGACGCCACACAAAGCCAGCCAATCACTTCAATGTCCTTCTCTAAGATGGTGGTGGCCACTGCCCATGTCATCTCGTTGCCCACAGTGTGCGTCCTCCATCATTGGCTGAGAAAAGCCGCTGGAAGCATTATTTGAAACGCATCTTTGGCGCTCGGGTCGGCGACCTCATGGCCGACCTCACGCTATGGTCGGGTTTCGATCGGCGAAACCCGACTTTAGCTAAAGTCGGCGACTTTTGAATTTAACTGACCCGTTTCACTCAACTCTAAATATAAATACAGAGTGGGCCATTTATATGGATACATCTAAATAAAATGGGAATGGTTGGTGACCCAGATTGGCGCTCTGAATTTGCAGAATGGGCAAGACAAAAGTTGGAACAGGACCCTCAGATTACACAGAACATTATGTTCAGTGATGAGGTAAACTTTTTGGGTGGGCCATTTATATGGATAATGTGACGTCTGTCAGTTGCGAGTCTGATCCGCACGTAAGACAGCATCCCGAAAGACCCCGAGATCCCTTTACAGGGATCTGGAATTACAGCAGAGCCCAAGAGGTAGCTGCCTATGAGAGCAGTGGACCGGAGCAGGACGGTCGCCAGGAAGGGACTTAAAACCGGGACCGAAAGCGTAGTCAGCAGTCAAAAGTCATAAAGCGGGAGAGCAGCAAAGGTACAAAATCGGCAGGCTGTAGCAGAGTCAAAATCCAGGCTGAGGTCAGAGTTAAAAAACCGGGCAGGCAGCAGAGGTACAAAATGGGCAGTGTTGTGAATTCGCTTTCTGGCCTACCTCTGGTTACTAGTGAAGATAGTGGAGCTGGTTATATTGACAGAGGGGTCACGAGTTCTCTTTCTGGGCTCCCTCTAGTGATTACTGGAGGTAATGGAGCTTAGCTAATTAACAGAGGTCTGCCACCTGATAATGAGGAGGATGACTGGAGATCTGGAGTTTCTGACTGGATTTAAGACAGCCGACTCCCTCTATCCCTGCTGGTGCTTTTTTCCTGCCTCCTGAGGTCTTAGTTTCCAGCTCAGTCCCTGCATGCTCAGCTAAGTGTTCTTTTGCTATTGTTCACATTTGATCTGGTTTTGTCTATTTCAGTTTTGTGTGGTCAACAGCTCTGGCTGGGGCTGTGCTGAATTTCCATCTTTATGTTACTGCTTGTGCCAGTTTATTTTTGTCCCTTTAGATTGGCCTATTTTTGCTCTGCTTTCAGAATATACCAGAGTGCTGATATAGTGGGCGAAATCTAGTTACTTCAGTATTTTTTCTATCAGACGTGTTAGGCATTTTTTGCAGGGTTTTTTGCGTGATTGCAGACAGAGTCTTTCCTTTCCTGTCCTGTCTAGTGAGAGTGGGCCCCATCGTTTGCTCAGTCTATTTTCCTACCTGCTTTTGTGTTTTCATCTTGTCTCACCGACAATATATGTTTGTGTTAGGGATGGCGGAACACACTAAATATTGAATAACAGAAAGTGCATTTGCCGCCCGGGGTCCACCGTGCAGAGGAGTTAAACTGCTGCTATATAATGGCAGACGCGCTATATGGCGGTATAGCACACACGGGTTATACGTCACCCGATGTGCGCTGGCGAGCTGTTAACCTCACAGAGACGCCTAAAACAAATGCCAAGCCTGTTGACCTCATAGGTCTCAGCGGTGTGCACACACGGTATACAGTCACAGGACTAGTCCCAAGACTCATGGTCAATGTCCGTCTAGACCTACCGTGCATGCGGCATTGCTACCGTGGACGCCAATAAGTGCTGCTGACTGCAGCGCGGCGACCAACTCAGCCGCCACACGACAATGCCCAAGAGGGGGTGCACTGTCAGACGCTAGTGCTGTAAGATGTGAACTGTGGCCTGTAGTGTGCCACTGACTGGTGCTGACTCTATGACTAAGTCTCTATCCACACACGTAATATCAGAGGGAGGGGATCTTAATGAGTCATTCGCAGGCACATGCATTCATCATCATTCACACAGATAGCAATTAGAGTCTATACTAGCGCATGGACGAGCGGCCATGCGGGCCTTTTATAGCTGTGCACTTCCGGGACCTTCCAGATCTCTGAGATGGACCAATCAGATCAGGAGATGGACCTGAGCACGTGACTCCCGATCTCCACTGGGAGATCGTCTTGTGAAAATGCCCAGTAGCGCGGCGAGAGGGCTTAGCCTATGGAGTGGCTTGCTGCAGAGGAGCCTGCGCTACCATTGCTGGTCCAGAGGTGGCAGCAACAACCAGACCCAGAGAACTGGTCTGAGCAGGGCGTCTGGATTGCCGAGATTGCTGTGCTGGTCCCTGAGAGGTCGGAGGGGAATGGGAGACCGCTGGCTGCATGGCTCTGGATTCCTGCTGTGCAGCTGCAGGAACCAGATGCCTAACATTACCCCCCTCCTAAGGCCCCCCCTCTGAGCCTCGCTACGCTCAAAGGCCGCGATCAGGAGCAGAGTGTGGATGTTCTCCACTGGCTCCCAGGTCCGGGCCTCTGGAACATGACCCTTCCAGTCCACCAAATAAATTTTTTTGCCACGCACAATCCTGCGTCCCACAATGGCATTAACCTCTAACTCATCTGAAGACAAGTCTGATGAGCCGGCAGATGACTAGGAGAACCGGGCCATGTGAACAGGTTTGAGAAGGGACACGTGGAAGACGTCAGAGATGGCCAAATGTAGTGGGAGAGCCAGGCGGTACACCACTGAGCTGATTCGCTCCAGAACCTTAAAAGGTCCGATGTATCGCAGCGCGAACTTGGTAGACTCGGCCCGCAGCTTGATATTTCGAGCAGAGAACCACACCAAGTCGCCGGGGGAAAAGGTTGGAACGGGACGCCGATGTGTGTCGGCGGATGCCCTCATTCTTTCTTTATTGGCTCGAATAGCATCTTGGGTGCGATCCCAAATGTCTCGAGCCTCCACCGCCCAGTCTGCCACCCTGGAATCAGTGGAGGACACTGGCATCGGGACAGGGACGCGTGGATGCTGGCCGTAATTAAGAAGAAGCGGCATCTGACCAGTGGAATCAGCCACTGCATTATTCAGGGCAAATTCAGCCCATGGTAGCAAGGATGCCCAGTCATCCTGCCTGGCAGAGACAAAATGCCGCAGGTACACGACCAAGGTTTGATTGGCTCTCTCAACCAACCAACCCGTTCGTCTCGGGGTGATAAGCGGAGGACAGCTTTAGCTCAATGCTGAGTAGGCTGCAGAGCTCCTTCCAAAACCGGGGAGCAAATTGGGGACCTCGGTCACTGACAATTTTGTCCGGCATGCCATGCAAACGGAATACATGTTTTATGAACAGTGTGGCAAGACCATGAGTGGAAGGCAACCGCGCGAGTGGCACCAGATGCACCATTTTAGAAAAATGGTCGGTGACTACCCAGATGACCGTACTGCCACCAGACTTGGGCAGGCCAACCACGAAATCCATGCCAACCATCTCCCAAGGTCTGTTTGCCACCAGCAGAGGATACAATAACCCAGCCGGCCTCTGTCTAGAGGACCTGTTCGGCGTACACGAGACTCATGCCTGTATGTATTCCTTCGTGTCTCGAGCCATGTGAGGCCACCAATAAGACCTTGCCAGGAGTTCTGTGGTCCGCTTATTGCTGAAGTGACCACCTACCCTGGACATGTGTGCCCATGCGAGAACCTGCGGCCGTAGCTGAGGAGGGACAAAGGTCTCGCCCGGCGGCACTGACTCGAGAGCAACTGGAGCCACTGACCTAAAACTCTCAGTAGGGAGAATTAGCTGAGGCTCTGCCTCCTCTTCCTCCACTGAAACCACCGAGTGCGAGAGAGCATCCGCACGGACGTTCTTCTCTCCACAGAGATAGTGCAAGGTGAAGCGGAAGCGGGAGAAGAAGAGCGACCACCTAGCTTGACGAGAGTTCCAGCGCTGGGCCGTTTGTAAACAGACCAGATTTTTATAGGCCGTATTCACCTGGAAGGGAAACCAGGCTCCCTCCAGGAGATGTCTCCACTCGGAAAAGGCCAATTTCATTGCCAGCAGCTCCCTGTCCCCGATGGAGTAGTTCTTCTCCGCCGGTGAGAAGGTCTTAGAGAAGAAGAAGCAGGGATGCTTCCGACCTTGAGCATCCTTCTGGAACAGGACTGCTCCTTCGCCGACGGAAGAAGCATCTACCTCTAGGATAAAAGGTTTATCCACATCAGGACGGTGTAAGATGGGAGCACCAGCAAAATGGGATTTTAGAGACAAGAAGGCCTTGGAGACTTGTTCAGACCAAGCCTTAGGATTAGCTCCTTTCTTTGTGAGAGCAACCAGAGGAGCTACCAGTGTGGAGAAGTGGGGGATGAACTGACGATAATAGTTGACAAACCCCAAAAAGCACTGCACTGCTTTGAGTGAATGTGGTTCCTGCCAGTCCACTACCGCTTGCAGTTTGGCCAGATGGATAGCCAACCCCTGGGATGACATGATGTAGCCCAGGAACGGCAAGGACTCCTGCTCAAACTGACACTTCTCCAGCTTGGCGAAAAGAGAGTTCGCCCGCAGACGTGTTATGAATGAGTCACCGTAGGAGGCAAAAACAGAAATACTAGCTAAGTCCAGAAAACCAGAGAAGTTGGCAGCTATCGGATTGCAGACCCCTGAACCTAACAACAACAACTAGCAGTAGCCGTGGGGGGTTCCTACGGTGCCCTAGACCCCTCAATCACAGCCGGAGAACTACATAGCCTAAAGACAGAAAGGGAAATCTAAACTGCCCCAGAGCAGACCCCAAAGCAATAGGCAGCCCCCAACATATAATGACGGTGAAGCAAGATGAAAAAACACTCACACAGATAGAAAGATAGGCTGAGCAAATGATGAGGCCCAAGCTAACTAAATAGGACAGGATAGAAAAGCTGCTGTCTGCAATCCGCCAAAACCCTCTCAAAACAAGAGCCAACAGACTGATAGGGAAAAAAGCCCTGAAGACGCTAGGCTTCAAAAAGACTATATCAGTACTCAGGTATTTTCTGAAGACAGAGCAAAAAGGAATTCAGCTCACCCAGCAGGGAAAGGCAGAAATCCAGAAAAACAAGGCAAAACAAAACCAAAACACAAATGCAAAAAGCAGAGCAGAAAACTTAGCTTTTGAGGAGCAGGAATCAGACTGGTCTCCAAGAATCCCTCAGAGAAATCACCCGCAAGGCAGAAGGGCGTCGGCTGCCTTATATCCATTCAGCAATTCCAGTCACCCAGTCATCATCATTCTGCTCAGGTGCTTTGTAATCAGCCTCACTACCTTCCTTCACCAGAAAAGGGAGTTCATCAGACCTCAATGGTGAAGGGGAAAATGAACTCACAACAGTACCTCCCCCTTGAGGAGGGGTCACCGAACCCTCATCCACGCCACCAGGGTGAGCCCGATTAAAGGCACGCACCAATCTTTTGGCATGAATATCAGAGGCAGAGACCCAGGAATTATCCTCCTGACCATAACCCTTCCACTTAACCAAATACTGGAGTCTCCGTCTAGCCAGACAGGAATCCAGTATCTTCTCTACCTCATATTCCATGTTACCTTCAACTAATACAGGGTCCGGAGGTGCCACCCCAGGAACAACTGGTTCAACAAACCTCTTCAACAAGGACTTATGAAACACATTATGGATTTTAAATGTGACAGGAAGAGCCAAACGAAAAGAGACCGGATTAATAATCTCCAAAATCTTGTACGGTCCAATAAATCTAGGCTTAAACTTAGGAGAAGCCACCTTCATAGCGATATTTTTTGATGATAACCAAACCATATCACCAACCTTAAACTGGGGACCAATGGTCCTATGTCGGTTGGAAAACCGCTGGGCCTTTTCCTGGGAGAGAGATAACTTATCCACCACTTGGTCCCAGATCTGGTGCATTCTCTCCACCACAGTGTCAACACCTGGGCAGGCAGAAGGCTCCACCTGCCCTGAAGAAAATCAAGGATGAAACCCAAAGTTACAAAAAAAAAAGGTGACATCAAAGTGGCAGAACTAGCTCTATTATTTAAAGCAAATTCGGCCAAGGGCAAAAATGAAACCCAATCATCCTGATCAGCGGAAATAAAACATCTCAAATACGACTCCAAGGTCTGGTTTGTTCTCTCCGTCTGCCCATTGGTCTGAGGGTGAAAAGCAGAGGAGAAGGACAACTGAATTCCCAGCTTGGAACAGAAAGTCCTCCAAAATCTAGACACAAACTGAACTCCTCTGTCAGATACAATGTTCTCAGGAATCCCGTGTAAGCGAACCACCTGTTGCAAAAACAGGGGCACCAACTCAGAGGAAGATGGCAACTTAGGGAGTGGTACAAGATGAACCATCTTAGAGAACCTATCACAAATCACCCAAATAACAGTCATTCTTTGAGAGACAGGCATATCAGAGATGAAATCCATTGAAATATGGGTCCATGGCCTCCTGGGGACCGGCAAAGGCATCAACAACCCACTAGAGCGAGAACAAGGTTTAGACCGGGAGCAAGTCCCACAGGACTGCACAAAATTCCTGACATCACGAGACAAGGCGGGCCACCAAAAAGACCGACTCACCAGATCTCTAGTACCAAAAATACCTGGATGACCAGCCAATGCAGAGCAATGAACTTCAGACATCACTCTCTTCTTCCACTGGTCAGGAACATACAACTTTCCACTGGGACAACGCTCAGGTTTGTCCTCCTGGAACTCTTCCAGAGCACGTCTCAAATCGGGCGAGATGGCAGAAAGAACTACCCCTTCGTCTAAGATGGTAGCAGGCTTGGTCACCACAGGAGAATCAGCAAAGAAGCTCCTAGAGAGGGCGTCTGCCTTGACATTCTTAGTGCCCGGAAGAAAAGAGACCACAAAATCAAAACGTGTAAAAAACAAGGCCCACCTAGCCTGTCTAGGGTTCAAGCGTTTGGCCGACTCCAGGTAGATCAAATTCTTGTGGTCGGTGAGGACCACGACTTGGTGTTTAGCTCCCTCCAACCAATGTCTCCACTAGTGTTGAGCATTCCGATACCGCAAGTATCGGGTATCGGCCGATACTTGCTGTATCGGAATTCCGATACCGACTTCCGATATTTTTTCAATATCGGAAGTCGGCATCGGAATCGGATGTTCAAAGTTGATTGACAGCCTGACGTCATCATGATGCGCGGTGTGTGCGCATCATGATGCGCCGTCATTTCGGGCCTTCCGGGGGTCTCTGCCGGCCTGCCGGGGGGCTGTGCCGGCCTGCCGGGGGGCTGTGTGGACTGCCCGGGGTCTGTACCGGCCTGCCGGGGGGCTGTGCCGGCCTGCTGGTGGTCCGTGCACCCTGTGGGGGTCTGTACCGGCCTGCTGGGGGGCTGTGCTGGCCTGCCGGTGGTCTGTGCACCCTGTGGGGGTCTGTACCGGCCTGCCGGGGGGCTGTGCCGGCCTGCCGGGGGGCTGTGCTGATGTCCGGGGGTCTGTGCAAGCATCGTCCGATGGGACTACAAGTCCCATCTGGCGATGCCTGCTACCATGACAGTGATTGACACATTAGCCAATGATGGGACAGTAGTAGTCCCATCATCCGGCTAATGTGTTAAATGTTAAAAAAAAAAAAAATACTACATACATACTACATACATACTACATGCATGCTACATACATACTACATGCTACATACATACTACATACATACTACATACATACTACATAACACATATATACTACATACATACTACATACATACTACATACATACTACATACATACTACATGCATGCTACATACATACTACATGCTACATACATACTACATATATACTACATGCATGCTACATACATACTACATGCTACATACATACTACATACATACTACATACATACTACACGCATGCTACATACTACATGCTACATACATACTACATATATACTACATGCATGCTACATACATACTACATGCTACATACATACTACATACATACTACATACATACTACATGCATGCTACATACATACTACATGCTACATACATACTACATATATACTACATGCATGCTACATACATACTACATGCTACATACATACTACATACATACTACATACATACTACATGCTACATACATACCACATACATACTACATACATACTACATGCTACATACATACTACATATATACTACATGCATGCTACATACATACTACATGCTACATACATACCACATACATACTACATATATACTACATGCATGCTACATACATACTGCATGCTACATGCATGCTACATACATACTACATACATACTACATGCTACATACATACCACATATATACTACATACATACTACATACAATACATTCATACAATACATACATAGACATACAGTACATATAACATAGAGTAACATACTTACCAATACTTGTCACATTGTTCCCCGAAGCCATTGTCTTTTACAGAATAAATATTAACATAACAAACCACAAAAATACTCACCCATGATCCGAAGCAGTCCACGAGTGTGTCCCACGACGATCTTGGGTAGAGAACTGCAGCATCAGCTGTTGCTGCCGTTCTCTACGGGCTGCAGGAATCCAATGACGGAAGGTAGGTATCCTTCCGCACTGTATTCCTCCGCCACTTAAAAAAAAAAAGTCCCTAGTCTCACTTTATGCCATGACATAAAGTGAGACTAGGGACTTTTTTTTTTTTTAAGTGGCGGAGGAATACAGTGCGGAAGGATACCTACCTTCCGTCATTGGATTCCTGCAGCCCGTAGAGAACGGCAGCAACAGCTGATGCTGCAGTTCTCTACCCAAGATCGTCGTGGGACACACTCGTGGACTGCTTCGGATCGTGGGTGAGTATTTTTGTGGTTTGTTATGTTAATATTTATTCCGTAAAAGACAATGGCTTCGGGGAACAATGTGACAAGTATTGGTAAGTATGTTACTCTATGTTATATGTACTGTATGTCTATGTATGTATTGTATGAATGTATTGTATGTAGTATGTATGTAGTATATATGTGGTATGTATGTAGCATGTAGTATGTATGTAGCATGCATGTAGTATATATGTAGTATGTATGTAGCATGTAGTATGTATGTAGTATGTATGTAGTATGTATGTGGTATGTATGTAGCATGTAGCATGCATGTAGTATGTATGTAGTATATATGTGGTATGTATGTAGCATGTAGTATGTATGTAGCATGCAGTATGTATGTAGCATGCATGTAGTATATATGTAGTATGTATGTAGCATATATGTAGTATGTATGTAGCATGTAGTATGTATGTAGCATGCAGTATGTATGTAGCATGCATGTAGTATATATGTAGTATGTATGTAGCATATAGTATATATGTAGCATGCATGTAGTACATATGTAGTATGTATGTAGCATATATGTAGTATGTATGTAGCATGTAGTATGTATGTAGCATGCAGTATGTATGTAGCATGCATGTAGTATATATGTAGTATGTATGTAGCATATATGTAGTATGTATGTAGCATATAGTATATATGTAGTATGCATGTAGTATATATGTAGTATGTATGTTGCATGTAGTATATATGTAGTATGTATGTAGCATGTAGTATGTATGTAGTATGTATGTGGTATGTATGTAGCATGTAGCATGTATGTAGCATGCAGTATGTATGTAGCATGCATGTAGTATATATGTAGTATGTATGTAGCATATATGTAGTATGTATGTATGTAGCATGTAGTATATATGTAGTATGTATGTTGCATGTAGTATATATGTAGTATGTATGTTGCATGTAGTATATATGTAGTATGAATGTAGCATGTATGTAGTATGCATGTTGTATGTATGTAGCATGTAATTTTTTTTTTTTTTTACATTCAACACATTAGCCGGATGATGGGACTACTACTGTCCCATCATTGGCTAATGTGTCAATCACTGTCATGGTAGCAGGCATCGCCCGATGGGACTTGTAGTCCCATCGGACGATGCCTGCACAGACCCCCGAAGCCTGCACAGCCCCCCGGAGCCTGCACAGCCCCCCGGCAGGCCGGCACAGCCCCCCGGCAGGCCGGCACAGCCCACCGGAGCCTGCACAGCCCCCCGGCAGGCCGGCACAGACCACCGGAGCCTGCACTGACCCCCTGGCAGGCCGGCACAGCCCCCCGAAAGGCCCGTACAGATCCCAGAGAGGCTGTACAAGGGAAAAACAGGATTTTTCTTATTCCGATACCGGAAGTCCCATAGACTTGAATGGGACTTCCGGTATCGGAATCGGCGATACCGATACTTTTTTTTAAGATCGGCCGATCCATTCCGATCCGATACTTTGAAGTATCGGACGGTATCGCTCAACTCTAGTCTCCACTCCTCAAATGCCCATTTCATGGCTAACAGTTCCCGATTCCCCACATCATAGTTACATTCAGATGGAGAGAACTTTCGGGAAAAGAAAGCACAGGGATTCATTTTAGATGTTACAGGATCCTTTTGGGACAAAACAGCTCCTGCCCCAATCTCAGAAGCGTCCACCTCTACCTGGAACGGGAGTGAGACATCAGGTTGCCGCAAAACCGGGGCAGAAGTGAATCTTCGCTTCAGCTCCTGAAAGGAAGAAACAGCCTCTGGAGACCAATTCAACACATCAGCACCCTTCTTAGTCAGATCAGTCAATGGCTTGGCAATACTAGAAAATTTTGCTATAAATTTCCGATAAAAATTAGCAAAACCCAAAAACTTCTGGAGGGCCTTCAAAGAAGTGGGCTGAACCCAATCATAAATGGCCTGTACCTTGGCCGGGTCCATTTCAATAGTTGACGGAGACAAAATAAATCCCAAAAATGAAATCCTCGGTACCTCAAAAAGGCATTTCGATTCTTTGACATACAGGGAATTCTCCCTCAAGATCCGGAACACAGTCCGAATATGTTCCACATGAGAATCCCAATCCTTGGAGAAGATCAAAATATCATCCAGATAGATAATCAAAAATTTATCCACAAAGTCTCGGAAAATGTCGTTCATGAAGCACTGGAAGACAGAAGGGGCATTAGTGAGCCCAAAAGGCATCACCAGGTACTCAAAATGTCCCTCCGGAGTATTAAACGCCGTCTTCCATTCATCCCCATGCTTAATGCGGATAAGATTATACGCCCCCCTGAGGTCAAGCTTGGTAAACCAGCAAGCACCTTTAACTCTGGAGAATAGATCCAAAATCAGGGGTAACGGATACTGATATTTAATAGTAATTTTGTTGAGGGCACGATAATCAATACAAGGCCATAATGAACCATCCTTTTTGGCCACGAAAAAAAACCCAGCACCTAAGGGTGAAGAGGATGGTCTAATATGACCCTTCTCCAACACCTCCTTAATATAGGATCGCATAGCCTCGTGCTCGGGTACAGATAAATTGAAGAGCCGACCCTTGGGAAATTTACACCCCGGGCTCAGTTCAATTGCACAGTCATAACTCCTATGAGGAGGCAAAGACGCAGACTCATTCTCACTAAATACATAATAAAAGTCTGCCAAATAGTCAGGAACATCATGCGACTGAGGAGAGGTGGAAAAAACCGGAGCCTCACTAAGGGCACACCGACAACCCCAACTCACCACAGACACAGATTTCCAATCCAAAACTGGGTTATGAATTTGCAACCAGGGAAACCCCAGAACAATGGTATCATGCAAATTATGCAACACCAAAAATCTGCAATTTTCCTGATGGTCTGGGGCGACCCGCATTACCACCTGGGTCCAAAACTGAGGTTTATTTTTCACCAAAGGAGTAGCGTCAATCCCCCTCAAAGGGATAGGCGTCCGCAGAGGTGTCATCGGAAATCCACAACGTTTAGCAAAATCCAAGTCCATTAGGTTCAGGGGTGCTCCCGAATCCACAAAAGCCTTGGCGGAAAATGTGGACAGGGAGCAGATCAGAGTAATTGCCAGAAGAAACTTAGGTTGGACACCACCCACAGAAAACGTGTGTGCAAAACGTTTCTCTCGTTTAGGACAGACAGAAATAATATGCGAGGCATCTCCACAAAAAAAACAAAGCTTATTACGCCTTCTGAACTCCTGACATTGCTCCCTGGACAAATCTCTATCACATTGCATAGGTTCACACACTTGTTCAACAGGTGGCAACACCTCTCGTGCAGTCCTGCATTCACGTAAACGCCGATCAACCTGAATGGCTAATGACATAGAATCGTCAAGACCAGAGGGAACAGGAAATCCCACCATAGTATCTTTTACAGTTTCTGACAAACCCTTCCGAAAGAGAGCTGCCAAGGCATTATCATTCCAGGTAGTGAGGACCGCCCACTTTCGGAATTTTTGACAGTACAGTTCTGCAGAATCTCGACCCTGGCTCAATGCCAACAGGGTCTTTTCAGCCTGATCAATAGCATTAGGTTCGTCATACAATAACCCCAAGGCTTGAAAAAATGCGTTCACATTAGTCAGAATAGGATCATCTGGTTTCAAAGAAAACGTCCAATCCTGGGGATCGCCACGCAGCAAAGAGATGACAATTTTAACCTGCTGCGCGGAGCTCCCTTCCGAGTTAGGCTTCAAGGCAAAAAATAATTTACAATTATTTTTGAAATTCAAAAACTTAGACCGATCCCCAAAAAAAAAAACAGGAGTAGGGATTTAGTTTGGTTCAGCAGCATGTGAATGGGCAAGGTATGTGGAAATTCCCCGCACTTCTGCAGCGAGCTGCTCCACATGATCAGACAATTGCTTTATCTCCATTGAGAGAAAAAAAAATTCCCCCTACGGCCTCAGAGATATAGAGGAAAAAATATACACACTTTTTTTTTTTTTTTATTTACAATTCTTTCCTGCTATTGAGTACCCTAGGATCTGCGGTATGGCGGGTGATTCTGTTATGAATGAGTCACCGTAGGAGGCAAAAACAGAAATACTAGCTAAGTCCAGAAAACCAGAGAAGTTGGCAGCTATCTGATTGCAGACCCCTGAACCTAACAACAACAACTAGCAGTAGCCGTGGGGGGTTCCTACGTTGCCCTAGACCCCTCGATCACAGCCGGAGAACTACAAAGCCTAAAGACAGAAAGGGAAATCTAAACTGCCCCAGAGCAGACCCCAAAGCAATAGGCAGCCCCTAACATATAATGACGGTGAAGCAAGATGAAAAAACACTCACACAGATAGAAAGATAGGCTGAGCAAATGATGGGGCCCAAGCTAACTAAATAGGACAGGATAGAAAAGCTGCTGTCTGCAATCCGCCAAAACCCTCTCAAAACAAGAGCCAACAGACTGATAGGGAAAAAAGCCCTGAAGACGCTAGGCTTCAAAAAGACTATATCAGTACTTTTTTGCATCCATGTCTGAGCCTGCATTGCCCTTCATCTGTGTTTGCTAGTCAGGCAGTGTGTGGAGGTCAAACCTGAGATGTCTGTGTTCAGACCTGGTTGGTCTTTATCTACACCTGCTCCATCTGGCTGCACGGGAGTGATGCAGATATGCTTCAGGTATGGATTGCATTTGATATGGTCTTGCTTTTAAAACATTTAGGAGGCCGCAATGGCACATTGAATAAATAAAAATGTAGAGTAGGACCCCCCATATGAGATTGCCTTGGCGTGGCGGGGTGGCTCAATATATTGATCAATATTTTGCTAAATGTCTCATTTTGAATGCAGTAAGATATGTGCATATGCACCTCATGTTATGCGTTCTGACCACTGGCAGTGCTGGCTCTTCTCTTTTTTTATTGCAAATTGGTTTTGTGGCTGACCACCACTGTTGCCGTGCACGCTGGGTCATGTTCGCCATCTTTTCTGTGTTTATTGTGATTGATCTAGGCTGCTGTGCACACTCACGGCAGCCCCGCCCTGCCCCAGGCTTTATTTATTTTTGCATCCATGTCTGAGCCTGCATTGCCCTTCATCTGTGTTTGCTGGTTGGGCAGTGTGTGGAGGTCAAACCTGAGATGTCTGTGTTCAGACCTGGTTGGCCTTTATCTGCACCTGCTCCATCTGGCTGCACGGGAGTGATGCAGATATGCTTCAGGTATGGATTGCATTTGATATGGTCTTGCTTTTAAAACATTTAGGAGGCCGCAATGGCACAGTGAATAAATAAAAATGTAGAGTAGGACCCCCCATATGAGATTGCCTTGGCGTGGCGGGGTGGCTCAATATATTGATCAATATTTTGCTAAATGTCTCATTTTGAATGCAGTAAGATATGTGCATATGCACCTCACGTTATGCGTTCTGACCACTGGCAGTGCTGGCTCTTCTCTTTTTTTATTGCAAATTGGTTTTGTGGCTGACCACCACTGTTGCCGTGCACGCTGGGTCATGTTCGCCATCTTTTCTGTGTTTATTGTGATTGATCTAGGCTGCTGTGCACACTCACGGCAGCCCCGCCCTGCCCCAGGCTTTATTTATTTTTGCATCCATGTCTGAGCCTGCATTGCCCTTCGTCTGTGTTTGCTGGTTGGGCAGTGTGTGGAGGTCAAACCTGAGATGTCTGTGTTCAGACCTGGTTGGCCTTTATCTGCACCTGCTCCATCTGGCTGCACGGGAGTGATGCAGATATGCTTCAGGTATGGATTGCATTTGATATGGTCTTGCTTTTAAAACATTTAGGAGGCCGCAATGGCACAGTGAATAAATAAAAATGTAGAGTAGGACCCCTCATATGAGATTGCCTTGGCGTGGCGGGGTGGCTCAATATATTGATCAATATTTTGCTAAATGTCTCATTTTGAATGCAGTAAGATATGTGCATATGCACCTCATGTTATGCGTTCTGACCACTGGCAGTGCTGGCTCTTCTCTTTTTTTAATACATGTTGGGGGCTGTCTATTGCTTCGGGGTCTGCTCTGGGGCAGTTTAGATTTCCCCTTTCTTTCTTTAGGCTTATTTAGCTCTCTGGCTGTGACGAGGGGTCTAGGGCACCGTAGGAACCCCCCACGGCTACTGTTAGTTGTGGTGAATAGGATCAGGGGTCTGCAATCCACTAGCTGCCAACCTCTCCGGTTTTCTGGACTTAGCTTGTGTTTTTGTTTTTTCCTCCTCCGGTGACTCATTGATAACAGGGCAGTCTTGATGGACTCCTGGTACTGATTATTCATGGCAAACTCTGCCAATAGCAGGTGTTCCACCCAATCGGACTGATGCTCAGAGACATAACAACGGAGATACTGTTTAAGAGCTTGGTTGGTACGCTCGGTTTGACCATTGGTTTCAGGGTGATAGGCAGAGGAAAAGGACAATTCAATTCCTATCCGTTTACAGAATGCCCTCCAAAATTTCAAAACGAACTGGGTACCCCTGTCGGACACAATATTCACAGGAGCACCATGCAGTCGTATGACATGAGTAATCAATACTTTGCTCAGGGTTTCGGAATTAGGTAGTCCAGACAGAGTAACAAAATGACATTGCTTACTGAATCTATCCACCACCACCCAGATACACGTCTTCCCTTCTGAGAGTGGTAAGTCAGTAATAAAGTCCATGGAGATATGAGTCCAAGGACACTCAGGGGTAGGCAAGGACTGGAGCCACCCGACAGGGTGATTATGGGGAGACTTAGCACGAGCACAGGTTTCACAAGCCTTTACTATAGTTGGCCACCAAAAATTCCTGGTTACGAGTCTGATGGTGTTATTGATACCTGGATGCCCTGCAAGGACAGAATCATGCGATTCCTTCAGAACTTGAAGGCGGAATGTGACCGGAACAAATAATTTTTGGGGAGGAGTAGTGTCAGGGGCCTGTTCTGGGGATCTGCGGATTTCTTCCAGAAGATCCAAAGACACAGCCGAATTAACAATCCCGTTAGCTAATATTGGAGTCGGTTCAGAGTCCTCGACCTGTGAGGGGCAAAAACTTCAAGAAAGGGCATCAACCCTTACATTCTTAGTACCTGGTCAAAAAGTGATCACAAAATCAAATCTAAAGAAGAACAAGGCCCACCTTGCCAGTCTAGGATTCAGTCTTTTTGCTGACTCCAAGTAGGTCAGGTTCTTGTGATCAGTAATTACCGTGATCTTATGTTTTGCACCTTCGAGGAAGTAGCGCCATTCCTTGAAGGCCCATATGATTGCCAATAATTCCCAATTGCCTATATCATAATTCCTCTTGGTGGAAGAGAATTTTCGGGAAAAGAAGGGACATGGACGAAGTTGAGTGAGGGATGCAGTGCCTTGTGATAGCACTGCTCCTACTCCAACTTCAGAGGCATCTACTTCTACAATAAAGGGGCAGTCCAGATCAGGCTGAACCAATATCGGGTTAGAGGAGAGACATTCCTTTAAGACAGAAAAAGCATGAAGTGCCTTTCCAAGTCAAATCAGTAAGTGGTTTGGCTATCTCCGAAAAACCTTTAATGAATTTGCGATAATAGTTGGTGAAACCTAAAAATCGCTGCAGCGCTTTTAGAGACTTGGGTTGTACCCATTCCTTAATGGGTTGGATCTTGGCAGGATCCATGCAAAACCCTTTAGGTGACACAATGTATCCCAGAAACTGTACCTCCTCAGCCATAAAAACACATTTCTCTAGTTTGGCGAATAAAGAATGCGCTCTGAGTCTCTGGAGGACAGAACAGACATGTTGGACATGCGTCATAAGGTCAGCAGAGTAAATCAGGATGTCATCCAAATAAATGACTACATATACCCCACAGATGTCTATGAAGATATCGTTCACAAAATTCTGAAACACTGCAGGTGCGTTACTGAGCCCGAACGGCATTACAAGGTACTCAAAGTGGCCAAACACAGTCTTCCACTCATCTCCCTTTCTTATACGGACAAGATTATATGCTCCTCGGAGGTCAAGCTTAGTAAACCAACAGGCTCCCAACAGCTGATTAAAAAGATCAGGTATGAGTGGAAGCAGATACTGGTTTTTCACAGTGATTGCGTTTAACTCACGGTAATCAATGCAAGGTCTGAGACCACCATCTTTCTTTTCCACAAAAAAGAACCCGGCCCCAACTGGTGAGGTGGATGGTCTAATAAACCCTTTATGTAAACTGTCTGCTATGTAGTCTTTCATGGCCTGATGCTCTGGACCAGGGAGATTAAATATTCTACCCTTTGGGAGACGAGAATCCAGTATCAAGTCTATGGGGAAATCGTACTCTCTGTGAGGGGGTAATTTCTCTGATTCCACTATAGAAAAGACATCCTCATAATCTTTAAATGCATAAGGTACAAAGGGAAGTTTGACTCTAACTTGGTTCACTGACAGCGAAATACAGTTGTCCTGACACTCAGGGCTCCAGCGCACAATATCACCCAAGTGCCAATGACTGGATTATGTTCCCCAACCATGGTATACCCAGAATAACTGCGGATGATAAATTAACGATAACAGAAAATGCACATGTTCAGCATGTCGCCAGAAAGCGACTAAAAACCAGGACCGAAAGTGTAGTCAGGAGTCAAAAGTCAGAAACCGGGAGAGCAGCAGAGGTACAAAATCGGCAGGCTGTAGCAGAGTCAGAAATCCAGGCAAAAGACAGAGTCAAAAGTAGCAATTAAACACTAGAACACTCGGGAAACTAAGACTATATTTGGTGGCCTGCAGGACAGGCTCCAAAGTATTTGAAGGATAAGGCTATCCCTCACAGGCTCACAGCCTGATGACCTCATCTGGACCGCCCCCAGAACCAAGCCAGATAGCAATGCACCAACCCCTTCACCTCTGACAGAAGAGCGAAGCTTGCACCCCCCAGATGCCTGCGCAGGAGCCCCTTCTCTGTCACCACCATCACCCACAGGAGAAACACGGTGATGCCCAATGACAGAGGCCTGCGTCAAATGAGTGGACCCACAAGAGGACATAGCCCTCCTATCGCTGGCACCACCAGTCGAAGGAGTCCGGCACCTCTCAGTGGCTGAGGCAGGAACAGCAGCCCCCCGAGTCCGACGGCGAAGTGACAGTCCGGCGCCTCCCAGTGGCTGAGGCAGGAACACCAGTCCCCGAGTCCAACAGCGACGTGACAGTCCAGCGCATCCCAGTGGCCGAGGCAGGAACACCAGCCCCTGAGTCCGACGGCGATGTGACAGATACACCTAAATAAAATGGGTGACAGTTTTCTTGCATAGGGTGTCTTGTATTGAAATCTGCTGCAATGACCCGGGTACTGCGTTCACCAGACATCAACACAATTTCTATCGGCTCCTCACGTGTTAACCTCTGCGACATGTCAATGGCTGTAAACAAGCCCTCTCATGGCCATATTGACAGGAAAATATAAAGTTAAGGCTCTGGTAAGAAGGGGAGCTAAAAACAGAAATGCAAAGACGAAAAAGGGCTCTATCATGAAGGGGTTAAAGTTCCATTAGGCACTAGAAGTGATTCTGATACAAAACTTTGCATCTAAACCTATATTTCTAGACTTACAGTTTTTAAACTTATGTGATATACAGGTTCAAGACTAGATTCCGGGGGTCTAAGGAATTAGACAATGCAATGCTCCCCTGGAAATTGAACTTTAGTGCCAACTATCGGAGGTAGAAATCCTAATCCTAATGCTCAATATTGACTCTGTAAAGGGACTTAATGCATATATTAGGATAAGGGTCGAATCTCATCATTACACCATTATTACAAAACAGGAGGACTGGTTTGGCTGAGTGAGAGATCTTTGATAGAAGACTTCAGCAGCTGATATTTCTGGGTTACTTCCTGCATCCGTTCATCAGATAAGAACCTACTGAACTTTTTTGTTCTTCAGTTTTTCTACTTATATTCTTTAGTAGCTCATCTGGAAATTGTTTTGCACTAATGGGACAACCCCAACAAGAAAGTAAAGTTTTTAAGAGCAGTCATCAGATTAAATCCGCACAATCACAAAATTCAAGTTAATTCCTACCTAGAAACTTTCATTCAAGCGAATATGCTTTTAGACATCTCACACAGAGGAACCGTGTTAGCTTTTACTTGATTGAGTTTTCCATTTCAGCAGATACCATCATGAGGAAATGCTCAACATATTTTAATCATCGATTTCAAAGCTTATAAAATCAACTCCTGAGATGAATCACAAAATCTGTACTTGGAGACGAGTAGGAAAGTCAGTCACTGAGAGTTCTAGGCTGAAGACTATCATTAATTATAACCCCGGTCGTCTACCTGATAAGCATTAACTGGACTCTTGAGTAATTCCTATTAGACCTTCCACAGATATCAATTTCATAGTAATCTTGATTATTAAATTACTTTATATATGAAACTGCTATAATGATGGAATTTTTCTATATGGTACTTATGTGAAAACTGGCCGGGCTAGAATTAGAAGCAGTGAGCGCATGCATATTGCGCATGTGAAGCCAAGGCAGGACACCTTGCTTCATTCTACATGTAATGCTGAGCATAACACCTGCATCCATTGCTGCTGATCTGTTAGGTAGTGAAAAGCCCTGTACCATATTTATTGCTAGAACAGTCAGATTGTTAGAAATGTTAAAGGGGTTATCCAGGGCTATTTAATTATTTTTACTGTGGGCCTAAGAACTAACAGGCAGGTAGCTGCTATCTACCTGCCTGATCTCTGCTGGCATAGATTGATCACAGACCCCTCCTGCTGGCAATTCAGCAGCTTCTCGACAGAAGAAGAAGAGATGGTCTGTTGTAGTTAGGTAGCATAATCGCTGGCAGGAGCGGTCGGTGAAGAGCAGGCTGGTGTTGCCTCGGTTTGCATACTCATATTAAAAAATTAAATTAGTCCTGAAAAAACCCACTTAAATCCTTTACAGTATAGCAACATTTGTGCTTTTTTGGTCCCAAACCTGCTGACAGGTTCCTATAAGTTGGTGTTCTCTCTATAGGCTGACACTGACTGGTAATTTAGTATTGATGCATCCACATAGCAGTGTTCTGTGTCCAACAGGCAGACATTTTTTACAGCCCCGTGGTTCACACATGTCCTTCTGATGTGAAAAAAATAATTGTTGTATTTAAAAATGAAATCTATCAGGTGAGATTTGGAGGAAAGAGTTGCACATTTTCATTATGTATTAAGTCCATACTGCGCCCTGTTTTCGTAACGTATAACCTTCATTACTTTGTCCTACATTAGGTGTTAAGACTTTGTAGCGCACGTATAAAAAAAACGAGGTAACAAATCATATTTTTCCTTTTCTTGCGCCAATCCTATAGTTTAAGCCTTGACATAAATTAGATCCATGAGTCTTGGCAGGTCTACAGAGACAACTCGTGCCTTTGCAAACATCTTGTTGGCTTTGGGTTCACTTCCTCTGGAAAGAATAAGCATTTCTGCAACCCATAGTTTAATGTAGGACTTTTACACTGAAGCAATGTATATCTTGCAATGGAATAAATGTAAACATTTCTAAAATCATCCTAGGACACGGACTCATAGTTCTTATCACTTGTTATATGTTTGAATGTAGAATGTAGCAGATGACGAAGACGCACAGTCCGTGCTGATCACTTCTCTGGAAAATGTCGAGTCTTGTCCATTTACTATGTATGGACTATGTATGGAACCATTCAAATGGGACTTAGCTGAAATACCAGCTTTAAATGATATATAAGAGGGGTGATGTTTTGGGGAAAAAGAAAGAAGTCAAACATTTTCTAATCTCACATAACATCTTTAATAAATTGCATATCCAGGGAAACAAACAGCCTGTAAAAGTCAAATGGTGCAAAATTTTTACTGAAACCTAAATGCAAGATTGATTTTAAGCCCCACATATATACATTTAAGTAAAAAAATTCTCAAAGGTGAACGAACCCTTTAATTTTATTGTTGTTAATATTTTCCCACAAGATAAAAAAAATCTTTAGAGTAGTTCACATCATTGCTTTAACCATATCAATGAAGAAAAAGCCTCTACTTAAAAATGTAATGCCACCATCTACTAACTCCAAATTTCCTGTATTCCTCCCCTGACCTGTATAGAAAATAGTCACTCACACAAAGGTCTCTTCAGAAGACCGAATAACTCAGACGAGTGATATTAATCCTTTTGATTGATAGCACTCGTCTCCATGATATTCTTTGGGGCTGTGCACAAAATATCGCAGCATGCACGACATGCTCCAAACAGCGGACATCACTTGTCCATTCAATTCTATGGGTCTGTGAAAAAAATAATGGGACCACCCTTGGATGACAATTGGGTGACATCTCAGTGTGGCCCGATTTTGACAGAAGACAATTGTAAAGAAAGTGGAGAAATTTATTTTTTTTCTCTCTATTTTAAAGAAAGTCAGATCACACTCTGATAAAACTCTAATCAGAGTGTGATTAGCATAATCAGACAGATTTTTTTGGATGTGGACAAAACAGTCAGTACTTGCCCAAAGACTCAATTATCCCTCTTATAAATGCAAGCAGGTGACTAGATGCAAGAGTGGAGCCACCAGATGTAAACAACAATTTTTTTCTTGGATTAATAATTTGAAATGGGAGCAGAAATTGGCAAATTAGAAGCAATGGGATGAAACTGAATGGGAGATGACATAGATTAGATATTAGAAAAAACTTTTACAGTTTGGGTGATCAATGAGTGAAACAGGCTGCCACGAGAGGTGGTGAGTTCTCCTTCAATGGAAGTCTTCAAACAGAGGCTGGACAAACATCTGTCTGGGAAGATTTAGTAAATCCTGCATTGAGCAGGGGGGTTGAACCAGATGACCCAGGAGGTTCCTTCTAACTCTACCATTCTATGATTCTAAATCACAAAAACACAATATTTACAGAGTATTTGACAAGCAATTATATAACAAACGTATACTGTTAGAATACAATAAGGAATTCATGGATTAGCTCCTAAAAACAGTCCAAACTACTTCTAATAGGGTGGGGGCAAAACCAATATTTTGCGGGAACAGTCTCTAGAAGTTTCTGTGGCTTTCTAGACCATCACAAAGGCTGCTGCTTCGTCTGACTAGCTGCACATTTTCCTTACAAAGACTATCAGTGCTTTCTGTGATGCTCTAGCTTTAGCCGGGCCACGTCTTGTCTGCAGCCCTCATACTCTCGATACCATAAGTCCATGCAGGAAGTGACAGCCCATCTCAAAAGTCTCCTTCGATCATTAGCCCAGGATGAAGTCTCTGGCCAGGTGCTCTCAGGGCCTTTGCGGTGCTTAACGGTCCGTGACCAGCTCCACATCGGTAAGGGCTGGTCACGGACTGTTGACCAGCATTGTCTAGGTCGGGAACCTTGACTGTCGTAGCTCTGGTCTTCAGTGCTTTACTGTCAACGAGTGCAGTATGGTCCTTGACCGTTGTAGCTCTAGCCTTCGATGCTTGACCTTCATTATCTAGGTCCAGTCCTGACTGGTACCCGTGGCTGAGGCCTACGACCTTGGCTGCTGGAGCATTTGTTACCTCTCTTGGTGCCAAGTCTCTTCCCGTTTTTGTGTGCTGACCTCTTATATTGAAGGCTGGTTTCGTCACTTTTACTTGATCCAGGGTACTGCCTAATTCTGTCCTATCTGCAACTCTTCTCCTTTTTAATAGTTCCATAGGGTTTTGTTCAAGTCTGGAGGTCGCATGGTTCTGCAATACATTCTCTTACATTCCACTATCCTTTTATATCGCCAGTCCCTGGGCAAGGAAAGTCGCAAAATGATCAGTGGTTCTTCAGGGGCAATCCGATCTCTAGCAAGAGCTGTGCACATTTCTGCTTCTTTTGTTGGATTTGTGACCAAACTCTCCCTGCACATATCGATTAGAAGGGATGCCAGCATTGGCTCGATCTGTCCTGCCCAGTTTCTCTGATGCGGGTACACCCTGTAAATCTGGCGTTTCAGTCACTGTGCTGAGTGGATCTTCTTCTGACCTATCCTTTGCCTTAAGCTGGAGTCACACATAGCGACTCACCAGCGATCCCGACAACGATATCAACATGTCAGGATCGCTGGTAAGTTGCTATGTGATCGCTGGTGAGCTGTCAAACAGACAGCTTCACCAGCAATCAGCACAGAGTCGCCGAGCGCACGGCGTCGCTGTGTTCGTTAGTTACCAGCGCGCTGATGCAGGGAGCTGGTAACTAATGTGCACATCGGGTATCCCAGGGACATGCGTCCCTTAGATACCTGATGTGTACGTTAGTTACCACATCCCTGCATCAGCGCGCTGGTAACTAACGTACACATTGGGTATCCAAGGGGCGCAACTGGATGTAGTGAAACCTCCACCAGGGGGAGCTGGTGAGGGAAGAGAGGTTACACACTAAGAGTAACAACACTGAGCAACAGCACAGGTGTCACGGGTAACGAGAGCGAATGGTCAGACGAACCGAGTCAGCAGCTATCAGGAGCAAATGTACCAGAAGCAGCAGCAATACACGTAGTCAAAATACTAAGCCGAGGGTCAGAAAGCCAAAACATGAGCACGGGGTCCAATAAGGCAAAATACGTGGTCGGGATACAAACCAGGGAATCAAATACCAGAGATGGAACGTAGCAGCAGAGAGGAATACCAAGAGACGGGTCAGAGATCAGTCCGGGTCATACACGTGGATACAAGTCAAAGGCAGGAGGAGTGCCAAGGTACAAGGGTCAGAGGCTCTAAACTGGAAGCTTGAGCTATCACTAACACTGGTCAGCAGGCTGTGAGAGACTGAAATAGCCCAGCTAGCTCCAGAACGAGGCTGAGGAGATTAACCCCCACATGACCAGTGCAGAGTGAAGACAGCAGAAAATAAACTCTGGACAAGACCATGACACTGGACCCATTCATCTCTTGGGTGTCCCAGGAACTGTGTGGGTTTGTGCTTACCTTCCATTTTTTAGGAAGCCAGCAAGATGGCTGTAAACCTCACAAAGTCTGGAGTCTCATCGTTTTCAAGTTCTTCATGTTTGTTGTCCTTGGGACCCGCTTGTGTTACCCTGGACAACACATTCGCATGTGGATTCTAAGCTTTTAACTGCCATGAGATTTTGTACTGACATTTGGACATCCTTGCAACCCACATTTGCTCAGGTGCATACAGCTAAGCATTCTCCAGATTAGCGAGGGGGTTATTATCAGTCCGCACCTGAACTTCCTATCCATATACAGTGGGGAAAAAAAGTATTTAGTCAGTCAGCAATAGTGCAAGTTCCACCACTTAAAAAGGTGAGAGGCATCTGTAATTTACATCATAGGTAGACCTCAACTATGGGAGACAAACTGAGAAAAAAAAATCCAGAAAATCACATTGTCTGTTTTTTTTTTCATTTTATTTGCATATTATGGTGGAAAATAAGTATTTGGTCAGAAACAAGCAATCAAGATTTCTGGCTCTCACAGACCTGTAACTTCTTCTTTAAGAGTCTCCTCTTTCCTCCACTCATTACCTGTAGTAATGGCACCTGTTTAAACTTGTTATCAGTATAAAAAGACACCTGTGCACACCCTCAAACAGTCTGACTCCAAACTCCACTATGGTGAAGACCAAAGAGCTGTCAAAGGACACCAGAAACAAAATTGTAGCCCTGCACCAGGCTGGGAAGACTGAATCTGCAATAGCCAACCAGCTGGGAGTGAAGAAATCAACTGTGGGAGCAATAATTAGAAAATGGAAGACATACAAGACCACTGATAATCTCCCTCGATCTGGTGCTCCACGCAAAATCCCACCCCGTGGGGTCAGAATGATCACAAGAAAGGTGAGCAAAAATCCCAGAACCACGCGGGGGGACCTAGTGAATGAACTGCAGAGAGCTGGGACCAATGTAACAAGGCCTACCATAAGTAACACACTACGCCACCATGGACTCAGATCCTGCAGTGCCAGACGTGTCCCACTGCTTAAGCCTGTACATGTCCGGGCCCATCTGAAGTTTGCTAGAGAGCATTTGGATGATCCAGAGGAGTTTTGGGAGAATGTCCTATGGTCTGATGAAACCAAACTGGAACTGTTTGGTAGAAACACAACTTGTCGTGTTTGGAGGAAAAAGAATACTGAGTTGCATCCATCAAACACCATACCTACTGTAAAGCATGGTGGTGGAAACATCATGCTTTGGGGCTGTTTCTCTGCAAAGGGGCCAGGACGACTGATCCGGGTACATGAAAGAATGAATGGGGCCATGTATCGTGAGATTTTGAGTGCAAACCTCCTTCCATCAGCAAGGGCATTGAAGATGAAACATGGCTGGGTCTTTCAACATGATAATGATCCAAAGCACACCGCCAGGGCAACGAAGGAGTGGCTTCGTAAGAAGCATTTCAAGGTCCTGGAGTGGCCTAGCCAGTCTCCAGATCTCAACCCTATAGAAAACCTTTGGAGGGAGTTGAAAGTCCGTGTTGCCAAGCAAAAAGCCAAAAACATCACTGCTCTAGAGGAGATCTGCATGGAGGAATGGGCCAACATACCAACAACAGTGTGTGGCAACCTTGTGAAGACTTACAGAAAACGTTTGACCTCTGTCATTGCCAACAAAGGATATATCACAAAGTATTGAGATGAAATTTTGTTTCTGACCAAATACTTATTTTCCACCATAATATGCAAATAAAATGAAAAAAAAACAGACAATGTGATTTTCTGGATTTTTTTTTCTCAGTTTGTCTCCCATAGTTGAAGTCTACCTATGATGTAAATTACAGACGCCTCTCATCTTTTTAAGTGGTGGAACTTGCACTATTGCTGACTGACTAAATACTTTTTTTCCCCACTGTAAGTATTCTGCAAACTTCTCATGGCCCTTACCAATGCCAGTAGCTCTAGCTTGATCAAGCTATATGGTGTACAGGACTAGGGTTTTGCACAACCAAAATTTTGTACTCCACTGAAAATACATATAATAAATAAGTAGAGGTAAACTTCAGCCCAATATTGAAGCAAAAGAGTGAGGTTCTTTGCAAAATATGTTTATTTGAGTGAACAGTGGGGGAAGATATAGTGACCAAAGTTTCGGCTTGTCAAAGACTTTGTCAAGGTTATCTACATATAATACAATCAAAGAACAAAATAACTCTGAGAAATAAAAGCATAGTTTCACTGGATCAATAAATAAAAATTATACCAACATGGTGGCGAAAAATGCAAAAGGAACAATCCATAGCAAATACTTGCTAAATCAATATAGATAAAGGATGAAATTTTCAAGCGGCTGCTGCCTCACTCTAGTGATTAAGATTCTGTAACACACAGGGAAAATTGCTGATCACACAGCCTAAAATGTTATGAAGCCTAAATGGGGGAACCACTGGTATTTTAGAAATGGAAGAAAAGTGATGATCAAATACATAAACAATACTGTGCAATAGGAGTGAATGACGTGTGTTGTAGTCAGTGCACATGCGTCGTGTAAGGATTAGCTGGAGCTAACCAGTGAAAGTCGTTCAAAGAAAGGAGACATGCGCAGTAGCAAGCGGGTTAGTGAACGAGGGACTGCCAAGAGAGACAAGCAAGAAAGGGGGACAAACGCAGTGAGCAGTCAAAAGAAAAGTAAAAAACGGAGAGAAAAAGTGTAACATGCAAGTGACAGGAAACATAAGGAGCAACGTCATAAAGAAGGACACTGAACACAAACATAAATGCAATTACTGGTGGAGGAAACAAAGTAAAGTGTATTTAGTAAAAGGCGTAAAAGGAAGTGACACAAGTGCAATGCAACACCAAATAAATGACCTTAAGTATAACAGATCAATAAAAGATCTCATATTCCCTATTTAGAACAAGGGGTTCCAATGTCTGTAATTTGTAAATGCAGTAGGCTTTTCTTTGTTTTAATTCGAGAATCCTTTTACCCCTCCATCTAGGCACAGGAACTGTTTCCAAAACCTTAAAGCAGAGTTGGGCAAGATTGTGTCCAGCAGCAATAAATTGAGGGGGAATTGTCAACATTGTCTTTTTGCACCTTATAGTTTCCAAAACCAACTTCAGTTTCAGGTTTTTTGTTTTTTTTTATCAAATAGATTTTTATTAGTCAGAATTCAAAATACAGTGTATGCAGTAAATCTTCCATAAAACAATAGATTTACAAATTGAACATCCCTATTCCCCCCTTCCTACATCCCCCCCATCTAGACAGCATATATAACATAATTTCTCCATATGATTCCTCTTACACTATGATTTACCATTAGTCATTCCCTTTACCTATATTGTCGCTCAAACCATACAAAACAGAAATGTTCCTATGTTCGGGTATTAAGGGTTTATCCACAACACCAAAATTGTAAAATGTAGCACATTCCCATCAGTTAACTGTATCGTATTGTAGCCAGGGATTCCACAACTTCTCATAGGTTTTACAATTGCCTCTTTTAACATATATCCTCTCCTCCAGCTGAATGATATATGTCACCTGTTTCACAAATTCTCTCCCAGAAGGAGGTTCTTCCCTGATCCAGTTTCTCGCAATCAGCTTCCTTGCTTCATATAGTAGTCTGGCTATAGCAAGTTTTGCACTATTAACTATTCCAATTTCCTCCACATATCCCAGTAAGCAGACCAGTGGGTTTTTGGGTATAACACATCCGTAAGCCCCTTCTATTCTGTTAATGACACTAACCCAGAACGCGGATAGCCTGGGACAAGTCCACATCATATGAAGGATTCCGGCATCAGACCCCCCACATCTTGGACAGTCAGAGTTGTCTCTCAGCCCCATTTTAACCATCAGAAGGGGGGAGTGGTACACACGATGGATCACATAAAGATGGGACAACCTAGCTGGTTCACTCATAGTGAGCTTGGGGACATATTCTAGGACCTTGTCCCATATCTCGTCAGTCATCGCCCCAATCTCTCCCTCCCATTTGGATCTAGCTTTAATTGGGAACCCCATTAAATGAGTATGCAATATATCTTTGTAGGTGCTAGAAATTACCCCTTTCGTAAGTCCAGCACCACCACATATATAGTCCAACACTATGTCAGATTGTATCTGCAGGTTCCTTGAAAGTTTTTGAGCCGTAATGGCATGCCGTACCTGACAGTAGTGGTACCACTCAGAATCCGGCAACTGAAACTCATTCACTGTATTTGCACAAACGGTCTCAGCTTCCCGTTATCGATAATTTGAGACATTAATGTCAGCCCCCTACTTTTCCAGCCTTCCAGGCTCCCAAGTTTCCGAATCTCTGGGAGGTTACTATTATCCCGTATAGCTGTGAATCTAGTCAACCCGGTCACCCCTCTCGCCCTCTTTAGTCTGTTCCACAGGTCTTGTAAAAGTCGCAGAGTGGGACACCCGTCTCCCATTACACCCATCTTCCCATCTTCTAGGCCAAGTATCAATGGGCTTCTATTTAGTACGTATTCCAGTACTCCTCTGATGACGCCTGCCTTCTTTTGATTAGACCACCCTCTAAGATGTTGACTTTGGGCAGCTAAAAAATACAGTTCCGGATTTGGTAGTGCCAGTCCCCCCTCTTCCTTTGGTCTCTGCAAGGTTTCAAGCCTTATTCTAGGTTGTTTCTTACCCCATACCAAGGCTCTAAACAGTGAATTCACCACTCTGAACCCCTACCGCGGCACCCAGATTGGGGAGTTGTGTAATATATATAAAAGCTTAGGCATTAAAACCATTTTTAGTAAATTAATCCTTCCCACCACCGATAAGTGTAATTTGTTCCAAGCATCCACCTTAGTTCTTAGAATTGCCAGTAGAGGTACCAGATTAGTATTAAGGTACTCAGTCACCGGCAAGAAAACCTGCACCCCCAAATATTTAAACATTTCCACACATTGTAGTTTGTTGGCCCCTATGTCTTCCTGAGTCCACACCACCTCCTTGTCCACTTTAAATAGGCTTGATTTAGACCAATTAATGATCAGCCCTGAAATCTCACCGAACCCCTCAATGGTCTGCACAGCGTGATCTAATGAAGCTGAGGGATCCCCTAGAAATAACAGAAGGTCATCCGCATACAGGGCCACCTTTTCCTCCAAATCACCATATTGAAACCCCTTTATTGCCTCGTTACGTCTAATAGCAGCCGCCAATGGCTCTATTGCAATAGCGAAAAGTAGCGGTGACAGTGGACAGCCCTGCCTCGTTCCCCTATGCAGCTGTATTCCTGTGGACATTACCCCATTAATCGTAACTCTACCTGTGGGTTGAGTATACAATAGTTGAATCCACGCTGTAAATTGAGGACCAAAGCCCATACTATGTAGCACTCTCCACATTCTACAGAGTCAAAGGCTTTATGGGCATCAAGTGAGGCTATCACCCTCCCACCTGGGTTATCGACTGGCAACTGCAGATTGAGGTATAGTCTCCGTATATTGGCCGCTGTTGATCTGTTGGGCATAAACCCAGATTGATCCATATGGATCAATGTATCTATAACACCAGTTAGTCGGTTCACCAACACTTTGGCCAGTTTTTTCACATCAGCTGTCAGCAAGGATATTGGCCTGTATGAGTCTGGAATTCCTGGATTCTTACCTTCCTTAGGAATCACCACTATCACCGCCTCCCACATGGATGCAGGCAAAATCCCTTCTTTCATAGACTCCTCAAACACTATTAATAGCTTAGGTGGCAGAATTTCTTCTAGGTTTTTGTATATTTCCACAGGAAGTCCGTCTGCACCTGGGGCCCTCTCATTAGTCATGTCATACAGAGCCATCTCCAGCTCCTCTACTGTGATAGGAGACTCCAACTTTTCCCTATCTTCCATAGATAGTGCCGGAAGTAGTCCTGCTCCTAGAAATGCCTCCGCCCTCCCTCCCCTCCCATTCTACTCGATGAATAGAGGTTCTGGTAAAATTCTGTGAAGACCTCCAGAATTTCGGGTGTCTCCGTAACACTTGTCCCCCTTGCAGTATCCATACTATGTATAAATGAGCTGACTCTCTGGGCTGCAGCTATGATCGACAAAAGATGACCAACTTTTCCCCTTTTTCGTAGAATCTAATCTTCTGAAAAGCCTGCTTCTTAGTTGCTTTATCTAGTAGTTCAGTTTCAGGTTTTAGAAACAGTTCTTGTGCCTAGATTGGACACTAGGAGCCTGCACACTGCACCTTCTGTTAGCCAGCTGTCCCCTTGACAGCTGGCTCAGAGAATGGCTGACTCCTAGTCCAGGGGATGGCAAAATACAGCCATCAGGGGAGACACTTCAGACCAGTGCATTAGGCGGCCCAACATCGCCCCCTGCCAGCAGCGCCCAGGACAGATGCCCTGCATGTTCCCCCTAGATTCGCCTCTGCTTTCAGAGGTGGCCGGTCTCATTGGCAAGGAGTTCAGCGCTAACAAGCTCTTTGCTGTATATTTTTCAAGTGCTGCTCTGAAGCCGACCGGATCGCTGGATCTGGAAAGCTTCAGTTCCACTGCTCTCCTCCAATGCTATAAAATCAATATCATCCAAACTGAAAAAAAAAATCACACAGAAAAGAGATAGCAAGGCTATAAACCACAATGTAGCCTACCAGTGTAAGGGGGAAAAACTCCTGAAAACGGAATATAAATGCTACAAAAAACATGGTATAAAAAACCCCCACAGATTATATTAAACAGTAAAGTTTCTTAGAAACCATAAAAAATGGCAAAATATATAAATAAATAGCAAGGTTCAAAAAGAAAATTACTGGCACCAGACAACATATAAAAATTTCCATGGAAGGCTGAATAGACATCCCATGTAGAGATACAGCGGCTGATTGAACCGTGTCTGGTGCTTTGCATAAAGTACTTAAATATGCAATATTGAAGAAAAACGATGCGGCGCTCACCAGTTCAAATGAATATAAATAAATAATGGTAAAATCAGAGCTGAAGACTCAGGTATGAAAAGCGGAACGAGGTCCGCACACACAAAATAAGGGATGGGGGGGCAGCATAGATGGAAATTGTATAGTACATATTCTGATTATAGTAAGAATCAGTTTCAACCAAACATAATATGAAAGGAGCCATCAACAATAGTGATAAAAATAGGTGATCATAATTTAAGGAGTAAAAGGTCAAAGAGTAAACAATCCCTGTATAAGGCCAAGTAGCATACCTATTGCTCCCTGTGCTGGACCATGCAAACACAACCCTGACAGGCGTTTTGCATTGGCTTCTTCTGGGGGTTGCAATCAGTGTATGTACTATACAATTTCCAAGTCTTTTGCAATTTATGTGATTTCTAATAAACTTTACTGTTTATTATAATTTGGGGATTTTTGACTCCATTTATTTTGTAGGATTTATATCTCCTCCAATGGTGCAGGGGTAAAGCTATCTGCTTGCAGCATCGAAAAAAGTACAGTTTAGGCCAACAGATCTACCATGATGCTAGTGTCATGATTTCACCCCTTAAGGTGTCTGGGATGCAGTTACTGACATTGCAGCTGTCCAAACTTGTTCAGGGTCAGGCTGAAGCTATCAGTACTTTGATTGACAGCTCAGGCATCAATTCTGGTGCAGGGGTGGGCAAAGCTGTTGGTGTTTTGATAGACAGCTTGGCTGTCCAATCTGAGTCTGAGATGCTCTGGGCTGCCTCCGGGTGTTCCCTGCCCAAGGTGACTGTCCAGCTATCCGCTTTCCTCCTTTCTGACCTTGGGCTGTTACCTGACTATGCCTTTGTCTCTTCCCCTTTTTATGGTGTACTATACCCACTATAAACAGCAACCTGACTCATTTATGAATAGTTAACGGTTTATTTAGAATGACGCTAAACATAATTCACTACTTATCACATTAATATCTGCATCGTAACTCATAATGATGGTGAGGACGTCATATCAATGTAACATGTGGTAAAGTTATAAAAAGATTAACACTCCGAAAGGATGGCCCATACAGAACCTCTAGCAGAAAGTGAGAGATGAGAATATGAACATCTGGGAATGAAGCACATGCTAGCAATGACACTGCATGTTATTCTGCTTTCTACAGGAAAACATAATGCTCCAGACCAATATACTACTCTCATCATCTGAGGACATAGAAGATGGATGCATTATAATAAATCAAATCCGAACCTTTACCAGGTGACACCATCTTAGAACTCAGATGGGTTTTCTCAGCAAAAGGAACCCAACACCAAAAAAATCCTAGTTTTGCAAAAAAATTCTACAAAGATTTACAATTTTCTTTATTCTCAGAAAGTCATTATTCACCAATTGTTCTTAAAGTGAACCTGTCACCAGGTTTGGCCGATATGAGATACGGCCATCACCTTTCTGGGCTGATAGGCATGACGGTATTCTATAATGCTGTATATCTGCCCCCAACCCGACCTGTAAGAGTACAAAAATAAGTTTTATTATACTCACCTGCCGTCTGGTCCAAGGGGTGCCGCTCTTCTTGGTCGGGGTCTGGCACCTCCCATCTTCTTATGATTGCGGTCCTCTTTCTTGGTTTGTGTGGATAACGTGACCTCGCATCATCCACACAGATTGCTCAGCATCGCGCTCCTGTGCAGGCGTACTTCTTTGACCTGTTGAGGGCAGAGTAAAGTACTGCAGAGTGCATGCGCCGGACCTCTCTGGCCTTTCCCAGTGCCTGCGCACTGCAGTACTTTGCTCTGCCCTCAACAGGTCAAAGAAGTACGCCTGCGCAGGAGCGGGATGCCGAGTAGACTGTGTGGATGGGCATATTTTGGATCATCAGAGCTGAGGAAATAACAGCAGAAGTCATGGGCAAATTAGCCTGCATTGAGGGCGTTTGCACTTCCTGGCTTTTTTGTTTATTAATTGATTTGTCAGCAGTGTCATATTGGATATTTACAAGAGAGGCAGCAAAGACATTTTTTTCTTTTTATACTTAGGCATGAATTTGAAATGATATAGTAAGAAGTGCAGCACGATAAGACTCCAGCCCTTCAGCAAAGCCAAAGGCATCAATGAAAATGTAGTCTATATTAGGGGAACCACATCATTGAAAAAAAAAATGAAGGCAAAAAAAACTTAAAAAAGGCATATCAACTAAAACAGGGGTACACAAAAATTACACTGTATATTTAGTTTTTAGTTTTTTTGCAATTTCCTTGAAACTTGAAAAATTATTAAAAATCGCTTGAAATTAAAATAATTTGTGAAAAAAAATCAAATAATCATTGACTATATTTTCATTTCATATATTGATTTGATAAATTTATGATATTTTATAAAGCACATATATAGCTGCTCTCAGCATCCTGGTACATCATTAATTGTATATTTTATACCATATAACAAGAGTTTGTCACTCGGCATAGAATAGAGAATTTGAGTAAATTGACAAAGTAAATGACTTCAGAGATGAGTCTGTGTATACTAGTAAGAAACTGGGTGACGTAAAGCTGGAAGAACACCTCTGAATCACTAACTACAGCTAGAGCAAGTAAAATGCGGAGCACATTAAGCAAAGAATAAAATTTCGGGTAAAAGTCCAATTTACAGATGAACTTAGATGCAACGTGATGTCAGTGCTTCCAGAAGGATAAGTAAACTTCTCCCTGATGAGAATACTCCATGGAATTTAAGCTTTGGATAGAGAAATCATGCAAATCCCTTGGAAGCTCAATAGGTCTCTTGATGTTAGAATCAGAAATATAAGACATGAAAAATAACAGAAAAAAAAATTATAAAAATTATTTACTGATATTTTGCCAAATGTGTGTAACTATGTAACTATGGCTTATAGGTGCACATCATCTATTAACTCCTATTATTATAAAATGTACGCTTTTTTGCAGTACCCCCTATGTTTCATGCACTGATTAGGGACTTCTGTCTGAAATGCGTTTGACCATAATTTCCCCCTTGTGTTGGTTCTGACACTACTTGAATATCTTTTTGCATATTGATGTCTTTTATACTTACGTTGGAGTTCTTGCTCTTCGATTATCTCTCCTACAGCACTGCCGACCTCCATGCAGATCCAAAGGCTGGAATCCTTGTTCTTCAGCCCCTTTGAATTCCAGGAGAAAAGCTGTCAATCAAGTTGTTCGGCAGTAGCTTTCTCCTCTCTTCCCTTTGAAAACACCTTTGCCCTAAACAGATTGATGGAGAAAACATTTTTTTAAGGCATGAATCAGCCTAAAATTAAAAAAAAAAACATTGGCATAGTCACCTTCCAGAGCTCCAAAGCAGGCCACTATCGAGGTTTGCCCCAGCTTCATTCATAAGTCAGCTTGTGATTGGAGGCAGCAGTCAGATAACTAGGAGAGCACGTCATCAGATGATGGGTTTGTCAATCGGGTGATAGCGGTGTAACCTGCAATAAATGTTTTTTTCAATTGTACTATACACTCCTCAACATTGAAATTACAACACCAAGAAGGAAAGGTCATGAAGTTATGGAAATCACAGAAAGGATAGACATGTTACTGATGTGCAAGTGATGAAAATTGGAAACTAAATTTTCAAAACATATTTGGTTTATTCAGTATCAAGCATGAAATACCGAAACTTACAGTTTTGGCTGCTATCAATGAAGTTATTAATAGTTGTCTGATGAATGTTCTGCCACACTGAATGCACCTGGGTAAAAAATCAAGATCCACTGCTGGCAGATAATAATAATAATATAATAATAAATTTTATTTCTATAGAGCCGACATATTCCGCAGCACTTTATATTTCAGAGGGGACTTGTACAGACAATAGACATTACAGCATAACAATAATCACATAGATTATAACAGATACCAAGAGGAATGAGGGCCCTGCTCGCAAGCTTACAGTCTAAGAGGAAAAAAGGGAGACATGAAAGGTGGGTGGTAACAGTTGCCCTGATTGTATGGACCAGCCATAATGTTAAGTGTGTAACAGTACAGATGCAGAGGGCTAATGGATGCATAAAGCATGTGGGAACATGATGCGGGGAACATGGTTATGGCAAGAACTTTTGGCTGTGCCACATAGGGATAGATTAGGTTAATGTGTTGAGGCGATAGGCCAGTCTGAATAAATGAGTTTTCAGGGCACGCTTAAAATTGTGGGGATTGGGGACTAATCATATTAACCTGGGAAGTGCATTCCAAAGAATTGGCGCAGCACGTGTAAAGTCTTGAAGACTGGAGTGAGAGGTTCTGATTATTGAGGATGCTAACCTCAGGTCATCAGCAGAACGGAGGGCATGGGTAGGATGGCATACTGAAACAAGGGAGGAGATGTAGGGTGGTGCTGAGCCATGAAGAGCTTTGTGGGTGAGGGTAATAAGTTTGAACTGGATTCTGGAGTGGATGGGTAGCTAGTGTAATGACTGGCACAAGGTAGAGGCATCAGTGTAACGATTGGCGAGGAATATGATCCTGGCAGCAGCATTCAAGACAGATTGGAGGGGGGAGAGTTTGGTAAGAGCGAGACTGATTAGAAGAGAGTTACAGTAGTAGAGACGAGAATGAATAAGAGAAACAGTAAGAGTTTTTGCGGAGTCAAAAGTAAGAAAAGGTTGAATTCTAGAAATGTTTTTGAGGTGCAGATAACAAGAGCGAGCCAGTGATCGTATGTGGGGGACAAAGGAAAGCTCAGAGTCAAGTATGACCCCAAGACAGCGGGCATGTTGCTGGGGAGTAATAGTGGAACCACACACGGAAATGGCAATGTCGGGTATAGGTACATTAGTAGAGGGAGGAAACACAAGGAGTTCAGTCTTTGACAGGTTCAGTTTCAGATACAGTGAGGACATGATGTTAGACACAGCGTTTAGACAATCGCCGGTGTTTTCTAGAAAGGCTGGCGTGATGTCAGGAGAAGAAGCGTATAATTGGGTGTCGTCAGCATAGATATGGTACTGGAAACCAAATCTACTGATTGTTTGACCAATAGGGGCAGTATACAAAGAGAAGAGGAGGGGGCCTAGGACTGATCCTTGAGGAACCCCAACAGTAAAGGGAAGATGAGAGGAGGAGGAGCCAGCAAAAGATACAGTAAAGGAGCGGTCAGAGAGATAAGAGGAGAACCAGGACAGAAGGGTGTCCTTGAGGCCAATGGAATGGAGAATAGTAAGGAGGAGCTGATGATCCACAGTGTCGAATGCTGCAGAGAGATCCAAGAAAATTAGCATGGAGTAATGACCATTTGATTTAGCTGTTAGTAGATCATTAGAGACTTTAGTGAGGGCAGTTTCAGTAGAGTGTAAAGAGCGGAAACCGGATTGGAGAGGGTCGAGAAGAGAGTTATCAAAGAGCGGATAAGACAGGAGTGGACCAGGCGTTCCAGGAGTTTAGAGATGAAGGGAAGATTAGAGACAGGTCTATAGTTAGCAGCACAGTTTTGGTCGAGGGATGGTTTTTTAAGAAGTGGATGTATGACGGCATGCATAAATGAGGAGGGAAAGATACCAGAAGAGAGAGAGGTTAAAAATTTTAGTTAGGTGAGGTACTTTGCAATTGAAGATCAATAATGTTCCTAATGCGCTAGATGAGAGGCTATTTCAGAAACTCTGCATGCCATGGTAGAATGTTTCGGCAATACAGGCTGCTCACAATAGCACCAGCAACATGTGACCTTGCGATGTGGTGTTGAAAAATGGCTCCTGCTGGGTGCCTCTACTCAATACTGATACTGAATAAATCGAGGTGTTTTTAAATTATTTTTTTAATTGTTACGAACCTGTCCCTGGTCTGGGCTCTGCTCCATCTGCCCAGGTCTGTTGAACTTTCTTGTGCTCAACGTCAGGCTTTGCAGGTGGCCTGTCATTCTTTCAAGTGATGAACTACCTGGGCCTATTTAATGGCTTCTAAGACACACAACCAGGCCTTGGTATTGAATCTGAGACTAGTCTTGCAGATTGAGTGTTCACAGAAACCCGAATGTGGGCTGCAGGTGATCTACTATGGACCAGCAGCTTCTATTGCCTGTTCCTACTTGTCTGCAGCTTCCAGTGACTGCGGAGTTCTGTTGGCTACCTTTACTCGGGTCTCCTAGAACTCCTCTCTGTGTCCACCTGTGGTTTTCAGGGTGTCTTCCTGGCTGTGTCTGGCTACCTTGTTTGCTGACTTTCCCGCTACTCCAGAGTGCTATCTGCCACATGCCTGTGGTTTTGTGCACTCCACATGCTTGCCTGCAGTTTCCTGACGTTCTCTGTTTGCCTGCAGTTTCCTGATGTCCTCTGCTTGCCTGCAGTTTCCTGATGTCCTCTGCTTGCCTGTAGTTTCTTGACGTCGTCAGTCTGCCTGCAGTTTCCAGGATTCCACCTGCCTACCTACGGTTTCCAGCCCATCTACTCATCAACCTGCTGCACCAATGCCTATGTCCCATGTACCCTCCTGGAACTTGGGCTTAGAGCATCCACTTCATCTAGTGAGTCCCTTCAGCTTCTCATAACATATCCATTTTTCATAATTTGAGTATCACTTCTATCTATCCTGTGATTTCCATAATGTCACAATTTTTCTTTCTTAGTGCTGCAATTCCAATGTTGAGAGTATATCTGGGGAAAGTAAATATTCATCGTTTTGTCAGTAAATCCGCTTTCAAGAAGCCTTGAAAGTGTAGTCAGCCTAAGGACCTGAGGAGATGAATACCTTGAGGAAATAGTTTGGACGTCCTCTACATACCTAGAGCTTCTATCATAGCAACATACAAATAATTTCATCGTGGAGTCTCTAATATTTGCAGTGACATCACTACTAGACGTAAATTAATTAATTTAACTGAAGATACTGATATGGAGCCTAATAACCTGCTGGCATCATGCACGTGTGAATAAAATCAAATAAGAGTAAGGTAAATGTCTGTGTTTAATGAGTTGAGATCCCATGGTGCATGTCCCACATATGGAATAGATATTATGATTGAAATCTAAGCCCAGTGGGTTACAGCGGCTATAAAACGTAAATTAAAAACATTATTGAATTGTAAATGTATTTTGGTTCTCGCTTGTCCCTGCCCTGTGATCTGTTCCAAAAAGGAAACACTGCAGATTACCTAATCAGAGTAATGGAGATACGTGAACTGCAGCGCTGGAGATTCTACAATATGGTCATCTCATTAATATTTGTCCAAGACATTCCAGTCCATGCCATTTGTAATCAGCTGTTGCTTTGAGTGAAGCATTAATGGTATTCCAGAGGTGATCATAAAATGGACCAGGAAGTTAGGTTAAATTAATTGTGAGGCTGGACTTTGGTATACACTTCAAGAGCTGTGTATTTTCTAAGTGAAAATATAAATTTAAAATATCTAACTTCATAGGCGTAAATGTGGCGCCCCCAGGGGTATGGTCGCCACAATGGCATTGCCTTCCTCCAGGGAGGGTGATGTCAGGTTTGGGAGCAATGAAGGGTCTCTCTAGCAGTTAATCATTTTCATGCAACACAGTTCCCACTCCAGGCCAACAGAGGGAGCTCTGAACCAGGATTGGGGGAGGAGCGTGCTATGAGGGCCAGGAGGGAACATAGTCAGTTAGTGTGAGGAGGGCCACGTGTGTAGACGTGTGGAGAGAAGTTGGAGGTCGAGCTGAGGATAGAGAGCTCCCTCCCAGTGATAGCGCATGATCTGGAGCCTGGTCTCCACGGTTGTATGGATACTGAAGGTCCTGCAACAGAAACCAGAGGAATAGGATGCTGTAAATGCTCTATTCCCACCTAAGACTCGGAGGCACAACAGCGACGGGTGAGCCAAGAGAGATAGAGGGCTACAGCTGTCTGCCATACGAGGTAGTTCCAAGAGAAGATAAGAAGGAGGAACTTCAGTGTAACACGTACTGCATGTACCTCAAGCCAGCGCTAGAAAGGAGACTACACAACCCATCTGATAGAGAGATCCCTGAGTTTCTTCCAGGCTAGCCTGCTCCTGTTCCATCTGTAATCAGGACCCTGGACTGCGTTTGCCATCTGTAATCAGGACCCTGGACTGCGTTTGCCAAGTAAAGGTAAAGAAACTGAACTCTGTTGTGTCCTTGCCTCCTTCCTGCAACATCTTCAACACTGCTACATCTTTGTGCCAAACACTGCACCCTCTTCCTAAACATTCAGCTACACTGCCCTGGGACTACAGCCCTGCCTGTGGAGGGCTACACCATCATTGCTGCACCACACCATCTGTCTACAGCGTCGGCTTACATCTCTATTGCTGACCACCACAGGTGGCGTCACGAATCACTTATAAACTTTATTCCCAACTCAACCCCTTTTACATCGGCGCCCAGGGCCATGGACCGGGTCACCGCAGCTGTGACATCCCCATCTGAGAGACCGGCCCAGTACCAAGTACCCCACTGCCCTGGCGGGTGACCCATTTTGGCATCACAAACAGGATTTCGGAGCCCGGGATCCCCGAGTCCTGTGTGCCAGAGACTGTTTTGTGTACTATGGACTGTTGGCACCATTGCTGCCATTATCCCGCTGCTTGGCGCGCATGGGAAACCAAGGAGGCGGGCCATCATGGGCGGAGCCAGCCGAAGAGCGCGAAGAAGTGAAGTGCCTTGCGGGAAGAGGCTAGCGCACACGAGAGGTGGGAGGAGCTGAGGCCTACAGCCTGTAAGCCGCTCAATCCCGGGGCCTGGCTAACGTTAACTAGGGGGGAGAAGAGAATGTCAGAGGCAAGCGGCGATGCAGCGGCAGACGCCCCCACCAACCCTTCAGCGCCACAAGATGCAGTGCTCAACGCGGCTGCGGCTCCGATAGCACCCACCGCAGCGGTCCCCATAATGCCGCTGTCTATGCCTTACATACCGGGAGCATCATGGCTACCGCAGTACTCGGGTGAGTCACATACCCTGAGTGAATTTAAAGAGAGACTGTGCAGTTTGTTTGAGGTGTATCCTCTATCTGAAAGCCAGAAGGTGAACATCTTGATTGGGCAGCTAACAGGTGCAGCACAGAGAGAAGTAAAAGCCTGGCAGGACACTGACAAAGAAACTGTTAAAAAGATTTTGGCCAAGCTAAGAAGCACCTTTGACACCCGAACTGCCGCTGAAATCAAGATGAGGTTCTTTGGATGTAAACAGAAAGCACAGGACAATATAAGGGACTATGCTCTTAACCTGCAGGAGGCGCTGCGAGCCGTCAAGCAGATTGACCCTGACAGTTTGAAAGATGGAGATGTACTGTTAAAAGAGCAATTCATTGAGGGACTCCGATCCAGCACCCACAGTGCACAGCTGCGCATCATAGCCCTACACAACCCTGATCTAGACTTTGCTGATTTCAAGGACAGGGCTATCTGGGTGCAGCAGGAACCAACCGTCAACCGTCCAGCGCCCCCTAGGCACCCAGCGATCACCTACCACCAGGAAGCAACATCTTTCCCTTCCATCCCTGTGGAGGCTGATGCACAGACTCTGGATAAAGATCCAACTGAAGAGCTGCGTCTTCAGGTCCAGGAGTTGACAAAAAGGATGGCTGCACTTACTAAAACCGTGCAGTCCCTACAGGTGTCCTCCAAGGAGAAGATCCAGCTTGCTTCCAGTCCAGAGGATGTCCCGTGGCTCCGGAAGAGGAGAACTCCGCCACTCCGAGGGAGGAACAACGATCGCTATAACCAGAATGGACGTCCCATCTGTCGTCACTGCCACAAAGCAGGCCACCTCGCAAGATTCTGTCCTTTAAACGAGTAACCCCTGGGGCAGAGAGCCAACCCCCAGGAGTAGGACCACAAGGCCCAAGGAACTGGCGAGCCAAGTATGTTGGAGGGAGACCGATCCTTCCAGTGGTGATTGATGGCATCCCCCTGAACGTTTTGCTTGACACTGGCTCCCAGGTGACCACTATGCCCAATATCCTCTACAAGCGGTATTGGGCTGACTCTGAACTCACCCGTGGCCCAAGTGATGAACTAACAGTAGTTGCCAGTAGTGGTCATTCTTTACCACAGGTGGGATGTAAAGAAATTACTGTTAAAGTGGGGAGGGTGGAGATAAAATCTCAAGGTCTGATAGTTGTGGATATTGATCGACGAGAATGCTATGATGACTCTTGGTACCAATGTGATTGAAAATTGTCTTTCCGAGGTTATTGTCTTGTTGCAACAGATGGCTTAGACTGCTGGTTCCAGTGATCAACGAGTACTGTAGAAGGAGATCAAGGCACTGATGCAAAGACAGCAGGTAGAACTCTCTGGCGGAGAAATTGGCAGCGTCAGAGTGAGTGATGCTTTCCCCATTGCGATACCCCCCAGATGTGAAATGTTGATTTGGTGTCGGGCAGCTATAGGTCTCAGAGGAAAAGATTACCAGGCAATGGTAGAACCAGTGTACTCTGATAGCAGGCCCACTGTCCTAACAGCCAGAGGGGTAGTTGATGTCCGTAAAGGGAGAGTACCTGTACGCCTTTTGAATTGTGGGGAAGAGGAGGCCACAATACCTTGGTTTGCCACAGTTGCTAAGCTGCTCACTGTCAGTAACAATGCAATGCAGGCAGCAGAGTCCTTGGTCTCATCCGACCAGGTGGAGGGCAAGGGCTCTGTCAAGCAGCTGGAGGAGTGGTGTCAGCAGCTGCATGTGGGGATTGACTCCACCCCTTCATACCAAAAGAATGGGATTTACAGAGTGACCCAGGAATATGAGCAGGTGTTCAGTAAACACCCCCTAGATTTTGGGAAGGCAAAAGGGGTTCAACACCATATCCCCACTGGAGATCATCCACCCATTAAAGAAAGGTACCGGCCTATACCCCCAGCACAATACCAATGTGCCAAAGTTATGTTGAGGGAGATGAAGGAAGCAGGGGTTATCAGAGACAGTTGTAGCCCCTGGGCATCTCCAATAGTTTTTGTAAAGAAAAAGGATGGTGCCATGAGAATGTGTGTTGATTACAGGAATGGACCATGGGCATTGATGCTTGGACTTATCATCATAGGACTATTTTTGGAGCTTTTGGTTTTTGTAAATTTTTCATTTTTCGTAAATATTATAACCTTCATATTGTTTATCTGTTTATATGTTTTTCATCTTTTTCATCAGTCCAGGAGTACTGACTTGCGCTAGGGGGGAATGTGGCGCCCCCAGGGGTATGGCCACCACAATGGCATTGCCTTCCTCCAGGGAGGGTGATGTCAGGCTTGGGAGTAATGAAGGGTCTCTCTAGCAGCTAATCATTGAACCAGGATTGGGGGAGGAGCGCGCTCTGAGGGCCAGGAGGGAACATAGTCAATTAGTGTGAGGAGGGCCACGTGTGTAGACGTGTGGAGAGAAGCTGGATGTTGAGCTGAGGATAGAGAGCTCCCTCCCAGTGATAGCGCATGATCTGGAGCCTGGTCTCCACGGTTGTATGGATACTGAAGGTCCTGCAACAGAAACCAGAGGAATAGGAAGCTGTAAATGCTCTATTCCCACCTAAGACTCGGAGGCACAACAGCGACGGGTGAGCCAAGAGAGATAGAGGGCTTCAGCTGTCTGCCATACGAGGTAGTTCCAAGAGAAGATAAGAAGGAGGAACTTCAGTGTAACACGTACTGCATGTACCTCAAGCCAGCGCTAGAAAGGAGACTACACAACCCATCTGATAGAGAGATCCCTGAGTTGCTTCCAGGCTAGCCTGCTCCTGTTCCATCTGTAATCAGGACCCTGGACTGCGTTTGCCAAGTAAAGGTAAAGAAACTGAACTCTGTTGTGTCCTTGCCTCCTTCCTGCAACATCTTCAACACTGCTACAGCTCTGTGCCAAACACTGCACCCTCTTCCTAAACATTCAGCTACACTGCCCTGGGACTACAGCCCTGCCTGTGGAGGGCTACACCATCATTGCTGCACCACACCATCTGTCTCAGAGGATCTGTCTGCAGCGTCGGCTTACATCTCTATTGCCGAACACCACAGGTGGCATCACGAATCACTTATAAACTTTATTCCCAACTCAACCCCTGTTACATGGGCGCCTTGGGCCACGGACAGGGTCACTGCTGCTGTGACATCCCCATCTGAGAGACCGGCCTGTATCGAGTACCCCACTGCCCTGGCGGGCGACCTATAAATGCTGCAAAGCAAACCATTCCTTGCCAGAGAATTACCATCAAAATGTTTTCCGTACACAGCGTCGCATGTTCGGTCACTGAACAGACAGAAATCTGCCACTGGGGCCCGGTAAGCAGAAGAGAGGGGGACCAGTCCCGGTTTGCTCAGCGAGCCCCATGCGCCAATAATGCAGTAATGCCCCGATGGCGGCCCTGGTTATGGGGCACATGCTTTTCATATCAATATTCTGGAGAGGGTTCAAAAGCAGATATTCCTTGTTAAAGCCTTCTCTGGACTCCTTCATTTGGTTTCCATTCTTTTCATTTCTTTGGGGTGTAAATATACATCACAGGACTCCTACATCAAAACCTAGATCAGCAGTTAACGGCTCACTATCTATGTCCACTCTGTCTTCAGCTTTCATTCTGGACCATTTATGACTTACATGATTTCTGCTTTTTTCATTATTGTTCTTGCCCCTGTGCACTATATTGTGACTGCGCCTGTTGTGCTTCTACAGAAACATTGCATTACTGTGCCCACTTTACTGGTACTTGTGCATTTTCCATGCATCTTTTATTATCCCTGTTGCCTCCTAAGTATTGTGCCTATCATCCCTTTTAGGATACACTCACACTAGTGTATAGCATCTGATGATTCTCTCAGGAGCGATGACCCTCGACTCAAACTCTGCTGCAAGCGTGAGCTGAGGGTCAATCTACTGTGATCTGATTCTCTGACATGCAAGAATCGGATCACAGCTTCAGAGAAGATGGAGAACTAAATGTATCCATGTCCTCCATTGTGTGAGTTGACGTATATCTGACTGTACTTCGATGACATCCAAGTGCAGTCTGATGTTTTGCATGCACCCATAGACTTGTATGAGTGCGCGCCATCCGAAATACACTGCCAATTGCAGTAAGAAAAAGTACTAAGTACTGCTCCATACATGAAATATCGGATAGCATTCGTCCGAGTTATTCGTTGGCTACTCGCCAGTGTGAGAGTGTGAGCGTACCCTTACTAAGGCGCCTGTGCCAGATTTTACCATGGCACTGGCTGCCCCATTCACTGTGTCATCGGCTGCCCCTTTAAAATGACATGCCTACCTTTGGGACTTTTTTGTAAAAGCATGTTTTTAGAGGAAAAAAATATTTTACAATTGGGTTTCATTAAAAGTGTTGCACCAACTAGCAATTTTGTTTCCCTGCATGTTACTAGTGGCAAAATAAATTTAAGGGAACCTGTCACCTTAGAAAATGCAATTTACCTACAGACATAGACACTTGCAGGTAAGCAGCATTAAAAGTCTACTCTGCTGGAAAGTGCAGCTACAAGAAAAAAATGTGCTTATTTCATCCCAGCAGCCGCCAGCTTTTATTCATAGGTGCGGTGCAGGGAATGATTGCAGTCATTGCTCACAGCACTGCTCTCTGTACTCTGAGCACAGCTATAAGCACGCTCCAACAATCTGACAGTTTAACCCCTTCACCCCCAAGGGTGGTTTGCACGTTCATGACCGGGCCAATTTTTACAATTCTGACCACTGTACCTTTATGAGGTCATAACTCTGGAACGCTTCCATGGATCCCGGTGATTCTGACATTGTTTTCTCGTGACATATTGTACTTCATGTTAGTGGTAAAATTTCATTCAAATAACTTGCGTTTATTTGTGAAAAAAAAGGAAATTTGGCAAAAATTTTGAAAATTTTGCAATTTTCCAACTTTGAAGTTTTATGCCCTTAAATCACAGAGATACGGCACACAAAAAACTTGATAAGTAACATTTCCCACATGTTTACTTTACATCAGCACAATTTTGGAACCAAAATTTTTTTTTGTTAGGAAGTTATAAGGGTTAAAAGTTGACCAGCGATTTCTCATTTTTACAACACCATTTTATTTTTAGGACCACATCACATTTGAAGCCACTTTGAGGGGTCTATATGATAGAAAATGCCCAAAAGTGACATCATTCTAAAAACTGCACCCCTTAAGGTGCTCAAAACCACATTCAAGAAGTTTATTAACCCTTTAGGTGCGTCACAGGAATTTTTTTGAATATTTAAAAAAAATGAACATCTAACTTTTTTTCATAAAAAAAATAATTCAGGTTCAATTTTTTTTATTTTACCAAGGGTAACAGGAGAAATTGGACTGCAAAAGTTATTGTGCAATTTGTCCTGAGTACGAAGATACCTGATATGTGGGGGGGAACGACTGTTTCGGCGCATGGCAGAGCTCAGAATGGAAGGAGCGCCGTTTGACTTTTTCAATGCAAAATTGGCTGGAATTCAGATTGGACGCCATGTCACGTTTGGAGAGTCCCTGATGTACCTAAACAGTGGAAACCCCCTACAAGTGACCCCATTTTGGAAACTAGACCCCCTAAGGAACTTATCTAGATGTGTGGTGAGAACTTTGAACCCCCATGGGCTTCACAGAAGTTTATAACATAAAGCCATACAATTAAAAAATCATATTTTTTCCACAAAAATGATCTTTTCACCCTCAATTCTTATTTTTCCAAGGGTAACAGGACCCTAAAAGTTATTGTGCAATTTGTCCTGAGTACGCTGATACCCCACATGTGGGGTTAAACCACTATTTGGGCGCATGGCAGAGCTCGGAAGGGAAGCAGCGCCATTTGACGTTTTGGGCTGGAATTGAGATCGGACTCCATGTCGCGTTTGGAAAACCCCTGATGTACCAAAACAGTGGAAACCCCCCACAAATGACACCATTTTGGAAACTAGACCCCCTAAGGAACTTATCTAGATGTGTGGTGAGAACTTTGAACCCCCATGGGCTTCACAGAAGTTTATAACATAAAGCCATACAATTAAAAAATCATATTTTTTCCACAAAAATGATCTTTTCACCCTCAATTCTTATTTTTCCAAGGGTAACAGGACCCTAAAAGTTATTGTGCAATTTGTCCTGAGTACGCTGATACCCCACATGTGGGGGTAAACCACTATTTGGGCGCATAGCAGAGCTCGGAAGGGAAGCAGCGCCATTTGACGGTTTGGGCTGGAATTGAGATCGGACACCATGTCGCGTTTGGAAAACCCCTGATGTACCAAAACAGTGGAAACCCCCCACAAATGACACCATTTTGGAAACTAGACCCCCTAAGGAACTTATCTAGATGTGTGGTGAGAACTTTGAACCCCCATGGGCTTCACAGAAGTTTATAACATAAAGCCATACAATTAAAAAATCATATTTTTTCCACAAAAATGATCTTTTCACCCTCAATTCTTATTTTTCCAAGGGTAACAGGACCCTAAAAGTTATTGTGCAATTTGTCCTGAGTACGCTGATACCCCACATGTGGGGGTAAACCACTATTTGGGTGAATGGCAGAGCTCGGAAGGGAAGCAGCGCCATTTGACGTTTTTGGCTGGAATTGAGATCGGACACCATGTCGCGTTTGGAAAACCCCTAATGTACCAAAACAGTGGAAACCCCCCACAAATGACACCATTTTGGAAACTAGACCCCCCCAAGGAACTTATCTAGATGTGTGGTGAGCACTTTGAACCCCCCAGTGCTTCACAGAAGTTTATAACGCCCGGGCGTGAAAATAAAAAATTCGTATTTTTTCCACAAACATGATCTTTTAGTCACCATTTTTTTATTTTCCCAAGGGTACCAGGAGAAATTGGACCTTAAAAGTTGTTGTCCAATTTGTCCTGAGTATGCTGATACCCCATATGTGGGAGAAATCTACTGTATGGGCACACGTCGGGGCTCGGAAGGGAAGTAGTGACGTTTTGGAATGCAGACTTTGATGGAATGGTCTGCGGGTGTCATGTTGCCTTTGGAGAGCCCCTAATTTACCTAAACAGTGGAAACCCCCCACAAATGACACCATTTTGTAAACTAGACTCCCCAAGGAACTTATCTAGATGTGTGGTGAGCACTTTGAACCCCCCAGTGCTTCACAGAAGTTTATAATGCCCGGGAGTGAAAATAAAAAATTCGTATTTTTTCCACAAACATGATCTTTTAGTCACCATTTTTTTATTTTCCCAAGGGTACCAGGAGAAATTGGACCCCGAAGGTTGTTGTCCAATTTGTCCTGAGTATGCTGATACCCCATATGTGGGAGAAAACTACTGTATGGGCACACGTCGGGGCTCGGAAGGGAAGTAGTGACGTTTTGGAATGCAGACTTTGATGGACTGGTCTGCGGGTGTCATGTTGCCTTTGGAGAGCCCCTAATGTACCTAAACAGTGGAAACCCCCCACAAATGACCCTATTTTGAAAACTAGACCCACTAAGGAACTTATCTAGATGTGAGGTGAGCACTTTGAACCCCCAAGGGCTTCACTGAAGTTTATAATGCCAGGGCATGAAAATAAAAAAATCGTATTTTTTCCAGAAACATGATCAATTAGTCCCCAATTTTTTCATTTTCCCAAGGGTAACAGGAGAAATTGGACCCCAAAAGTTGTTTTCCAATTTGGCCTGAGTACGCTGACACCCCATATGTGGGAGAAAACTACTGTATGGACACACGTCGGGGCTCGGAAGGGAAGCAGTGACGTTTTGGAATGCAGACTTTGATGGAATGGTCTGCGGGTGTCATGTGCGTTTGGAGAGCCCCTGATGTACCTAAACTATTGAAACTCCCCACAAGTGACCCCATTTTGGACACTAGACCCCCCACGGAACTTATCTAGATGTGTGGTGAGCACTTTGAACCCCCAAGTGTTTCACAGAAGTTTATAACACTCGGACGTGAAAATAAAAAAATCATTTTTTTCCACAAAAATGATATTTTTGCCCCCAATTTTTTATTTTCCTAAGGGTAACAGGAGAAATTGGACCCCAAAAATTGTTTTGCAATTTGTCCTGAGTAGGCTGATACCCTACATGTGGGGGTAAAACACTGTTTGGGCGCATGGCAGAGCTTGGAAGGGAAGGCGCACCATTTGACTTTTTCAACTCAGAATTGGCTGGAATTGAGATCAGACGCCATGTTGCATTTGGAGAGCCCCTGATGTGCCCAAACAGTGGAAACCCCCAATTATAACTTCAACCCTAACCCCAACACACCCCTAACCCTAATCTGAGCCCTAACCCTAGCCCTAACCCTAGCCCTAACCCTAGCCCTAACCCTAACCCTAACCCTAGCCCTAACCCTAGCCCTTACTCTAGCCCTAACCCTAAGGCTGTGTGCACACGCTGCGGATTTTGCTGCGGTTCCGCAGCAGTTTTGGCCGCTGCGGACCAGCAGCAGTTTTTGCTGCGGTGTACAGTACCATGATTCCCTATGGGAATCAAAAACCGCAGTGCAGACGGTGCGGAATTTTCCGCGCGGATTATCTGCGGTTTTCAATCCGCAGAAAGAATTGACATGTCAATTCTTTCTGCGGATTCTCCTGCGGTTTGCCATCTCCTCTATTGAGGAGATGAAAAACCGCAGGACAAAACCGCAGAGCAATCCGCAGGTAAAACCGCAGGTCTTTTGACCTGCGGTTTCACCTGCGGATTTTACAAAATCCGCACCTAATCCGCAGCGTGTGCACACAGCCTTACCCTAACGGGAAAATGGAGATAAATACTTTTTTTTTAGTTTTATTATTTTTCCCTAACTAAGGGGGTGATAACGGGGGGTTTGATTTACTATTTATGGCGGTTTTTATGTTTGGCAGCTGTCAGACGCTAAAAGACGCTTTTTATTGTAAAATAGTTTTTGCATCACCACATATTGAGAGCTATAATTTTTCCGTATTTTGACCCACCGAGTCATGTGAGGTCTTATTTTTTGCGGGACGAGTTGACGTTTTTTATTGGTACCATTTTCGGGCACGTGACATTTTTTGATCGCTTTTTATTCCTATTTTTGGGACGCAGAATGAACAAAAACCAGCGTTTCATGAATTTCTTTTGGGGGGGTGCGTTTACACCGTTCCGCATGCGGTAAAATTGATAAAGCGGTTTTATTCTTCGGGTCAGTACGGTTACAGCGATACCTCATTTAGGTCATTTTTTTATGTTTTTGACGGTTTTATGCAATGAAAACTATTTATATAAAAAATAATTATTTTTGCATCGCTTTATTCTGTGAGCTATAACTTTTTTATTTTTCGCTGATGATGCTGTATCATGGCTCGTTTTTTGCGGGACAAGATGACGTTTTCAGCGGTACCATGGATATTTATATGCGTCTTTTTGATCGCGCGTTATTACACTTTTTGTTTGGCGGTATGATAATAAATCATTATTTTTTGCTTCGTTTTTTATTTTTATTTTTTAAGGGGTTCGCTAAAAGGGTTAACTAATGGGACAGTTTTATAGGGCTGGTCATTACGGACGCGGCGATACCTAATATGTGTACTTTTATTGTTTTTTTTTTTATTATTTCCAAAAAATGGATTTATTGGGGGAATATTTTTTTTTTTTTTTTTCTAATTTATTTGGCGATTTTTTTTAATTTATTTTTACATTTTTTTTTAATTTTTTTTTTACTTTATTACATAGTCCCAGGTGGGACATCACTGTCCTGTGACAGATCGCTGATCTGTCACATCACAGATCACTGTGACAGATCAGCAATCTGTCACAGGCATTGAAGAAGACTTCCTCTTGCCTGCGCTTTGCAGGCACTGAGGAAGCCAGCTTCCTCAGGTCCCCGAAGGCCCCCGTCGCCATCTTGGATTCGGGGGCCTGGAGGAAAGGAGTCCCCCGCAGCAGCGCTGCACATTGCGCTGCCGTGGGGGGCTCAGGGAAGCACGGAGGGAGCCCCCTCCCTCCCGATGCTTCCCTTTAACTCCCGGTACACCGCGATCATGTTTGATCGCGGTGTGCAAGGGGTTAACGTGTCGGGGGCGGTCCGTGACCGCCCCTGACACATAGTGCCGGGTGTCAGCTGTGATAATCAGCTGACACCCGGCCGCGATCAGCGGCGCTCACCACGTGGGCGCCGCTGATCGCGGTAGACGTACTATCCCGTCCATGGGCAAAGGGGCCCGGGTCCCATGGACGGGATAGTACGTCGGATGTCAGGAAGGGGTTAAGCTGCACAGATGCGCTGTAGAAATGAAGAAAGGCAGAAATGAGTTAAAAACTCTGCTGGGTTCAATGTAACACATAGGGAAACAAAGAGCCTGTAAAAGCCAAACAGTGCAATATTTTTCATGATACCCAATTGAAAAAAATAATTTTTTTAGCCCAAAATTCATGCATTTAAGAAAATGCATCTGTTACTAATCCCTGGGCTTGATATCAGCTGTTAATACAAAGCTGACATCAACCCTAACCCAATTACCCCACTTCCCACCGCACCAGGGCAAGTGGAAAGAGTGAAGCTAAGTGCCAGATTTGGCGCATCTTATGGATGCACCATTTTTGGGGCATCTAAGGTCTGATGTTGGTAGCCTGGGAGGGTAGCCACTATCCATGGCCCCTTCCCTGGCAATTAATGTCAGCCCACAGCTGTCTGTTTAACCTTTGCTCGTTAGAATATATAAGGAGATCCTAAGTCATCCGTGTGCCATCAGCTTACACATGTGCAAGACATTTTGCGGCCCGCGCTGCTTGTAAAAAAAATGGCCATGTCTGTGGGTTTTTCACATGGACACAAGGTCCATGTGAACAAACTGACCTGTGTGCACCACGACTGAATACAATGGGTGTGGTCCTTAAAAAATGGACCACATATGGACATGAAAAATGGACGTGTGAAGGGGGCATGTGCTCCATTTCATTTCTATCTGCGGCCTGAGCACACTGATACAATTACATAAGTATGTCATTAATTACAATAAGGACTCAGTCAGACAAAAAAGACTATAGCAATATTATAATAGGGTAAGAAAAATCTAAGAAAAACTGTTCAGTGCTTTTATAGAACACCCATTACCCTCTTTACCAGGTATCTTGAACAGATGTCTAGATACACATTTTACTGATGAGTTCCCTACATGATTAATGTCCTTTACTTCATGAATGACCTTGAACCTGTGGAGCATCACAGCTGGGGCAGCCCGTAGATTTTTATAATCACCGATGTTTCTGAAGAAACGCAATGTTACGCTTCATATTACTCAGGGACATAAAGCAGAATCTTCAAAATGTTCCTTTTGATGATAACAGTTACCAATAATAGCGAAAAGTGCAACATGATGTCAAAGCGTAACGTAAGGATGCATTATATGTAACAACCGAGATCAGTGTAGGCTCGACCTATATCAAGTAAACCGTACACAATATTTAAAGAAGTTGTCCAGTACTTTAACATTAATGGCTAATCCTTACGATAAGTCATCAATATCTAATCAGTGGGGATGCGACACCCGGCGGCCTTAAGGGCCCTTTACACATAGCGATATCGCTACATGTGATACTCACCTCCGACTGGCTCCCCCGCTGGCTATCGCTGATCACGCAAGATCAGCCTGGTCCATTTCTCGTCATCAGCTTCCTGCTGGCGCCGACGATCGAGCCATGGACGCTGGCGGAAGACGGTCACACTCTCCGCATCTGACAGATGAGTAAGACCGCCAACCGCTGCTGCATCGCTAGTGAGACGTGCCTGTTTGGCAGCTCAGTAGCGACCATTTAGCGATGCACCAGCGATCCTGACCGGGTCATATCGTGGTCGGGATCCCTGGTGTATCGCTAAACGTAACTGGGCCCTTACTGATCAGCTGATCCCGGTCTAGGCACTGGCCAGAATTGCTCTTTTACGGTGCTGCATAGCACAGCTTCGTTGATGGACTAGTGGCCTAGACTGGGTACTGCACATCTGCCTCCTATTGTATTAAATAATGAGCGAATGTGCAGTACCCGACTGCAGTTACTGTAGAGTTTACAGAGCTGTGCTGCTCCATAACTGAGCTGTTTCAGTAGCCGGCGACACTGGGAAAAGCTGATCGGCGGGATTGCCATGGTGAGCGTACACCCCACCGCTTAGACAATGATGAATTCTCCTAAGGATAGGCCATCAATGTTAACGTAATGGACAACGTTAATTGATCTTTCCCGCAACGATTTAAGTAAAATCCTGATCTGGGACTTCTAGTATGAAAGTTGCAGTCTATTTAGATTGATGAAAAGGAAGCGCTGTCCCAGCCGGTGACAGCAGCGCCGGACTCCGGCTCCAGCGGTACACAATACCCCGGTCACTGTTCAGGTATAATCTGCTTCTGGTCGATGCAGGACCTGTGTGATGTCAACAGCATGTGACTGAAGCTGCTACGGAGCATGCAGGAGACCAAACTTCCTATGGGTTTCAGAGACAGCGGTCTCCTTCTTCAGGGATCCCTGAATGCAATGATCACGCTAAAGTTTTCATGAACCAAAGAGCCCTGAGACACAAACTATCCATGAGTTTATTTGAAAAACAAAAAATACTTATTTATGACACATCCAATTTATATAATAATTTGGAACACGGTGTAAGCACCAACTATAATCTTCTATCTCAATAATGGGAAAGTCTGAGTCTGTATTCACTGAAGACACATTTTACCCATAAATTGAGATATTTGAAAATGAAAGATCAGTCTAGGAGAAAGAAGTGGATTATTCTAACAATATATTGCAAAGCTTCTTATTTTCACGCGTCCGGTCCGACGCCTCCCATCTTCATACGATGCCGTCCTCTTCTCCCATCCTGTAATGGCTGCGGCGCAAGCGCACTGCTCTGCCCTGTTGAGGGCAGAGCAGAATTCTGCAGTGCGAGGCGCCGGACCTCTCCAGACGCCTGCACACTGCAGGACTCTGCTCTGCCCTCAACAGAACAGAGGAGTGCGCTTGCGCCGCAGCCATTACAGGACGGGAGAAGATGACCGCATCGCATGAAGAAGGGAGGAGTTGGACCGGACCGCAACGCCCACCGGACTGGACCGCCCACCCCGGTGAGTATAATATAACGTGTTTTTCTTATCTTTCAGGTTACATCGGGGGCTTATCTACAGCATTACAGAATGCTGTAGATAAGCCCCCGATGTCTATGCCGGCAGCTGCAAGCCGAAAAAAAGGGTGACAGATTCCCTTTAAGGCTATGTGCCCACGCTGCAGAAATGCTGCAAAAATGTCCGCAGCATTTCTGCAACTCCCTGCCACAGGTAAAACGCATGCGGAATTCGCATGCGTTTTCCCGCAAAACACAAGCATTTTGCAAGCATTTTTAGCTTGCAGAATGCTTGCACTTTTCCAAGCGATTTGAAACATAGCTTGGAAAAGTGATTGACAGGTTGGTCATACTTGTCAAGCATAGTACTAGACAAGTGTGACCAACTTTTTACTATTGATGCTGCCTATGCAGCGTCAATAGTAAAAGATAGAATGTTAAAAATAATAATAAAAAAAATAGAGATATACTTACCCTCTGTCGGCCCCTAGAGTCTTCACGGCCCTCATTGGCGCTGGCGGTAACTTCCGTTCCCAGGGATGACTTGCGACAATGACGTAGCAGTCATGTGAGACCGCTATGTCATCAGAGGTCATTTGCGCAATGCATCCCTGGGAACGGAAAATGCTGGCAGCGTGGCTGACAGGCGGGAGGGCTCCGGGGGCCAACAGAAGGTAAGTATATCCCTATTTTTTATTTTAACTCTATTTTTACAGGAATATGGTACCCAGGGCATGGAGAAGAGTCTCCTCTCCTCCAGACCCTGGGTACCATCCGCATATGAAGCGCTCACTTTACGCATGGTGGCACAGCCACATGCGTAAAGTGAGCGTTTCAATGCAATCCTATGGTGGTGGATTCGCTGCGATTCCGCAGAAAGAATGGACATACTGTGGATTTTACCGCTATGCGATTCCGCAGCGGAAAAATCCGCAGCATTGGCACAACAGCTGCAGAATCCCATAGGATTGAACGGGAATGTGTTTTATTAACGTTTTTTAAGCGTTTCTGCTGTGACAAAAACGAGGCGGAAACGCATAAAAAACGCAACGTGGGCAGCACACAGCCTAATAGTTAGAGGCAACATTGACCATGTGGAAGTTTTATCTCTAGTGCTCTTACATTCATTCAGTACAAACTGAACAATAGAACAAGATGCTCCTAAAATGACATGATTTCAGCTTTCATTTCAAAAACAGATAAAAATGGATCCGGGTGAAGCGAGCAGAGACAGATTATTTAGCTGCCTTGTTATGTTCATAGTAAAATCAGGCGCAAAATCCAAAATGACCAATTTATTTCTGCTACATATTATAGAGGCCATTTTACATGATCATAATTGTGTATCTATGTAAAACGTTTTAATTATCCCCGGAAAGTGATACTAACCCTTCATTAACCTGTCATATCAAGCTGTCGGACGCTGACAACATTTAATAGTGAGATCGGCAACTCTACTAGATCCAGTTGTGTTTAGCAAGAAAACCAACTGATGTTTGTGCAAAAAAAAAAAAATCACTTTAGTTGGGTCTAGTAAAGTAAAAATGTTTGTACAACCCACATTTTTCTCTACATTTTTACTATCTCTAAAACATAGTAACAAAAATAAACCCAAATATTTCATGTAGCCGTGTCAGATCCTTTTACAGGGCTACGGTGCAACGTTGGCTGTAAGTGATTTTCCCAGAATTGCTGGCACTGCCTTAGTGAGTGTGACTGATGTCTACCATGCAGCCACACATAGCGCCCCGTATGCAGGTGCTATAGATCAGTGGCCTCTATTTCCCTGTTATCACAATGAGATACAGCGAGCGTGTAACTGAGTATCTGAAAATAGCTTTGACACTTTGGCCGGTGATAGAGCTCTTGTGAAGGTACATGAAGTGCTCTTTGTTAATTTTACCCAAAGAGTGTCCTCTGATATACAACATGCAGTCGTGACAAGTCATTGAAAGGCGAAGCTCTGTTAATTACAGCATCGCCATATAGATTTTACATTAAGATTAGTAAAAAATTGTATGTATACAGATTTTAGTAGAATGATTCCAGTGTATGGGCATGTAGGTGTCATAAAGTGGGGTCCACTATTTAGGACACCCCTCTTTTGTCTAGAATGAAGAACCAAAGTAGTCTTCTTTCTTTGGAGGATTCAATGAGACCATAATTTGAAAGGGTGTCATGTAATACCATATTTGTCCTGCAGTGGCCGCTACAGGATAATCATGTGCCTGCCCATAGCTACAAATACCAGACCGGAGGTGATCAGATGATACTAGTGGGTCCACGCTGAAAAAAATAAGTCCCCATCCCTGGCAATTTCCCATTCGTCTTGACGGATTGCTGTAATCTTTGTTTTTTAAAAGTTTTTTTGCTAAAAATGGTTACCATTAGAGCAATTAGATTTGTGTCGTAATGGTCTGCCTTGCATTTTAGTCCTTCCTGGCAACTGGTCTTCACCTCCGTTCATGACTTCCTCAGCCCAGCAAAGGTAATTCAACATCTTGGGCCACACTGGATCCAAGATGTGATGATATGTCAGGGGCAGAAATGAAAGATAATATCTTTGAAGGATCAAACTGGGCTCTGGACCAGGGTAGCGCAAATCAAATTGCTCATCTCTTGTCACATGAGCAAAACTCTATAGAAGGAATAACTCCACCTATCCACAAGAGGATCCAGGTAACGGAACTCTGACCTTAATCATGCATGATCATCATCAGCATATTGGATGCATGATCTGAGATTCAAACAAAGGAACAACAGGTGGAGACATAAAAAGTACAGCATGTGAAAGAAATATCTAGGCAGAAGGATTTATTTTGTAATCCTTTGGTTCTGCAACCATTTATAGAAACAACTTTTGTTTTACATCCTAGAGATGAGGAGATCGATCCGTGGAGAATCAAGTTTGTATCGAACTTCCAGAAATTTGTGGTATCATGTGAATACCAGGGGAAGAGTCTTGAGGAGATCAATTGCATATTCCCAGTGCCTTCTGGGATAAGTGAAGAGTCTCCGCGAGCTCAACGATCACTGGGTTTTGGTCGTTGCAGCTGGAAAGGGGAAATCGGAAAACCAGGGGAAGAGTCTTGAGGAGATCATTTGCACATTCCCAGTGCCTTCTGGGATAAGTGAAGAGTCTCCGCGAGCTCAACGATCACTGGGTTTTGGCCGTTGCAGCTGAAAAGAGGAAATCGGAAAAACCGCGCGCCTATCGGCGCACAAATTTTGGCTCATCTTTCATCGTTTTTAAGAAATCTCAAGATGGAAGAGGCCAGGAGCCATTTGGTGAGCTGCATTTCTTGCTACATGTTCACAGATTTACCAGTGGAAAAGCCAAACTTCACATGCCACAAATGCAAGCTTGTGACCCTGTTGGAGGAAAAGTTGCAAAATCTCGAAGAGAGGTTAGCTACATTGAAGATCATTAAGGAAGGTGAAGAGTTCTTGGACAGAGCAGAATTATCTCTTCATGTTACAGAAAGAGAAGAAATTCGAAGTGCACCTGAAGAAACAGAGGAATGGAGACATGTGACCCAGAGAAGCAGGAGGATCAGGAGGCAGTCAGCACCCATACTGCTCAGAAACCAGTACCAGGCTCTCACGCAGGAAAACGATGAAGAAATACATCAGGATAAGACTTTGCCAACAAACAGCAACCTTGTACGCCTTCAGAGTCCTCCTGGATGGAGAAAGAAAAATGTTGTGAAGAAGAAACGGAGAGTGGTGGTCATGGGGGATTCCCTGTTGAGAGGAACAGAGGCCGCTATCTGCATACCGGATATAACTTCAAGAGAAATGTGCTGTCTTCCAGGTGCAAAAATTAAAGATGTGTCTGACAGGATATCAGGACTCTTCAGACCTACAGATGACTACCCATTCCTGCTACTACATGTGGGGACAAATGACACCGCAAGAAACGACCTGGAAACCATCTGCAGAGACTTTGAAGACTTAGCAAGAAAGTGAAAGAACTGGGAGCGCAGGTGGTCTTCTCTTCCATCCTCCCAGTGGATGGCCATGGAACTAGGCGGTGGAATAAGATTCTGCAGGTGAACAACTGGCTACGTCGATGGTGCCGTCAGCAACGATTTGGATTTATGGATCAGGAAGTGAACTACTTATACGATGGACTACTTGCTAGAGATGGGGTGCACCTTACGAAGACTGGAAAGCAGGTATTTGGAAGTCGCCTTGCTACACTTGTAAGGAGAGCTTTAAACTAGAACAACGTGGGAAGGGAAGCAAAAGACCAGAAAAAGCCATACACCTGACAAATGCTATTGAGAACTTTGCTATTAGAAGTGGAAAGGAAGAACAAAGACAAAAGAATCTAATTAATAAAAATATTGGAGAAAGAGAAACCAATCAAACTAAAATGTTTCTATACTAATGCACAAAGCATGGGCAACAAACAAGGAGAACTGGAACTACTAACACAGGAAAAGAAATATGATGTCATTGGAATCACTGAAACTTGGTGGGACAATACACATGATTGGAATACAAGACTAGAAGGATACAACTTATTTGCAAGAAACAGACTTGATAAACGAGGAGGAGGTGTCGCATTGTATGTTAGAAACGCGTATATCTGCACAGAGATTGAAGCTTCAGAGACTGGGAGTTCTGTGGAAACTGTTTGGGTAAGAATACAAGGACAGAACAATGGAAAGGACACCATTGTAGGCATTTACTACAGGCCGCCTGTGCAAGCTGAAGATATGGATGAACTCTTTATGCATCAAATGGCCAAGTTCTCCAAAAAATATGACATAGTTGTCATGGGAGATTTCAACTATCCAGACATTTGTTGGGAATCTCTCTCAGGCAAAACTAACAGGTCAAGGAAATTCTTATCCTCTCTTGCTGACAACTTTATCTTCCAAAAGGTAAGGGAGAAAACAAGGGGGACTGCTACCTTGGATCTAATTCTTATAAACAGGGAGGAAATGGTTGAGGAGGTAAAAGTGGCTGGGACCCTAGGAGGTAGCGACCATGCTATTTTAGAATTTTGGATAACTAGAGGCGGAAGACCTGTGAAGACTCAGACATCAAGGTTAGATTTCAGAAAGGCAGATTTTAAGGGATTCAGAAAGAGAATTGGAGGGATCCAATGGCTGGATATCCTTAAACACAAAAGTGTCCAGGAAGGATGGGAAATCTTGAAAAATGAAATTCTCAAAGCACAGTTGTTAACAATTCCGAAAAGAGGGAAGAATAGGAAGCATTTAAGGAAACCAGGATGGATGAACACAGAACTTAAGCACAAAAAGGAAGAAAAAAATGTTTATAAAATGGAAAGAGGGAGGCATATCTAAAGAAGAATATAATGCTGTCTGCAGAACCTGCAGGGCACAAATCAGATTATCTAAAGCTGAAAATGAATTGAGGCTTGCAAGAGATGTCAAAAGCAATAATAAAGGATTTTGGGGATATGTCAAAAGTAAAAGAAAAGTCAAAGATGCTATAGGATTTTTACAGGATGAAAATGATGAAATGATAAGACAGGATGTTAAGAAGGCTGAACTTTTAAATTCCTATTTTGCATCTGTTTTCTCTCAGAAAGGAAATGTAACATCAACTGTTATTCACTGTCCTATTAAGGGAATAGAAGAATCCAGGATATCTATAAACAGAAAGATAGTGAGGAAACACTTAGCTAACCTAAATGAATTCAAGTCTCCAGGTCCAGATGAATTACACCCCAGAGTACTGAAGGAGATAGCAGAAGAAATTTTTGAACCCCTCTCCATAATCTTTGAAAATTCTTGGAGAACAGGAGAAGTGCCAGAAGACTGGAGAAGAGCAAATGTTGTTCCTATCTTCAAAAAGGGGAAGAAGGTGGACCCAGGCAACTATAGGCCGGTGAGTCTGACTTCTATACCAGGAAAGATCTTTGAACAAATTATTAAACAACATGTATGTCAATACCTGGATAAGAATGAAGTGATTAAGCAGAGTCAGCATGGGTTTGTAACTAATAAGTCATGTCAGACTAATTTAATTTCCTTCTATGATGGTATCACTGATTGGGTGGATCAAGGGAATGCTGTAGATATAGTATATCTTGACTTCAGCAAAGCATTTGACAAAGTCTCTCATACAATCCTTATTGAAAAAATGACTAAGTATGGAATGGACAAGGCAACTGTTAGGTGGATTCAGAACTGGCTTAGTGATCGGACCCAAAGAGTGGTCATAAATGGCTGCACATCCAGTTGGAAGAATGTCTCAAGTGGGGTACCACAGGGCTCTGTCCTGGGCCCTGTATTGTTCAACACCTTTATCAATGATTTAGATGAAGGAATTGAGGGTAAACTGATTAAATTTGCTGATGACACAAAGCTAGGAGGGATAGCTAATACTAGAGAAGAGAGAGAGAGGATTCAAAAAGATTTAAATAAACTGGAGAAGTGGGCAACAACTAACAGAATGGTTTTTAACAGGGAGAAATGCAAAGTACTACATCTGGGCAATAAAAATGAAAAAAAGCATATATAGAATGGGAGGAATAGGGCTAAGTGACAGCTCATGTGAAAAAGACTTGGGTATACTAATAGATCACAGACTGAATATGAGTCAACAGTGTGATGCAGCAGCAAAAAAGGCAAATGCAATTCTAGGATGTATTAACAGAAGCATACAGTCTAGATCACGTGAAGTCATTATTTCCCTCTACTCCTCTTTGGTCAGACCTCAACTGGAATATTGTGTCCAGTTTTGGGCACCACATTTTAAAAAAGACATCAACAAACTGGAGCAAGTTCAGAAAAGAGCGACCAGAATGGTGACCGGTCTGCAAACCCTGTCTTATGAGGAAAGGTTGCAGGATTTGGGAATGTTTAGTTTGCAAAAGAGAAGACTGAGAGGAGACTTAATAGCTGTCTACAAATATCTAAAGGGCTGTCACATTGTAGAAGGATCAACTTTATTCTCATTTGCACAAGGAAAGACTAGAAGCAATGGGATGAAACTGAATGGGAGGAGACACAGATTAGATATTAGAAAAAACTTTTTGACAGTTAGAGTGATCAATGAGTGGAACAGGCTGCCACGAGAAGTGGAAGTCTTCAAACAGAGGCTGGACAGACATCTGACTGGGATGATTTAGCGAATCCTGCTTTGAGCAGGGGGTTGGACCAGATGGCCCAGGAGGTCCCTTCCAACTCTACGATTCTATGATTCTATGAATTCGAACATTATGAGATTCAATTCACAAGGAAAAAAGAAAAACTTGCTCAACACCATTTCCCGCACTGCTGAATCATCAGTTAGCTATGACATCTAGCGGATTTTCACACCTTGTACAGTGGTGGCCAGCAATGGCGGATCTTAATAGGGGCGGATGGGGCGGTCGCCCCGGGCCCAATGTTTTTTTGGGGGCCCAGGGGCAGGGGCGGGCTGGGCCGGGTGGCAGAGAGGCAAATGCCCCCCGGACCGCTCCCCCAGCACCTGTACAGGGCCGGCCGTGCCCTGTGCTGTGACGCCGCCGGCAGCAGACAGCCACCCGCGTCACATTCTATGAGGGGCCGGGAGCTGTGCACGGCCGTCACCTTGACGGCTGCTCAGCTGCGGCTCCCTCCGGCTGTACTTCCGGGTCAGATGTCAGGCGTGCGCGATGACGTCATCGTGCACGCGCCGACATGTCCCGGAGGATGCTGAAAGCAGAGGCGCTGCTGGGGAGCGAGCCGGCTGTGAGGTAAGTATGGGGAACTTTTTTTATTTTTTTTTATTTATAAAATGAATTAAATGGGGGAGGGGGTGAGTGGGGGCTGTACACAATGAAGGGGGGGCGACTGGGGCCTGTATATGATGAAGGTGGGGTGACTGGGGCCTGTATATGATGAAGGGGGGGTGACTGGGGCCTGTATATGATGAAGGGGGGTGACTGGGGGCTGTATATGATGAAGGGGGGTGACTGGGGGCTGTATATGATGAAGGGGGGGTGACTGGGGCCTGTATATGATGAAGGGGGTGACTGGGGGCTGTATATGATGACGGGGGGGTGACTGGGGGCTGTATATGATGACGGGGGGGTGACTGGGGCCTGTATATGATGAAGGGGGGTGACTGGGGGCTGTGTATGATGACGGGGGGTGACTGGGGGCTGTATATGATGACGGGGGGTGACTGGGGGCTGTATATGATGAAGGGGGGTGACTGGGGTAGTACAGGATGAAGGGGGTGAGTGGGGGCTTCACAGGATGAAGGGGGGATGAGTGGGGGCTTCACATGATGAAGGGGGGTGAGTGGGGCTGCACATGATGAAGGGGGGGTGAGTGGGGCTGCATATGATGAAGGGGGGGTGAGTGGGGCTGCATATGATGAAGGGGGGTGAGTGGGGCTGCACATGATGAAGTGGGGGATAAGTGGGGCTGCACATGATGAAGTGGGGGATAAGGGGGACTGCACATGATGAATTAAGGGGTAAGTGGGACTGCACATGATGAATTAAGGGGTAAGTGGGACTGCACATGATGAATTAAGGGGTAAGTGGGACTGCACATGATGAATTGGGGGTAAGGGGAACTGCACATGATGAATTAAGGGGTAAGTGGGACTGAACATGATGAATTGGGGGTAAGAGGGACTGCGCATGATGAATTGGGGGTAAGGGGGACTGCACATGATGAATTGTGGGTAAGGGGGACTGTACATGATGAATTGGGGGTAAGGGGCACTGCACATGAAGTGGGGGTAAGGGGGACTGCACATGATGTGGGGGTAAAATTAACTGCACATGATGATGGGGAAGTGGGGCTGCACATGAAGTTGGGGGGGAAGGGGACTGCACATGATGAAATGTAAGGGGGGATAAGGGGCTGCAAATGATGAAGCGGCACTGCAGATGAAGTGAGTGGGTGATAGGGGACTGCAATGGATGAAGTAAGGGGACTTCAAATTAAAGTGGGGACATTAAAGTGGATCCCCTATGGCCAGGATCACGTTGGGCGATTTTGTGCGTATTGGCCGTAGGCCTACAGCTTATGTGCAACGTCTTTTTAGGCCATGTCCACACGTGGTGGAATGGTGGCGGGTTTTCCGTATGGACCCGCAGCAAACCAAGTGCTGCGGTCCGTACGGCTGTCAATTCCCGCACGGGGACCGCAGCGCTCAGGTGGGAAGGGGGGTACAGGGGCCCAGGTTTTATGAACAGCCCCGGGCCCATAGTCCACTTAATCCGCCACTGGTGGCCAGTAACTTGGCCATCACAGATCAGCGGTTCCCAGTGGAGCACAGTTTGTAGAGCAGAGTCATTTTACATCTTCAGTGTCACTGGGTAAGTCTCTCTCTCCTGTAGAGTGTAAGCTCGTATGGTCAGCGGGATACTCTCTCTCCTATAGAGTGTAAGCTCTTATGGTCAACTGGGTCCTCTCCCTATCCTGTAGAGCAGGGAAGAGGAACCTGTGACCTGCGGTGTCCTTTTCTGTAGCTCCCGGCAAATTTCCAGGGACTGCAGTGCTCAGGCCGGCGACTGCGTTTCCCTGACTGTGGGCCCTTTAATTGCTCTTGAGACTACAAGCACATGCACACATTGTTCAGTACAGAATGCTACGGCGAGTACTTTGAAGACTCTGATGTACCTTAGAGTCAGAGTATTCCGTGCTTCAGTTCCACCAACGATGACAACAGCAGCGGCAGGCACAGCCCATCCTGTCTGTGCTGTCTATATGCTCCCAGCCCATCCTGTAATATATATATGGCCCAGTGTCTTCTGGGATGTCTAATTGCCCCCAGCGTCTTCTGTGATATATGTTCTCCCAGCATCTCTTGTGAAGTGAATGCCCCCAGCGTCTCCTGTTATGTATATATGCACCCAGCCCTCTTGTGACATATATATCCTCCGTGTCTCCTGTGTTCAGAACTTACTGCTGTGAGTTCTTTTTAAATATTCATCACATATAGTTGACTCCGAACCAATGCAAATCTGGAAAAGCTGTTGCAAGTAATAACATCATCAGTACTACCTAACATCACATATCTCACTAAAGAGAGCAGCAACAGCCATCACATTAGGGGTGAGTTAATTAATAGTTTGACCAAATATAGCAGAATAAATTTCAAATTGATCATTTTTAAGGCCTGCGAATGATGGTATAAATATCTAAATGGCATCAGGCAAAAAAAGGTTCCCCACCCCAGCTGTAGAGTGTAAGCTCTTATGTTCAGTGGGGTCTTCTCGCTCTCTCTCCTGCAGAGTGTAAGTGTGACACCCCAGAGTCCGGTTGTCACAGTGACATTACCTCCCTCTAAAGTCACGCTTGGAGGCAGAAAGGGACCCCATGCCAGGCAGCATAGATTTAATCACAATTTCCTGCTGCAGGTCAGAAAAGGGAGATGCCTCATAAATTCTGGCCAGCAGAGGGGGTTGGTGAGTCAGCTAGAAATCAGCTGAGGGGGTTGTTATGGAAACGAAACAGCTGTGAGCTGTGAGGAAAAATGACAGTTACAATGTGAGGAGGTGAGGTAAAGAGATCTTTCTGGAAGATCCTGTCAGAGGAAGACAGGGAGCTGATCTGAGAGGAGCTCGATAGGCAGAGCTGATCTGTGAAGAGAGAAAGGACAAGAGCAGAGACTAAGAGACTCTAGGGAAGCTAAAATACTGCATATAGCAGACCCCTGAGTGAAGCGCTAATAACGAGAAAAGGGACATCAGAGTCCTAGGCTGACAGGAACTGTACGCCCTGATAGCCGAATCTGAAAGTACAGGGGATTGTAAATTCCTGTACACATTGTGGAGGGCTACAACATCATAGCTGCGCCCAACATCCATCCCAAAGAAGCAACACCGCAGCGCTGGTCACCTTTGACTAGAACACCACAGGTGGCATCACGTATTTCACCATCTAAAAACTTTATTTTCATTTTTACCACATAAATACCACACAACATTCCCCTATTTTATTACTGGATGCCTCTGGGCCATGGACCGGGTCGCCGCCGCCGTACACCGTTCCCCGTTGAAGTCGACGGGCCCGGTACCGAGTACCCCCATGCCCCGTGGGGCACTCCATAAGCTCTTATGGTCAGTGGGATTATTTTTCTCCTGTAGAGTGTAAGTTCTTATTATCAATGAGGTCCTCGCTCTCTCCTGTAGAGTGTAAGCTCTTATTGTCAGCAATGTCCTCACTTTCTCCTGTAGCATGTAAGCTCTTATGGTCAGTGGGGTCCTCACTTTGTCCTGTAGAGTGTAAGCTCTTATAGTCAGTGGGGTCCTCTCTTTCTCTCCTGTAGAGTGTAAGCTCTTATGGTCAGCGAGATCCTCTACTGCCTGTCGAGTGTAAGCTCTTATGGTCAGCAATGTCCTCATTATCTCCTCTACAGTATAATGTAAAATCTTATGGTCAGTGGGGTTCTTGCTCTCTCTCTCCTGTAGATTGTAAGCTCCTTATGGGCAGCAAGGTCCTCTTTCTCCTGCAAATTGTAACCTTTAATAGTCAGTGTGGTTCTCTCTCTCTGTCTCATGAAGAGTGTCAGCTCTTATGGTCAGAAGGGTCCTTTGTCTCTCTCCTGTAGAGTGTAAGCTCTTATGGTCAGAAGGGTCCTATGTCGCTCTCCTGTAGAGTATAAGTTCTTATGGTCAGTGGGGTCCTCTCTCCTGTAGAGTGAAAGCTCTTATGGTCAGTGGGAATCTCTCTCTCTCCTGTAGACTGTAAGCTCTTATGGTCAGTGGGATCCTCTCTCTCTCCTGTAGAATGTAAGCTCTTATGGGCAGCAGGGTCCTCTTTATCCTGTACAGTGTAAGCTGTTATGGTAAGCGAGGTCCTCTTTCTCCTGCAAAGTGTAAGCTTTAATGGTCAGTGGGGTTCACTCTCTCTCTCTCTCTCTCTCTCTCCTGAAGAGTGTAAACTCTTATGGTCAGTAGGATCCTTTGTCTCTCTTGTAGAGTATAAGCTCTTATGGACAGCTGAGTCCTCTCTCTTGTAGAGCATAAGCTCTTATGGTCAGTGGGGTTCTCTCTCCACTGTAGAGTGTAAGCTCTTATGGTTAGCAGAGTTGACTATTCTGTAGTATATAAACTCTTATAGTCAGCATGGTCCTCTCGCTCCTATGGAGTGACATGTAAGCTTGTTGTCACAGATGTGTCAGAGGCTGCAGACCATAGCACTGCATCTGTCTGCAGAAGGTCTCTGTTGTTTGCTTCGCAGACTAGTGGCTACGGTGCTAATGACCACACCTGGACCTGGGTGTTTATAACTTCCTACTCCCTGTTGGGAGGTGTGGGTGTTATTTCCTATTTGCACGTCTCTGTTGAAGCTTGGAGCTGCAGTAGTCTGCTAGCATCCTCTTAGAGTTTGGAGGGTGTCGGCGTTTCTCTCTGAATCTACTCAAGCTAAGTGTCCCCCTGGTTTAATCCCTACTGTCTTTAGTGTTAGTGGGATTGATTAGCATCATCCTGTCCTTCCCGATGCAAGGCTTATCGCCAGGGTCACACAGGGATTAGGTATCCTGCCTGGCGATAGGTGCGGAACATGTGGCGCCCCTGAGGGTCCAGTCGCCACAGAGGTACTGCACCTCACCCAGAGGTGTGGTATCCCACAATCAGGTAAGGTGGATGCACCCAACCAGATTCCAACACTCACATCCCACACTCACTGGTAGTGTAGCAGAGCACCCTTTATGGCTCCCTGCTTGGAACACGAAGAGTGCTGGGAGGTGGATGGAGCGTAGCTTAGAGCGGGAGCAGGATAGAAAGTGAGATGAGATCCCTTTTAGGGAGGGAAGGAGGAGGACGTGCCTGCAGCAGCTCTGCAGATTAGAGGCTGCTGGACTGATTGGATTACTACAGAAAGCTCCCTAAAGGAATAAGGTTCTTGTGGGACACAGCTGGAGTGTACTCCCCGTGGGTCCCTTCTCCACGATGACTACAGGTCAGGTGGAGGGAGAAACTGGTCGCAAAGGGAATGGCCCCTAGCCTAGTTCACATTCCTCAGGGTGCCACTAGAATGCCGATAGCTTTATAATAATAATAATTTTATTTATATAGCGCCAACATATTCCGCAGCACTTTACATTTTAGAGGGAACTTGTACAGACGATAGACATAACAGCATAACTGTAATCACATAGGTCATAACAGATAACAAGAGGAATGAGGGCCCTGCTCACAAACTTACAATCTATGAGGAAAAAAGGGAGACACAAAAGGTGGGTGGTAAGTGGTAACAGTTGCCTTCATTGTTCAGACCAGCCATAGTGTTGAGTATGTAACAGTACAGACGCAGGGGGATAATAGATGCATAAAGCATGTGGGAACATGATGCGGGGAACCTGGTTATGGTAAAACTTTTGGCTGTGCCACACAGGGATAGATTAGGTTAATGTGTTGAGGCGGTAGGCCAGTCTGAATAAATGTGTTTTTAAGGCACATTTAAAATTGTGGGGATTGGGGACTAAACGTATTGACCTGGGAAGTGCATTCCAAAGAATTGGCGCAGCAAGTGTAAAGTCTTGGAGACGGGAGTGGGAGGTTCTGATTATTGAGGATACTAACCTCAGGTCATCAGCAGAACGGAGGGCACGGGTAGGGTGGTAGACTGAGATGATGGAGGAGATATAGGCTGGTGCTGAGCCGTGGAGTGCTTTGTGGGTGAGGGTAATAAGTTTGTACTGGATTCTGGAGTGGATGGGTAACCAGTGTAAGGACTGGCACAAGGTAGAGGCATCGGTGTAACGATTGGTGATGAATATGATTCTGGCTGCAGCATTTAAGACAGATTGGAGTGAGGAGAGTTTGGTAAGAGGGAGACCGATTAGTAGAGAGTTACAATAGTCCAGACGAGAATGAATAAGAGAAACAGTAAGAGTTTTTGCAGAATAAAAAGTAAGAAAAGATCGAATTCTGGAAATATTTTTGAGATGCAGATAACAAGAGCGAGCCAGTGATCGGATGTGGGGGGCGAATAAAAACTCAGAGTCAAGTATGAGCCCAAGATAGAGGGCATGTTGCTGGGGAGTAATAGTGGAACCACACACCAAAATGGCAATGTCGGGTATAGGTACATTAGTAGAGGGAGGAAACACAAGAAGTTCAGTCTTTGACAGGTTCAGTTTCAGATATAGTGAGGACATGATGTCAGAGACAGCGTTTAGACAATCACTGGTGTTTTCTAAAAAGGCAGACGTGATGTCAGGAGAAGAAGCGTATAATTGGGTGTCATCAGCATAGAGATGGTACTGGAAACCAAATCTACTGGTTGTTTGACCAATAGGGGCAGTATACAAGGAGAATAGAAGGGGGCCTAGAACGGACCCTTGAGGAACCCCAACAGTAAGTGGAAGATGAGAGGAGGAGGAGCCAGCAAAAGATACAGTGAAGGTGCGGTCAGAGAGATAGGAGGAGAACCAGGAGAGAACGGTGTTCTTGAGGCCGATGGAGCGGAGCATAGTGAAGAGGAGCTGATGATCCATAGTGTCAAATGCTGCAGCGAGATCCAGGAGAATTAGCATTGGAATAGTGACCATTAGATTTAGCTGTAAATGGCGCTATAATAATAATTAATAATAATAATAATAATAATATGTATGATGGGTATTTAGACATGGGACTATGGGATGGAGGATATGTATGATGGGTATATGGACACGGGACTATGGGATGGAGGATGTGTGATGGGTTATGGGCACATGACTATGGGATGGAGGATATGTATGATGGGTATATGGGCACCGGACTATGGGATGGAGGATAATCATTATAATTTGTTATAGCTTTGGTTACTTTATGGACTATCACCCCTACCACAGTTACTCCAACTGAAAAGGTGCTATATAGAATCACAGAAACGGTGAGGCGTTGTCTGAACAGGATTTGCAGTTGCTGGCCCAGAACGATAACTGTGAAGTGCTGGAGTGGAAGGAAGGAGTTAAAAGCAGCATATTGTTTGGAGATGGCCAGGAAAGGTACATACTAACAGGGAAGGCTGGAAAGGGGCATTTCATCTTATCTGGAAGTTGGCTGGACCCCTCACCTGGAGGACGCAGCATCGAAGCGGGCATCTGTGTGCACCAGACTGTGAGTATAGCCTTTGGAACTGCATTCAACTGAGTCAATTGTTTTGTTTCCCTGTGCCTCTCACCCAGCTCTGCTACATCTTCCCCTCTACACTATCTCACATCTACCAACTAATCTCTACTGCCATGGGACTACAACTCTACCTGTGGAGAGCTTAAACATCATTGCTGCACCACAACATCTGTCCCAGAGAAGCAACACTGCAGCGAAGGTCATTCTGACCAGAAACCACAGGTGATGTCACGAATCATTACATAAACTTTATCCCCATCCAATTCTACCCATTTTACATGACCGCCTGGGGCCATGGACTGGGTCACCGCCACTGTGACATCTCCCATTGAAGTTAACGGGCTCAGTGCCGAGTATCCCATGGCCCCTCGGGCGCGTCAAACATATATAGAGATGGTAGGACAGACAGGGTGACGTTAGATCAGTCTAGGGGTCACCACTTCCCCTTCCCTAGTGTTTGGTTCCCCTCTTCCCTTATTCCTTTGTGTTGCACTTAGTATGTCCTACACTGTGCGTGACATTAACACTCGCCGTTCACATTTGCAAAAAAAGGAAAAAAAAATTTTTTGACACGTGTTTTTTTTGTGTGTGGGTTTCTTTTCTTTTGCTGGGTTCATGGATCCCATTGCTGTGCTGGCAGAGCAACTGCAGAGATTGTCACTGGCAGTGACTGACCTTCGTTCTGAGGTTCAGCAGCAGTGACTGCAGGCTCCTATTGTGGGGGACGTTGCAGGTAGGCGTGTCCAGCTTGAAACCAAAATTGCCCTCCTGGACAGGTTTTCTGGGGATAGGGACAATTTTTTTGTGTTTAAAGAGGCTTGCAAGTTGTACTTTAAACTGTGTCCTTACTCCTCTGGAGATGAGGAGCAACGAATTGGAATTTTTATTTCACTGTTGCAGTGGGAACCTCAGTTATGGGTGTTTTCTCTTCCGCAGGATTCTATGTGTCTGCAGCCTGTGGAAGAGTTTTTCAGGACCCTAGCCCTTAACTATGATGATCCTGACTGTGTTTCCTTGGCTGAATCCAAGCTGCGTCTCATTCAGAAAGGAAATCGTCCAGTAGAGACTTATAGATCTCAATTCCGCAGGTGGTCAACTGATAACAATTGGAATGACCCGCCTCTCAGAAGCCAATTCCTTCAGTGTCTCACTGAAAAGTTAAAGGATGCATCAGCAGTGTATAAAACTCCTGTGTCAATGAAAGATGCCATGTCCTTGGCTATTCACGAGAATAGATGCCTGAGGGACAGATGGGTAAGACCACCTGCTTCTGAACCCTCTTTCCGGGACAAGATCCCGGTATTGGAGGAAAGGTCCAGGGGTGAAACTATACTTGCATAGTTAGAAGAACCCATCTAGTTGGGAGGTGTATCCATATCGCATGTTTCCCCCAACATTTCCAAGAAAAAGGATGCATTTTTTTTGTGGGACGAAAGGACATTTTATTGGGTCATGTCCTGCAATCCCAAAGTAAAAAGAGACTCGATTAACCCTTGGGAGCCTTGAGCTTCATAATCAAGGGGTGTGTTTGTCTTCAACCTGCAATTCTCATTTTGTCCTTATAGCAGAGGTGGTGCTAGTGAGCAGGTCTGAAAAAATGTTTTCTAGAACTCATGGTTTTGTCTGCTCTAACTTGGCTAAACCTATTCCTATTTGTGCCATCAACTCAGCACCACTTGCAAAGAGAACACTGACACATTATCTTCCCATTATCAAATAATGCCTTGTTATGTCCTGAAGGGTATCCACATTCCAACGGTTCTGGGTTTGCCCTTGTTGGTGAAGCACAATCCAATTGTCGATTGGCAATCCAGAGAGATTGTGAAATGGGGAGATTACTGTCATGGTAACTGCTTAAACGTTTCCCCTTCTGCTGTATCTACAGAGTCCTTACAGGCATTTTTGTCTGACTTGGAGGACCTTCAGGGAGGTTATTTGTGCCATCTAAATTGCGCAACAAAGTAATTAGACAATTTCATAACTCTGTATTTGCTGACAACCCAGATGGTGAGGCAACCGCAGACCTCCTTTCTGGGGTTGCATCGGGATATAGTTGAACAAGTCACTGCCTGCATTGTTTGCGTGTAAAGGGGTTAGGTAAGATGTACCATGTTGTATTTATTATTCTTTGCTAAGATGGTACTGCTACATGTTTACATGCATTAACACACGTATGAAATGGTACTGCTACACACCTTTCTGGACTTCAATACAGTGGTCAGCACAGTAGAGGCCCGCTGCCTCCTCACCACTACTGGAGCTACCGCCTCATCATCACTGGAACTGCTGTAACCCCCAACGTACTGTCTCCTTCCCCACCATCCTGTAGCATGTAAGCCCGAAAGGGCAGGGTCCTCTCTCCCCTCTATATCAGTCTGTGATTGTTAGTTTGTTTGCTGTAAGTGATATCTGTATTCTGTATGTAACCCTTTCTCATGTACAGCACCATGGAACCAATGGTGCTATATAAATAAATAATAATAATAAAAAAAAAATAATAGAGAGAAGATGTGGCGACTTATAACCGGATGCCTTTAGAGTGGGAGCCAGTTGTAGTGAAGAACAGAAGGATGCTTAAGCTTCACAGGGAGTGGTACAGACGGGTCGGATGCTTTTCCAGAGGCAACCAAACCGGGTGGTGGATGATTTCAGGTCTGGGGCGAAACAGGCAGAAGGAATTGTCATCATGTCGCGTTTAGGCCAGGAAGAAGCTGGGAAGCAGTCTAAGACGGTCCGGGCCAGGGGGGGCATTTATGTACATGTAATCGAAGTACATGCATCAAAGTACGCTGGCAGTTATAACATGGCAGTTAGACAGGGCAGGAGACAGGTAAGACAAATAAATAAATCTATTCCCTGTACATTTGGGCTACCGCAAATATTTACCATATGCATTTGTATAATTTATATCCCGGCCGCTGCATTTACACACATCCACCGCCTTGGTATTAACTCTCTACACTCTGTCCATATTGGCCCCTCACTCCTTTCCTCTCCTATGTATATCACTTACGCTCTTTTCACATTGCTACACAGCACAGATCCATTCAGTCCCATCATTCAACATCAGAGACGCTCTCACAAATCACTTAACCATCTGCTCACTCTTTCTATCCTCCTTCTCCTAGTCGCAGGAGACATTGCTCCCAACCCTGGTCCCCCATGTTATAGAAAGTCAAACCCCCAACTGCTACACTCAGAAACCCCTCTAATCTAATTAATATTCCCTGCTTGCCATCTGTCTCTCTTAATTGTGCCCTTTGGAATTCTCGCTCAGTGTGTAACAAACTCTCCTTCATTCATGACTTTTTCCTTTCTAATTCTCTTAACCTTCTGGCTCTTACTGAAACCTAGATCCAGCAGTCAGACACTACCGCTGCTGCTGCTCTTTCATATGGTGGACTACACATCCCTCATACCCCAAGATTAGACAATAGAGCAGGTGGAGGCGTTGGTCTGCTCCTATCACCAAAATGTACCTTTCAGGTTATCCCTCAAGTACCCTCAGTTGTCTTCCCTTCTTTTGAGGTCCATGCCGTCAGACTCTACACCCCCTTCTCCGTGCGAGTGGCGGTGGTATATCGTCCTCCCGGCCCCTCCCATCAGTTCCTGGATCATTTTGCCACTTGGCTTCCACATTTTCCCTCCTGTGACATCCGTACCCTCATCATGGGCGATTTCAACATCCCCATTGCTCTTCCCCTCTCCCCATCTGCTACTCACCTTTTATCTCTAACCTCCTCATTTGGCCTTTTGCAGCTTATTAATTCTCCAATGCATGAAGATGGAAACTCCCTCGACTTGGTCTTCTCTCGGCTTTGTGCAGTGGATGATTTTGCAAACTCCCATCTCCCGCTCTCTGACCACAACCTTCTTTCATTCTCTATCAAGAACTGCCAGGCTGCTCAGGTCACCCCCACTGTCCATATTTATAGAAACATACAAGCCATTAACACCCAGAAACTTTTGAAGAACTTGCAGTCTTCATTGGCCCCTATCTCCTCCCTCTCATGTCCTGATTCTGCATTGAAGCATTACAGCGAAACACATCAAAGTGCCCTGGATGAATTTGCACCTCCTATACATAGAACACCACAACACAGACGGCGACAACCCTGGCACACCCTGCAAACACGTTTCCTGCAGCGTTGCTCCAGGTGCGCCGATCATCTGTGGAGGAAATCCAACCTACCCGAAGATTTCATCCATTATAAGTTTATGCTTTGAACATACAACACTGCCCTTCACCTCTCAAAACAAACTTATTTCAACACCCTTATCACCTCACTGTCCAATAACCCTAAACGTCTCTTTGACACTTTTCATTCTCTACTCCACCCAAGAGTACAGGCCCCAACCACGGAGCTTCGAGCTGACGATCTGGCCAATTACTTCAAAGAAAAAATTGACCAGATCCGACAGGAAATTATTTCCCAATCACCTCATACCATGCACTGTCCTCCCTCCCCCTCTGCATCTAGCTCACTCTCTGATTTTCAACCAGTCGCAGAAGAAGAAGTAAGCAGGCTCCTTGCATGTTCTCACCCAACCACTTGCACCAGTGACCCATTTCCATCACATCTACTCCAGCCCTTTTCCCCTGCTGTCACCCCTCACCTAACTAAAATATTTAACCTCTCTCTCTTCTGGTATCTTTCCCTCCTCACTTAAGCATGCCGTCATACATCCACTACTTAAAAAACCATCCCTCGACCAAAACTGTGCCGCTAATTATAGACCTGTCTCTAATCTTCCCTTCATCTCTAAACTCCTGGAAAGCCTGGTCCACTCCCATCTTATCCGCTATCTCTTTGATAACTCTCTTCTCGACCCTCTCCAATCCGGTTCCCACTCTTTACACTCTACTGAAACTGCCCTCACTAAAGTTTCTAATGATCTACTAACAGCTAAAACAAATGGTCATTACTCCATGCTAATTCTCCTGGATCTCGCTGCAGCATTCGACACTGTGGATCATCAGCTCCTCCTCACTATGCTCTGCTCCATCGGCCTCAAGGACACCGTTTTCTCCTGGTTCTCCTCATATCTCTCTGACCGCACCTTCACTGTATCTTTTGCTGGCTCCTCCTCCTCTCATCTTCCACTTACTGTTGGGGTTTCTCAAGGATCCGTTCTAGGCCCCCTTCTAGTCTCCTTGTATACTGCCCCTATTGGTCAAACAACCAGTAGATTTGGTTTCCAGTACCATCTCTATGCTGATGACACCCAATTATACGCTTCTTCTCCTGACATCACGTCTGCCTTTTTAGAAAACACCGGTGATTGTCTAAACGCTGTGTCTAACATCATGTCCTCACTATATCTGAAACTAAACCTGTCAAAGACTGAACTCCTTGTGTTTCCTCCCTCTACTAATGTACCTATGCCCGACATTGCCATTTTGGTGTGTGGTTCCACTATTACTCCCCAGCAATATGCCCGCTGTCCTGGGGTCATACTTGACTCCGTGCTTTCCTTTGTCCCCCACATCCGATCACTGGCTCGCTCTTGTTATCTGCACCTCAAAAACATTTCTAGAATTCGACCTTTTCTTACTTATGACTCCGCAAAAACTCTTACTGTTTCTCTTATTCATTCTCGTCTCAACTATTGTAGCTCTCTTCTAATCGGTCTCCCTCTTACCAAACTCTCCCCCCTCCAATCTGCCTTGAATGCTGCTGCCAGGATCATATTCCTCGCCAATTGTTACACCGATGCCTCTACCTTGTGCCAGTCATTACACTAGCTACCCATCCACTCCAGAATCCAGTACAAACTTATTACCCTCACCCACAAAGCTCTTCATGGCTCAGCACCACTCTACATCTCCTCCCTTGTTTCAGTATACCATCCTACCCGCGCCCTCTGCTCTGCTGATGACCTGAGGTTAGCATCCTCAATAATCAGAACCTCCCACTCCCGTCTCCAAGACTATACACGTGCTGCGCCAATTCTTTGGAATGCACTTCCCAGGTCAATACGATTAGTCCCCAATCCCCACAATTTTAAGCGTGTCCTGAAAACTCATTTATTCAGACTGGCCTACTGCCTCAACACATTAACCTAATCTATCCCTATGTGGCACAGCCAAAAGTTTTTACCATAACCAGGTTCCCCGCATCATGTTCCCACATGCTTTATGCCTCCATTAGCCCTCTGCATCTGTACTGTTACACAATTAACATTATGGCTGGTCCATACAATCATGGCAACTGTTACCACCCACCTTTTGTGTCTCCCTTTTTTCCTCATAGACTGTAAGCTTGCGAGCAGGGCCCTCATTCCTCTTGGTAACAGTTATGATCTATGTGATTATTGTTATGCTGTAATGTCTATTGTCTGTACAAGTCCCCTCTGAAATGTAAAGTGCTGCGGAATATGTCGGCGCTATAGAAATAAAATTTATTATTATTATTATTATTAGACGTGTGCCATATAGAAGGGTTAGCAAATAGGGAGAGCTGCGGAAGCAAGTAAAGGTGAATGTGTATCCTATGATGTGCCAACTGTGGATATATTATGTGACATTATCAGTATAGAAACCGTTCAAGTTACTATGGACTGTGTCTCAGTTACTGGGAGTCGCCTCAGAGAAAGGCCTTTGCCGCTTGGGAAGTACCCAGGGGGACCCGAAATTGGAGACGCAGATACGCTGAACAGTGGATTGCAATTTTCTGTGAGGGAAAGCCGGAACACTGATGCTTTAGTGTCTCTGGCCACGACTAAAGCCCTGGCGGACCCTTACATGCGCACGTTCTAAAGTACTGCTTACCTGTACATCTAGTCCTGTTTCACCACTGCCTATTCCTAACAGGGTCAGGGGATACACATATAAACATTTGACTGTTGGTAAATGCGTGCCAGGTTTGGACCTGAATGTGAATGACTTTGTGTGGTTGTCCACCAGGAATTTCAGGTTGAGGGTTCCTTCCTGGAAGTTGGGACCTGGATTCATTTGTCCCTATAAGATAACCGCCGTCATTGGTCCAGCAGCGTTTTGTCTTGAGCTACATCAGGCTCTTAATGTCTGCAACATTTTTCTCAGGTCTTCACTCAAAAGATATATGGAACCCCTTGAGCGCTCACCCCTACCGCCTCAACCAATTATGGTTGATGGAAACCTAGAGTTTCACATTTTGAGGATTTTAGATTCTCGCCTCCAGCGTCATTCCCTATGAAACTTGGTGCATTGGTGGGGGTTACTGTCCAGAGGAAAGGATGTGAGTTTCTGCATCAGAGATGAATTCCCCCAGGCTGGTTTGTTCTTTCTACACCTCTTATCCTGACAAACCTGGTCTTGAGTGTCCAGAAGTCACTCGTAGAAGGGGGCTACCCACACGGATGTGTCAGAGGCTGGAGATCGTTGCACTACATCTGTCTGCAGAAGGTCTCAGTTATTTGCTTCACATACTAGTGACCACCTCCCCTGGTGCTAATGACCATACCTGGATCTGGTGTTTATAACTCCCTACTTACAGTTGGGAGGTGTGGGTGTTATTTCCTATTTGCACTTCTCTGTTGAAGCTTGGCCTTCCTCTTGGTGTTTCGAGAGTGTCAATATTTCTTTCTGAGCTTAATCAAGCTAATTGTCCCCCTTGTTTCATTTTATCCTTTCTGTCTTTAGTGTTAGTGGATTGACTAGAGTTTATCCTGTCCTTCCCGCTGCAGGGCTTATTGCCAGGGTCACATGGTGACTAGGTATCCTGTTCGGCAATAGGTTTGAACCTACATAGGAGCAGTAAGACAGACAGTAGTGTTTGGTTCCCCCTTCCTTTATCACTTTGTGTTGCTCTTAGTCTGTCCTACACTGTGCATGATATTTGTACCTTACGGAAATGCATGGCTTCTTTGAGGAGTCCACTTCTGAATATTGGCCATCCAGCTGATGTGCTGAATTTTCAGAGACATTTGATGCTACACCATACAACAGCCTTGTATTGAATCCTGAGAAGTCGGGACTATTTACAAACTAAGGGAAACTATATGCACATGGGTAAAAAAGTGGATAAAGAACAGAAAACAAACAATTGTTACTCATCATGGGTTCCACAGTTTATATATTTACTTATACTATATGATTCACTACTTTTGCAAAAAGAAGAAAAATAAATTTTTATTTTCTCTAGAAGTCATACATATTGTTTGAGCATTTGTTCTTTTGCGAGGAAACCTATGGTTTTTATTAGTACCGTGTAAGGCACGTGCCACTTTTTCATAATTTTACATGTAATATTTTCAGGGAAGCGAGATGACTAAAAACAGAACTATTGGAGTCGTTGTTTATATTGATTTCTGTTTAGAATATTTACCTTGCAGGATAAATAACCTAATATTTCTACACAGGAAAGATATATATCTTTGTACCGTGTTAGCCAGTGGATAGAAAAATATTCAGGATTGAGAGTCCTCAGTAGTTGATACCTTTTAATGGCTAACTGAAAAGATGGTAACACATTGCAAGCTTTCGAGACTACTCAGGTCTCTTCATCAGGCACTGACTAATACAAAATCTGAAGTCACATATTTATGCACAATACAGCCTAGAAAAAATGCAATAGATAAGACAAGTGACGTGAAGCAGAACTATCAATATGGGAGAGGGAGAAACATAAATATAAACATTGGACCAGTTCATAGATAAGGAGTCCGGATGTTTTATGGTCCTCTGATTGGGGTCTAGTTTTAAAAGGAAATTCCTTAATTGATGTAAAAAGACATAAATCCATGCGACACATTCATTCCAGCACTGAGAGTGTCAAAGTTCGTCATAAATTTATACTCCCAAACTCGTCTCTCTCTCTGAGAATTGAAGTTACCTTTCAATACCAGTAATTTCATATCCACGCTGCTGTGATCAGGGATACAGAATTGTTTTGCCACAGGTAGATCCACTTTTATTTCTTATATTGTGTGACGATGAGCATTCATCCTTGTTCTAAGCTTTTGCCCTGTCTCCCCCACATACAGACCCCCAGTTGGACATTTAGTACAAATAATTAAGTACACCACATTTCTAAAGTTCAGACCATTCCAAATACAATTATGACAACTATGCTTATATTTTTCCTAAAGAAATTTATAGGAAAAGGTTAAACTTATGTTTTTTTCTGTATGTTACTATCTTTTTTTTAGTAGCTTCTGATTTATGTTCTTACTATATAGAAACCTTTAAATCTCCCACAATCACCCTGTCAACGGTTGTCTTCAATTAATCTTTTTATTTTACGGCTATGAAAATCATAAAATATATTTTTTTTACATGGAATCAAAGGCGGCAGACGTTTATCATAAAATAAATGTCACTAATAAATTTAGAAAAGTAGAGCAGTGTAAGAATTTATGATGGCATCTACATAAATCAGAAGTTTTCCAGGTGTTAGTAACTGATGAGAGAAAATTACACTAGAAGGGAATCTGTGCCACACAATAGAGTAAATGGACCTGTCTAGTCATGGGCTCACAGGATTCAGATTGATCAATGTAATTTTGCAGAATCCAAACTTCATGTACTTTTTCTGTGATGTACACTACATGGACTTTTATCTCCCAATACTATCAGACATTTGCAGCATTTATAGTGTTAAAGGGAATCTGTCAGCAGGTTTTTGCTATTTAATCCGAGAGCAACATAATATAGGACAAAATATCCTGATTCAAGAGATCTATCACTTATAAGGCTGTGTGCTGTAGTTTCAATAAAAAATGAAGTATAATCTGGAAATCAATTGGATGGTCCACTAATCTGGGGAAGTCCAAGACCAGGGACTGGTTTTCTAGATTGGATGCTGAAAGCAATCCCTGCCTAAGCTGCAGAGGTTGGCATCTTAGGGATACGATAAGTGGTGTCCCCTTTCAGCAGTGGCAGACTCTAGTCAAACCTACCCTATCTATAACCAGAGGCTATAGTAGGTACACATATTTGATCACCAGTCTGCTAAACATATAAGATTTATAATGCATGGTCACTGGACAGAAAAATTATATTTCACCCAAAAAGATAGGCTATAAGACATAATTCAACATATTGTAGACCAACCTTCACTTAGTAGCCAAATACACATAGCTAAACATTCTATATAAGCAAGGAACGCCTTAGAACCATGCCAGATAATAATTCAACAGGTGTCCTACAAATAAGAGAGGTCCACATGTTCATAAACAATCTTCATTCCTTCAACAAAATAACTGAACATGTGTTAGAGATTACTTACCTGTCCACATGAAGTGCCTCAATGTGTTTCCCGTTTAGATAATGGTTTATCAGGAGGCCACAATGAAGAGTACTGTGTAAAGGACTAAAAGTCCCGCTCTAGTGTTTTCAGTCACTTATCGTATCCTAAAGGTGCCAACCTCTGCAGCTTAGGCAGAACTAGCTTTTAGGATAAGACTTTTATCCAATCTAGGAAACCAGTCCCTGGTCTCGGACACCCCCAGATTGGTGGACCATCCAATTGTTTTTCAGATGATCTTTCATTTTTTTATTCGTTAGGAAGAATAACAATTAGATTGGCATTTATTTAAAATATATTTGTGTCAGTCTATAAGGATATTTTTAATGATGATTAACAATAATTGTTTTTATTGGAATTGATAGAATTCGGTTTGATAGTGTAACAATTATGTGGGTACTATGGAATCTGATTGCGTTGGAAAAAAAAAGTCTTAGACCAAAGCTGAGACAAATAAGTATATTTAACAAAGCAAGAAGTAGAACATGAACTAGCAGAGACTTTCCTGTAATTGTAACGAAGTGACAGCACAAAACAGAAATGTCAACAAACTTAGTAGTGGGGCGTGACCGCTCATACAAACAAGTCCAGCAGTAATATGCAGCAAGAGTGCGACCGGCACTTAAACGTGGAATTCCAGAACTATGCAGCAGATGGAGGAGATGACACATTTCATGGAAGTTCAGAAATGCAAAGGTGGAGTATAACAGGGAGTAGGTCCTTAAATGTACCTTTTGGGCTGAGAAGTCCCGCAAGGCAGCCTGCAACAGAACACAGTCTCAGAAGTCACAACAGCAGGTAACCCCCAGCCAGGATCCAGAAGTGGCTTGGAAGACTGAAGGCAACTGGTAGTGGTAAGGCAGAGCACCAAGTAACGAGCAGCAGCAGAAACTCCAGAGGCAAGCCAGGAGGAAGCTCAGAAGCAAACAGCAACAAAATACTCAGGCAAGGAGGATCTCCCAACCTGGACTTAAATAGCAGGGCAGACAGGAAGTTCTGTTATGATGAGTCACCGCAGGAAGAAAAAACAAAATACCAGCTAAGTCCAGAAAAACCAGAGAGGTTGGCAGCTATCGGATTGCAGACCCCTGAACCTATCAACAACAACTAGCAGTAGCCGTGGGGGGTTCCTACGGTGCCCTAGACCCCTCGATCACAGCCGGAAAACTATATAGCCTAAAGACAGAAAGGGGAAAAACTAAACTGGCCCAGAGCAGACCCCAAAGCAATAGGCAGCCCCCAACATATAATGACAGTGAAGCAAGATGAAAACACTAACACAGATAGAAAGATAGGTTGAGCAAATGATGGGGCCCAAGCTAACTACATAGGACAGGATAGGAAAGCTGCTGTCTGCCATCCGCAAAAACCCTATCAAAATGAGCCAACCGACTGCTAGGAAAAACAGGCCCTGAAGTCGCTAGGCTTCAAAAAGACTATATCAGCACTCAGGTATATTCTGAAGACAGAGCAAAATATCAACAGATCATAGAAAAAAATGGAATTCAGCTCACCCCCGGCCGGGGATGGCAGAACTCCCAAAAAACAAGGCAAAACAAGAACAAAACTGAAGGGTACAAAACAGAGCAGAAAAACGTAGCTTTGAGATGCAAGAATCAGACTAGTCTCCAAGAATCCAGCAGGAAAATCACCAGCCAGGAAGATGGGCGTTGGCAGCCTTATATCCAGTCCTCAATTCCAGCCACCCAGTCATCATCTAGCTGCCCAGGAGTTTGGTAATCGGTCTCACTACCTTCCTTCACTAGAGGAGGGAGTTCATCAGACCTCAATGGTGAAGGGAAAAATGAACTCACAACAAAGTTCCATGACAGGGCGAAGTACCACACTCCATCTTGGACAAGGACAAAACAGGCTCCATGGAAACATCCGGAATCCTTACAAATAGTTTCTCCTTTTTCACCATTTTCATAATACATTTTCCATATACTATCTTACCCTAAGGGTCAATGTATGGGGTTGGCCTGTGGACAGGTCTTTCCTTGGTTTCTCTGGCTTAGAGCAGGAAAGTAAGACTCTACCTACAGTCCCACCCCGGAGCACGGCATATCATTCACTGAAAACTTCTAACATCGATTGCACAAGAACCACAAGACGGATTTCTTCATCCCAGGTATCATTTTAATCAGTTTATCGCTGCCAACCTAATAGTGTCTGTAGTTTATTTAGCAAAATCCTTTAAGAAAGAGTTTGACTTCACTACATAATACATTTTTTATGCAGTGGTCTACATTGTGTGCTGTGAAAAATCACAATGTTTGCTAAATATGAATAAAAAAAATACAACCCTGATTGTTACATAACACTCAATATTTAATGTTATGTCTATTGTCTTTCTTAGTGATAATATTAGAGATTAATGAAGGGGACACATAAAATCCTTTTTCAAATAAAATCGATATTACATTCACTTTCTCGTACTGTAGTAACAAGCACTGTACACATACATGGGGGATTTCAGAAAGACTATACAGAACAGGTGGCTGAGAAGCTGCCAAGAAAGTTTTACTAAATGTCATGTAAACGTCCTGGGCTGAAAAGGCCATGCATAGATATCAATTTTTCTAAATGATCCGACTTTTCCTAATAATATATAAGTGTCTGGATTTACTGGACAGAAATCTCATAGTAAGGAAGTATAGAATGTGGTATTCGAGAGTCCAGCATCAGGAAAGAGGGTTCGAAATCGTTCACTCGTTTCAGAATTGGTAAAGTACAGGTGCATCTCACAAAATTAGAATATCATCAAAAACTTAATTTATTTCAATTCTTCAATACAAAAAGTGAAACTCATATATTATATAGATTTATGACACACAGAGTGATCTATTTCAAGTGTTTATTTCTGTTAATGTTGATGATTATGGCTTGCAGCCAATGAAAACCCAAAAGTCATTATCTCAGTAAATTAGAATACTTTTTAACACCAGCTTGAAAAATGAATTTAAAATCTGAAATGTTGGCCTGCTGAAATGTATGTTCAGTAAATGCACTCAATACTTGTTCAGGGCTCCTTTGGCATCAATTACTGCATCAATGAGGCGTGGCAGGGAGGCGATCAGCCTGTGGCACTGCTGAGGTGTTATGGAAGCCCAGGTTGCTTTGATAGCAGCCTTCAGCTCGTCTGCATTGTTGGGTCTGGTGTCTCTCCTCTTCCTCTTGACAATGCTCCATAGATTCTCTATGGGGTTAAGGTCAGGCGAGTTTGCTGGCCAATCAAGCACAGTGAAACTGTTGTTTGCAAACTAGGTATTGGTACTTTTGGCAGTGTGGACAGGTGCCAAGTCCTGCTGGAGAATGAAATTTCCATCTCCAAAAAGTTTTTCGGCAGAGGGAAGCATGAAGTGCTCTAAAATTTCCTGGTAGACGGCTGAGCTGACTTTGGTCTTGATAAAACACAGTGGACCTACACCAGCAGATGACATGGCTCCCAAAACCATCACTGACTGTTGATACTTCATACTAGACCTTGGAAATGGTCTCAGAGTCTGGAGGAAGAATGGAGAGACACACACTCCAAGTTGCTTAAGTTTGGACATCGGGACATTCGCTGAACTGAACACAAACCTCAAAAGGTTTGCTCATCTCAAGTGGAGGTCAAGATAAGGTCTGGAAGGGGTGAGTTAAAATAGATCTCTCCTCAACCATTAAGCATGAGAGTGGAGCAATCATGCTTTGGGGTTATGTTGCAGCCAATGGCACAGGGAACATTTCACAGGTAGAGGGAAAAATGGATTCAATGAAATTTAAACAAATTCTGCAAACATAGCACCATCTGTAAAAAAGCTGAAGTTGAAAAGAGGACTTCTACAAATGGATGATGATCCAAAACACACGTCAAAATCCACAATAGACGACCTTTTTGTAATTTTGAAAATGTAAAAGAAGAAAAAAATTTATCTATCTATGTATCTATCTATCTATCTATCTATCTATCTATCTATCTACATATATATATATATATGTGTGTGTGTATATATACACTACAAATATTTGCCTAAAATGCAAAGGAAATGTGTCATCTTTAACTTTATGCCTTTTAGAGAGCAATTCATCTTCAGCTTGTTAAACTGTTCATAAATTTTTATAACAGTAATTTTGACCAGGGGTGCCCAAACATTTGCATGCCACTGTATAGAAAGGTGTGTATAGAAAGTCATGATTTGGACGAGCTGTGGGATCGCATTCCAGTCCTTCCCTAGCTCTATCCATATTGGCAGAAGTGGGCATGAAAACATATAAAATGGCAAAAAATTTTGGCACCTCGGTATTGCATACAATGTTTCTGATTTTCAATGTGATTTATACCACAATTCTGGTGTGATCAATTTGATGAATGTAGGTAGAACTGTTACATGAAGGATAGGACAAGTCCTCCAAAGTGAGGATGTACAGTTGAAACCAGAAGTTTACATATACTATATAAAAAGACACATATGCATGTTTTTCTCAATATCTGAAATGAAATCAGAATAATTTAGGATTAGGTTTTTTGGCAACATCTGAGTTAATTAGAGACACACCTGTGGATGTATTTTAATACACACTGAAACACACTGCTTCTCTGTGTTACATCATCGGAAAGTCTAAAGAAATCAAACAATATGTCAGGAAGAGAATTGTGGACTTGCACAAGTCTGGCTCATCCTTTGATCCAATTTCAAGATACATGAAGGTGCCTCGTTCATGTGTACAAATAATTATTACAAGTACAAACAAGATGGGAATGACCAGCCATCCTACCGCTCAGGAAACAGATGAGTTCTGTGTCTTAGAGATGATCATGCTTTGGTCCAACATGTGCATATCAACTCAAGGACAAAAGCAAAAGACCTTGTGAGGATGATGTTGGAAGCTGGTAAGAATGTGCTAATATCCACAGTGAAACAAGCACTTCATTAACATGGGCTGAAAGGCCATTCTGTCAGGAAGAAGCTATTACTTGAAAAGAAACATAAAAAAGCCAGATTAATGTTTACAAATGCACACAGGAACAAAGGCCTTAATTTTTGGAGACATGTCCTGTGGTCTGATGAAACTAAAATTGAACATTTTGGGCATAATGAACATCGTTACATTTGGAGGAAAAAGGGAGAAGCTTGGAAGCCTAAAAACACTACCCCAACTGTGAATCACGGGGCAGGCAGTATCATGTTGTGGGGTTGTTTTGCTGGGATACTTCACAAAGTAGATGGCATCATGAGAAAAGAAGATTACATGGCAATACTGAAGCAACATCTCAAGACATCAGCCAGGAATCTAAAGCATGGGCGGAAATGGGTCTTCCTAATGGACAATGGCTCAAAGCATACTGCCAAAATGGTAACAAAGTTGCTTAAGGATAACAAAGTCAATGTTTTGGAGTGGGCATTACAAATCCCTGTTCTCAATCCTATTAAAAATGTATGGGCAAAGCTGAAAAGGCAGGTGCGACCAAGGCGACCTACAAACCCCGATCAGTTACACCAGTTTTGTCAGGGGGAATTGTTGTGAGTTCATTTTCCGGTCCACCTGTTGTGAGTTCTCTTTCCAGGCTCCCTCTGGTGGTAACTGGAGGTAGTGAGGCTGATTTAATCAGTAGTGATCTGCCACCTGATAATGAGGATGAAGATTGGACCTCAGGAATCTCAGATTGGATTTAAGACAGCCGACGCCCTAGTCTGGTGCTGGTGATTCCTTCTGGCTTGTCAGGTCTTTGTTTTCAGCTCTGTTCCAGTCATCTAAAGCTAAGTTTTTCTGCTAATGTTCACACTTGATTTTGTTGGTCTATTCAGTTTTTTGTGTGGTCTGCCAGTCCTGGCTGGGGCTGCGCTAAATTTCCACTCTTATTTATCTGTATTTGCCAATTTGCTTTTTGTTCCTTATTAGATTGGCCTCTTTTTGCTCTGTCTCAGAATATTTCTGAGTGCTGATATAGTGGGAGAAGTCTAGTGACTTCAGGGTTAATTTTGCTATCAGAAGTGTTGGACTTTATTTTTGTAGGGTTTTTTTGCAGATTGCAGACAGTGTCTTTCCTTTCCTATCATTTCTAGTTAGTTTGGGCCCCATCGCTTGCTCAGCCTATTTTCCTGCCTGTGTTTGTGCTTTCATCTTGTTTCACCGTCAATACATGTGTGGGGGCTGTCTTTCCTTTGGGGTCTGCTCTGGGGCAGTTAGTTTTCCCCTTTTCTTGCTTCAGGCTTATTTAGTCCACCGGCTGTGACGAAGCGTCTAGGACCATCGTAGGTACGCTCCACGGCTGCTGCTAGTTGTGTGGTTAAGATCAGGGATCTGCAATCTGCATAGTTACCAACCTCTCTGGTTTTCTGTGACTTAGCTTTGTTTTGTTTTTTTCTCCGCGGTGACCCAATCATAACAGGGAATGGGCCCAAGTTCTGTCCAAGTATTGTAAGTTTTTGGAAGAATATCCCGAACATCTCACCGCAGTCATTTCGTTTAAGGACAATGGTACCAAATACTAATGAAATGTATGTAAAGTTTCGACTTTGCAGTATGTAATAAAAATGCCTCAAAACATTCTCTCTCATTATCCTAGTATTGTGAGGAAAGAGGGAGACTCAAGCGCAATATAGGGTCTTATCCCATAAATAAAGTAAGCGGTTTGACAAAAAACTGCTCACCTGGTAGTAGGTATTCAAAGCATGTATAGATAAGGTTTAAGGATCTGAACTGTGTAACTGTTTTGCCCTTAATTCTGACTTTGCCCTTACCTAAGATGGAGTTAATGGCTTCACGGGGGCCATCTTGCTTCCTGTTCGCTTGGTCTTGCCCTTAGTTCTGCTGGACTTTGCCCTTACCTAAGATGGAGTTAATAGCTTCACGGGGGGCTATCTTGTTTCCTGTTTGAGATGCTTTGTTTCCTGTCTGCTGCATGTATAAAGGGACTCTGCACACTATACAGTGCTTGAGTATCTTGTACCTCACCTGCTACCAAGCTAGAAGGACTAGTATCTTGCTTGTCTCTTCAGTTCCTTGGGATACCCCAATTGCTTCCGGATTCCATCTGAAAGACTCTGTTACTTCGGACCTGCTCTGCACTCACCTCCACTGCGACTGGCTCTCCGCTTGGAGCCCGGTCCGGGCTCCGGACCTCGGGATCCTGCATTCCCGGACTTGAACTCGCACCATTGGTCTGTACTGATAGCCCCTTATATTCCTGACTCTGCCTGATGCTTAAAACCACTGTTGTTTTCATCTGTTACCTGAAGCTTGTTTCTTTACAATATATACAATACAGACGAAAAAGTTTGGAGACACCTTCTCATTCAAAGAGTTTTCTTTATTTTCATGACTACGAAAATTGTAGATTCACTCTGAAGGCATTAAAATTATGAATTAACACATGTGGAATTATATAATTAACAAAAAAGTGTGAAACAACTGAAATTATGTCTTATATTCTAGGATCTTCAAAGTAGCCACCTTTTGCTTTGATTACTGCTTTGCACACTCTTGGTATTCTCTTGATGAGCTTCAAGAGGTAGTCACCGGAAATGGTTTTCACTTCACAGGTGTGCCCTGTCAGGTTTAATAAGTGGGATTTCTTGCCTTAAAAAGTGGGGTTGGGACCATCAGTTGTGTTGTGCAGAAGTCTCTTTGAATGAGAAGGTGTGTCCAAACTTTTGTTCAGTACTGTACATTACATTGAATTCTAAAATATCATGTCCGTACCTTCACTCTGACCCAGGTCACCGTTCTCCATAGAGCATTGTAATAATCGCATGACATAAAGGCTGCCGCAGATCCACAAGTCGGTCACCGATTATATGAAACAGAACTCTCCAAAGGAATAAGTGGATTTCGTCTGCGCTCCCCAAAAGATGAAATTCCAGAAGGTTATTAAAGTTTGACAGTGGTTTATGCCACTGTCAAACTTTAATAACCTTCTGGAATTTCATCATTTGGGCAGCGCTGACGAAATCCACGTATTCCTTTGCAGAGTTCTCGCTCATTATTCTGGCATTTGGCAAATATTAATAATTATGGTAATCCTAATTGACCTAAAATGGGAAAGGTTTATTCTGATTTCATGTCAGATATTGAGAAAAACATGAATATGTGTCTTTTCATATAGTGTATGGAGACTTCTGGTTTCAGCTGTAACTATGCCACTATTATATAACTACTTTCCATTCTGGTTGAGAGATGAGGATCCTGAAAAGAGGACCCCTCACCATTAGTGTTGAGCGATACCACCCGATATTGAAAAATATCGGATCGGAATGGATCGGCCGATCTAAAAAAAAGTATCGGGTATCGCCGATTCCGATCCCGGAAGTCCCATTAAAGTAAATGGGACAGAAATATCGGAATAAAAAAAACCCTTTCGGGAGGGGGGAAGAGTGTGGGCGGTGCGTGGGCGGACACTGTGCGTGTCTGTGTGTGCGGGTGGGGCCTGTGCGGGCTGTCGGTGGTCTGTGCCGGCTGCACGGGGCCTGTGTTGGCGGCCGGGGGGCTGTGCCGGCTGCCGGTAGTCTGTACGGCCCTCTCGGGGGCCCGTGCTGGCTGCCGGTGGTCTGTATGGGCCTCTCGGAGGCCTGTGCCGGCTGTCGGTGGTCTTTGCCGGCTGCCGGGGGCCTGTGCCGGCTGCCGGTGGTCTGTATGGGCCTCTCGGGGGCCTGTGCCGGCTGTCGGTGGTCTGTACCGGCTGCCGGGGGCCTGTGCCGGCTGCCGATGGTCTGTGCGGGCCTGCCAGGGGTCTTGTGTCTGTGCAGGCATCGTCCGATGGGACTACAAGCCCGTACAGACCACCAGCAGCCGGCACACAGACCGCGCATCATGATGACATCATTTCAGCAGCCAATCACAGCCATGCCAATAGTTAACATGCCTACATGCCTAACAGGATGTGCCCACACTTCTGAGGATTCCCATTGGCTGAATCAAATCGAGCGGGCTCATTGCGTTATGGGAACTTCCGATTCCGGTATCCGATATAGAAAAAATATCGGTACTCGGTATCGGAATTCCGATACAGCGAATATCGGCCGATACCCGATATTTGCAGTGTCGGAATGCTCAACACTACTCACCATCAAACCCACATTTACCAGTGTAGTGTATATAAAATTTTCTTTTTTTTTTCTCAAATCAGACAGATCTTATAGATAAAATGACACAGTCACAATATTTTACTATGACAATCGATCATTTTTAAAAATATTTTTTTTCAATGCTTTTCATTTGCTTCTGCAGAATTTCAAACCTAAAATTATTTTTATCTTGTCTGTTTTCATTCTTTCAATAATGGATAATTTGGGGTGTATACCTCATCATGGATCTTCAAGTAGTTAATGGTTGGAAATGTATTTAATGTCTTTTTGAATATGTATGTTACATGACCTGTGAAGCCGTATGAAAAGGCGCACAGCTGAGGACACATGAACACTTCAACAATAAAAAGGTTCAATAATATTAATAATATTTTTCTTACCAAAAAGATAAATAGTTATTCACTTTAAATGTGTTGAAAATGGCAAGAATTCAAAGAGGAAACATTTTTTAATAGATGTAATACGATGTCTGGGAAGACTCATCGTGGCTTCCCAGCTTTTTCTAAACCTCCTCCTCCAGTATTTTTCTTCTGTGGAGTTTGCTGCCAAGAAAGCTCTCAGCAGATGGAATATAGCACAGAGGAATTCTCCTCTTCTCTCAGGGCGCACATCTGTCTGTGACCCAACTTCTGGACTAAAGCTTGTAAACCTATTATAAACATAGTGGGAGAGAGAAGACATGCAGGTATCAAGGCGCACACCTCATGCCCGACACAAGCCATACTATGGGGATTCCTACATAGTGAAAGAGTAGCTAAACTTGTTTTATTTATTACTTTATTATATCTTGCAGGCACTTGCCTAAAAATGAGTGGGGGTCTGGGTTATTGAGACCCTCACTGATCACTAAGAAGATGGCAAAGAAGTGTGCAGCTCGGAATGCAGAAGTGCACACAACGGGCGGAGTACAAATACAATAGGAAGTCGTACGATTTATATTGTATTCCTACTCCAATCTGTGTGTATGTGTGCTCCTGCCTCTCAAGCTCCACACTTGTCTGACATCCTTTCAGTGGTCTGTGGGTGTCTCAGAATCCAGACCCCACAAATCTTCAAATTTCAAAAAACTGACCGTCACATCCAAACATAAACTAAGTGTGAACAGGTGCTTACCTAGAGTCACCGACTCATATACACTCAAACAAAAAAGGCAGCACACTGTAGCGCCATAGCACACAAATATGAAATATGAAAATTGAAATGCATTACTGCATTAGAAATATGAAAAATTGAGAATGCTTAGCGCATAAATTGGCCAATTCATGTGTACCTGGAAGCCACGTTAAGGGCCCCATCACACATAGCGACGCACCAGCGATCCCGACAACGATACGACCTTGTCAGGATCGCTGGTGTGTCGCTACATGATCGCTGGTGAGCTGCCAAACAGGCAGCTTCACCAGCGATCAGCACCAGCTTAGTTACCCACTGTGTATGTTAGAAACCAGCGCACTGGTGCAGGGAGCTGGTAACCAACGTATACATTGGGTTTCTAAGTGCCACGCGGCACTTAGAAACCCGATGTTTACCTTGGTTACCAGCTCCAGCTCCTTGATCGCTCGTCTCCCGCCTGTCACACGCAGCGATGCGTGCTGGCCAGCGGGAGACCAGCGATCAAAAAAATGTCCAGGGCTTTCCAACAACGATCAGCGATAGCGGCAGGGGGACTGGTCGCTGATAAGTTGCACACGCTAGCGAGATCGCTGTGTGTGACAGGGGCTTAAGGCGATTTTTGTTTTCCAGGACCTAACCTAATGCCAATCCTCTCTTAGACTAAAGTCTTCATCTGTATGGAAACCTAATGTGAATCCTCTCTTAGACTGAAATCCATATTTCTGTGGAGGGGTAGTGGCCCTGCTGTGATTACAAACGCCTGAGGCTGAGGTGGAGTGCTCAGTCAGAAGGCAAATGAATACAAATTTCAAAAAACTGACCATCACATCCAAACATAAACTAAGTGTCAACAGGTGCTTACCTAGAGTCACCAACAAATATACACTCAAACAAAAAAGGCAGTGTATATGAGTCAGTGACTCTAGGTAAGCACCTGTTGACACTTAGTTTATGTTTGGATGTGAGGGTCAGTTTTTTGAAATTTGTATTCATTTGTCTTCTGACTGAGCAGAGCGGCGGCGGAGCCTCTTAGCCGCAGGCGTTTTTAATCACAGCAGGGCCACTACCCCTCCACAGAGATATAGATTTCAGTCTAAGAGAGGATTCACATTAGGTTCCCATAGAGATGAAGACTTTAGTCTAAGAGAGGATTGGCATTAGGTTAGGTCCTGGAAAACGAGAATCGCCTTAACGTGGCTTCCAGGTACACATGAAATGGCCAATTTATGCGCTAAGCATTTTTCAATTTTTCATATTTCTAATACAGTAATGCAATTTAATTTTCATATTTCAGAATTGCATGCTCTGGAGCTACAGAGTGCTGCCCACAAATCGTCAGACATATTAAGTGCATGCAATATATAAAAAAGCATAAAAATTTAGTTGCTCTATGTAAGAAAAGTAGTGTTTACATAAAACATAAATTTAATACTACTTTAGAAAAGGAATAAAAAATTTAAACAGGGTTTTCTGATGAAGATCTACCACTTATCTATGGGTTCACAGATAAATGTATGATCAGTAGGACAGAGGTGTACAATTGTGCCCAAAAGTTTATTTACATACCTCTTCAGAATTTTTGCTGCTTTCTTTGCATTTTTTTTCAGAGAATATGAATGATAGCTCCCAAACTTTTTCTCCACTCATGGTTAGTGGTGGGATGAAGCCATTTATTGTCAAATTATTGTGTTTTCTCTTTTTAAATCATAATGACAACCTAAAACATCCAAATGACCCTGATCGAAAGTCTACATACCCCATTACTTAATACCGTGTATTGCCCCCTCTAACGTCAATGACAGCTTAAAGTCTTTTGTGGTAGTTGTGGGTGAGGTTCTTTATTTTCTCAGATGGTAAAGCTGCCCTCTCTTCTTGGCAAAAAAGCCTCCAGTTCCTGTAAATTCCTGGACTGTCTAGCATGAACTGCGCTCTTAAGATCTCCCTAGAGTGGCTCAGTAATATTGATGTCAGGAGACTGAGATGGCCATTCCAGAACCTTCACTTTTTTCTGCTGTATCCAGTGACAAGTCGACTTGACCTTGTGTTTTGGATCGTTGTCATGTTGGAACGTCCAAGTATGTCCCATGCACAGCTTCCAGGCTGGTGATTGAAATTTGCCTCCAGTATTTGCAGATAACGTGCTGCATTCATCTTTCCTTAAGCTTTGACCAAGTTTCCTGTGCTTTTGTAGCTCACGCAACCCCAAAACATCAGTGATCCACCTCCGTGCTTTACAGTAGGAATGGTGTTCTTTTCATCATAGGCCTTGTTGACCTCTCTCCAAATGTAACATTTATGGTTGTGGCTAAAAAATTCAATTTTGGTCTCATCACTCCAAATTACCTTGTTCAGAAGTTTTGAGGCTTGTTTATGTGCTGTTCTGTGTATTGTAGGCAAGATATTTTGTGGCATTTGTGCAGTAATGGCTTTTTTCTGGTGACTCGACCATGCAACCCATTTTTCTTCAATTGCCTCCTTATTGTACATCTTGAAACAGCCACTCTGCTAGTTTTCAGAGAGTCCAGTATTTCAGCTGATGCTATTTGTGGGTTTTTCTTTGTATCCCAAACAATTTTCCTGGCATACCAGCTCTACACTGGTGCTCTGAAAATCATATATGTTTATAACCATACTTTCCAACTTTTGACAAACAGAAAGAGGGACAAATTATGCACATACCATGCCACGGCAAAGTTTGCCCCTGCCTCTGGCCAGACCCCAATCCATGCCCATTTACCATTTCTTTCTACCCTGACAGGAGATGTCAGAGGAGCAGTGGCAGTGAGGGAAATTCAGCAGATGCCTGAGACTGCAGGGCGTAAGCCTAAATCCAGGTTTGTTGGCTGTATCTGAGATAGTTGGGACTAGAGATAACAGATCAATTCACTGGACTCTGGTCCAGTGTCCAGCTCAATCCTACCTGGTGGCTGGATGGGAGGCCACAAGTCTCTTACCTTCCGGCATACCTGGTGAAACTTTTGATTAGCCAGAGCAGCGCAACGTCATTTGCATCCCGATCATCTCAAGTTGGGACCTTGGGATTATTTTTTATTCATTCATTCATTCACATCCGGAGCCGCCAGAAATTTGTCATCTTTATATAGTGTTACTATACGACATCCGACTTTTTTGTGTCTGTAAGGCAATGTGCACATGTAGGGAAGGTGACCTGATGGACGGATGGACTAGTCAGAGTGAAGAAGGAAAGGTTTGCACAGTGTAGGTAGGTGTCAGTTATTACAGTGGGGAAACAGCTAGGAAAGTGTAGTGGACGTGCAGTACCTGGGTTGACCATTAGAGGGCAGGGAGGAGTGTGAGCTAAGGACTTGACATCAGCTTAGGGCTTAGGAATCCGTTGGTCATGGGGGCGGTGTTACAGGAAACCGGGAATGGTATAAAGACTGAGGGAGGGTTCCAGAAAGTTCCAGTCCCCAGAGGGAGCTCAGGTGACAGGAGGACTGCAAAAGTCTGTGCACTCTGAGGAAAACCAAACCAGGCGGACTGAAGAGAGAGAGAACGTCAGGGGGGTGGTCCTGATAGGAAAGTACCGCAGAATAGACGAGGCATCAAGGTAAAGCATACCGTACTGAGAGAGACTACTGTTCAGTAAAAGTACTGTTGGTTACAGGCCTAGGGCGGGCCACAGTGATGGATCTGACAGGAGTGTCAATGATTGAAGAGGGGACGGTGTATGCATACACATCGACAGTGTAAAGTACGGTGTGCGGGAAACGACTCTGGAAACGGAGGGCCGACAAGTGAAGCGAAGTAAAGTGAATTGCTTTGAAGTGGGGTGTGCTGCGGAGGCTGTCAAGTGGACGGCCAAAGAATAAAGCTTGGACCTGTTGTACCCGTCATCTGCCTCCATTGTCTCTGTTACATCTCTGCATGGTATAAAGAGGGACCACCCCCCAGCTCGCCCCAGCGGCTTCTACACACACATTGCAAAAGTGTGTTTTTTGTTTTCTGACCACAACAAACTACACAATAAAAATCTTTTCTGACTTTTCCTGATCTTTTTTTAGTCCTTTTCCCCCTTATTTGATGTGTAGTTAGTGCAGATATGAAGCCACGTTAACGTGTTTTGTTTTGTAAAGAAATGCTGGATGGCCTCACTCTGGGATCCTGGAAGGCTTCTTATAGCCTCATTGTGGGGCTATTCCTTGGCGCTTATACTCTGACCCTTGGCCTGACCCTTTTGTGCCTGTGCTTTGTGCCTGTGCTGTTAAATATCTGTTTGGTTCTAATTTGGTTCTGTTCCTGTTAATAGTTCTGCTTGTCCCTTCTATACTGTGCCGCTCTCTCTGTGTATGACCCTTTGGCTACGTCTTGACTATCCCTTGTCTGCCCCTTCTGTACTGTGCTTCCCTCTCTGTGCATGACCCCTCTCTTTGTCTGCCCTGAGTCTGTCCTCCAATTCCATCGCCGCATATCTCCGGGACAGTCGGCTCCTAGTTGTGCTTTGCGGTTTCCCCGCCCCTTCCGTTGACACGCGGTCATGTGATCGCAGGTCCTACTGGCACCCGGTACCTCACAGCTTCCCGGCGCACCCTGGCCCCCAGGTCCTGTCCACCTGTACACCTCAGTGACACCAGACCTCGGACCCCCTCATAGCTGCGGGTGAGTTACTCTGTTCAGCCGTGATAAGTCGCCCGCACTGACAGGGTTGTGGCAAAAATGTCACGAAAAAACATTCTCAGAATCACAATAAAATTCATAAAATAAATGCATAATCTGCATTTTTTGTTACAAAATAAAGGCAGATAGTGAAACATAGTTCTGACAGAGGAAATTGATAGCAAAATCTGATTGGACACTGACTGAGGTACATGCGCTACAGAATATGTTGGCGCTCTTCAATTAACATGAATAAATAATGTGCTTTTCAGCTTTAGTTCATAAAATAGTAAAAGTTCTCCAGAGATAAAGCCTTACGTCATCAGTTAGGCAAACCGGGGGCCACTTAACCCTCATGTTTTTATGGATAAACATGATACTGTGCTGTGTGATTAAGTTCGCACAAGTTATCTATACTCCCAGTGCTAAAATTAAAATTAGACACTTTCTTCGAGAGCAACCTAATAAAAGAGGAAAACAAATGCATTGCTGATGCCAAAACCCTAAACGGGAAGACAAAATCTAAAGGAAATTGACCCTTTGCTTTTTTAAAATGGGAAATTAATTTGGGTGAATAATCTTGATTGTGCTGTAGGTGATCCAACATTTGCTGCGAGCAGAGGAGCTGAACTTACAGTGACCTAGGACTGAACCCAATTTTGCATTTGGAAGCAATCATTTATAAGGACCTGAGTATATAAAGTAATAATTCAGAAAATAATTGGCATTTTTAAAATTACATTTATGTTCTGATATTAAATGAACAGTTATGTGTAGATCAGTTTGGCTGTAAATAATTTATTAAATAAATAATAATTTTGAAATAAATAGTAGAAAACTAATTTTTTTAATTATTTGCAAGGTATGATTACCTTTTTTACTATTTTCTTATTTTCCTTTGCATCTAAAATCTTTAAAAAATTACCCTTGCCGGCAGTTTTAATTAAAAATCTTGCCTTATTTTTTGTATATAGCTCCTATGCAGACTTACGATTTTCCATGGATACAGACTACAAACATACCTTGAGTAGTCATATCTGTGGCAGCCATTCTCCCTACAACATGTTCACTCCATTATGCTTACGTAATAATGATGAGTGAACTTGCTCGTTGTTACTTGAGTATCTGGGTGCTCGGATGTACTCGGCACTTGACGAGCATTGTCTGGTGCTTGGATGTAAAGCTTGAATCCCCGCCCTGCATGTTTAGCGCCTGTTACACAGCCCATAAACATTTGGGGATTGCCTGCCAGTCAATGTAGCATTCGGCTATGTGCACACGTCCAGAATTCCTGCGGATTTAATGCATTTTTGCCTCGCTTTTTCGCTGCGAAAACGTGGCGAAATCGCTGCAAAAGCGCGTAAAACAAGAAACCCATTGTATTCAATGGCACGTATTTTTTCGTGGCAAAATCGCATTGTGGAAAAATACGCAGCATGCTCATTCTTTTTGTGGAATCGCGGGAATTCCGAACACATAGGAATGCATTGTTCCGCTTACTTTCTGCATGTGGCTATGCCCACTATGCGCAAAGTAAGTGGAAAATGTGCAGATGGTACCCACGGTCTGGAGGAGAGGAGACTCTCCTCCAGGCTCTGGGTAAAATATCCCTCTAAAAAATAGAATTAAAATAAAAAATCGTGTTATTCTCACCTTCCGGCGTCCCTTACAGCATCCCCAGGCCTCAGCGATGCTCCCGGCAAATCCCGTTCCCAGCGATGCCTTGCGACAAAGACCTTTGATGACGTAGCGTTCTCGCAAGACGGCTACGGTGTCGCGAGACCGCTACATCATCAAATGTCATTCTGCAAGCTAATTACACTTGCAAAACGCTAGTTTTTCGTGGGAAATACGAGGGAATTACAAATGCGGATTTCTCACAGATTTCCCGCGGCATGGAATTGAGGTGTGCACATAGCGTTACTGTGATTGGCTGGCCGCATGACCTCATCAGACGTTATAAAAGCACTGGCCCACAATGCTTGGCACATTGATACCATTGCACAGCTCAGGGGTAATTGTGATTGGAGGAAGAGAATAGTTATCCAGGAATGTGTGCACAGTTTCTTTAATCAAAGTTGTCTAGTGGTGATACTGGTGCTGATACTGAACCATCATACTAAAAGTCCTTCTAGGGCTAATCTTGTTCTTTTTCTATTTCTATGAGATACAGTCTACATTTAGCGTAGGGTCAACTGCTGGAGTAAAGATAGTGGCTGAATACAGACTCTAGGCAGGGTTTAGAGCTTTGCAGCCCATTGCTACATATATGGCTGCTGAAGTTAACAAAAATTTTTTTGTGAAAATATGTACTGTATCGACATCCATACAGATTAAAATGCTTTTTGTGAATATATGGTGGTTTGAACTTTTAAAAAGCACTTTGCCGGCTCCAGGTAACATTAAACAGCAAATGGCACAAAAAGAGGACTTGAAAATCCTCCTGAAATTCAAAAATACAGCAAAAAAGACAGATATGCTTACCTGCCCAGGCCTCCAAACAAATGCACTACCATGATGCAGTGGACCCATATAGTTAAGATGGCGGCAACAAAGGTGCAAGAATACCGATGAGGTAACCAAATTTTATTGCTCCATAAATTGACTATTACTGTGGTTTACTAGTGTGTGACGTCACTACATGCTGGAACTCCACACTCCACATGTTGGCAAGGCTTTGTGAGCAGCAGAGGCCAGTTGTCGAATACCAGCTCCAACATGGCCATTGGTATTCTGGTCATATTTCACAGGGCTGCCACTAGGAATTTTTGTGCCCCAAACTGTCAAAATTTTTGATGCATCCATCGAGACTTCTCCCCAGCTCCGTCTCCACCCCAGCTCCATCCCTTGAACCTTCCATAGTCCCACTGCAAACTCTTGGAAAAACTCCACTTCTGCACCACGACCAATAATAACACATACAAGAGAGAAATACTGCCACACCAAGTCAAAATCACATATTCCCACCAAGCATTGACTGAATAATACTACATACAAGAAACAAATACCATCACACCATTAACAGACCACACATTACCATCACATAGTGCCCGAATAATACCACATACAGGGGACAAATCACACAATGGCCAGATCACATGTTCCCAAAATAGGGGATAAATACCACCACACCATGACCAGATCAAGTCTATGAGAACATCATTCAGGCTCTATTATACTTGCCTTGAGAGCTTGTTTCATAGCTTCTGACTAGGGATGAGCGAGGATTCGGTACTCGGTGAGTAATGCGGTACTCTCGGTACTCAGATCCTAGCGAGTTTTTCACTACTCTCCTCGCAATATTCGGATCTCCCACCGGTATGTGTCAGCCAATCACAGCAAAGCCACCGCCTTCTTTGTTGTGGCATTACTGTAATTGGCAGGCCGCGCAGCGTCATATGTGTGTGCGGGGCTCTGTGTGGGCTGTGCCGGGCCTATCGGGTGTCTGTGCGGGCTGTGCCGGGCAGATCGGGGATCTGTGCGGGCTCTGCCGGGTCGATCGGGTGTCTGTGTGGGCTCTGTCAGGCCGATCGGGTGTCTGTGCGGGCTCTGCCGGGCTGATCGGGGGGCTGTGCCAGGCCGATCAGGGGTCTGTGTCGGCTGTGCCAGGCCGATCGGAGATCTGTGCGGGCTGAGCCAGGCCGATCGGGAGTCTGAGCGTGCTGTGCCAGGCCTGTGCGGGCTCTATGGGGCTCTGTGCGGGCTCTATGGGGCTCTGTGCTGGCTCTGTGTGGGCCCTATGGAGCTCTGTGTGGACTCTGTGTGGCTTGTGCGGGCTCCGTGCGGGCTCTATCAGGCTCTGTACGGGCTCTGTGCGGGCTCTATGGGGCTCTGTGTGGCCTGTGTTACCTGTGCGACCCGTGCGGGCATGGTCCGATAGGACTACTTGTCCCATCTGGTTATGCTCGCTACAGTGGCAGCATTAGGGAAGATGGGAAAGTAGAATTCCCATCATCCGGCTAATGTGGAGAGTGTAAAAAAAAAAAAAAACACTGAGCCCGCACAGACACCTGATCGGCCTGGGACAGCCCACACAGACTTTCGATCGGCCCGGCAGAGCCCGCACAGACACCCGATCGGCGTGGCAGAGCTCGCACAGACACCCGATCGGCCTGGCAGAGCCCACACAGGCACCCAATCGGCCCAGCACAGCACGCACAGACTCCCGATCAGCCCGGCAGAGCCCGCACACACACAGCTCTACAGACACCAGCACACATTCTCTGCCCGCACACATAGACTCCGCCCATTACTCGCATTTCCCGTAGAAATACATTGGACTCGCTACTCGTTACGAGTACCCGAGTATTAGGAGCTACTCGTAGCGAGTACAGCGAGTCCGAATACTTCACTACTCGCTCATCCCTACTTCTGACTTCTCACAAGATGGGACCACTGTCACTTTATGAGGTTACAGCTCTGGAACATTTCAATGTATCCCACTGATTCTGAGATTATTTTTTCGTGACATATTGTACTTCATGTTAGTGGTAACATTTCTTCAAAATGACTTGCATTTATTTATGAAAAAAATGGAAATGGAAATTTGGCAAAAATGTTGAAAATTTTGCAATTTTCAAATTTTAATTTTTGTGCCCTTAAATCAGAGAATTATGTCACACAAAATAGTTAATAAATAGCATTTCCCACTACTTTAAATCAGGACAATATTGGAAAAAAAATTCTTTTGTTTGGAAGTTATAAGGGTTAAAAGTTGACCAGCGATGTCTCATTTTTCCAACAAAATTTACAAAACCATTTTTTAGGGACCACAGCACATTTGAAGAGTCAGTATCACACAGGACAGGATTAGTCTGCTGAGCCATGTATCTAATCCTATTCTGTGTGATACAGTCTGCTGAGCTATGTATCTAATCCTATCCTGTGTTACACTGTCTGCTGAGCTGTGTATCTAATCCTATCCTGTGTGATACTGTCATGATAATGTAAAATATCATGTTTGATTTTCCCTATTATCACAGCTTCCGGAACATTCCAGAATCTTCTATTCACATACTGAACTCTTCTAGACCAGTTCTGAGGGTTTGACCCCCCCTTCCTTTCCTCTGCCTGCATCTTCACTTGTAGCCTGTAACACTCCCTCCTCCGCCCCCCTCAGCCTCTTCACATGCACTCTTTGTAAGCTGAAACTCCAGCTCACTCATCCCTTCCTGGCTCCCCCCTCCCAAAGGAATGTTAATTAGCCAAGAGAGAGCTTTCTTTGTCTGAGCCAATGTGCTCACCTATATGTGTGGGAAATATTAAAGAGGCCATAATTCGACGCCAGTTTATGATAAAAATATGAAAATGACATATCTGGGACGTGGGTCGACGAAGCTTAGTGGCCCGTATTTTTCCTGGTTCCAGCGCCAACAGAACCAGAGAAATGGATTTCTCTTGAACAGAGGTGAATAGCCATTCCGAGTTTGGACTCATTAGTAAGCTAATTTCAAAATAAGATGAATGATGGTTCTGCCGATATTTTGCTAGGTTGTCAAGCCCAGTTATGATCGTTATAAGTTTTCAGAACCAAATCTGTAACTCTGAGCTAGGGGAGGGCTGCCGCAACTCAGCCCCTTTTGTGATGTCACAAGCCCAGAGGTATAAGTTACTGTACTCAGCCCATCCCTCCTTCTTGCCTGGGAAGCTGCTGCAACCAGACTTTCTGATGCATTGTGACGTCTGGCCCCTCCTACCAGCATGATTTGCCTAAGATGACCTAAGCATAATGTGAGCGTTCATTTCTGTTTTCATTCTCTTTTTTTTATTTGTAATTGTTTTGCACATACTTTGATTGTCTCATATTTTAAAATCTTTTTATACCTTCTGTAAACACTGCCTACCTTTTTGGAGTAAAATTTGAAATTATTACTAGTCGTTCTCTATGTTCTATGACGAATTTACACGTGCCTGAAGTTGATTACGCTACTAATTTGGGTTGGCTTTGTACACCTTTATTAATTTGGAAATATTAATATAGAAATCGGAGCTGGTGGCAGCAAAGTGTGTTTTGGCTAGGTGGGTAGCGCTGGCAGTGATGAAGCGGGTTTTATAAGCTGATTGTGTGGCTGTGGCCAGAGCATTTATAATTCCCTCGCTGCAGCGTGCCTAATAGCCAGTGCACATCACGTGGCCCGTCCGGCGACTAATTATCCTAGGTGCAGTTCTTCGACTGACCAGAGGGTAAGGGTGGCACCGGAGAGCTGCAACTTCCAAAGTGGAAGTGAAAAGTGGGATAAACATAAATCCCGGCAGTTTGTGATGTAGTATGGCAGCAGTGGGATAACTAAAATAAGCCCCTGCGGTAAATTGTTAGGGCAAGACTAACTTGCTGTTTTCATCAAATTGTGGCAGTGGTGGGATAACTAAGATAAGCCCCCCTGCGCATGTGATAGCCGTGTGCAGCCAAACGTCATATACCCCCCTTTTCATGACGTTTGGTGGCAGAGCGGTGGGATCATAGCGCATTAGTGATCTGGTTTGAGCAATCATTCCTCTCACTAAAGACTTGCACAGTTCTTCCGAGGACCATGCAGCAAAAGTTTTGGAGAACAGATTCAGTGTTTATTAGTCGTGAGACAATTGTGTGTTCTTGCGATTACCCCCTCCCTTCTCTTTGTTTTTCTATCCTATCTTTTATTTGGCAACCATGGCTATGCGGGGAGAATCCTATTATAAGTGGCTGAACAAGGACGCCCTTGTGGCCCTGTGCACGTCAAAACATCTTGACGTGCCGACAAAAGCAGAGAATAGCTGATCGCGGCTCTGGTGCAATGGGAGGAGAGTCAGGACCATTCCCAGGGACCGGTGGATGCAGAAGCAAGCACCGGTGCTGATGGTGCAGCTGTGGAGGTCCAGCTAGTGCAAGCCAGTCTGACCGACAGCCAGGAAGTCAGGGACCGCTATCTGCAAATGGCCCTACAACAACTTCCTGCCGAAGACCATAATGGGCATCTGCGGCTGATCCAGCAAGCTCCGGAGAGGGCCGAGTGTCAAGCCCAGCGAGAGACTGTGAGAGCTGAGCGGGAGGCTAAGAGGGCCCATTAACTGCAGCTGGCCCAGCTGAGGGGAATATTCCCCACAGCCCAGAGCAGTGAGCCCAGCAGTGCTGGGTCAGAGCATTTTCCTGTAATGGAAAAGGACTGGGACTTGGACACTTTTCTGCAGGCCTTAGAGAAAGCCTGCAGACAGTACCAGATGCCTATGGACTAATGGGCTAGGTACATGACCCCAGGGCTAAAAAGCAAAGCTCTGGAGGTGTTTGCTTCTCTCCCACTAGAACGAGATTAGAACTATAACACCATCAAGCAGGCCCTGATCGCCAAATACCGGTTAATCCTTGAGATATACTGCAAAAAGTTCCAGAACCTCCAACGTGGCCCACACAACAGTTATAGTGATGTGGTGCAAGGACTCAGGACCCACTTTGACCAGTGGATCCATGGACTGTCAGTGAACACCTTTGAGCTGCTGAAAGACCTGATGATCAAAGACCAGTTCTTACAGCTTTGCCCAGCTGAGGTCCGACAGTTCATACTGGATCAAGAGCAAACGGATGCGAACAAAGCAGCGCAGATCGCTGACACCTATGAGGCCAACCAGAAACCAGAGACACGGAAGCCAGTCACTGCCAGCTGGAGAAGGGGTAAGCCTGAAACCAACACCAGTGCCCCTTCCAGCCATCCCTCCGGAGGCCCTGTCTCTTTTGCCAATACCAGGCCTACTTCAGACACTCACAACTGTTTTTCCTGCAATAGAACTGGTCATATCAGTGCCACATGTCCAGAGAAGCAGGAAAACCCCCCAGCCAAGGCCTCAGGGCCCAACGCATCTGTTCGTTTGGTGGGTGGGGTGGTTGTGAGGATCGAGGACAACGTGCAGCATGCCCATGTGGGGGCCCGTCTCGCTAGCGGCCTCAAGGACACTGGGGCTGAACGAACTCTCATCTGACCTGAACTGGTGGCCCCTGGAGAGATGATTGTGGGGAAAACCCTAACTGTCACTGGGATAATAAGGGTAACGTTAACCTTGATGATGATGGGAAACTGAATGCGTTACCTGACAATGCTTTATCGAGTAATGATGCATTTGATAACCATTTTCTCCCTAGGAATGATGCTGACTGTGATGTAAATGTACCAACTGAATCCAAAAGAGAGAAAAGATTCGGCACTGCTCATTAACCCCAAGACAGTCCCTTGACTGCAATGCGAGTTCACACACCTGGACTGTGTGCCATACTACCATCAGAACGGGTGCTCAATCCACAGGACCCGTTGAAGCGCAAGTGCGTGAAACGGCCGTTGTCCATTCTCTGTACATTCCTCCCGAGCCAAATGCCTTTTAACCAATAAAGACTTTCCTCGACAGAACGGTGAGTGCCATCTTTTCTTTTCTCTTCTACATTAAATGTACCAACTGAACCTAATAACCATTTTTCTGCAAAGAGTGATGTGTCCACAGGTACAGGAGTGCTCAGCCACTTGCTCTGCGGAGTGAGACGGCTGAGGAACTCCTTGCAGGGGCAAGCGTCGGTGCTACAGGAAATGGGGTGGTGCATGGGAACCGTGAGGAAGTTGATGTCATGCCACTGACCAGTGCCACCGATGAAGGTAACTGGCCCATAAGTAGCTAAGGAGACAGTAGCACACATGATAGGATTAGATACACAGCTAAGGAGACAGTATCACACAGGATAGGATTAGATACACAGCTCAGGACACAGTATCCCACAGGATAGGGTTAGATACTGTAGATACACAGGTCAGCAAACAGTTTCACACAGGACAGGATTAGATACACAGCTCAACAGACAGTATCACAAAGGACAGAATTAGATACACAGCTCAGCAGATGCTATCACATAGGCTAGGATTAGATACACAGTTCAGCAACAGGATGTGCCAAAGGAGAGGACATTTTCAATCCAAGAATTCCACTCATTCCAGACCTTTATATTGATTTTTCTACATTTATGGAATTTCTGTGTCCCTTTTGGAGGTTTTCTTTCCCTGTTATTTTACCCTGTTTTTGTTTTTATATATTTACTTAATAAAAATACTTTTTAATCTTATTCTTGGAATCTCTTCATACACCTAGATAGATATGCATTATTACTTTTCAACTAGTCTTTTGGACTATTGTGATTGAAGCCTGTACACAGACAGTCCAACCTAGACAATGCTTTGTGAGCTAAACTGCCTGGACTGCAGACTGTTATGCTATAGTATTGTGTTTGAGAGATTGGCTGGTATTTTTAACTTGATCTTCCATGATTCATCATTTGTGAGGGGTTTTAAGTCACTTTCCTTTTTTGTTTTGTGGTATTAGTTGCCCTTTTTTAAATGTTTTTGCAACTATTGGCGAGAAGAGTTGAGCGATACCAGCCGATACTTGAAAATATCGGATCGGAATGGATCGGCCGATCTTAAAAAAAGTATCGGTATCGCCGATTCCGATACCAGGAACCAATGCAAGTCAATGGGGCCAAAATATCGGAATTAAAAAAAACCCTTTCTTTCCTTGTAGGTTAATTCTATATGAAGAAAAACAACTAAGAATAATGTAGAATGTATTGTGGGAGGTGGAGGAGACATTAAAGCCATAGAGGTTTAGCCCAATCAAATGGAATAGCAGGAATTAAACTTTTTTTTTAAAGACGTTAGGAGTTACAAAGATATTGACTATGTTAGCCTCATTTATATTTTGCCAGACATGTATGTCTTCTTCTTCTTTCTTCTTTCTTCTTATTTCTTATTCTTCTTCCTTTTTTTACCTTCTTCTTCTTCTTCTTATTCCTTTTTTTACATTCTTCTTCTTCTTCTTCCTTTTTTTACATTCTTCTACTTCCTTTTTTTACATTCTTCTTCTTATTCCTTTTTTAACATTCTTCTTCTTCTTCCTTTTTTTAAATTCTTCTACTTCCTTTTTTTACATTCTTCTTCTTCTTCCTTTTCTTACATTCTTCATATTCTTCTTATTCAACAATTATTATTCTACATATTCAACTTCTTCATCTTCTTCCTATTCTTCTTCATCATATTCTTATTTGTGTCAGGCATTCCTGTAGTTGTTATCTAGAAAAGTTAGAAGTTTACACCTTCCGTTCTGCCTGTCACAAAAGATTTACAACAGGATTTGTCCGCGTTCAGTTTGGCCTGCAGCAGCAGGTCTTTTCCAGGGGCACCACGAGGAGGAACGGACTCACCCCCATACACTGCTTAGTCTTCTTCTGCTTATAAATAAGATAATATCATTTGCTCAGAGTATTAGTCTTATGCTTAATGTTCTTCTGCTTTGTTTTTTTATGCTTGTCTTCTCTCTCTTGTTGTTCTGCATCTTGGTGGTTGTCTTCCTGTTCTTTGTCCTCTTGAACCAGCTGACGGTACTGGCACCCGGAGGGGCAGCAGAAGGAACAAGAGCCAATGGCACTACCGAGGACCAGCTGACGGTGCTGGAACCCGGTTACTAAGCAGGAGGTACCTGTGCTACAAAGCACTACCAAGGACCAGCAGATGTTGCCGGAACTCGGATACCGAGATGGAGGCACCTAGGCCAAAGGCTCTGGCGAGAACCAGCTGACGGTGCTGGAACCCGGAGGGGTAGCATAAGCTGCAAGAGCAAATGGAAATAGCGAGGACCAGCTGACAGTGCTGGCACCCGGAGGGGCAGCAGAAGGAATAAGAGCCAATGGCACAACCGAGGACCAGCTGACGGTGCTGGAACCCGGCTACTAAGCAGGAGGTACCTGTGCTACAAAGCACTACCAAGGACCAGCAGACGTTGCCGGAACTCGGATACCGAGATGGAGGCACCTAGGCCAAAGGCTCTGACGAGAACCAACTAGTTATGGGAATGTGGACAGAGCAGGCGACATTGCCGGACACACATCAGGGGATTAACTGACCGGACTGAACACCTGTAACACAGGAACAAGTGTGGATTGTGCAGACGCCACTTCGGAGCTGTAACTGGCAGGGTTGGAGGACAGGGGAAATACGAGAGACAGTGGAGCCACAGGCCTAATTGGAGCACGGTTAAAAATCAGTAGTGGTACGACTGTGTAGGCAGCAGGAGACTTTGCCGTCCACACAGCAGGGGATCAGCTGACGTTACTGAACCCCACTGAGACACGGGAGCAAGTGTCTCTTTCCGTGTGGACGGCACTTCCGAGCTACAACTGGCTGTGTTGAAGCCCAGGAAATAGGAGGGTGTAGGCAGAGGCCTACTGTATTTGGAATGTGGTGACAGCAGGAGAGACTGCCATCCACACAGCAGGGGATCAGCTGACGTTACTGAACCCCACTGAGACACGGGAGCAAGTGTCTCTTTCCGTGTGGACGGCACTTCCGAGCTACAACTGGCTGTGTTGAAGCCCAGGAAATAGGAGGGTGTAGGCAGAGGCCTACTGTATTTGGAATGTGGTGACAGCAGGAGAGACTGCCATCCACACAGCAGGGGATCAGCTGACGTTACTGAACCCCACTGAGACACGGGAGCAAGTGTCTCTTTCCGTGTGGACGGCACTTCCGAGCTACAACTGGCTGTGTTGAAGCCCAGGAAATAGGAGGGTGTAGGCAGAGGCCTACTGTATTTGGAATGTGGTGACAGCAGGAGAGACTGCCATCCACACAGCAGGGGATCAGCTGACGTTACTGAACCCCACTGAGACACGGGAGCAAGTGTCTCTTTCCGTGTGGACGGCACTTCCGAGCTACAACTGGCTGTGTTGAAGCCCAGGAAATAGGAGGGTGTAGGCAGAGGCCTACTGTATTTGGAATGTGGTGACAGCAGGAGAGACTGCCATCCACACAGCAGGGGATCAGCTGACGTTACTGAACCCCACTGAGACACGGGAGCAAGTGTCTCTTTCCGTGTGGATGGCACTTCCGAGCTACAACTGGCTGTGTTGAAGCCCAGGAAATAGGAGGATGTAGGCAGAGGCCTACTGTCTTTGGAATGTGGTGACAGCAGGAGAGACTGCCATCCACACAGCAGGGGATCAGCTGACGTTACTGAACCCCACTGAGACACGGGAGCAAGTGTCTCTTTCCGTGTGGATGGCAATTCCGAGCTACAACTGGCTGTGTTGAAGCCCAGGAAATAGGAGGGCGTAGGCAGAGGCCTACTGTATTTGGAATGTGGTGACAGCAGGAGAGACTGCCATCCACACAGCAGGGGATCAGCTGACGTTACTGAACCCCACTGAGACACGGGAGCAAGTGTCTCTTTCCGTGTGGATGGCACTTCCGAGCTACAACTGGCTGTGTTGAAGCCCAGGAAATAGGAGGATGTAGGCAGAGGCCTACTGTCTTTGGAATGTGGTGACAGCAGGAGAGACTGTCATCAACACAGCAGGGGATCAGCTGACGTTACTGAACCCCACTGAGACACGGGAGCAAGTGTCTCTTTCCGTGTGGACGGCACTTCTGAGCTACAACTGGCTGTGTTGAAGCCCAGGAAATAGGAGGGTGTAGGCAGAGGCCTACTGTCTTTGGAATGTGGTGACAGCAGGAGAGACTGCCATCCACACAGCAGGGGATCAGCTGACGTTACTGAACCCCACTGAGACACGGGAGCAAGTGTCTCTTTCCGTGTGGACGGCACTTCCGAGCTACAACTGGCTGTGTTGAAGCCCAGGAAATAGGAGGGTGTAGGCAGAGGCCTACTGTATTTGGAATGTGGTGACAGCAGGAGAGACTGCCATCCACACAGCAGGGGATCAGCTGACGTTACTGAACCCCACTGAGACACAGGAGCAAGTGTCTCTTTCCGTGTGGATGGCACTTCCGAGCTACAACTGGCTGTGTTGAAGCCCAGGAAATAGGAGGGTGTAGGCAGAGGCCTACTGTATTTGGAATGTGGTGACAGCAGGAGAGACTGCCATCCACACAGCAGGGGATCAGCTGACGTTACTGAACCCCACTGAGACACGGGAGCAAGTGTCTCTTTCCGTGTGGACGGCACTTCCGAGCTACAACTGGCTGTGTTGAAGCCCAGGAAATAGGAGGGTGTAGGCAGAGGCCTACTGTATTTGGAATGTGGTGACAGCAGGAGAGACTGCCATCCACACAGCAGGGGATCAGCTGACGTTACTGAACCCCACTGAGACACGGGAGCAAGTGTCTCTTTCCGTGTGGACGGCACTTCCGAGCTACAACTGGCTGTGTTGAAGCCCAGGAAATAGGAGGGTGTAGGCAGAGGCCTACTGTATTTGGAATGTGGTGACAGCAGGAGAGACTGCCATCCACACAGCAGGGGATCAGCTGACGTTACTGAACCCCACTGAGACATGGGAGCAAGTGTCTCTTTCCGTGTGGACGGCACTTCCGAGCTACAACTGGCTGTGTTGAAGCCCAGGAAATAGGAGGGTGTAGGCAGAGGCCTACTGTATTTGGAATGTGGTGACAGCAGGAGAGACTGCCATCCACACAGCAGGGGATCAGCTGACGTTACTGAACCCCACTGAGACACGGGAGCAAGTGTCTCTTTCTGTGTGGACGGCACTTCCGAGCTACAACTGGCTGTGTTGAAGCCCAGGAAATAGGAGGGTGTAGGCAGAGGCCTACTGTATTTGGAATGTGGAGACAGCAGGAGAGACTGCCATCCACACAGCAGGGGATCAGCTGACGTTACTGAACCCCACTGAGACACGGGAGCAAGTGTCTCTTTCCATGTGGACGGCACTTCCGAGCTACAACTGGCTGTGTTGAAGCCCAGGAAATAGGAGGGTGTAGGCAGAGGCCTACTGTCTTTGGAATGCGGAGACAGCAGGAGAGACTGCCATCTCCACAGCAGGGGAACAGCTGACAGTGCTGAACCCCACTAACACTCGAGCGAATGTGTTTGGCTCTGTGGAGACGACACTTCTGAACACCAACTGATGCTGTTGGAGCCCAGGATTAGGCGAGGAGCAGGCTGGGGCCTGTTGCTTTTGGCAGGTGAAGGCAGCAGGAGACTTGCCATCTCCACAGCAGGGGAACAGCTGGCAGTGCTGAACCCCACTAACACTCGAACGAATGTGTTTGGCTCTGTGGAGACGACACTTCTGAACACCAACTGACGCTGTTGGAGCCCAGGATTAGGCAAGGAGCAGGCTGGGGCCTGTTGCTTTTGGCAGGTGAAGGCAGCAGGAGACTTGCCATCTCCACAGCAGGGGAACAGCTGGCAGTGCTGAACCCCACTAACACTCGAACGAATGTGTTTGGCTCTGTGGAGACGACACTTCTGAACACCAACTGACGCTGTTGGAGCCCAGGATTAGGCGAGGAGCAGGCTGGGGCCTGTTGCTTTTGGCAGGTGAAGGCAGCAGGAGACTTGCCATCTCCACAGCAGGGGAACAGCTGGCAGTGCTGAACCCCACTAACACTCGAACGAATGTGTTTGGCTCTGTGGAGACGACACTTCTGAACACCAACTGACGCTGTTGGAGCCCAGGATTAGGTGAGGAGCAGGCTGGGGCCTGTTGCTTTTGGCAGGTGAAGGCAGCAGGAGACTTGCCATCTCCACAGCAGGGGAACAGCTGGCAGTGCTGAACCCCACTAACACTCGAACGAATGTGTTTGGCTCTGTGGAGACGACACTTCTGAACACCAACTGACGCTGTTGGAGCCCAGGATTAGGCGAGGAGCAGGCTGGGGCCTGTTGCTTTTGGCAGGTGAAGGCAGCAGGAGACTTGCCATCTCCACAGCAGGGGAACAGCTGGCAGTGCTGAACCCCACTAACACTTGAACGAATGTGTTTGGCTCTGTGGAGATGACACTTCTGAACACCAACTGACGCTGTTGGAGCCCAGGATTAGGCGTGGAGCAGGCTGGGGCCTACTGGATTTTGGCAGGTGAAGGCAGCAGGAGACTTGCCATCTCCACAGCAGGGGAACAGCTGGCAGTGCTGAACCCCACTAACACTTGAACGAATGTGTTTGGCTCTGTGGAGATGACACTTCTGAACACCAACTGACGCTGTTGGAGCCCAGGATTAGGCGTGGAGCAGGCTGGGGCCTACTGGATTTTGGCAGGTGAAGGCAGCAGGAGACTTGCCATCTCCACAGCAGGGGAACAGCTGGCAGTGCTGAACCCCACTATCACTTGAACGAATGTGTTTGGCTCTGTGGAGACGACACTTCTGAACACCAACTGACACTGTTGGAGCCCAGGATTACGCATGCCGCATGCAGAGGCCAATGGGCAGCGGTTTTTATGGAGGTTGTTGACTACTACTGATTCTAACCATGCTCCACTTAGGCCTCTGGCTCCACTGTCTCTACTATTTACCCTGGCCTCCAACCCCGCCAGCTACATCTCTGAAGTGGCGTCAGCACAATCTACACTTGTTCCTGTGTTACTGGTGCTCAGTCCCGTCAGTTGATCCCCTGATGTTTGTCCGGCAAGTTCGCCAGCTCTGTCCTCATTCCCACTACTGGTTATGGGAATGTGGACAGAGCAGGAGACCTTGCCGGACACACATCAGGGGATAAACTGATGGGACTGAGCCACAGGAACACAGGAACAAGTGTAGATTGTGCTGACGCCACTTCAGAGATGTAGATGGCGGGGTTGGAGGTCAGGGGAAATAGTAGAGACAGTGGAGCCAGAGACCTAAGTTGGGCATGGTTAAAAATCAGTAGTGGTTTGAATGTTGATGGAGCTGGTGACTTTGCCGTCCACACAGCAGGGGATCAGCTGGCGTTACTGAACCCCACTAACACAGGAGCTAGTGTGTTTCTCTGTGCAGACGACACATCTGAGCGACAACTGGCTGTGTTGAAGCACAGGGATTATAGTTCAGGTGGTAGAAAAATGAACACACCAGCAGACCTGGATACAGTTGCCAACCACTAATTTAGTGTGTAAGAGGAATGGCAAAGTCTTTGGAGATCCAGGCCTTGTTCATTTTCAGAAAAGTCAGCCGGTCAACATTATCGGAAGATAGTCGCGTGCGACGGTCTGTTAGTACACCACCTGCGGCACTAAAGACACGTTCCGATAATACACTGGCAGCAGGGCAAGCCAGCACCTCCAATAGATACTGGCTAAGCTCTGGCCATGTATCCAGCTTAGAGACCCAAAACTTGAAGGGGGAAGAGCCATCTGGGAGTACAGTGACAGGGCAAGACATGTAGTCTGACACCATCTGACGGAAGCGTTGCCTCCTGCTGACTCGAGGCGTCGCTGATGGTGTAGACAATTGTGGTGGACACACAAAACTTTACCACATTTGGGCCATAGTGGTCTTGCCTTGTGCTACGGCACTGCCTCTGCTCCCTCTTTGTGCAGAGTTTCCTCCACTGCCTCGACGCACAGAGCTGCTTTGTAAAGCACTAGCAACAATGCTGTCGGGTGGAATGGAAAACATTATGCACTGCACCAGTGACTTTTCGTACTCCTGCAGTTTACGCTCCCGGTTCAACGTTGGTATGAGCCTTTGTACGCTGTCCCGGTAGCGAGGATCTAGGAGGGTGTACACCCAATAATCAGCCGAGACGAGAATGTGGGCGATGCGGCGGTCGTTTCTCAGGCACTGCAGCATGAAATCAACCATGTGCTGCAGACTCCCAACTGCCAAAGAACCGCTGTCCCCTGTTTGAGGCGTGACCTCGGCCTGCTCTGCATCACCCCACCCTCGCTGTACATACTGAGTAGAGGTTTGTGTACCTCCCTCCTCTGGAGAGATGTCTTCCTCCTCCATCGACTCCTCCTCATCCTCCTCACAAAGTGTCCCCTGCCTAGGCCTTTGTGAGGAAACACGTAGCGCAGACTGTCCAGAAGCGGATGGCATTTGGGACTCCTCATCCTCCACCTCTTCCGAAACCTCATCCCTTAGTGCTTGCAGTGTTTGTTGAAGCAGGCAGATAAGGGGGACAGTCATGCTGACTAGTGCATCATCTGCACTCGCCATCCGCATGGATTCATCGAAGGCACGCAAAACGAGGCAGATGTCCTTCATAGAGGCCCACTCAATGGTGCTGAATTGTGAACGGCGCACAGTGCGACTTGTTTGCGCCTGATGCAGCTGGTACTCCATGACTGCTGCCTGCTGCTCACACAACCGCTCCAACATATGTAACGTTGAATTCCACCGGGTGGGTAGGTCACATATGATGCGATGTTCCGGAAGGCCAAATCGTCGCTGCAGAGCAGCGAGGCGCGATCTTGCCGTGCTGGAACGCCGCAAGTGAGCGCACTCTATGCGGACCTTGTGCAACAGTGCATCAAGATCCGGATAGTCCCTCAGAAAGCTCTGCACGACCAAGTTGAGCACATGTGCCAGACATGGGATGTGTGTGAGGTTGCCTAGGCCAAGAGCTGCCACCAGATTTCGGCCATTGTCACACACTACCAAGCCCGGCTGGAGATTCGCTGGCCCAAACCACACATCGCTCTCCAGCTTGATAGCATTCCAGAGCTCCTGCGCTGTGTGGCTTCGATTCCCCAAAGAAATTAATTTGAGTACAGCCTGTTGACGTTTGGCCACGGCTGTGCTCATATCGGTCGTAACAGTCTCCTGCTCTGCTGTTTCTGAGGAACTTGAGTAGGAGGAGGAGTCTATGTGTACAGACTGGAGTCCTGCAATCCGTGGCGTTGGAAGAACACGTACAGCGCCACTCTCCAGATCTGTACCCGGCTCCACAACATTGACCCAGTGGGCAGTGAGGGAAAGGTATCGTCCCTGTCCATGGTTACTGGTCCACGCATCGGTGGTCAGGTGGACCTTGCTACTAATGGCGTTTAGTAGCGCATGTTTTATTTTGCCCTCAACATGTTTCTGCAGGGCAGGGACGGCTCGCCTGCTGAAATAAAAGCGGCTGGGCACGTTGTATTGGGGGACTGCCAATGCCATTAAGTCCCGGAAGGTGTCAGTGTCCACCAGCCTGAATGACAGCATTTCAACTGCCAGAAGTTTGGCAATGCCAGCATTCAGAGACTGTGCTCGGGGATGGTTTGCCGAGTAAGGGCGCCTTTTATCCCATGCCTGTGCTACCGATGGCTGTGATGGATGGGAACGTGCTGCTATGGGTGGAATCTGACAGGGTCTCCGGACAACAGTGGCAGAGGTTCTTCCTTGGCGATCCTGTGAGGAAGCCAAACCAGCAGTGTGTGAGCTGGAGGAAGAGGCCGCAACACGAACTGAAGAGGTGGTAGGTGGTGCTGTACGTTGGCCTACGTCTTCAGGGTGTCTCTGCAACTCCAACTCGTGCTTGGTGCGCACATGTTTCCACATATTTGTGGTATTGAGGTTGCTGACATTTCTCCCTCTTTTGACTATCTGATGACACAGCTTGCATTTGACAAAGCAAATGTCATCTGCAACTGTGTCAAAAAAGGACCACGCACTGCAACTCTTGGGAGCGCCCGTTTTGCCTTTGGAATGAGGAATGCTCCTAACGGGTGCCGAAGTGGAGGGTACAGGCAACCAAGTCTTCCCCCTCCCTCTGCCTCCTGTTTTGGCCGGTAGGGGAATCTCTTCCTCCGAGCTGCTCCCACCACCTTCCTGTTCCTCACGCCATGATGGGTCAAGGACCTCATCATCTTCCCTCCCCTCTTCAAACAGCTGCTTCTCCGGGGTTGTCTCGCCAGCACCGTACGCACCAGAAAGTGGCAACTGAGTCTCGTCATCATCTGATGCGTACTGAGGTGTGCTGACCATAGGCACTGGCCCACTCGCCTCTTCAGATTCAGAGGGACAAAGAAATTGCGCATCACTGCATACTCCCTCTTCTTCACATTCAGGAATGCTGCTTGGCTGGCCCCCTCTTTCCAAGCCAACAGATTCCGAGAACAGAAGTAGAGACTGTGATGGCTCCTGTCCATGTCTCTCTGACGGCCTGGGCACTTTGGCAGGTGGTGAAGAGACAGATGGTTGCTCTTCGGTGCTCTGGTCCTGAGAGGCTGTGGAAGTAATTGAAGTCGATGCGTTAGCTGCCATCCATCCGACAACGGCTTCAATTTGTTCCTCCCGCAGCAGTGGGGTACGTTGAGGTCCTACAAAGCTGCGCATAAAGGACTGTTGCCTGCTAAAACTGGGGGATGCTGATCCACTGATGCCCGCAGCAGGCCCAGAATCCCCACGTCCTCTCCCTGCAGAATCCCCACGTCCTCTCCCTGCTGAAACTCCACGCCCACGCCCACGCCCATGCGCCTTACTCCCTGCCTTCTTCATCTTGCCAGACTGCTTAAGATAGGCAGAAAAGTACAAAGGGGGGCCTTAGTGTGCTTATTCCTGAACAGCTGGTTACAGGTACAAGAAACACTAATTTTATGAAGTGTGTGTGTGTGGACTACACTTTAATAGGAGCTGATGTGGCCTACACAAGTTCCAAATGTAGTGTTTGGTGAACTTTTTTTGTGGTTTCTTTGTTGGAAACAAACTCAAAGTATGTGAACAAAGAATTGAAACTGATAGTATCACCAACTTTTTGGAGCTATTACAATGCAGGCAGGTAACCTACAATGCAAAAGATGAGGCTCCATAAAAATTGGGTAATACTAATCTGGCTGCGCCGGCAGGGCACAAGCCAGAAAAAAAGGCTCCTCTATCTACTCCTATATAGTGTTTGCAACCAACCAATGTTAATGTATACGGATGGATGCACACTAATAGGAGAAGAAAAAATGAGCTGCACTCAAAGACAAATATGTGTGAGGCAGTGACGCACGTTGAGTGTCCTACAACCAGACGTAGCTGCAGGACACTCTACTCTGCGTGAGCTGCACTCACACACAGTCAGAGACCTCTCAGACAGCCGTGAACAGTGCAGCTGTGGGCACTGGCACTGACAGGCTGCAGAAAGGCTCCGCTGTGTACTCCTATATAGTGTTTGCAACCACCGTAGATGGAGATGGATGGATGCACACTAATAGAAGAAGAAATGAGCTGCAATAAAAGAAAAATGTGTGAGACAGTGACACGCTGAGCGTCCTACAACCAGACGTAGCTGCAGGACACACTACTCAGCGTGAGCTGCACTCACACACAGTCAGAGACCTCTCAGACAGCCGTGAACAGTGCAGCAAAGTGGACACTAGCACTGAAAGGCTGCAGAAAGGCTCCGGTGTCTACTACTAGTGTTTGCAACCAACGTATATGGATACGGATGGAAGCACACTAGATTGAAATTATGTAAAAAATGCAGCTCAAAAATTAAAAGATGTATGAGGCAGCAGTGATCACACTGGGTGGCCTACAGCCTGACGTGGCTGCAGGACCCACTCCACAGCATGAGCTGCACTCACACAGCCCTTGCAGACAGCTGTGAACACTGCTGCTAGGGCAAAGAAGGCTACAGTGGTGGTTTATGTAGCCTGGGTAAAGCACTAGATGTTTGGTGGAATCGCTATTTCTAACTGTCCCTCACAGTCTTCTACAGCAGCCTGTCCCTAACTGAATTCACAGCAGAGTGAACCAGAAATGGCGGCTGCGGTGGCTTTTATAGTGCATCATGACATCATTTCGGCAGCCAATCACAGCCATGCCAATAGTTAACATGCCTACATGCCTAACAGGATGTGCCCACACTTCGGAGGATTCCCATTGGCTTAATCAAAGCAAGCAGGCTCATAGCATGATGGGAACTTCCGATTCCGATTCCGGAATCCGATATGACAAAAGTATCGGAAGTCAGTATCGGAATTCCGATACCGCTAATATCGGCCGATACCCGATACTTGCGGTATCGGAATGCTCAACACTATTGGCGAGCGAAAGTCTAAAATTGGCACCAAAAGTCTCACAAAATAAGACAATTCATAATTTACCTACCAGTAGGAGACTGGAGTGAATATGACCCAAATTTAGTGATTTTTAAAATGGTCGCAATTGATGAATCGCTAAACAGCTCCCAGAAAGTGGAGAACGGAAAAAAACAAGCAAACACATATAAAATAGAATTAAAAAAAAGGTGTATTTAAGAATTAATAGGGTGCAAACAAAAAACACAGAAAACTAGACGAAAAAGACACAAAGCAATGAAAAATCGAACCCTAAGTGTCACTTCAAAAACTTTTGACATGTCACAGTAGTAAGTCACAAGTTCTGACGGGGACCCTGGTAGCTAAGAACCCCACATATTACTGAAACGATGGGACTGAGCGAGACAGAGGGTACTGGGTGTTATCTTCCACGGCTGAAGACCTTCTATGATGGAGATCACAGCACCTTAATCAACCAGAGATCAAACTTCCCATCATATTATATATACTTGTAAACTTACAATTTCAGAAATTTTTACATGGAGAATTTTTTAGATTGTCGCCTTTAAGCTTTGTCTCAATAGTGGAACATTGAAGCTGAACGATGGATTTTACTATGACCGTAGTGCGACATCTTAGTACATTCATTTTATGCTGGTTTTGCAATACTGAAAAAAAAACTTTTAAAAAAAACAGAACATGACCCACTGTTTAAATCAGGTTTTTATGCTCCATATAGTTAAAAAGAAAAATTGTCAATGGATTTTATTCACAGCATGATCTTTATTAAAAATCAGATTTGGTAATCATACAATTTTATATTATATGAATTCTAATAAAATTCAAGAAGAATTCAATTCCACTCAAATAAATTTGCTCATCTCTTGTAGAGGGTAATAATATTAGAAATGTGATTTTAGTGTTCCTTACAGAATGTGTAATTTGGCACAGGACTGATATCAGTGGTATTACATAGGACTGCAAGTGAAACTCCTTAGTTATCTTAACACAGAGACAAACATTTAATATCTTTTATTTTCCCAGACTGGACCGTAGGATCGTCACTGATTCTAACTGCTAGCAAAATTCCGATAAACCACTGTTAGGAGTCAGATTTCTGCGTTTGCTCAGCAGGGATCCAGATCCTCACATTCTGCACTCTCCTCCTATTTTTCCACAGCAGAGGAGATTGCAGAGGAGATTGCCTTGCAGCAAATCTCTCCTGAGGCTATGTCCTTCTGTCCTCTTACTGAGCATGCTCATGGGACGATCTCCCATTGGAAATCGGGAGTCATGTGCTCAGGTCCCGCTCCAGTTCTCATTGGTCCATCTCAGAGATCTGGAAGTGTGCAGAAGGTCCCGGCTGCTATAAAAGGCACGCATGGCGGAACAGCTAGTATAGTCTTACTTGCTGCTGTGTGAATGAGGACGGATGCATGATTCTGGTGACTGACTCATTTGAAACCCCTTCCCTCTGATACTACGCATGTGGATAGGGACTGAGTTAGAACCTCTGCAGCGATTTCCATAGCTGCTAGCGTCCGACATTGCGCTTGCGCCTTGCCTTTGTCGTTTAGCGGCAGTGTCCACGCCGTGCTGCAGTAGCAGCCTCCATTGCGTTCGCAGTTGCAATGCCGTGCACTCGGTATGTCTAGACGGACGTAGTGCCACCGTCTTGGGCTACTCCTGTGACCGTATACCGTGTGTGTTTTTTACTGAGTACTGTGAGTACAACAGGCTCAGTCATTTGTGTTTGTGCTTCTTTGCATCTCTGTGAGTTAACTGAGATTGCTCTGCACACTTGGGTGAAGTTTAACCCTGTGCGCATTTCTGCCATATTGCTCCTGCCACCACTTAGCAGCGGTGATATCACCTACTGCATGGTGGACCCCGAGCGGCGAACGCACTTCATTATTAATTTTTATTTAGTGCGTTCAGCCGTTCCTAACAAACCACTTTGTGTAACACTCCCTGATTCAAGGATGATTGAAGAATAATCTTACTCTATCCGGACAGGAGATAATAATGTGGGAAAAATGAGTCTGCAAATCCTTTTAATGCTGCATTCCAAATATAGGAAGCATAAGTATTAATAGGATTACATGACTTCATTAATGGAATTATACCAAGAGGATCAGCGGCAATCGGTAACTGATAATGTATTGAAAAGCAGCCCAGTGCAGTAAAACAGCCCATATATCACTGGAGGTAAATATAGAAACATGTAAAGGTTCTCCAACAACTTCTATTTTGATTCTGGGTACGCTCAAGGGACACTGGGTTTTAAAATTTTGCCAAATTAAATTGGAAAAGCCTCCAACTAACCTTGTGACCCTTACTAGTTGCTGTGTAATAAAACATTGTTGAGATAGATAGATAGATAGATAGATAGATAGATAGATAGATAGATAGATAGATAGAGTCATATGTAAAAGTTTGGGCACCCCTATTAATGTTAACCTTTTTTCTTTATCACAATTTTGTTTTTTGCAACAGCTACAGTCATGGCCAAAAGTATTGACACCCCTGCAATTCTGTCAGATAATACTCAGTTTCTTCCTGAAAATGATTGCAAACACAAATTCTTTGGTATTATTATCTTCATTTAATTTGTCTTAAATGAAAAAACACAAAAAGAATTGTCCTAAAGCCAAATTGGATATAATTTCACACCAAACATAACAAAGAGGGTGGACAAAAGTATTGGCACTGTTCGAAAAATCATGTGATGCTTCTCTAATTTGTGTAATTAACAGCACCTGTAACTTACCTGTGGCACCTAACAGGTGTTGGCAATAACTAAATCACACTTGCAGCCAGTTAACATGGATTAAAGTTGACTCAACCTCTGTCCTGTGTCCTTGTATGTACCACATTGAGCATGGAGAAAAGAAAGAAGACGAAAGAACTGTCTGAGGACTTGAGAAACCAAATTGTGAGGAAGCATGAGCAATTTCAAGGCTACAAGTCCATCTCCAAAGACCTGAATGTTCCTGTGTCTACCGTGCACAGTGTCATCAAGAAGTTTAAAGCCCATGGCACTGTGGCTAACCTCCCTAGATGTGGCCGGAAAAGAAAAATTGACAAGAGATTTCAATGCAAGATTGTGCGGATGTTGGATAAAGAACCTCCACCAACATCCAAACAAGTTCAAGCTGCCCTGCAGTCCAAGGGTACAAAGGTGTCAACCCGTACAATCCGTCGGCGTCTGAATGAAAAGGGACTGTATGGTAGGAGACCCAGGAAGACTCCACTTCTTACCCCGAGACATAAAAAAGCCAGGCTGGAGTTTGCCAAAACTTACCTGAAAAAGCCTAAAACATTTTGGAAGAATGTTCTCTGGTCAGATGAGACAAAAGTAGAGCTTTTAGGGCAAAAGCATCAACATAGAGTTTACAGGAGAAAAAAGAGGCATTCAAAGAAAAGTACACGGTCCCTACAGTCAAACATGGCGGAGGTTCCCTGATGTTTTGGGGTTGCTTTGCTGCCTCTGGCACTGGACTGCTTGACCGTGTGCATGGCATTATGAAGTCTGAAGATTACCAACAAATTTTGCAGCATAATGTAGGGTCCAGTGTGAGAAAGCTGGGTCTCCCTCAGAGGTCATGGGTCTTCCAGCAGGACAATGACCCAAAACACACTTCAAAAAGCACTAGAAAATGGTTTGAGAGAAAGCACTGGAGACATCTAAGGTGGCCAGCAATGAGTCCAGACCTGAATTCCATAGAACACCTGTGGAGAGATCTAAAAATGGCAGTTTGGAGAAGGCACCCTTCAAATATCAGGGACCTGGAGTAGTTTGCCAAAGAAGAATGGTCTAAAATTCCAGCAGAGCATTGTAAGAAACTCATTGATGGTTACCGGAAGCGGTTGGTCGCAGTTATTTTGGCTGAAGTTTGTGCAACCAAGTATTAGGCTGAGGGTGCCAATACTTTTGTCCGGCCCATTTTTGGAGTTTTGTGTGAAATGATCAATGTTTTGCTTTTTGCTTCATTCTCTTTTGTGTTTTTTCATTTAAGACAAATTAAATGAAGATAATAATACCAAAGAATTTGTGTTTGCAATCATTTTCAGGAAGAAACTGAATATTATCTGACAGAATTGCAGGGGTGTCAATACTTTTGGCCATGACTGTATTTCAGTTTCATATATCTAATAACTGATGGACTCAGTTATATTTCTGGAATCAAATGAGGTTTATTGTACTAACAGAAAATGTGTAATCTGCATTTTAACAAAATTTGACCGGTGCAAAAGTATGGGCACCTCAACATAAAAGTGACATTAATATTTTGTAGATCCTCCTTTTGCAAAAATAACAGCCTCTAGTTGCTTCCTGTAGCTATTAATGAGTTCCTGGATCCTGGATGAAGGTATTTGTGACCATTCCTATTTACAAAACAATTCCAGTTCAGTTAAGTTTGCTGGTCGCCGAGCATGGACAGTCCGCTTCAAATCATCCCACAGATGTTCAATGATATTCAGGTCTGGGGACTGGGATGGCCATTCCAGAACATTGTAATTGTTCCTCTGCATGAATGCCTGAGTAGATTTGGAGCGGTGTTTTGGATCATTGTGTTGCTGAAATATCCATCCCCTGCGTAACGTCAACTTCGTCACTGATTCTTGCACATTACTGTCAATAATCTGCTGATACTGAGTTGAATCCATGCGACCCTCAACTTTAGCAAGATTCCCGGTGCCGGCATTGGCCACACAGCCCCAAAGCATGATGGAACCTCCACCAAATTTTACTGTGGGTAGCAAGTGTTTTTCTTGGAATGCTGTGTTTTTTAGCCTCCATGCATAACGCCTTTTTGTATGACCAAACAACTCAATCTTTGTTTCATCAGTCCACAGGACCTTCCTCCAAAATGTAACTGGCTTGTCCAAATGTGCTTTTTGCATACCTCAGGCGACTCTGTTTGTGGCGTGCTTGCAGAAACGGCTTCTTTCTCATCACTCTCCCATACAGCTTCTCCTTGTGCAAAGTGCGCTGTATTGTTGACCGATGCACAGTGACACCTTCTGCAGCAAGATGATGCTGCAGGTCTTTGGAGGTGGTCTGTGGATTGTCCTTGACTGTTCTCACCATTCTTCTTCTCTGCCTTTCTGATATTTTTCTTGGCCTGCCACTTCTGGGCTTAACAAGAACTGTACCTGTGTTCTTCCATTTCCTTACTATGTTCCTCACAGTGGAAACTGACAGGTTAAATCTCTGAGACAACTTTTTGTATCCTTCCCCTGAAAAGCTATGTTGAATAATCTTTGTTTTCAGATCATTTGAGAGTTGTTTTGAGGAGCCCATGATGCCACTCTTCATAGGAGAATCAAATAGGAGAACTACTTGCAAGTGGCCACCTTAAATACCTTTTCTCATGATTTGATACACCTGGCTATGAAGTTCAAAGCTCAATGAGGTTACAAAACCAATTTAGTGCTTCAGGAAGTCAGTAAAAAGTAGTTAGGAGTGTTCAAATCAAGAAAATGATAAGGGTGCCCATACTTCTGCACCGGTCAAATTTTGTTTAAATGCAGATTGCACATTTTCTGTTAGTACAATAAACCTCATTTGAATCCAGAAATATAACTGAGTCCATCAGTTATTAGATATATGAAACTGAAATAGCTGTTGCAAAAACCAAAATTGTTATAAAGAAAAAAGGTTAACAGTAATAGGGGTGCCCAAACTTTAACATATGACTGTAGATAGATAGATATTGGTTCTATAGTACCAATAAGCTTAAGGTGGGGAACTGAGTCAAATATACAAACTGCAGAGGATATAATATGAACTGTAAATATCATAATCAGGTTATTCTCTCTTCCAGATAACCAATAGAATTTTGTTGTGTTTAGAGACCCATATTTCAGAGATGTATCAATTATTATTTATGCTGTTGTTTCAATACAATGAGCGTTTTATCAGCAGGAGATCATCACTGCCTGGACTAAAGCTCAGGTGTCTCCTGGTCCAACCACGCCCCCAGCACTGATTAGCAGCTCACTGTCAATATGCAATGTACATAGAGAGCCTGGGGTGGGCGGGCTTAGCTTTTTGAGTGACTTTACATCTATAACCTCTGTTTGTATCAAAAATGCTGCACCCAGTAAAATAAGCGATACCTCATTGGAACCAGGGTTTCTTTTCCTACATTATACTGCTGTAAGATGAAGTAGCTAAAACTGGGAGACAGGTTCCCTTTAACCTTGTATGCCTGATTTAGAATGTCTAACCTCTGTTATATAGCAGAATGGAGAACTCCAAACAGGAATGGACAAACACTGCCAAAGCTTTGACATCGGAAAGATATAATATGTAAAAAACCAAACCAGTATCATGCCGAAGGAAAACAACACTGAAAACATTACCAAACAAAAAAATGGATGGGATGGAAGCGTCCATCTATCTTCCAATTTGGAAGTAAGTAGACCTGCACTGAATATCCCAAGATCACTCCTTAAAAAAATTACTACTATTCAAAAATTGTTTTCTCGGAATTGTAATCCATTCTGCAGGGGTATAACATGACCAGTAAATATACTATATTCCGATGATTCACTTTCCTAGTTAACACATAGGTTTATGTTGTGGTAAGTGGGTATGGACACAGCATTCTTTCTTATGTCAACATTTGACCTTCTATAACTGGCTCAACCAGTATCCATTTTGTTGCCCGAATGCCTAGCAGCTGATATACATGGTGCATGATGACCACAGAACTTCCTACAGGCATGGACAACCATCACCATAGAATAGGTTAATTAAGCCTACAGCAGATTCCGACCATCCCAACACAACAACAAAAATGACACTTTTTCAGTTTCTTTGTGTAAAAAACAGAGAAATATAGTCAGACTGGTAAAGTTCAAGTGAACCACATTGCTCAATAACAAACAGCCAATTTGCTGAAATTGTCATGAGACACTAATATTCTGAAGCCTCCTTTGTCTTTCAACCATCTTCAGACCCCGTGCTCTATTCCACACCTTCCTGGGTACCAAATCCAACTACAATAAGACCATTTTGTGAAATAACTGATAAAAATGTGTAGCTTCCTGTTTTATGTGTGAAGTGAGCTTGACAACTTTTCTCTTGCTAAGGAGCGTAAAGCCCCCGTTTGACATAACAATGTCCCAGCGATCCCACCAACGATCCGACATGGATGGGATCGCTAGGACATCGCTAGGCTGATCGCTGGTGAGCTGTCACATAGACAGCCTCTCCAGTGACCAGGACCAGCGAGCAAGCTGGTTTCTAATGTAAACATCGGGTATCCAGGAGCCACTTTGGACAACATTTGAACCCATAATAAGTCTCTGACACCCCTCCAGTGAATCTCAGACTACCTCAGGCCCAAACACAACCTGCAGGAATATACCGAGGCCCAACTGCCATCCAAAAAAACAAAAACAAATGGTCAATCGTCCATGCCAGTGTAATTCCTGGTAGGAATGGTCCCCCCCATCCTTATCCTGGCAGGAATGATTGCATACCAGTATAGGGATGATGGCAGAGTGCCCATCTTGCCCAAGTATGCATGGCCCCATCCCTATCCTGGTATGCATGGCCACTTCCTTATCCTGGTATGATTGGCCCCATCCTGGTCCTGGTATGCATGGCCCCATCCTTATCCTGGTATGATTGGCCCCATCCCGCTCCTGGTATGCATGGCCCCTTCCTTATTCTGGTATGATTGGCCCCATCCTGGTCCTGGTATGCATGGCCCCATCCTTATCCTGGTATGATTGGCCCCATCCCAGTCCTCGTATGGATGGTCCCATCAGAAAAGATTAAAAAAAACAAACCATTACACTTACCTTCCTCCGCTCCCTCACAGTGTCCTGCTTCATTGCCATATTCATTTCTCTGGAGTATCGGCACACATGAGTGCCGACAGCAAACAGCCGGTGGCTGACACTGCACGCTACTGAAGAGCAATGAATACTCACCCCAGCGCCGCAAGGCTGCAGTGCTAACCACTGAGCCAATGTCACTACACCTTCCCACCACCATTGCCCCCATTATCTAGCCATCTGCCAGTCACACCATTCACATTCCCAGACAATAATAGCATTTCCTACCAATACACCACCAACATTCATGCCATGTCCCACGATTTGGAAATTATACAGTACTGTATTGTTGTGGTTATGCTGCTATGCAATAAGGTTTGCCTTTTCGAAGTTTGTCTTCCCTCGCTCCTTGTCTGTCTGACTAGTTCTAAGGTAAGCAATCTCTCACTTCTTCCTCGTTCTAAGCATGTCAGCCTTGTAATGAGTCTCATGTCTTTGCATCTCTGGTTCAATATAGTCTTTTTTACCTACTTTAATTATGCGTAGCTGCAAGAACACAGTTTGAAAATAAACCTTTTTCTGGTGTCTTCATACAGGCCTGTGCAGCCGAATCCAGCTGTCTGAAACATGAAAATTGAATTGCATTACTGCAGTAGAAATATGAAAAATTGAGAATCCCTATTTTTCATATTTCTAGTACAGTAATACAATTCAATTTTCATGTTTCATGTTTGCATGCTATAGCGCTGCATTGTGCTTCTTTGTTTGATTGTATATGAGTTGACGACTCTAGGTAGGCACCTGTTCACACCTAATTCATGTTTAGATGTGATGGTCAGTTTTTTGATTTGTATATCTTATTCGAATGTCACTCAGCAACCGCAGGATGATAACAAGTGACCTACAAAAGGAATGGCAAATGGCAGCTGGGGTGAAAGGTACGGCAAGAACAGTTTGTAACAGGCTCCTAGAGGCAGGGCTCAAGTCATGTAAAGGTAGAAAAAAGCCTTTCATCAAAGAGAAGAAAAGGAGAGCCAGGCTGAAGTTTGCCAAAGACAATAAGGATTGGACCATAGAGGACTGGAGTAAAGTAATTTTCTCTGATGAGTCCAATTTTCAGCTTTGCCCAACACCTGGTCGTTTAATGGTTAGATGAAGACCTGGAGAGGCGAACAAGGCACAGTGTCTTGCACACACTGTGAAATTTGGTGGCGGATCAGTGATGATCTAGGCATGTTTCAGCAAGGCTGGAATTGGGCAGGTTAATCTTTGCGAAGGACATACAAATCAAGCTGCATGCAAGGTTATCCTGGAAAACAGTTGATTCCTTCTGCTAAGGCAATATTCCCCAACTCTGAGGACTGTTTTTTCCAATGCAAGCTGTGGCAAGAAGGTTTGCTATGTCTGTCAGCGTAATGTTCAGAATCCTGGAGGTGCTACCTGGTGACAGGCCAGTACACCAGGAGATGTGGAGGGGCCGTAGGAGGGCAACAACCCAGCAGCAGGACCGCTACCTCTGCCTTTGTGCAAGAAGGTACAGGAGGAGCACTGCCAGAGCACTGCAAAATCACCTCCAGCAGACCACAAATGTGCATGTCTGCACAAACGGTTAGAAACCAACTCCATGAGGATGGTCTGAGGGCACGACGTTTACAGATGGGGGTTGTGCTCACAGCACAACACCGTGCAGGACACTTGGCATTTGCCAGAGAACACCAGGATTGGCAAATTAGCCACTGGTGCCCTGTGCTCTTCAAAGATGAAAACAGATTCACATTGAGCACATGTGACAGACGTAACAGAGCCTGCAGATGCCATGGAGAGCAATCTGCTGCCTGCAACATCCTTCAGCATGACCGGTTTGGCTGTGGGTTACTTATGGTGTGGGGTGGCATTTCTTTGGAGGGCTGCACAGCCCTCCATGTGCTTGCCAGAGGTAGCCTGACTGCCTTTAGGTACCGAGATGAGATCCTCAGACCCCTTGTGAGACCATATGTTGGTGCGGTTCACACTGGGTTCCTCCTAATGCAGGACAATGCCAAACCTCATGTGGCTGGAGTGTGTCAGCAGTTCCTGCAAGATGAAGGCATTGAAGCTATGGACTGGCCTGCCCATTCTCCAGACCTGAATCCGGCTGAGCACATCAGGGACATCATGTCTCACTCCATCCACCAACGTCACGTTGCACCACAGACTGTCCAGGAGTTGGCGGATGCTTTAGTCCAGGTCTGGGTGGAGATCCCTCAGGAGACCATCCGCCACCTCATCAGGAGCATACCCAGACGTTGTACAGTGGGGAGGTCATCACACACTACTGAGCATCTTTTCCTTGTCATGAGGCATTTCCACTGAAGTTGGATCAGCCTGTAATTTGATTTTACACTTTGATTTTGAGTATCATTCCAAATCCAGACCTCCGTGGGATATTAATATATCTTATACAGTATAATTTTTTTTTTTTTGGAGAGGTTCACCATGTGGGATAAAGACATAAAACCTGATCAAGAACAATTCTAATCCATACTTTTGGATTGGCACCCGTATGGATCATGGCGGAGGTGAGGCAGTCCCAGGCAAAAAATGTAGAATAAATTGTCCATAGCAATTGACGAATCCTCTCAGTCGCCATGACACAATGACAGCCAGATGTCTGGCGCAGTATGAGAGGTCTGAAAATTCCAATCTTAGTGGTGGGGATCAGAAGGTGTGTTCAGGATTGAACGGGTGGCGATGAATATCAAAGGGCCTGAGAGGTGAACGGTGATGTAAGTATAACTATTTTTTTTTTACTTTTGATGATCTATTGTGGTCTAGAAAATGTCATCCATCTGTCACCATTTTGCTCAATCCGCGTGGAGAAGAATTACCAAAAAAATCCACATTTTGGCGAATGCAGATTTTTGTAAAATTCCAATGGATTACAATTCCAGTTGAATTTTTTTGTTCATCTCTAATAATTACCATAACTACCATCATTTTTTTGTTTTCAATTCTCCGGTGCAAACATATAGCACTATTATGCATTTCAGGTTATGGGATGGTTATTAGTGCTTTGAAGATCTGGTAACTGAAGCTTCGGGAAAGGAATGTACTACTTAATGTGGCAACTTTATATCTGTGCTCACTTGATAATATTCATTACACTCTACGGAGAAGCAAAGGTTATAAAGCTGCAATCAGTTAAAATGCTTCCAGACTTTGAGGTCACAGAGCCCGTTATCTGCATTCTGGAGGCTGTCCTTAAATTTACTGCAAATAGCGAAATACTGTAGTGATGCATGCCTGCCATTGTAATCTGTCTCCTAAAATTATTAACCATGATAACTACAAAATGAAAACCATTCTTAAAAAAATCATGCCATGCTTTCGAGGTCAGGCTTAAAATGAGATTGAGTATGAGCAATGCAACATATAAAGGATGAATATGAATGTATGTTTTTGGGGGGTTATTGCGAAAAACTAAACCATGACAAGCAATAAGTAATTTCTGGATTGTACTTTTATAGGCACAAAGCCAGATATGTGTTGTCTGACAAAATGCAGCAACATTTCTGTACAGGAGCAACAGTGAGGCGTCCTGCCAAGTGCTTCGGGTGTGACTGAAGAAGAAATGTCTGGCCAAAGCTGTCACAGCAACAGCTAGATGCATAATTTGGAAGATGATTAAAGTGAAGAGTAGCTGATGACCTTAGACATTTCATTATAAATATGCACTATACTATTACTTGAACTTATACTTTTACTTTACCCGGAAATTGTGCAATACTATACAGCTACCACAAAAACAACTTTGATATCCCTTAAGCCATGGAGCCATCCTGAAGAATAGTTAAAGGGGTTCTCCAAGACTGTAATAAAATGGCCTCAGTCATGTAATTCAAACAACAGCCTGTCCTAAAAGCATGTCAGGTCAGTAGAAACAGCTCCCGAGACCTGTATCTCAACTGACAGAGGAGCTGTATCATAACACACATATCCCTATGAAACAAGGAGAGGGGCTGTGACAGAAGAAGAAATTAATCTTTTCCTTGGCTAATCTTCTCCTTATTTCTTCTCCTGACATAACCCCTCTTGGTTCATGAAGGTATGTTTGCTTAAAGAAGCACTCCCATCAATTTGTTTTTATCCTTTTAATATAGTGCAATCATCATATTATCTGGCACTATGTACTTATGATTGCTCATTTTGATTTTCTACCCAGTTAATTCTTCACTTTTCCATTAGGTCTAAGACATCATGTGATTAAAAACTTGCTAACTGTATCCTTAGCTCCATGCAGAAACAGGAAGTCAATTTTCCCTACATGACTCATAAATCACTGTAAAAGTCCCTGACAGAGGGAGAAGGAAGCAGCTGGGTCAGGAGTTGAATAGAGGAATGATTTTTATAGGGTAAAGAGATTTCCTGTTTCTACATAGAGCAAATAAAAGAGAAGAACTCACTTGGTAGAAAGGCAAAATGAGCAATTATAAGTAAACAGTACTATATGATATAATATTTGCAATATATTAAGAGAATAAGGCTGTGTTCACACACAGCATTTTTTTTCGCGTTTTTCCTGCGGATTTACCAAAATATCCACTCAAAAAAACGCTAAAAAGAAGCTTCCCTTTCATTTTAATGTATTTTGCACTTTTTTTGCATATTGATGTTTTTTACCGCAAAAAAACCCGCAGCATGCTCATTAATTTCGCGGTAAATTCCGCATTTCTGACTATTTTCTATGTGTCTGGGGACGCGCGTAAAAAAAATTGCGGCAAAAACGTGCAAAAATCGCGCGTTTTCTGGCAAGGAGTCCTGTTTTTATGCAGAAATTTTCTGCATACGTGTGCACATGGCCTTAAAACTTTGATGGGTGTGCATCTTTAGGAAACAGCTCCTCTGTCATTGACACACAGGTCTCAGAATAACGATTACTTCAGATCAAAGTCCCTCCTGGCATGTCAAAAGGATGTGACGCCATTTGAATTGGGTGATTTGATTGGCCATTTTGTCACATTCTTGAAGAACCCCATTCACCTGAGATAGCTGTAATGTTCATTAGACAACAGCTTTCTCTGTTGAATACAATGTAAACATGAATCCTTGGCCTATTATGATAGGATATAGATCAGACAACTTTCACAAGGTCAGTAACAGTGTGTTTGAGCCTATAGTACCATATTTTGCTTCTAATGGTCTTTTTTTTAACCCCAGTTTGACTTACGATTATGGCCAGTTCATTAAGACTCACAGTTCATCTTAATGAACAGAAATATAGGGTGAACAGAAATTCAGTGGCTAATTCCATTGAGAGGCACACACCACTTAATGAATTTGGAGCAACTTATCCGTGGCGTGTGTGCCTATGTGCACCTCGCCAGAAATGTTTTTCCAATCCAAGACTTCTGACTACCAGATCACTGGATTTCAGAGATATTTAATACAAAGAGTGTTACCCTCTAAGGCCGGAGTCACACTAGCGATAAAATCGGACGAATGCAATGCGATAAAAAATTGCTTTGCATTCGTCCCAATGTTATTCAATGGTGTCGCTCCCATCATGCGTTTTTTTATCGGATCCGTTCCTCAGACCGAGACAATCGCAGCATGCTGCAATTGTCACCGATTTTCGGATCGGATTCGCCAATGCAAGTCTATGGGGGCGAGAAAAAATCGGATGACAAACGGACAAGATGTCTGACTTGCGATTAAATCTCAAGACTTCTCCAGGTCAACAGGAAAGAGCATCAGGCATTGGCATTGGATGTCAATTTGATGCTTAGATGCGAATAAAATCGGTTCATCGCCAGAAATTCTGATGACAGACGGATCCCTGGACAAGAAATCTTTGTGCGATTTCGTACCGTTAAAATCGGTCCGAATTTTTAATGGTTGTGTGTGACTCCAGCCTAATAGATAAGGGTCTAAAGGGTAACGTCTCTCCCTTTGGACAGTGACATGGCAGTGTAAGGAGACTTATTGGCCATGAAATGCTCCTCTGGAAAATTAATAATTGAGATTCTGGTTTAGCTTTTATCCTAAGTTATATGACAAGGCTCATAAAAGGGTTGGTACTGACTTTTAGGTTAGGGTCACATGAGCGTCTATTCTCTTATCTGGAAAATTATACAGATCAGAGTGTGAACCTAGTGTGATACGATTCTCTCGGATGAGAAGATGGAGAAAAACAATGTTTCCATCTTCTCCATTCTGTCTATCTGTGGAAATAGGACTGTACTTAGATGTGATCCAAGAGCGGTCCAATGTTTTCCACTGACTCATTGACTAGCATGACCAAATATTGAATCCAACTTGGGCATGCAGCGATTTTTTTTCCTTGGACCTGACATGTGCACGGCCCAATAGAAGAACATTGGTCCCAGTGTGATCTGATCTATTGTTGGATCGAACTTGGACTGAAAATACGGCCATGTGCACGATCCCTTAGGATTGCTATTTCCAATAGGTGGCGCTAGAGCTCAAGCCCTTTTCCTATAATAGATTTTAAAAATACTCCATAAGGAAACCCTTTAACCTCCCATTAAGCATAACCGTCAACCTAAATTCAAGAATAAATAATGGATATTCCCGTGAAAGAATTAATAAAGTGCTAAAATTAGCTCCCAATCTATCATCCTATTCTTCGTCCGCTTTTTCTCCCTCAACTGTTTATGGAAAATCTTTAAGTTTTACATATTAGGATGACAGCAGACGTTCCAGTTCTGCCGACAAACTCCACCGCACCGTAACCTCGAATGGACCACCAGGCCAACTATTGCTTCAGCACGATCTTACTAGTTGAAACATAAATCTTTGGAGAAATGATCTGCAGAGGAAATTACAGGAACGCTGTGAAGATCTGGTGAAGACTTCTTACATTCTTGTGTTTGCGCTCAGATGCCGATGAGATAAAACCACTACTGGGTGTTACCTTTACTCATTCTTGATGGGATCTAGATAGCGGTATCTGTCTGACTACACAACCGGCATGTAGGGAGGATAGAAAAATGTGCTCACTCAATTACATATAAATCAGATCTTGTGAGTGAGTGCAGGGGTGAATGCAACCTTTTTTTTTTTTTTCTGGAGAGAAATTTGACTTTGACCTGCCGCATCTGAATTTCTTTAACCAAGTCTGAAATAATCCATGTGTTTCAATGTAGTAACAGAGTGTTGGACTGTGCTAGGGAGGAAGGCAAGGAGAGAGATCAAATGTAAACTTTCCTTATGTTCCTATGCAACTGAAAAAAAAAACAAATTAGTCCCAAGTATTCGAAAAAGAGAGGGAGAGAGATGGCCAAGAGTGATGGAAATTAATCTAATATTCCAGCCAGATCAATTGATATTTCACAGCTGCAATTCCACAGGCTACCTGGAGAAAGAGGTAGTGTTGTTTGAAGAAGGCAGGAATGTTTTTTTTTCTATTTCTGGACATTCTCTCTAACGTGGGAATTTAAAAACAAAATCCAAATTTTTAGCAACAATTTCACTTGACTGATGCATTTTTTCAGGCTTAATTTCTATTAGTTGTTTCTAAACTTAACTCTACAAGGCTATCTGATGCAATGTGCCCCATTTCTGTATTTATTATTATTATTATTATTATTATTATTATTATACATTTATATAGTGCCATTTATTCCATGGTGCTTTACATGTGAAAAAGGGGAAATATAGACAAGTACAATAAACATGAGCAATGCAAAACACACACAAGTACAGAAGGAGAGAGGATCCTGCCCACGATGGCTCACAGTTTACAGGAATGGGTGAGGATACAGTAGGAGAGGGTAGAGCTGGTTGTGCGGTGGTTCAGTAGACCAAGGATCAATGCAGGCTGTAGGCTTGTCGGAACAGGTGGGTCTTCAAGTTCTTTTTGAAGGTTGTTGGTGAGAGTCAGATGTGTTGGGGTAGAGAGTTCCAGAGTATGGGGGAAGCACGGGAGAAGTCTTGAATGCGGTTGTGGGAAGAAGAGATAAGGGGGGAGTACAGAAGGAGATCTTGAGAGGATCGAAGGTTGCGTGCTGGTAGATACCTGGAGACCATGTCACAGATGTATGGAGGAGACAGGTTGTGGATGGCTTTGTATGTCATGGTTAGGGTTTTGAACTGGAGCCTCTGGGCAATAGGAAGCCAGTGAAGGGCCTGGCATAGGGGGGAGGCTGGGGAATAGACAGGTGGATTAGTCGGGCAGCAGAGTGTTTGATTTTCTTCAGTGTCCTGGTTGATCTCCCTGCAAACTCTCATTGTGTTTGACCTTATAATTAGAAGATTTCTGTATTTAAAGGAAAACGGTCATGTGTAGTGTTGAGCGATACCATCCGATACCCTAAAATATCGGATCGGATGGTATCGGCCCGATACGAAAAAAGTATCGGGTATCGCCGATTCCGATACCGGAAGTCCCATTCAAGTCTATGGGACTTCCGGTATCAGAATAAGAAAAAACCTTTTCTGTCCTTGTACAGCCTCTCGGGGGGGTGTACGGACCTTCTGGGGGTCTGTGCCGACTGCCCGGGGGTCTGTGCGGACTGCCGGGGGTCTGTACCGGCCTGCCGGTGGTCTGTACCGACTGTCGGGGGTCTGTGCAGGCTGCGGGGGTCTGTACCGGCCTGCCGGGGGGCTGTGCCGGCCTGCCGGTGGTCTGTACCAACTGTCCGGGGGTCTGTGCAGGCTGCGGGGGTCTGTGCCGGCCTGCCGGTGGTCTGTACCGACTGTTCAGGGATCTGTGCAGGCTGCGGGGGTCTGTACCGGCCTGCCGGGGGGGTGTACCGGCCTGCCGGGGGGCTGTGCCGACTGTCAGGGGGTCTGTGCAGGCTGCAGGGGTCTGTGCAGGATCGTCCGATGGGACTACAAGTCCCATCGGGCGATGCCTGCTACCATGACGGTGATTGACACATTAGCCAATGATGGGACAGTAGTAGTCCCATCATCCAGGTAATGTGTTGAATGTACAAAAAAAAAATACATACTACATACATACTACATACATACTACATACATACTACATATATATCACATGCATGCAACATACATACATACTACATATATACTACATGCAACATGCATACTACATACATACTACATGCATGCAACATACATACTACATACATGCTACATGCATGCAACATGCATATATACAACATATATACTACATGCAACATACATACTACATACATACAACATACATACTACATACATGCTACATGCATGCAACATACATACTACATATATACCACATGCATGCAACATGCATACTACATATATACTACATGCAACATGCATACTACATGCATGCAACATACAACATATATACTACACGCATGCAACATGCATATATACAACATATATACTACATGCAACATACATACTACATACATGCTAAATACATACTACATATATACTACATGCATGCAACATACATACATACTACATATATACCACATGCATGCAACATGCATAATACATATATACTACATGCAACATGCATACTACATATATACTACATGCATGCAACATGCAAAATATATACTACATGCATGCAACATGCATATATACAACACATATACTACATGCAACATACATACTACATATATACTACATGCATGTAACATACATATATACTACATATATACTACATGCATGCAACATACATACTACATATATACCACATGCATGCAACATGCATACCACATATATACTACATGCAACATATATACTACATGCATGCAACATACAACATATATACTACATGCATGCAACATGCATATATACAACACATATACTACATGCAACATACATACTACATATATACTACATGCATGTAACATACATATATACTACATATATACTCATGCATGCAACATACATACCACATATATACTACATGCATGCAACATACATATACTACATATATACTGCATGCAACATGCATACTACATATATACAACATATATACTACATGCATACTACATATATACCACATGCATGCAACATACATACATACTACTAGTGTTGAGCATTCCGATACTGCAAATATCGGGTATCGGCCGATATTCACTGTATCGGAATTCCGATACCGAGTACCGATATTTTTTCAATATCGGATATCGGAATCGGAAGTTCCCATAATGCAAAGAGCCACTGCTGTGGCTCTGTTTGGTGCCGAAATGACGTCATGATGATGCGCGGTCTGTGCGCATCATGATGCGCCGTCAGTTCGGGCCTTCCGGTGGGTCTATGCCGACGGCCCGGGGGTCTGTACCGGCCTGCCGGGGGTCTGTGCCGACTGCCCGGGGCTCTGTACTGGCCTGCCGGGGGTCTATGCCGACTGCCCGGGGGTCTGTGCGGACTGCCGGGGGTCTGTACCGGCCTGCCGGGGGGCTGTGCCGGCCTGCCGGTGGTCTGTACCGACTGTCCGGGAGTCTGTGCAGGCTGCGGGGGTCTGTACTGGCCTGCCAGGGGGCTGTGCCGGACTGCTGGTGGTCTGTACCGACTGTCCGGGGGTCTGAGCGGACTGCCGGGGGTCTGTCCCGGCCTGCCGGGGGGCTGTGCCGGCCTGCCGGTGGTCTGTACCGACTGTCCGGGGGTCTGTGCAGGCTGCGGGGGTCTGTGCCGGCTTGTCGGGGGGCTGTGCCGACTGTCCGGGGGTCTGTGCAGGCTGCAGGGGTCTGTACCGGCCTGCCGGGGGGCTGTGCCGGCCTGCCGGTGGTCTGTACCGACTGTCCGGGGGTCTGTGCAGGGGTCTGTACCGACTGTCCGTATACTGTGGTATATATGTAGTATGCATGTTGCATGCATGTGGTATATATATAGTATGTATGTATGTTGCATGCATGTAGTATATATGTAGTATGTATGTAGCATGTAGTATGTATGTAGTATGTATTTTTATTTTTTTTTTACATTCAACACATAGGCCGATGATGGGACTACTACTGTCCCATCATTGGCTAATGTGTCAATCACCGTCATGGTAGCAGGCATCGCCCGATGGGACTTGATCGGACGATCCTGCACAGACCCCCGCAGCCTGCTCAGACCCCCGGACAGTCGGTATAGACCACCGGCAGGCCGGCACAGCCCCCCGGCAGGCCGGTACAGACCCCCGCAGTCTGCACAGACCCCCGGACAGTCGGTACAGACCACCGGCAGGCCGGCACAGCCCCCCGGCAGACTGGTACAGACCCCCACAGCCTGCACAGACCCCCGGACAGTCGGCACAGCCCCCCGGCAGGCCGGTACAGACCCCCGGCAGTCCGCTCAGACCCCCGGACAGTCGGTACAGACCACCGGCAGGCCGGTACAGACCCCCGCAGCCTGCACAGAGACCCCCGGACAGTCGGTACAGACCCCCGGCAGTCCGCTCAGACCCCCAGACAGTCGGTACAGACCACCGGCAGGCCGGTACAGACCCCCGCAGCCTGCACAGAGACCCCCGGACAGTCGGTACAGAGCACCGGCAGGCCGGCACAGCCCCCCGGCAGGCCAGTACAGACCCCCGGCAGTCCGCTCAGACCCCCGGACAGTCGGTACAGACCACCGGCAGGCCGGCACAGCCCCCCGGCAGGCCGGTACAGACCCCCGCAGCCTGCACAGACCCCCGGACAGTCGGTACAGACCACCGGCAGGCCGGCACAGCCCCCCGGCAGGCCGGTACAGACCCCCGCAGCCTGCACAGACCCCCGGACAGTCGACACAGCCCCCCGGCAAGCCGGCACAGCCCCCCAGTAGTCCGCTCAGAGCCCCGGACAGTCGGTACAGACCACCGGCAGGCCAGCACAGCCCCGCGGACAGTCGGCACAGCCCCCCGGCAGGCCAGTACAGACCCCCGGCAGTCCGCTCGGACCCCCGGACAGTCGGTACAGACCTCCGGCAGGCCGGCACAGCCCCCCGGCAGGCCGGTAGAGCCCCCCGGCAGTCCGCACAGACCCCCAGGCAGTCGGCACAGCCCCCCCCGGCAGTCCGCACAGACCCCCGGGCAGTCGGCACAGACCCCCGGCAGGCCGGTACAGAACCCCGGGCAGTCGGCATAGATCCCTCGGAAGGCCCGAACTGACGGCGCACCATGATGCGCACAGACCGCGCATCATGATGACGTCATTTCGGCAGCCAATCAGAGCCACAGCAGTGGCTCTTTGCATTATGGGAACTTCCGATTCCGATATTGAAAAAATATCGGTACTCGGTATCGGAATTCCGATACAGCGAATATCGGCCGATACCCGATATTTGCAGTATCGGAATGCTCAACACTAGTCATGTGCAAAAAACACTATTTACCTGGAGATCATATGCAGGTAAAAAATGTTACAATGCCACCTGGCCAGGATCGCTGGCTTTCAGTCATGGGGGGCGTGAACAGAGCGGTTACAGATATGCTCACAGCACCAATCACTATAATGTAATCTCTCCCCAAAACTTCTTTTGCACATACATGCTGCAGACATCCGTTAAAGAGCAGGAAATCGATCAGAATTCTGGGGAATTATAACAACCATTGCTCACAGAATAATGAGCGCTGACTGTAACTGCTCCTTTCCCGCACCCATGACTGAAAGCAAGCAACTACCTGGATAATATAAGTTAATTTCCTCCCAGTAGCTGCAGCTTTAGTAAGTCAACATTAGCATTAATGATATTTACCTGCAGAGTAACCCTATACCTGCAGATAAATCATGTTTCTGTACATGTCAGTTTCCCTTTAATGCAGAAAAAAATGGACGGGAACCTGTTCTAAATAATTTAGTCCCTAATCCATCATTTAACCTCTTCCCAACATGGCAGTTTTCCATTTTTTTACTTTTAATTTTTCCTCTCCGTTTTACAAGAACCTTTATATTTTCCTGTCCACATAACGTATAAAGACTTGTTTTTTTTACAGGACAAATTGTTTATTTGAATTACACCATTCCTTTTACCACTGGAAAAAGGGAAAAGAAAAATCAAAGTGCGGTGAAATTGCATGTATTGAGCATCAAAAGGAAGTCAAGGCTGCAACTACTCTCTCATTATTCCTCCGCTCAGTGAGTGATTGCTATGCTGTTCTATGGAAACTGTCTTGCTGAGTTGCCTGTGTCTTGACTGACAGCTCTGTTGTCCAATCTCTGACTGGGAAGAGCGGGACTTTCTCCAGGTGTTCAGTGTTCTGGTGATTACCCAGCTACTTAACTGAGCTGTTTATCCCTGATCCCTGCCAGACATAGTTTGTGCTTCTTAGTGAGTGTTAGCCTAATTCTGTTGCTCTGAGTTCAGATCTTCTGTTGCTTGACCTTTTGGACCATGTTCTGACTATCCCTTTGTCTTATCTTTCATTTTTGATCCACCTTCATCTTTTCCATGGTCTATCTACTTACTCTCTTGGTATTGATCCCGGAACACCTGACTCTTCTGCCTCATGGTCTGACCATGAATGGTGACTAGCGTCACACTCTCTCCCTTCCTTTTGATGTTTGATTTGTCCTGAAGGCGGGAACAGTGACGCCAACAACTGACTGGATTCAGGGCTCGCGTGATGTAACACCATCACGTGAGCCCCGGGAACCCAAGTGCTGACACCACTGGAATGGCGCTAGTATTGGAGGTGAGTATAGGTATTTTTATTTCAAAGGAGCTAAACATGAGGATTGACAAGACTTGAACCTGCAATTCAATCACTAGTATTATACCACAATATTGCAGTGTGCAGTAAAAATCACGGTTTCCTATAAACATCAGCTACAAACTAAACATCACAAAAGTACCATTATGGCAGAGGTGGGTTTTCTACAAGAAAGATACATCAGCATCCTACAATAGCCCCCCGATTTCTGTGCATTAAATACCACTGTCCGAGATTGTCAGTGGCATTTAAGAGATTAAAAGCAGCGAAGGTGTCGCTCAGATCACCCGCTGCTGTTAGAGACAGATGCTGGCTGTGTAATACAGCCACTGTCTGCAGCAAAATGGCCAGTTTAGCTCCTGAGCATGCATCTCTGTAATAATGTGCAGGTGCTGGGTATGTCACCACGATACCGAGACAGACCATAAGTTAAAGGGTTTTATTTACAAGGGTCTAAACCTCCTCGCAGGGAGGAAACAGTGGGGGTTAAACTGGCAAAAGCATGATGAAATAACGGTTTATGAAAATTAGGCAAAGTTATCAAACAGTCAAGGCAGATAATGGTAATTAACGGGTATTTGTGAAACTTATCAGTCTGAAGAAATCTTGCTTGAAGGGTCGTCTTCTCCAACGTCGGTGCCATCAGCATTGGCACTTGTAGCCTATGTAGTCACTGTATATGCTGTAGTCTCTGTTAGATGGTAACCGGGATCTCCAGGGTTAAGGTGGAAGGCAGGGGGACACTGGGACTGACTGGGTCTGACTGGGTCTCCCCTGCTCTGAGTCTCTGCTTTCAAACTAACAGTCTCTTGTTAAGCCTCTCTGCTGGAACAATACTCAGTCTCTTGTTAAGTCTCTCTGCTGGGATCAGGGGCTCTGACCTGTCATCGTGGGCACCAGAGTTTGTCTCCTCGTATCACCTCCACCGCCGCCACTTCTATGAGCACCAACACAACCTTGTCTCCTTCTGGGAGCACCGCCACCACAGAGCAGCAGAGTGGTGACCCACATTCCATCTTTTACAGGTCAACGCCATGGTCCACCATCTCCAAGCGGTCGAGAAAAGTAAGGCGGACGTCTTCCCCTAATCAGTGGGGGCTTCGCTTCACCGTACTCACAGGCATCAGTCTGTATGTCATGTCCTCCTGTCTTATTTTTCTGGCTGGGAGAGCTATCTCCTCCCCTGCATGCAGTTGCATCCTGTTCCCTCTCCTGCACACGCAGCTCTGCCCTGAGTGCGCTCTGTCTTTGCGCCCTCTGCCTGCACCCCTTCCTGTCTAGCACAACTTCCTCTTCCCCACTGTTACTCACAGGCCCATGATGCAGTCGGTCCAGGTCCAAAAGTCTTCCCCCTGGCAACCCTACTGCGCAGCTATATGGTTCCGGACATGGAGCAGTGGAGGTAACCCCTTTCTTGTTCTTCTTGTGCTTCACCCCTTTACACATCAATGAAGAGGATCCGACGTGAAATAATAGTACATATATGTTAGGAAGAGGTTGAAGCCATAATTGAAAAAGTAATCAAAAGTAATGTCTGACTCTTAATCCTAATTGCAAGGAATTTATTGTCTTCTCTCTACTCCGGTTACAACATAGAAAAAAATGGCTTTTAAAAAGTATATAATGTGCATAAAGAATTATAGCTCCCACATCAAAGCTAACATTTGTTTAATGAGAAAAGTAAAAATAAACAAATAAATACGATTTTGCAACAAATCGTATGAATTCACCTTTATGGTGGCGGACACTTTCTGAAACATCTGGTCGCTGTTTCTAATTAAATAATCATTTCTTTAACTTTCTTTTTTTTTTCTTTTTTTTTAAATAGAAATATATTTTTAAGACTTTTCCAGAAACATTTTATTACTTTCACATGTAACTGTCCCTTTTAGTAAATTGTCCTCTTTTGCAGAAGGAGGGCAAACAAAGTTTAGGGGTCAAAAGGAACATTTTTATTTGAAAAGCAGAACATCTATCCCTAGAAAAGTCAGGATGTGTCAGGGTTCTAGGACAGAAGCTGAGATTTGGAATCAATTCATTAATAGAAGGAAACGGGTTGATAGGTCATGGAAAAGATGTCTGGAGAAAAAAAATAATAACGTTAAAATACACAGCATGTACTTAATATAGTAATCTATCATATGGGACCTGAGAACCTGTCCGTGAAGGTTTCCAGCGTTTATCAAATACAACTACAGTTTCAGTAAACAACAGCTTTTATTTTTTTTTATTTTATTCACTTTTTATTTACTTTTTTTTTTGCTATTTTTACTATTTTACTTTATAATACACTATATTTTTAACCTTTTGAGTTTTTTAAATACTTATTACTAGGTTAGTGTTTTTACTTTGCTTTTTTTTATTATATTAGCCCTTATGTTTACTATTCTTATTCTCTTTGCTATGTTAGCGTTTTATAATGTTTGTTTTTTATTATGTGACCCGTTATGTTTGCTTTTTATTTCTATTACTGTGTTAGCTTTTTTTTATTTTTCACTATTATGTTCGCTTTTTTCTTTTATTAGCTTGTGAGTCATCTGCCACTTGTTTTCTGTTCTGTAATGTTCGTTAATCAACAGCATTATTTTCAGAATTCAAATTTTCCTTTAATTATTTAAAGTCATTTAGGAGGGGGAGATGGAGGAAGGAACAGAGTGAGATAGATTGTGATGTTGCTTTCTAGTTAGTGTTTTATCTCACCTCAGAGTTAAATTAACAGCTATACTGCTCAGTACTGCTGCATATGTATCTTCCATGCTGTTATTGTTTCTGAGTCTGTGCTACAATGAGACAGGAGAGCAGAAATTTTACATATCTTTGTGTAGAGTATGGAAGACATCATAGCAGCTTGTCTACTCCAACCAAATCAGATAAAACGGAAAATTAGACCTCATTCAGGCTAATTTCACACTTGCTTTTTTTTGCAGCGCGTTTTTCCCGCAAAAAAACGCATTGAAAAAACGCATACAAAAGCATACAACTGCTGCGTTTTTTTCAAGCATTTTTATGAGCATGCATGAAAAAAACGCAGCGTTTTTATGCGTTTGTATGCGTTTTTAGCGCGTTTGCGTTTTTTCCAAACATTAGGTGGCCCCTCACACTAACCCAAACCATGACTTTACTAACCCTAACCCTGACCCTAACCCTAACCCTGACCCTAACCCTAACCCTGACCCTGACCCTGACCCTAACGCTAACCCTAAACCTGACCCTAACCCTTAACCAAACCATACTTAACCCTAACAAAAACCCTAAACCCTAACTAACCCTAACCCTAACCCTGACCCTAACCCTAACCCTGACCCTAACCCTAACCCTGACCCTGACCCTGACCCTGACCCTAACCCTAACCCTAAACCCTAACTAACCCTAACCCTGACCCTAACCCTGACCCTAACCCTAACCCTAACCCTGACCCTAAACCCCCTTAACTAACCCTAACTCTAACCCACACCCCTAAATTCCATGGTTAACAAAAAAAAACACATGTGCAAAAAAAGCATACATAAGCATGCCAATGCGCACATATGCGCACCCATAGACTTATAATGGGTGTCTTGCTGTAAAAAAACGCATTGCGCGCGCATGCGTTTTTTTGAGGCAAGTCGGACGTCCAAAAAATGCAACAGGATGCATTTTGTGCGCCCGAGCGCATACCGCAAAAAAACGCATGCGCGGAAAAACGCATACAAACGCATGTGTATGCGCACATAAGTGCATCCCATGCAAAGTATAGGAAAAAAAATCGCATGCGTTTTTTAGCGCTAAAATCCCGCAAAAAAAAAACGCAAGTGTGAAACCAGCCTGAGGCATTAGTTTTTCCGGAAAAATGGATTGATTATTTTGATTACACTCTGATCAAAATTTGATCTGAGTTTGGTCTGAGTGTAGTTTTTCTCTTACATAGAGGAAAAAAAAAGTTTTTCCACTTTCTCCTTTCTAAAAGTCCATGAAAATCGCGTAACACTCAGATGTCATCCAAGTGCAGTCCAATTTTTTCTTGGACCCATAGATTCGCATTGCTGATTTTGATCTGACCCTCGCATCAAAATCGAACACGTCTCTGCGATTTTTCACGGAAATGAAAGTCAAACGTGTGAATGAGGCGATAGAGATAGAGCTTGGGGAGAAATGCAGGATGAAGTTATATAATGGCCAGAACTAGTATTATTCCCCATGATGGCTTATTCTGAAAAGTGATGGGTATGCTTTAAGCTTGCAAGTAGTTTTTTGAATGGACACACTTTTTTCATCCCACCAGAAAAAATTTACTTATGGAGTTAACTTTAAACATAAATGCATTAGAATACCTATTACCCAGAAATGAAAAACTGGCATCTACAATACCGGTTCTATGGGATATTCCTGCACTGCACTGATATATGTCCATTTGTTTTTTCCTATTTACCGTATCCTATAAACATGCTGCCTAGATATGTTTTATACACACAGGATAAATAGCTCTTTACCTCTAAACTGCTACTTTCAGAGCCCCACAATCCAAAATGAAAGCCAGAACTTCTTCTCTACCAGTCCTTCGTGCAGTATATAGGAATTCTCAGTCCCACAGCTATTATCATGAGTGTACTACACTGCCTCAAATTACAAATCATAAATCATATTTCCTCCGCCATTACACATTGTCGTGAAAGGTCAATATTTGTGTTTTTTTCTAATGAGATCTGACAGAATAATATTAGTATTGATGACCTGAAACCAACCCTACAGGAAACATATACTTTTGAGTGAAGAGTCTGCCAGAAAACAATGAAGACCGAAATCACTCCAATTTACCATCAAAAAGGCGGTCGATAAAATTCACCTTGCGCCTTGCAACTATAGACATAACGTGCAATTATCTTTAAAGTCTTTTAGCACAATATTTTTTAAGTTATAAAAATAAATAAGGATTTTTCCCATATTCTAGTCTCTCTTTTTTTATTCACAATTTCATAAACTTTCTCCAACTTTAAGAGGGTGAAGTAGTGGCGGATTTAGAAAATAAGGGATTACAAGCAAAGGTAAAGCTTAGACCCCTGGAGGCGCTGACTGACTCCATGCTGTTGCAGCAGACTAAACAATATAGCGTATAGGAGATCCCATGAAGCGGTGCTAGCACCATGCAGCAGTGCCAAGGATGGACTGGGGGTAAGGAGTCACAGCCAGAGCAGAATTTAGTACCAGAGCACAGGTCCGGAGATGAGATGAAGGCACACAATAATGTTACGTACCTATCTCAACTCTAGCGCCATGTCACATTACCATGTTAACCCGATGCACAAGTCTGAAGTCACGCTTTGCAGGCTGGTTCAGGCGGGGACATGCCGCCTGAGTAATCAGGTAGTTGGCATTCTAGCCACTACTTTGTTTTGCTGTTCCACTTTGCTGAATTTCAATTCAGTGAGTGATTTGAGCTCTGCTACACTGCTTGGCTCTGCTTCAACACTTAACTCTGCTTCATTACATCATTATGGAACCTGTCAGGTCCCCCATGCCCTCCAACCCAGCAGCATTCATATATTTATCAGTAAATTCCCTTCCTAACCAGCAATCTATTGTTTTCCAAATCAGAATGGGAGAAGATACAGATTAGGTATTAGAAAATACTTTTTTGACAGTGAGGGTGATCAATGAGTGGAACAGGCTGCCACGAGAGGTGGTGAGTTCTCCTTAAATGGAAGTCTTCAAATAGAGTCTGTCTGGGATGATTTAGTGAATCTTGCATTGAGCAGGGGGTTGAACACAATGACCCTTGAGGTCCCTTCCATCTCTAATATTCTATGATTTCATGAAACATTGGGAAGCATGGCATGGTTTATAAATATGAAGCACAATGTCCAATTTTTTTATTTTTCTGACATTGAAAATAAAAACAACGGCCATCTAAAGTCTATAATTAGCTGAAAAGACCTAATACCTAATTCAGACGTGAGCTGTGATATAGTTAAATGTTATAATCCTCTTATAGCCGAGATGGATATAGTACAAGAAGTGCGACCTTATGACCGGAAAAAATCACCTAAAATTCTGGCAAAATAACTAGCATCTGATTAAGGCGTGTTTCACACTTACGTTTTTCCTGTCAGTCGCCAGCCACCAAAAAGGCGGAGAACGGATCCGTGTCCGTCGAGACATCAACGGGTGCCACCGGACCTTTGTGTAGACGGGATCCGCCGATCCAGGAATGTTAAAGGAACAGGCGTCATGAAAAAAAGGACCGCCGATGCAGAGACCGGGGCTGCGCGACGAGGCAGGAGCCACGGGACGAGGCAGGGGCCTCGAGAAGAGGCAGGAGCCGCGAGAAGAGACCGGGGCCACGGGACGAGGCAGGAGCCGCGAGAAGAGACTGGGGCCGCGGGATGATGCAGGGGCCGCGAGACAAGGCAGGAGCCGCGAGAAGAGACCAGGGCCGTGGGACGAGGTCGTATGCTCGGGGAGGAGGGAGATCTTAGCGGCTCCCGGGACGGCATTAATGGGTTAAAATGCTTCCCGGAGTTAAGATCCCGGGCATGCACGGTTCAAACTGGCGGTCCGTCAGAGCAAAAAAACTTTGCAGGGTCCGTCTCATCTGCCCGGGAGCCGCTAAAGTCTTGGCGGATCCGTAAAAAACCGGGTGGGACGGACGCCCATCAGTCAAGATCCGCCAATACTGTAAGTCTATGGGGGGAAAAAATGGATCCGCCCCTTTTTTGGCGGATCCGTTTTTTAAAAAATTTGTCAGATTTTGACTGAACGGAAAAAACGGATGTGTGAAGCAGGCCTAAAGAGCTAAACTCAAAATTTTAACCAGAAAGAGGATTAAAATCTGAGTTTAACAAAAGCATTCAAGACATGTCATGTTCTATCCATTTACAAAGGTAAATCCAAGATGAATACACCAACGCGGGAAGTAACACAGAGTGAAATAAAGCAACGCGATGTGTCTCCCCTGCTTTACTGGCAGTAGACAGTGTTTTGATAATGTATAAACCGCTCGCAATGATCCCTGTAAGATTCTCTTAATGCAGGTCATACAGTGAACACCTCATTTTTCTTCCGACTCTTCACAGAGCATCCATTAAACTTGATTTGCTAAAAAAATACACTTCGACAGGACAAGACACTGTCTGCCAAAAGAAAACAGACAAGAGAAATCTCAAGGATTATTACTGAGAAACTATTCAATTAATTTAAACAACTATTAAAGCAGTTTGTCTAGGATTAGAAAAACATGGCTGCTCCCTTCTAAAAACAGCACCATACATATGAATGCGGCTTAGCTGCAATACCACACATTACCCAAGGACAGGTGTGGCACTATTTTTTAGAATAAAGCAGTCATATTTTCAGGGTGACTAAATTGCATCCTTGGCACACAAAATTCATCAGCCCACATATAATGTGTGTCCTCAACCCAAATCGTAGAAAACTGACTGGCCCTGTTTACTTGGTACACCACTTTGCTTAAATGTGTTGAATAACCACTTTACTCAATCTGAATGTTTGCTCCTTTTAAAATAATATAACCGATACTCATCTCCGGTTTCAGCGTCGTTCCAGCGGTATCGGCAATTGGATCACATACCGGTGATTCTTCACGCGATCCCTGCAGACAGTCAGCCGCCGTTTCACTCTCTCCACCTTTGGACGTATTACATACATCACGTACTGTCACAATCGGAGTACAGACAGTTATTCACAGGGCGGCACAGTGGCTCAGTGGTTAGCACTGCAGCCTTGCAGCGCTGGGGTCCTGGGTCCAAATCCCACCAAGGACAACATCTGCAAGGAGTTTATATGTTCTCCCCGTGTTTGCATGGGTTTCCTCCAGTTTCCTCCCACACTCCAAAGACATACTGATAAGGAATCTAGATTGTGAGCCCCATCGGGTGCAATGATGATAATGTCTGCAGATAATAATATCTAAAGAAGAATATAATGCTGTCTGCAGAACCTGCAGGGAACAAATCAGATTATCTAAAGCTGACAATGAATTGAGGCTTGCAAGAGATGTCAAAAGCAATAATAAAGGATTTTGGGGATATGTCAAAAGTAAAAGAAAAGTCAAAGATGCTATAGGATTTTTACAGGATGAAAATGATGAAATGGTAAGACAGGATGTTGAGAAGGCCGAACTTTTAAATTCCTATTTTGCATCTGTTTTCTCTCAGAAAGGAAATGTAACATCAACTGTTCTTCACTGTCCTATTAAGGGAATAGAAGAATCCAGGATATCTATAAACAGAAAGATAGTGAGGAAACACTTAGCTAACCTAAATGAATTCAAGTCACCAGGTCCAGATGAATTACACCCCAGAGTACTGAAGGAGATAGCAGAAGAAATTTCTGAACCCCTCTCCATAATCTTTGAAAATTCTTGGAGAACAGGAGAAGTCCCAGAAGACTGGAGAAGAGCAAATGTTGTTCCTATCTTCAAAAAGGGGAAGAAGGTGGACCCAGGCAACTATAGGCCGGTGAGTCTGACTTCTATACCAGGAAAGATCTTTGAACAAATTATTAAACAACATGTATGTCAGTACCTGGATAAGAATGAAGTGATTAAACAGAGTCAGCATGGGTTTGTAACTAATAAGTCATGTCAGACTAACTTAATTTCCTTCTATGATGGAATCACTGATTGGGTGGATCAAGGAAATGCTGTAGATATAGTATATCTTGACTTCAGCAAAGCATTTGACAAAGTCTCTCATACAATCCTTATTGAAAAAATGTCTAAGTATGGAATGGACAAGGCAACTGTTAGGTGGATTCATAACTGGCTTAGTGATCGGACCCAAAGAGTGGTCGTAAATGGCTGCACATCCAGTTGGAAGAATGTCTCAAGTGGGGTACCACAGGGCTCTGTCCTGGGCCCTGTATTGTTCAACATCTTTATCAACGATTTAGATGAAGGAATTGAGGGTAAACTGATTAAATTTGCTGATGACACAAAGCTAGGAGGGATAGCTAATACTAGAGAAGAGAGAGAGAGGATTCAAAATGATATAAATAAACAGGAGAAGTGGGCAGCAACAAACAGAATGGTTTTTAACAGGGAAAAATGCAAAGTACTACATCTGGGCAATAAAAATGAAAAAAGCATATACAGAATGGGAGGAATAGGGCTAAGCAACAGCACATGTGAAAAAGACTTGGGCATACTAATAGATCACAGACTGAATATGAGTCAACAGTGTGATGCAGCACCAAAAAAGGCAAATGCAATTCTAGGATGTATTAACAGAAGCATACAGTCTAGATCACGTGAAGTCATTATTTCCCTCTACTCCTCTTTGGTCAGACCTCATCTGGAATATTGTGTCCAGTTTTGGGCACCACATTTTAAAAAAGACATCAACAAACTGGAGCAAGTTCAGAAAAGAGCGACCAGAATTGTGACCGGTCTGCAAACCCTGTCTTATGAGGAAAGGTTGCAGGATTTGGGAATGTTTAGTTTGCAAAAGAGAAGACTGAGAGGAGACTTAATAGCTGTCTACAAATATCTAAAGGGCTGTCACATTGTAGAAGGATCAACTTTATTCTCATTTGCACAAGGAAAGACTAGAAGCAATGGGATGAAACTGAATGGGAGGAGACACAGATTAGATATTAGAAAAAACTTTTTGACAGTTAGAGTAATCAATGAGTGGAACAGGCTGCCACGAGAAGTGGTGAGTTCTCCTTCAATGGAAGTCTTCAAACAGAGGCTGGACAGACATCTGACTGGGATGATTTAGTGAATCCTGCTTTGAGCAGGGGGTTGGACCAGATGGCCCAGGAGGTCCCTTCCAACTCTACGATTCTATGATTCTATGATTCTATGATTCTATGTCTGTAAAGCGGAATTAATGGTGCTATATAAATTGGTAAAATAAATAAAAATTCACCATATGGCATTAGGTCTCCCGACCTGAACTTTACAGCCTCATTTATGTTTATGAGGTTGTCAATTTGGATCTAGAGACCTGCAGCTAGTCCGTTAATGATGGCCTGTACTCGAACCGTGACACACAAATGTGTAAATGATACCTTAATTGAATAATCTGTTGCTATTCTTGCTGTGCACAGTCAGCCTGGCAGTGTCTCATTATCCCTCACAATTTCAGACTGTGTCAGAACATATCCCATTGAGAAGGTGAACAGCGACGCCCAGTTGTCACTTAGGTTAGGGCTACACTTTTTGAAGTGCTGCATACTGATTTTAACCATTGAGTGGCAGTTGAAATTTTTTATGCTATTAACCTGCAGATCCATGGTTAGTTTGCAGGTTAATAGCGTTCTTAAGTTGCGTAGCTAACAGTACGGCTACCAGGAGGAAATTAGCTTTATTCCTTCTGGCAGCCTCCGGCTTTCAGTCACCGCTCAGTACATAGTGAGCGGCAGCTGTAACCACTTCCCGGTACTGACTGACAGCCGGCTCAGCAGTGCATCAGTACAGAGACGGCTGTCAGTACCGGAGAATGGTTATGTACTGAGTGATGCAGCTGCACCTCCATGACTAAAAGCCAGATGCCGCCGTGAGGAATAAAGTTAATTTTCTCCTGGTAGCCGGACTGTCTTTGTGGAACGCGGGGAGCTTTAAAATGCCATTACCCTGCAGATTAACATCATATATGAAGGTTAGTAGCATTTTTTTGACATGATAGGTTCCCTTTAAAGGGTTTGTACACTACTCAGACAACCAATTCTCAATCGCTATGGTTACCCCGGGTAAAATACCCATACTCAACTTCAATGCCTGCGCCGTTTCAGTGGTGTCGGTGTAGGGAAGGTGACCTGACGGATGGACGGACTTGTCAGTTATGATAGAAGGGAAACAGCTGAACAGTGTAGACGAAGTGCAGTACCCTGGATGACCACAAGATGGCAGGGGGGAGTGTGAGTTCAGGATTTGACAGCAGCTTAGGGCTTTAGAAACCGTTGGTCATGGGGGGCAGAGTTATACATTTGACAGGAGGGTTCCAGAAAGTTCCAGTCCCCGGGAGGAGCTCAAGAGACAAGAAGTCTGTGACAAATTGTGTGTTGTGAGGAGAGCTAAACCAGGGGACTGAGGAGGAGAGAAGTCAGGGGGGTGGTCCTGACACGAAGTACTGCAGTACAGACGAGGTCCCGGGGGAAAGCATACCGAATTTGACGACGACAGCTGACCAGTAAAATTGCTGTTGGTGTACAGGCCTAAGGCGGCCACAGTGACCAAACTGGCAGGAACGTCACTAAGCTGAAAAAGGGACGGTGTGTGTATCCATATCTCAAGTGACAGTACGGTGTGTGTATACCGGGGCCTGGAAACGGAGGGCCGTGAAAGAATTGCGGTGTATTGCTGGGGCCGTCAGACGGACGGCTGGGAATAAACTTGGACCTGTTGTACCTGAAATCTGCCTCCATCTGGTGTCTGTGACGTCTTTGTGCGGTAAAAGAGGGACCACCCCCCCAGTCCGGCCCTCGACCCTACATCGGCACTGGATTTCATGGGGCTCACACGATATTGATTTCTCATGCGGTCCCTGCAGTCAGTCAGTGTTGGCTTCCCTCTTCCCTCCTTTGGAAAAATCAGACATCCTGAGGAAGTGAGAGCTGCAGCTGCTCTTTCATTTCCTCTGGATGTCAATTACTTTTGAAAGAGGGAAGAGGGAAGTGAGCACTGATTGGCTGAAGGAACCGCATGACATAATATCACGTGAGCCCCAATAGATCAAGCACCAGAGGGGAGTATAGTTATTATATTACTGGGAGAAACATAGGAATTCAGAAGGGGCTGTCCAATTGGTGGCAACCCCTTCTAGGCCAGACAGCAGGTACTTGATGAGATGGTGTGACAAGTGATGCATGGAGACTGGGATAAGATTTCTGGTATTACATAGCTCGTCATGAATTAGGTGACCTGCGGCACCTTACCCCTTTTCCGAAATAACTCCTCCCACTTTGGCAGAGCTGGTTGAAACTTGCACGAAAATTTGAAAAGTCGCAATATTTTTTTCACAACCTTGAATTATTACTAAAATTCAGCAACTTGACAAAATCTTTTGGTCCAGATTTCTGGCTGAAAATACTTTGATGAATTGGGGGCTATTTGTTTCTGTGCCCTAATATCTCTGAATACTGTATCATTAAAGGGAAACTGTCATGTGAAAAAACGTCTTTATCCTGCAGATATGTGGTTATTCTGCCTGTTCATAGTGCTATGAACCTGCTCAGTGCACGCAACTAGACCCTCGCTGCCGGGAGGAAATTAACTTTATTCTTCCCAGCAGCATTCTGTATCAGTCACGGGGGTGGCTCTAGCGCTGATTTAGTCATCCCTGTGAGTATAAAGAGCAGCGGCGGTAACTGCACCCCCAGCACTGACATATAGCTTCCTCATCATTACATCCAGCTATCAGTCATGGCTAGGGAGCAGTTACAGCCATCACTGAATATACACAGAGCGGTGAATAAACCCGCGAAAGCGCCACCCCTGTGACTGAGACCCGAACGCTGCTGGAGAGAATAAGGTTAATTTTCTACCAGCAGCGGGGCTCTAAGTGCGGCCACTGGGCAGGCTCACTACACCATTAACCTGCAGGTTAACCCTATATCTGCATGTTAAAAGCATTTTTTTCTCACGATAGTTCCCTTTAAATTACATACAATTTTGGAATAATGCATAATTTATAAAACATAAAACAAACTAGGAGAAATTCCAGCGCAGTGCAGAAACACATATGTAATAGAAATGTAAGAGAAGAATTCAGACATCAAATGTCAAGTACAAAATCAGTAAAAACAATGTAGATCTACGCATTTCAGATAAGAACCAACCGACTCAGACCAGTACTCCCATTTTTAAAGTGATTCAGTGTTGTACAGTAAGTAGTACAGCAATATCACTGAGCTGTTCACTATGACCCTTTATCTCTAGTCAGAGAAATCCTAAAATGGTCACTACTTGTGCTGCACTCATTTTTTATAGTCCTAGAGGTGACGGGTCCTGATGCGGGCTCCCTCTGCTGATCAGGCCCCTACGCCAGTCAGGGCAGTAATGCCCTGATGGCGGCCCTGCCCTGTGATAGCCACCAATGATTGGCTGCTCAAAAATATGTAATGAGATAGGTACAATGCTTTATGATAAAGCCCACGCAGTTGCACCTGACGTCATTATTAGCTTTCTGGATAATGCAATCTTTAGCGGTGTGTGAAATGGGGTCAGATATTTTTCTTCTTTGCAATCCTTGCAAATTGTTTGAACTTACAGGGACTGGAGAACTTCAGGAAATTTGAGTCGATTTTCATTCACAGCAGATCGATTTGCTCATCTCTACTTCTCTGTAATAACTTGTGAAATCCCCAACAGTGTATGTTTTCTCAATCTGATAATCCCTTTAACTACAAATATTGCTTTATGGAAAATATGAATGGTTCACATATTGAGATCCTGTAAATTGAGATTCCTGAATATGTCTTTATTATAACCTTTTTGACTGTCTTCACCTCTCATAGTGTAAATTGTGGCACCCAATCACTCATAGCCCATATTCCTAACAGACAGGGAGCGCTAACATGGTCTGGTGACCACAAAATAGATTGAAACGTTAGCAGTTTAAAATATACCTAAATGGTTAAGAAAATTACTCATTGAGGAGTCATTTATGTTTTTATCTCGTACTTAAAATTGATCTCTAAGGTTATAACATGTAAACATCTGGTGCATTTATATGACCACCCAGATAAAAAAAGACCAGCAAATCATCCTAAAACATGCATACAAGACGGCTGGAGTCTCCCAGGAGACCGAGCATTGAAGATCTGCTAGACCAATTATTTCCATGAGAAACCTTATTGTAATATTACTGGATCAGATATGAGTTATCAGATATGTTGTGTGCGGCCGCACATAATACTAAGCCAACAGACTGATCTTATCTGGCGACTGCAACACAACATGAGCATTTATGGACAAGCTTCAATACAGGGAACAATGGCAAAGGTGAGAGAGTTAACTCAGACTAAAAGCATTCTCACGACTAGTGTTGAGCATTCCGATACCGCAAGTATCGGGTATCGGCCGATATCAGCGGTATCGGAATTCCGATACTTAATTCCGATACTTTTTTCATATCGGATTCCGGGATCGGAATCGGAATAGGAAGTTCCCATCATGCTATGAGCCTGCTTGCTTTGATTAAGCCAATGGGAATCCTCCGAAGTGTGGGCACATCCTGTTAGGCATGTAGGCATGTTAACTATTGGCATGGCTGTGATTGGCTGCCGAAATGATGTCATGATGCACTATAAAAGCCACCGCAGCCGCCATTTCTGGTCACTCTGCTGTGAATTCAGTTAGGGACAGGCTGCTGTAGAAGACTGTGAGGGACAGTTAGAAATAGCGATTCTAAAAACAATATTGTGCTTTATCCAGGCTACATAAACCACCACTGTAGCTTGCTTTTCCCTAGCAGCGCTGTTTTCACAGCTGTCTGCAAGGGCTGTGTGAGTGCAGCTCACGCTGTGGAGTGGGTCCTGCAGCCACGTCAGGCTGTAGGCCACCCAGTGTGATCACTGCTGCCTCATACATCTTTTATTTTTTGAGCTGCATTTTTTAAATAATTTCAATCTAGTGTGCTTCCATCCGTATCCATATACGTTGGTTGCAAACACTAGTAGTAGACAGCGGAGCCTTTCTGCAGCCTTTCAGTGCTAGTGTCCACTTTGCTGCACTGTTCACGGCTGTCTGAGAGGTCTCTGACTGTGTGTGAGTGCAGCTCACGCTGAGTAGTGTGTCCTGCAGCTACGTCTGGCTGTAGGACGCTCAGCGTGCGTCACTGCCTCACACATATTTTTATTTGAGTGCAGCTCATTTTTTCTTCTATTAGTGTGCATCCATCCGTCTCCATCTACGGTGGTTGCAAACACTATATAGGAGTACACAGCGGAGCCTTTCTGCAGCCTGTCAGTGCCAGTGCCCACTTAGCTGCACTGTTGACGGCTGTCTGAGAGGTCTCTGACTGTGTGTGAGTGCAGCTCACGCTGAGTAGAGTGTCCTGCAGCTACGTCTGGTTGTAGGACGCTCAACGTGCGTCACTGCCTCACACATATTTGTCTCTGAGTGCAGCTCATTTTTTCTTCTCCTATTAGTGTGCATCCATCCGTATCCATCAACATTGGTTGGTTGCAAACACTATATAGGAGTAGATAGAGGAGCCTTTTTTTCTGGCTTGTGCCCTGCCGGCGCAGCCAGATTAGTATTACCCAATTTTTTTGGAGCCTCATCTTTTGCATTGTAGGTTACCTGCCTGCATTGTAATAGCTCCAAAAAGTTGGTGATACTATCAGTTTCAATTCTTTGTTCTCATACTTTGAGTTTGTTTCAAACAAAGAAACCACATAAAAAGTTTACCAAACACTACATTTTGAACTTGTGTAGGCCACATCAGCTCCTATTAAAGTCTAGTCCACACACACACACTTCATAAAATTAGTGTTTCTTGTACCTGTAACCAGCTGTTCAGGAATAAGCACACTAAGGCCCCCCTTTGTCCTTTTTTGCCTATCTTAAGCAGTCTTGCAAGATGAAGAAGGCAGGGAGTAAGGCGCGGGGGCGTGGGCGTGGGCGTGGAGTTTCAGCAGGGAGAGGACGTGGGGATTCTGCAGGGAGAGGACGTGGGGATTCTACAGGTAGAGGACGTGGGGATTCTGGGCCTGCTGCGGGCACCAGTGGATCAGCATCCCCCAGTTTTAGCAGGCAACAGTCCTTTATGCGCAGCTTTGTAGGACCTCAACGTACCCCACTGCTGCGGGAGGAACAAATTGAAGCCGTTGTCGGATGGATGGCAGCTAACGCATCGACTTCAATTACTTCCGCATCCTCTCAGGGTCAGAGCACCGAAGAGCAACCATCTGTCTCTTCACCACCTGCCAAAGTGCCCAGGCAGTCAGAGAGACATGGACAGGAGCCATCACAATCTCTACTTCTGTTCTCGGAATCTGTTGGCTTGGAAAGAGGGGGCCAGCCAAGCAGCATTCCTGAATGTGAAGAAGAGGGAGTATGCAGTGATGCGCAACTTCTTTGTCCCTCTGAATCTGAAGAGGCGAGTGGGCCAGTGCCTATGGTCAGCACACCTCAGTACGCATCAGATGATGACGAGACTCAGTTGCCACTTTCTGGTGCGTACGGTGCTGGCGAGACAACCCCGGAGAAGCAGCTGTTTGAAGAGGGGAGGGAAGATGATGAGGTCCTTGACCCATCATGGCGTGAGCAACAGGAAGGTGGTGGGAGCAGCTCGGAGGAAGAGATTCCCCTACCGGCCAAAACAGGAGGCAGAGGGAGGGGGAAGACTTGGTTGCCTGTACCCTCCACTTCGGCACCCGTTAGGAGCATTCCTCCTTCCAAAGGCAAACCGGGCGCTCACAAGAGTTGCAGTGCGTGGTCCTTTTTTGACACAGTTGCAGATGACATTTGCTTTGTCAAATGCAAGCTGTGTCATCAGAGAGTCAAAAGAGGGAGAAATGTCAGCAACCTCAATACCACAAATATGTGGAAACATGTGCGCACCAAGCACGAGTTGGAGTTGCAGAGACACCCTCAAGACGTAGGCCAACGTACAGCACCACCTACCACCTCTTCAGTTCGTGTTGGGCCCTCTTCCTCCAGCTCACACACTGCTGGTTCGGCTTCCTCACAGGATCGCCAAGGAAGAACCTCTGCCACTGTTGTCCGGAGACCCTGTCAGATTCCACCCATAACAGCACGTTCCCATCCATCACAGCCATCGGTAGCACAGGCATGGGATAAAAGGCGCCCTTACTCGGCAAACCATCCCCGAGCACAGTCTCTGAATGCTGGCATTGCCAAACTTCTGGCAGTTGAAATGCTGTCATTCAGGCTGGTGGACACTGACACCTTCCGGGACTTAATGGCATTGGCAGTCCCCCAATACAACGTGCCCAGCCGCTTTTATTTCAGCAGGCGAGCCGTCCCTGCCCTGCAGAAACATGTTGAGGGCAAAATAAAACATGCGCTACTAAACGCCGTTAGTAGCAAGGTCCACCTGACCACCGATGCGTGGACCAGTAACCATGGACAGGGACGATACCTTTCCCTCACTGCCCACTGGGTCAATGTTGTGGAGCCGGGTACGGATCTGGAGAGTGGCGCTGTACGTGTTCTTCCAACGCCACGGATTGCAGGACTCCAGTCTGTACACATAGACTCCTCCTCCTACTCAAGTTCCTCAGAAACAGCAGAGCAGGAGCCTGTTACGACCGATATGAGCACAGCCGTGGCCAAACGTCAACAGGCTGTACTCAAATTAATTTCTTTGGGGAATCGAAGCCACACAGCGCAGGAGCTCTGGAATGCTATCAAGCTGGAGAGCGATGTGTGGTTTGGGCCAGCGAATCTCCAGCCGGGCTTGGTAGTGTGTGACAATGGCCGAAATCTGGTGGCAGCTCTTGGCCTAGGCAACCTCACACACATCCCATGTCTGGCACATGTTCTTAACTTGGTCGTGCAGAGCTTTCTGAGGGACTATCCGGATCTTGATGCACTGTTGCACAAGGTCCGCATAGAGTGCGCTCACTTGCGACGTTCCAGCACGGCAAGATCGCGCCTCGCTGCTCTGCAGCGACGATTTGGCCTTCCAGAACATCGCATCATATGTGACCTACCCACCCGGTGGAATTCAACGTTACATATGTTGGAGCGGTTGTGTGAGCAGCAGGCAGCAGTCATGGAGTACCAGCTGCATCAGGCGCAAACAAGTCGCACTGTGCGCCGTTCACACTTCAGCACCATTGAGTGGGCCTCTATGAAGGACATCTGCCTCGTTTTGCGTGCCTTCGATGAATCCACGCGGATGGCGAGTGCAGATGATGCACTAGTCAGCATGACTGTCCCCCTTATCTGCCTGCTTCAACAAACACTGCAAGCACTAAGGGATGAGGTTTCAGAAGAGGTGGAGGATGAGGAGTCCCAAATGCCATCTGCTTCTGGACAGTCTGCGCTACGTGTTTCCTCACAAAGGCCTAGGCAGGGGACACTTTGTGAGGAGGATGAGGAGGAGTCGATGGAGGAGGAAGACATCTCTCCAGAGGAGGGAGGTACACAAACCTCTACTCAGTATGTACAGCGAGGGTGGGGTGATGCAGAGCAGGTCGAGGTCACGCCTCAAACAGGGGACAGCGGTTCTTTGGCAGTTGGGAGTCTGCATCACATGGTTGATTTCATGCTGCAGTGCCTGAGAAACGACCGCCGCATCGCCCACATTCTCGTCTCGGCTGATTATTGGGTGTACACCCTCCTAGATCCTCGCTACCGGGACAGCGTACAAAGGCTCATACCAACGTTGAACCGGGAGCGTAAAATGCGGGAGTACGAAGAGTCACTGGTGCAGTCCATAATGTTTTCCATTCCACCCGACAGCATTGTTGCAAGTGCTTTACAAAGCAGCTCTGTGCGTCGAGGCAGTGGAGGAAACTCTGCACAAAGAGGGAGCAGAGGCAGTGCCGCAGCACAAGGCAAGACCACTATGGCCCAAATGTGGCAAAGTTTTGTGTGTCCACCACAATTGTCTACACCATCAGCGACGCCTCGAGTCAGCAGGAGGCAACGCTTCCGTCAGATGGTGTCAGACTACATGTCTTGCCCTGTCGCTGTACTCCCAGATGGCTCTTCCCCCTTCAAGTTTTGGGTCTCTAAGCTGGATACATGGCCAGAGCTTAGCCAGTATGCATTGGAGGTGCTGGCTTGCCCTGCTGCCAGTGTATTATCGGAACGTGTCTTTAGTGCCGCAGGTGGTGTACTAACAGACCGTCGCACGCGACTATCTTCCGATAATGTTGACCGGCTGACTTTTCTGAAAATGAACAAGGCCTGGATCTCCAAAGACTTTGCCATTCCTCTTACAGACTAAATTAGTGGTTGGCAACTGTATCCAGGTCTGCTGGTGTGTTCATTTTTCTACCACCTGAACTATAATCCCTGTGCTTCAACACAGCCAGTTGTCGCTCAGATGTGTCGTCTGCACAGAGAAACACACTAGCTCCTGTGTTACTGGGGTTCAGTAATGCCAGCTGATCCCCTGCTGTGTGGACGGCAGAGTCACCAGCTCCATCAACATTCAAACCACTACTGATTTTTAACCGTGCCCAACTTAGGTCTCTGGCTCCACTGTCTCTACTATTTCCCCTGACCTCCAACCCCGCCATCTACATCTCTGAAGTGGCGTCAGCACAATCTACACTTGTTCCTGTGTTCCTGTGGCTCAGTCCCATCAGTTTATCCCCTGATGTGTGTCCGGCAAGGTCTCCTGCTCTGTCCACATTCCCATAACCAGTAGTGGGAATGAGGACAGAGCTGGCGAACTTGCTGGACAAACATCAGGGGATCAACTGATGGGACTGAGCACCAGTAACACAGGAACAAGTGTAGATTGTGCTGACGCCACTTCAGAGATGTAGCTGGCGGGGTTGGAGGCCAGGGTAAATAGTAGAGACAGTGGAGCCAGAGGCCTAAGTGGAGCATGGTTAGAATCAGTAGTAGTCCACAACCTCCATAAAAACCGCTGCCCATTGGCCTCTGCATGCGGCATGCGTAATCCTGGGCACCAACAGCGTCAGTTGGTGTTCAGAAGTGTCGTCTCCACAGAGCCAAACACGTTCGTTCAAGTGTTAGTGGGGTTCAGCACTGCCAGCTGTTCCCCTGCTGTGGAGATGGCAAGTCTCCTGCTGCCTTCACCTGCCAAAATCCAGTAGGCCCCAGCCTGCTCCTCGCCTAATCCTGGGCTCCAACAGCGTCAGTTGGTGTTCAGAAGTGTCGTCTCCACAGAGCCAAACACGTTCGTTCAAGTGTTAGTGGGGTTCAGCACTGCCAGCTGTTCCCCTGCTGTGTAGATGGCAAGTCTCCTGCTGCCTTCACCTGCCAAAATCCAGTAGGCCCCAGCCTGCTCCTCGCCTAATCCTGGGCTCCAACAGCGTCAGTTGGTGTTCAGAAGTGTCGTCTCCACAGAGCCAAACACGTTCGTTCAAGTGTTAGTGGGGTTCAGCACTGCCAGCTGTTCCCCTGCTGTGGAGATGGCAAGTCTCCTGCTGCCTTCACCTGCCAAAATCCAGTAGGCCCCAGCCTGCTCCTCGCCTAATCCTGGGCTCCAACAGCGTCAGTTGGTGTTCAGAAGTGTCGTCTCCACAGAGCCAAACACCTTCGTTAGAGTGTTAGTGGGGTTCAGCACTGCCAGCTGTTCCCCTGCTGTGGAGATGGCAAGTCTCCTGCTGCATTCACCTGCCAAAATCCAGTAGGCCCCAGCCTGCTCCTCGCCTAATCCTGGGCTCCAACAGCGTCAGTTGGTGTTCAGAAGTGTCGTCTCCACAGAACCAAACACATTCGTTCAAGTGTTAGTGGGGTTCAGCACTGCCAGCTGTTCCCCTGCTGTGGAGATGGCAAGTCTCCTGCTGCATTCACCTGCCCAAATCCAGTAGGCCCCAGCCTGCTCCTCGCCTAATCCTGGGCTCCAACAGCGTCAGTTGGTGTTCAGAAGTGTCGTCTCCACAGAGCCAAACACATTCGTTGAAGTGTTAGTGGGGTTCAGCACTGCCAGCTGTTCCCCTGCTGTGGAGATGGCAAGTCTCCTGCTGCCTTCACCTGCCAAAATCCAGTAGGCCCCAGCCTGCTCCTCGCCTAATCCTGGGCTCCAACAGCGTCAGTTGGTGTTCAGAAGTGTCGTCTCCACAGAGCCAAACACGTTCGTTCAAGTGTTAGTGGGGTTCAGCACTGCCAGCTGTTCCCCTGCTGTGGAGATGGCAAGTCTCCTGCTGCCTTCACCTGCCAAAATCCAGTAGGCCCCAGCCTGCTCCTCGCCTAATCCTGGGCTCCAACAGCGTCAGTTGGTGTTCAGAAGTGTCGTCTCCACAGAGCCAAACACGTTCGTTCAAGTGTTAGTGGGGTTCAGCACTGCCAGCTGTTCCCCTGCTGTGGAGATGGCAAGTCTCCTGCTGCCTTCACCTGCCAAAATCCAGTAGGCCCCAGCCTGCTCCTCGCCTAATCCTGGGCTCCAACAGCGTCAGTTGGTGTTCAGAAGTGTCGTCTCCACAGAGCCAAACACCTTCGTTAGAGTGTTAGTGGGGTTCAGCACTGCCAGCTGTTCCCCTGCTGTGGAGATGGCAAGTCTCCTGCTGCATTCACCTGCCAAAATCCAGTAGGCCCCAGCCTGCTCCTCGCCTAATCCTGGGCTCCAACAGCGTCAGTTGGTGTTCAGAAGTGTCGTCTCCACAGAACCAAACACATTCGTTCAAGTGTTAGTGGGGTTCAGCACTGCCAGCTGTTCCCCTGCTGTGGAGATGGCAAGTCTCCTGCTGCCTTCACCTGCCCAAATCCAGTAGGCCCCAGCCTGCTCCTCGCCTAATCCTGGGCTCCAACAGCGTCAGTTGGTGTTCAGAAGTGTCGTCTCCACAGAGCCAAACACATTCGTTGAAGTGTTAGTGGGGTTCAGCACTGCCAGCTGTTCCCCTGCTGTGGAGATGGCAGTCTCTCCTGCTGTCTCCGCATTACAAAGACAGTAGGCCTCTGCCTACACCCTCCTATTTCCTGGGCTTCAACACAGCCAGTTGTAGTTCGGAAGTGCCGTCCACACGGAAAGAGACACTTGCTCCCGTGTCTCAGTGGGGTTCAGTAACGTCAGCTGATCCCCTGCTGTGTGGATGGCAGTCTCTCCTGCTGTAAACTCATTCAAAATTCAGTAGGCCTCTGCCTACACCCTCCTATTTCCTGGGCTTCAACACAGCCAGTTGTAGTTCGGAAGTGCCGTCCACACGGAAAGAGATACTTGCTCCCGTGTCTCAGTGGGGTTCAGTAACGTCAGCTGATCCCCTGCTGTGTGGATGGCAGTCTCTCCTGCTGTAAACTCATTCAAAATACAGTAGGCCTCTGCCTACACCCTCCTATTTCCTGGGCTTCAACACAGCCAGTTGTAGTTCGGAAGTGCCGTCCACACGGAAAGAGACACTTGCTCCCGTGTCTCAGTGGGGTTCAGTAACGTCAGCTGATCCCCTGCTGTGTGGATGGCAGTCTCTCCTGCTGTCACCTCATTCAAAATTCAGTAGGCCTCTGCCTACACCCTCCTATTTCCTGGGCTTCAACACAGCCAGTTGTAGTTCGGAAGTGCCGTCCACACGGAAAGAGATACTTGCTCCCGTGTCTCAGTGGGGTTCAGTAACGTCAGCTGATCCCCTGCTGTGTGGATGGCAGTCTCTCCTGCTGTAAACTCATTCAAAATACAGTAGGCCTCTGCCTACACCCTCCTATTTCCTGGGCTTCAACACAGCCAGTTGTAGTTCGGAAGTGCCGTCCACACGGAAAGAGATACTTGCTCCCGTGTCTCAGTGGGGTTCAGTAACGTCAGCTGATCCCCTGCTGTGTGGATGGCAGTCTCTCCTGCTGTAAACTCATTCAAAATACAGTAGGCCTCTGCCTACACCCTCCTATTTCCTGGGCTTCAACACAGCCAGTTGTAGTTCGGAAGTGCCGTCCACACGGAAAGAGACACTTGCTCCCGTGTCTCAGTGGGGTTCAGTAACGTCAGCTGATCCCCTGCTGTGTGGATGGCAGTCTCTCCTGCTGTCACCTCATTCAAAATTCAGTAGGCCTCTGCCTACACCCTCCTATTTCCTGGGCTTCAACACAGCCAGTTGTAGTTCGGAAGTGCCGTCCACACGGAAAGAGATACTTGCTCCCGTGTCTCAGTGGGGTTCAGTAACGTCAGCTGATCCCCTGCTGTGTGGATGGCAGTCTCTCCTGCTGTCACCTCATTCAAAATTCAGTAGGCCTCTGCCTACACCCTCCTATTTCCTGGGCTTCAACACAGCCAGTTGTAGTTCGGAAGTGCCGTCCACACGGAAAGAGATACTTGCTCCCGTGTCTCAGTGGGGTTCAGTAACGTCAGCTGATCCCCTGCTGTGTGGATGGCAGTCTCTCCTGCTGTAAACTCATTCAAAATACAGTAGGCCTCTGCCTACACCCTCCTATTTCCTGGGCTTCAACACAGCCAGTTGTAGTTCGGAAGTGCCGTCCACACGGAAAGAGATACTTGCTCCCGTGTCTCAGTGGGGTTCAGTAATGTCAGCTGATCCCCTGCTGTGTGGATGGCAAAGTCTCCTGCTGCCTACACAGTCGTACCACTACTGATTTTTAACCGTGCTCCAATTAGGCCTGTGGCTACACTGTCTCTCGTATTTCCCCTGTCCTCCAACCCTGCCAGTTACAGCTCCGAAGTGGCGTCTGCACAATCCACACTTGTTCCTGTGTTACAGGTGTTCAGTCCGATCAGTTAATCCCCTGATGTGTGTCCGGCAATGTCGCCTGCTCTGTCCACATTCCCATTATCGGAATGTGGACAGAGCAGGCGACATTGCCGGACACACATCAGGGGATTAACTGACCGGACTGAACACCTGTAACACAGGAACAAGTGTGGATTGTGCAGACGCCACTTCGGAGCTGTAACTGGCGGGGTTGGAGGACAGGGGAAATACGAAAATCAGTGAATCCACAGGCCTAAGTGGAGCTTGGTTCAAATTAGTAGTCTACAACCGATCTTAAAATTTCTTCAATGCAGCCTAAGCCTGCTCCGTGCTTGTCCCTGGGCTTCAACACAGCCAGTTGTTGCTCGGAAGTGCCGTCTTCACAGAGTAAAACACTAGCTCCTGTGTTTGTGGGGTTCAGTAACGTCAGCTGTTCCCCTGCTGTTTTGATGGCAATCTGTCCTGCTGCCTCCCAATTGACAGCACATCAGGCCTCAGCCTGCTAAGTGCTTGTCCTGGGCTCCAACATCGCCAGTTGCTGCTCATAACTGACTTTGGCACGGGTACTCCCTCCTGCCCAGCTTGGTTCCAGCCCTGCCTGCTGTTTCCGGGAAGTGTCAATGTCAGTTTGCCACCCCAAGTTGCCATGTCGTGTTGCGGTTGGGTTAGCCGAGGCTAGGGTGCCAGCAGTTTAGGTGCTTCCTATGTGGACTGCGGGTTCTGGTAAGAAAGGTTTGTTCCATAGTGCCAGTAGGACAAGCACCCCCTGTAGGACTGTGTGATTCGGTAACTGCGGCCAGCTTGCGGCATGCCAACTTTGCTTTTCAGGGGTAACTTCTGATACCCCTCCGGGTTCCAGCACCGTCAGCTGGTTCTCATCAGAGCCTTTGGCCTAGGTGCCTCCATCTCGGTATCCGAGTTCCAGCAACGTCTGCTGGTCCTTGGTAGTGCTTTGTAGCACAGGTACCTCCTGCTTAGTAACCGGGTTCCAGCACCGTCAGCTGGTCCTCGGTTGTGCCATTGGCTCTTATTCCTTCTGCTGCCCCTCCGGGTGCCAGCACTGTCAGCTGGTCCTCGCTATTTCCATTTGCTCTTGCAGCTTATGCTACCCCTCCGGGTTCCAGCACCGTCAGCTGGTTCTCGTCAGAGCCTTTGGCCTAGGTGCCTCCATCTCGGTATCCGAGTTCCGGCAACGTCTGCTGGTCCTTGGTAGTGCTTTGTAGCACAGGTACCTCCTGCTTAGTAACCGGGTTCCAGCACCGTCAGCTGGTCCTCGGTTGTGCCATTGGCTCTTATTCCTTCTGCTGCCCCTCCGGGTGCCAGCACTGTCAGCTGGTCCTCGCTATTTCCATTTGCTCTTGCAGCTTATGCTACCCCTCCGGGTTCCAGCACCGTCAGCTGGTTCTCGTCAGAGCCTTTGGCCTAGGTGCCTCCATCTCGGTATCCGAGTTCCGGCAACGTCTGCTGGTCCTTGGTAGTGCTTTGTAGCACAGGTACCTCCTGCTTAGTAACCGGGTTCCAGCACCGTCAGCTGGTCCTCGGTTGTGCCATTGGCTCTTATTCCTTCTGCTGCCCCTCCGGGTGCCAGCACTGTCAGCTGGTCCTCGCTATTTCCATTTGCTCTTGCAGCTTATGCTACCCCTCCGGGTTCCAGCACCGTCAGCTGGTTCTCGTCAGAGCCTTTGGCCTAGGTGCCTCCATCTCGGTATCCGAGTTCCGGCAACGTCTGCTGGTCCTTGGTAGTGCTTTGTAGCACAGGTACCTCCTGCTTAGTAACCGGGTTCCAGCACCGTCAGCTGGTCCTCGGTAGTGCCATTGGCTCTTGTTCCTTCTGCTGCCCCTCCGGGTGCCAGTACCGTCAGCTGGTTCAAGAGGACAAAGAACAGGAAGACAACCACCAAGATGCAGAACAACAAGAGAGAGAAGACAAAGAAGCATAAAAAAAACAAAGCAGAAGAACATTAAGCATAAGACTAATACTCTGAGCAAATGATATTATCTTATTTATAAGCAGAAGAAGACTAAGCAGTGTATGGGGGTGAGTCCGTTCCTCCTCGTGGTGCCCCTGGAAAAGGCCTGCTTCTGCAGGCCAAACTGAACGCGGACAAATCCTGTTGTAAATCTTTTGTGACAGGCAGAACGGAAGGTGTAAACTTCTAACTTTTCTAGATAACAACTACAGGAATGCCTGACACAAACAAGAATATGATGAAGAAGAATAGGAAGAAGATGAAGAAGCTGAATATGTAGAATAATAATTGTTGAATAAGAAGAATATGAAGAATGTAAGAAAAGGAAGAAGAAGAAGAAGAAGAAGAAGAAGAAGAAGAAGAAGAAGAAGAAGAAGAAGAAGAAGAAGAAGAAGAAGAATGTAAAAAAAGGAAGTAGAAGAAGAAGAAGAAGAATGTAAAAAAAGGAATAAGAAGAAGAATGTAAAAAAAGGAAGTAGAAGAAGAAGAAGAAGAATGTAAAAAAAGGAAGTAGAAGAAGAAGAAGAAGAATGTAAAAAAAGGAAGTAGAAGAAGAAGACATACATGTCTGGCAAAATATAAATGAGGCTAACATAGTCAATATCTTTGTAACTCCTAACATCTTTAAAAAAAAAAGTTTAATTCCTGCTATTCCATTTGATTGGGCTAAACCTCTATGGCTTTAATGTCTCCTCCACCTCCCACAATACATTCTACATTATTCTTAGTTGTTTTTCTTCATGTAGAATTAACCTACAAGGAAAGAAAGGTTTTTTTTTCATTCCGATATTTTGGCCCCATTGACTTGCATTGGTTCCCGGTATCGGAATCGGCGATACCGATACTTTTTTTTAAGATCGGCCGATCCATTCCGATCCGATATTTTCAAGTATCGGCTGGTATCGCTCAACTCTACTCACGACCGATGGTGCACAACATATAATAGTCTCCATCTGTTTTATGTTACATGATAAATTTCTATAGCATAGCATTATATTAAGTCTGTGCACCTATGTACAGTCCGACATCCAGACGATGAGCGCCGTGATCTCATCTCGGTTGAATACATAGTGCAGTTGCTGAACCAAAAAATATCTTAAAAATATGGTTAAATCAAATCACTTTTTTAATTTTTTTTGCATAAATCTGCAGCACATGTGAAGCGATGGCCGGGAGACCACCACAATGCAGGGAGACTACGGTGCACAAGATGAGGGGCAAACAACAAAGGGCTAATTTATTTACAGGCAAGGAATGCAGTGTTTGAGAAAATGCAGAAACAGGGGCATGCTATGGAAACAGACAATTTACAAGGATAATATTCTCTAGCTGGGCCGTCAAACAGCACGGAGCACCAACTATTACAGCTCAGTGTATTTATCCAAGTGGCAAGATAACACAGTAAAGCAATGTATGATGCTACACTAACTATAACCTATCTAGCCTCTGGTACACCGGCCACACGGCTACCGTGCTCTATCTATTGCAGCCTATCCTAAACCCTAGCATGTGCACAGAAGAGGTTAACACTCACAGTAGAGTTGGTATCTCAGTCCATTCCCGGGGACCCTGCAGCTTTGCAAGATGGTGTACACTTCTTCCTGGAAGCTCTGTGCAACGTGGTATTTTCCTTGTGTGCAGGTCCAGTGATGTTCCTAGAAACGGTGGATTCCCTCCTCTGGATTCCATTCTTGTCTTTTCCTCGTGGCTCTTCACGACAATATAGGAAAGCCACCTTGTTTTCCACAGAATAGTTTACAAAGTCTTTCCTTCACAGATCAGGCACATCTCATTCCTGCAGAAATCTCAGCTCTCTCTTCTCACACAGAAAAACAGCTCCTCCCCTCTTCAGTGCTGGCAGAAGAGACCAAAACAGTCTTTACAGCAGGGAAGCGCAAAATGTCCCACTGCTCTAACCAAGGGGGTGATGTCTCTTAAAGTGGCAGCTTGTCTCTACAGTCTAGCAATGCCACCCCCTTACACATGTGAAAATTGAGAATCTTGAAACTTTTCTACTTAAAAAGCGTCAGTTTTCTCACCTTCTAGAAGCATTCAGCTGTACTTTGTAAATGTTTAAAACTTTCCTAAGACCCAAAAAATCAGTTTAATGTAAAAAAAAAAAAAAATAGAAGGGAAGTGGGTGTGCGGCTGCAGCAGCATCTCTTCTCAGTGTGTCTGTGAGGCTGCAAGATGTAACATGGGAGGAGCAGCAAGAGAGACATGATTGGCACAGAACATTCAGCACATCAAGAAGAGCCTGCCCACTTAGTAAGCATTGATTAAACCAAGCATTTATGGAAGTAGAGGAAATATATTACAGAAAAGTTACATTTATACAGCTGATCAAAAGGGTTGCTGAGTCACGAATATTTTTTTAAAAAACTGTAAAATTATGTAAACTAGAAAGTAAAAGTCATACTCACTTTACTGCTTCCTCATTGTTCCAGTTCTACAGCATTCACGTCCCCGTAAGTCTCCGTAAGACTGTGCACTTCCCTACAGCTGATCACAGGCTTTCAATACACGTGACCACTGCAGCCAATTAATGTCTGTTGGGAGTCATCACTATGGAAGTGATGGACATTTGTGGTTACATGGGTTGATGAGATATGATCAGATATAGGCAAGTACAAAAAAAGAGAGAATTTGGATGCTGTGAAACTGGAGCCGTGAGGTTTTGGTAAGATGAATATTACGGTTTTTGTGTCTTTACATTCTAAGGCCTCAGTCACACATTAGTTTTTTGCCATCAGTCACAATCCGTCGTTTTTTGAAAAAAAAACGTATCCAGCGCTGGATCCGTTTTTTTCTCATAGACTTGTATTAGCGACGGATTGTGACAGATGGCCTCACGTTTCATCCGTTGTCCAATGGATCCGTCGGAAAATCTTTGTCCTTCAGGCAGAGATGGGTCGCCCTTCCAGGGCAGCGGGGTACTCGGTACCGGGCCCATTGGTTTCAATGGGAGATGTCACGGTTAGCTGTGACCTGGTCCGTGGCACTGGGCGTCCATTGTAAAAGGGGAATGTTGAGCATGTGGATGATTAAAGTTTATAAGTGGATGATTTGTGACGCCACCTGTGGTGTTCGGCAATGAAGATGTTAAGCCGACGCTGCAGACAGATCCTCTGGGACAGATGGTGTGGTGCAGCAATTATGTTGTGGCCCTCCACAGGTAGGGCTGTAGTCCCAGGTCAGTGTAGATGGGGAGGTAGTGAGGAGAGGAGAACGGTGTAGTGTTAAGTACAGAGATGTAGCAGTGCTGAGTGGGTTGGCGCAGGAATAAGCGGAGGACATCAGGGAATGTAGTTCCAAAGCTTTCCTCACAGTCTGTTTTGCATACAGGTGCCCGCATCCGTGCCGTGTTCTCCTGGTCAGGGGCTCTGTCAACCTCCAGGCAAGATGAAGTACTCCATTCCAACACTCTGCCAACATATATGCCTTTTCTGAACGTCTCCCTTCTAGCGCCTATTTGAAGTACTCTCAGTACTGAGTTACACTGGAGTTCCTCCTTTCAGATGTTCTTAGAACTCTACTTGTACGGCAGACAGCTGTAGCCTGCTTCGGGGACTCCTTCCTACTAAGTCCCGGCTCACTCACGTTGCTGTTGTGCCCCCAAGTCTTGTGTGGGAATAAAGTGGTGACAACTTCTATTCCTCCGGTGTCTGCTGCAGGACCATTAGTATCCATACAACCTCGGGGACCGGACCCCGGCCATGCGCTGAGAACTTGAGGAAGGGCTCTGCTCTAACCCTAGTCCATAGTTCTCTTCTTCTCCTTACGTTCCATACAAAACTATCTTTCTTATGGAGAATTAGGTTTTCTAGATATCTCTTTCCTGTGCCAGCAGACCCAGGTCACTGAGGTCTGCTGCAGCACTTCCTTCAATCCATCCCACTCAGGGGATCTTCTCTCACAGACTGACCTAGTCCTAATAATCTCCCGCTCTCTTGTGCAACTAAGCTCCACCCACCTCCCAGCACTCTTCGTGTTCCAAGCAGGCAGCCACCAAAGGTGCTTTGCTACACTACTATGTTGTGTGGGATGCAGGTGCTGGAGTATGGTCAGGTGTCTCCACCTTACCTGGATGGTGGGGCACCTCACCTCAGGAGGAGGTGCAGCACCTCTGTGGCGACTGAACCCTCAGGGGCGCCACAGAGATGACGGACAAAGGAATGTGTTTTGTGAACGTCAAAAAGTTGGATAGCGACGGATCCAGCACCGTCCGTCGTTGGCTATAATGGAAGCTTATGGGCGCAGGATCCGTCACTGTCAGTCAAAAGACGGATTACGGCAACAGATTCCGTTTTTTGAAGCTATTCCTTTAATTTAACCCCCAGAGCTGCATTTTCCATTCTGACACATCAAAAAATCCTCCCTCTCTCTCCGTTTTTTTCACATTTTCACGGATTGTGACTGATGGCAAAAACATGATGTGTGAAAGAGGCCTAAAGGTACACATCCTTAGACACTCCCCATAAATTAAATTCAATTCAAAGGGATTATTGGTCCTGATGTCAATCACTGTTCTTGTGAACACAGACCACACTGGTGCAGCAGAGGTCAGTCTCCATGCCCTTAACTAATAGGGTCAGCCATGGGCCTTGTACACTGTATAAAGCATTTGTCACAGTAATCAATGGCTTGAAGAATTGTATCTGTGACATAAAATGGCCCATAATCTAAAGTATATGATCTCTATATTCAGCACATAGACATAATATGAAACAGTACCAGCTAATGATGGCATTTATATTTTTACAGTTGCTAGAGACGAGCCAATCATTCAGAATTCAAATTTGTTAACTTCAACAAATTTTCCCAATAAGGTTGATTTGCGTGGAATAAATTTGTTGCAAATTCCAATACTGGAAATCTTCTAATTGCTCGAAAAATACACATAAAACACTCTGAGGTCTCCTAGGGCTGTATTCTACCTGGTTTGAGCAAGGTGAGGCAGTGACCAGTGTCATATGTAAGGGTCTCTGTGTGTCCTGCTCAGGATGCACACAGAGGCGTATTGAGACTGTGGGAGTGCATCACAGTCACAGACGCAGCTGAGATTGCAATGCAAAATAAAAGTAAGTGTTAAGGCCCCTTCTCACCTAGTGAGATCGCTAGCGAGATCGCTAATGCATCACCGATTTTGTGACGCAACAGCGATCTCGCCTGCGAGCTCGCTACATGTGGCACACAGCAGCGACTGGTCCCCCTGCTGGATAACGCTGATCGTGCAGGAATGTCCTGGGCCATTTTTTCGTCGTCGGCGTCCCGCTGGCCAGCATGCATCGCTGTGTTTGAATGCTGGATCATTGCTGCTTGGCTGAAGAGATCTGCCTGTTTGGCACCAGCGATCCCTACCAGGTTGTATCGTTGTCGGGATCGCTGGTGCATCGCTAAGTGAAACGGGACCCTTAGTCTTTGGCAAGCTTTTATCCAAGGCAGATTTAAGAAAACCTGCTCTGGGATTTTGTTTTTGAAACGGACTACAGGATGGTTGTGGGGCAGTCCATTTCTTTCCCAGCCGGGATTTTCATGTGGCTTTCTGCCACAGGTTCCTTGTAAGAAAAACCCTAAGCAGAGGGTTGGGTGTGTCAGTTTGGTCTTGCAAGCATGCAGAGCAGAAGGGCAGAAGGCTCTGCAGAGCTCCACCTGGGTGAGATAACACAGGCAAGTGGAGCCAAAAGGCCTGGCACCCACAACGTACACAGTGGTGCAGTCGCCCACAGCAACAGGTCTCTGAGGTGGACTGTTTTGTGTCCTGGCTGAGATCCAGAGGATGCCATGTGCTGTGTATTTATGTGAGTTGGATATTAAAACACGTTTTGCTTTGAACTTTGCTGGGCCACTGCCTCATCACTGTACAGCGTGGATATCGCTGCATTACAGCAATGTAATGCAAACATACACTTAATAATATCCAAGTGACCTTAACCCTATCTGGTAAAGGAAAACAAATGATAATCAGTGGAAAACTGCAGCTTACTTAACTACACATTGCAGTTTCAGACTTTTTAGGCTACTTAAATTTTATAAAGATTCTAAAAACTAACCCTTTTGGAGGATAGATGACTGTTTTGCTAATGTTTATCCTCTGGAGGTACTTTTCAACATGGGGAGAGCAAAAATTATTCCTGTTTAGGGAGAATCAAACAATTTAGCACTTTGCTAAATGAAGAAGTGATAGTTTTTTTTTCAAGCCATCCAAAAATTATCCCTTTATATAGGGAGAATGTGAAAAAGTAGTGGCTTCTTAACTAACAGTGAAAAACTCAGTCCTTTTTTGGGGATCTGAAATAACTTTAATATTCACAAAATGATTACACAGTTTCAAAGGTATTTTATCAAGCTTAACAAAAAATGATCCCTTCGTTTAGTGTGAGGGAACCGGCTAGCTGATTTCAAAGAAAAGAAGCAATGGCTTGAGTTGTTATCAATAATTTCCAAAAAATTAGACCTGTTTTGGTGGTGGTTTCATATTTGTGAAACCTCAAAAGAGTATGTTTCCTAGCATCAGTATTGTCTAGCACTGTAAAATACAGTGGGCAGCCAGGAGATGTGTGACTGGCGTGGCTCTTCAGTGCCCGTGGAAGCAGCAGAAGCTTCCCCCATTGTTTGGAGTTTAAGAAGAAGAAAAAAGAGACAGCTAATAAGGTTCTGTTACTGATGTACACCTTAGATTAATTAAGTCACAGTCACACTGATTGAAAACAGAGCTACGGCGCTTCCCTATATATCACTTGAATCTTGGATTAGTATTTACAGACTGAGATAAACACCTTTATAAAAAGTTATATTAACTTCATGTAATATGCTCAGTTGAGCGAGTTTCTGTTGCCCCGTGGCTGGGAGATGAACTCTACTTGGATGCTTGAAGGAAAAGAAAATTTAAGGTTTTAGGCTGTGCTAACCAAAATGAAGATCCTTCATCATTGATCCAATCATATAAAAAATAGTTTTTTATTCTACAACGCATAAGATGTTTCTCAAGTGTAAAATCAAACTGTACCAAAAGTCCAAATTTTCCATATTTCCGATATTATTATTAATCTTAGTGGTTTGTTTTGTCATCACAGGGATGACTCACCTCTCAGTTGTTTAATGGCTGACCTAGCACTCTTCTCCATCATGATTGATGCAAAGAAATAGAAGAGAGTTGGTTGAGCTGTTGAACTTATCCAGCCAGACAGTGCTCTTCATATTATCACTAGTCACACTGAAACACAAAGAAGGAGGAATCTCCATTTTTGTGCTGATATAAACCCGATCCTAACCTCAGACTACCACTAGTTTGTTGAGGCAACTATCCTAAGAAAAGTATTTTAAGTAATTTTAAACAGTTTTAGAAACTTTTTCTCTGGTTGGCCAGCCGCTTATCTGGTAGGTCAAACCTCTAGGAGCTGTCCCTTCTTGACTGGTTTGGACACCAACCAGCAGAATTCTGAATTCAGCTCTGGAGTGCAGGTCATGATGTAATCGTGGATCAAGGCAATACAAGTAAATCAGTGTATTTGCCCAACTACTCAACTTTTAGGTTACATCTAAGTATAGCCTTTAATATGTTGAACAGTGTACCTAAACCTTTAGGACTCGAGAATGTAATCTTACGGTGAATTAGACATAACCTGAATTTCGACTGTTGGTAATAGACTTATAACAAATTGAGGCTTGTAAAGTATTATCCTACACTTAGAAATCTGCTACTGCACAGATGCAAAACATGACCTGTTCTCTAGCCCCTCACGACCCCTGAAACATGATTCTTTCTAGAAGTCTATTGAGTTATTTCTATGCGTAAAACTTGACCATGCGTTTCACTTTCTTCTTGCCTATTATCTCTTCAAGTCAAAAGGTATAGCATTGTGTTACATAATAAAGAACACATGAAGGGTCATTGACAATGAATTATTGGGGTGTTCTGCATACATTCGGGGTAAGTATGCCTGCAGATTCCACAGCTATCTCAAAGGAATTTAATATAGACATCCCTGGTAAAATATGGAACAAGTGCAGGAAGATGGAGAGGTCTGTAATGATCACGAGCATTCAAACTTAGGACATTAAGATTAATGATGGTTTCAATATTCAAGTTAGTCTTCATTCAGATGTCCATTTTTCACGCATATGTTCTATCTGTATTTTTCATTGATAGTACATGTACCTATGATATTTTATGAGCTTACTCACATGTTCACTTTTTTTGCAGACCAAGTGTCTTGAAAAAAATAAAAAAACAGACTTGTCCATTTTTGACTCCATTCAGTGATCAAACTCGCTCATCCAATCAATATGTGAAATCCTTGTGCCATCCAAGTACTGTCCATTATTTCCCATTAATGAGAAGAAAAAGCTTAGATTTTTTTTTGAGGGAGGTAATGAGAAAAAGGGAGGCAACAATATAAAAGTCGATACATAGACGAAAATGGAGGAAAGAGCATACTGAAGAATAATGGTCTGTTTTGTCTCACAGGCAAAATAAAAGCAAAGACAAAAGTCTGGATGAGGCCTTGATAAGATTTTTTTTACATATATAAAATATTTGAATAGATATTTCATATCTAGTAGAACCTCAATTCCAGAAATGTTTGGCTACTGTGAAAAATATAAAGAAGACAAGAAGCAATGATTTGATCTCTTTTAGCCATATCTCTTGAACTCTTCTTCAGAGAGCCATGCTGTTGTGATTGACGTTTTATGTTGTTTAGCATTTCTTGCTGAAAAATGCAAGGTCTTTCCTGTAATAGACATTGTCTGGATGGAGCAATTGCTATTCTAAAACCTTTATATAATGTATCAGCATTGATAGCACCTTTCATATGTAAGTTACCCATGTCGTAGGCACTAATGTAGCCCCATACCAGCAGAGATGCAATCTTTTGTACTGCAGGCTGATAACAAGCTGGATGGTCCTTCCCTTGAGCCCACAGGACACAGCATCCATGGTTTCCATGAGGAATTTCATATTTTATTCTTCCAATTTTCGAACAGTTTTCTATTTTGCCTCAGTCTATTTTGGCCCAGAGATGATGGCAGTGTTTCTGAATTGTTTTGCTATAGGACTTCTTTACATGATAGAGCTTTCATTTGCTTTTGTGGATTACACAGTGATATGTGTTCACAGACAAAGATTTCTGGAAGTATTTCAGAGTCCATGTAGTGATTTGCAAGACCAAATTATGCCTGAGTTATATGCATTGCTGCCTGAGGGGTTGTAGCAGCTATGATGTTGATGAGATGGCAACTCTGGTAGTCATGAGCTGGTAGCGGGGTGATTGCTGGCTGTAACCTGTTCTGAAGAGATGGGTTTTCAAGTTTAGCTCAAAAGTTCTGAATGTAAAGGATAATCAGACTTGTTGGGCCACAGTATTCTAGAGGATAGGGAATATTCTGGAGAAGTCTTGCAGGCAATTGGATTAGGAAAATACGATTGTGAAGGAGAGAACGAGGTCTTGGGAGACATCGGGAGGTTAGTTCAGAGATATATGGGAGAGACAGATTATGGACAGCTTTTTAGGTCAGTGATAGTAGCTTGAGGTGGATACGTTGTGGAAATGGGAACCAATGAACTGATTTGCAGAGGGGAAAAGTGGAAGAGTAGTGAGGACAGTGGTGGATTAGTAGGGTAGCAGAGATAAGGAAAGACTAGAGAGGTGCGATGATGTGATGGTGCGATAGGGTGTGATTAGGTCCTAAACCCCACATGGGGTCAAGGTGAATTGAGTGACGGGGCAGTTCGGAAGAGGAGGTGGTGGTCATGCTGCCCCAGCTGCACAGCAAAAGAGGGAGCACTGTGCAAAAGCACAGTGGTCGTACTGTGCACACCAAAACAAGCTCAACGGAGCTCCCTGACAAGACATGAGTGGTTTGCACTCTGTGCCATCAAAGACTGAAATGAGGCATAAATGTTCATGACCTGAGCACAACCTGCAAGACAAGGCATATGAATGCAAAGCCCAAGCTGCAGTGGAGTAAACACCTGAAAAAACAGGAACGATCAGAGGCTCCACCTGTACCCATTTCTGCTGCAGTCTCGGCCTCTGCCTCTTCCTCCTGCTACTGAGCAACAGGGCCACCTGGCTCATCGCAAAGAGAGCATGTGACAGTATCATCACCAGCAGTGTCTCCGAGAATCTCCACACCATCCCATTGAAGCGTTCAGCTGTACATCCCCCAAACACTGGATCCCATCTGAGTGCCGTTAGCATAAAAATTATACTGAAAGCCATGGGACTCTATGAACTCTACCAGGCCAAAAGTGTAGATGGAGAAGAGCAGGGGTCCTAGAACTGAACTTTGGGGGACACCGACAGATAGGAGGTGAGATGAGGAGGTGGTGTGTGAGTGGGTGATGTTGAATGTCCAGTCTTTTAGGTATGAAGATATCCAAGATAGAGCCAAGTTTGTGAAGCCAAGAAATTAGAGAATCTGTAGTAAGAGGGAATGGTCAACTGTGTCGAAGGCAGAGGACAGCTCCAGGAGGAGGACAGAGCAATATTGCTTGGTTTTGCTGGTTAGTATGTCATTGGTGACTTTAGTTAGAGCAATTTCGATAGAATGATGCAGTCAGTAGCCAGGTTGTAACCAGTTAAAAGAAGGAGCAGGAGGATAGGTGGAAGGACAGATAAAGATAGACATGCTCTTCCATTAGTTTTGAGGCATAGGGTTGAATTCATATGGGGTGATAGCTAAACACAGGGAAAGGCCAAGGGAGGGCTTTTTGAGGATGAATGTGATCGAGATGTGTTTAAAGTTTGAAGGGAAGACACCTGTTGTTAGTGAAAGGTTAAACAGATGGGTTAGGATGAAGACTGTTGTGAGGATGTGACAGCACTATCACCTTCAATGTCACTAAGCATCTCCACACCATCCAATTATTGCATTCAGCTGTACTTCCCTAAAATACTGAATCCCATATTCTACATGTGGCCTCACAAGTAATTTGTAAATAGCTAACAATATATTGGGATCATGGGAACCACAGTACATAGTTCCCAGATGCCACTACTTTTTCAGGTGGGCCATCCCTGTGTAAGAAGATGAGCTGAGTCAGAGTCAGCGATTTCCGGTGCCCTTTGAGGCCGTAACTATCGGGACTGTCACCACTGTTTCCGGGGGAGGGTTCTTCTGGGAGGGGAGGACCTTTACGCTGGACAGCAAGGGGCACGGGGAATATAAAAGGGACTGAACGCAGGAACGAGTCAGACTTGGCGGGAAAGCGATAGGGGAAGGTTGACTCCCTGTCCACTGCTCCGACTGCTAACTCCACGCCATTCATCCCCCAGCGTACTCTTAGATTGACTGTGTCACGACTGAGCTATCTTCGGACCTTGACTTTCTGGATGGCTCTTTCCCACCTTGCAGATAAGCTGACTTACTCCGTTCTTAGAGACTACTCCAGAGGACCGCCTGCTGTCGTGGTCTGTGAGCGTGCCCACGGTTCGTGTTCAGCGCCATCCCTGAGGAATCTACCCAAAGGACTTTATCTACATTCCAGTGCACTCAAGCCAAGCGGGACCGGATACATTAACACCGTTGGGAGACAGTGCTTCTCGTTCCTCCATAACAGAGCCGGAGACATTTTCCATGATTTGAGACGCCGTCGGGAGATATTCCAGCCTTTCCCCTGCAAGAACTGCAAGCAATAAGTTACCTTGTTTTTTGTATATCTTTCTCTTGAGTATTGTTTTTGTGTGCAATTCCCTTCATTGCCGTTACTATTCTTGCCTCCCTGTGTGGAGTATACCTTGTTCAGTTACCTGTTCAGTAAATTCTGTTAACTCCTTCTCTGCCTCCGGCTCTTCACTGCATCCAGCGAACCTCTCTCCTTTACACCTGCCCTGCAAAATATGTTGCAGACAAAATCCAATACATTGATCAGTAAGCCAGGGCAGGCACATTATATCTCCCTAACTCCCCAGTAGGTAAATGTTATGGTGGCTGGGTCTGAGACATAAAGCATTTTGGCACATGTCCTTCCACCAGCAGGGTTGCTGGATGTTTTTTTGTCCATGTTGCCTCCTCCTCCTACTACGCTTCCTCCACCGCCTCCTCATCCAGTCAGTGTAACACATTCAGGACCAACTTCAGAACAGCCAGCTGGAAATGACAAGAGGCTGTTCTGAAACTTATCTGTTTGGGTGAAAAATGCCACACTGCGCAGGAGCTGTGGATGGGGATCAAACAACAGACCTATGAGTGGCTGGCGTGGCTGTGATGGCTCTGCAAGTGCCCACAGCCTAAAAGCTTGTTGATTGATTGTGTTACAGCCTTTCCACAAACTTTATTCGGCACTAATCTCAAACTAACAAACATATTTCCATAAAGAAAGACTGTCTTCAGAGTTCGGTACTACACACTAAGTGTCCAGGGCAAACCCTGAACTTTACAGTTCTGGTTCGCTGATCCCTTGTCAGCACATGTTTCTTCCTCTGAGTGTTGTGCTTATCAGAGCAATCTCCTGCAGCATTTTATCCCCAGAATTAGGTCATCTTCACACGTTCACTATGTGGTCAACATTTTACATCCGTATTTGGAAGCCAAAACCAGGAATAGGTGAAAAATGCACAAGTCATGCACGTGTTTCCATTAAACATTTCCTCTCCTTGTGCCACTCCTGGTTTTGGCTTACAAATACTGATATAAAATACTGACCAAATACTGAACAGAACATGTGATCATGGAAGTGAAACACAGGGGCATGAGCTGACTGATCACTGCCATCATCTGTACTACAAATAAGTACATTCTGATATTAATGCAGCTAAAGGCAAAAAAAAAGAAAAAAAAGGGAAATAAAAAAGAGTTTGGAAGCCACTTACTTGCAAATTTTTAACCAAAAGAAGGCAAATCCCCTAATAAAGTGATGTTCACATTTTTGTGACTTGTCAAGCTGGACAAAATGTGATAGATAGATAGAGTTTTGCTACTCTTTAATGTACAGCACAGGCCGCAAGCCGTGGTCTTTCCTGCCGGCTGTGACTGCACGGAGGTGGGTGGGCAAGCAGTGGCGGCATCCGGTGTGTGTTGTCAGGCAGCGGCGGGTCCTAGCGGGGGTCCGGCAGCGGGTCCTGGTGGCGATCCGGCGGCGGGTCCTGGCGGTGGTCCGGCGGCGGGTCCTGGCAGTGGTCCAGCGGCGGGTAGTGGCAGGTGTCCGGCGGCGGGTCCTGACGGGGATCTGGTGGAGGGTTCTGGCGGCGGTCTAGTGGCGGGTCCAGAGGCGGTGGCGGGGGGGTCCGGCGGGGGGGTCCCACTGGTGGTACTGCGGAAGGGCCCGGTACCACCAGCGGGTGCCATATTGGAATACCCATCACTTGGGTATTCCGATATGGTGGTCAGCGTACTTCCGGTGCGGCGCAGTGGATTATGGGATTTGAGGATGTATGCAGTATATACTGTGTGTGTATATATATATATATATATATATATATATATATAAAGGTTTGCTACCCTTTAATGTAGAATCTCGGTAAGGTAAATATTGACTTGATGAGTTTAGATGTTTTCATGAGGTGTGTTGGTTGAGACATTGCTTAGGGTCGAGCTCTATGGATAGTTTCATAGTAAAAACAGAGCAATAATCTCTTCTATTCCAACATGTGTGAATGAAGAACCGTGCCTGGAGATTGCAGCAGGAGCTGGATACTGTAAATCATTATTCCAAACCGTGCTGACAGTGCACACCTAATCTGTTCAACATCCCTGATGTCAGATACATCTGGCTTTACACGAATGTTACATGGAAATGTAGAATTGTATCTACACACATTTGTATTAACTTTCTTTACTTTCTACACTGCTATTATTTTCTAGCTAAACACCTATTGCCACATTTATTATATCCATTTATTATATTGCCAGGTAAGAAAAGAAGCTGAAACCTGCCATTAACCCCTCCTGTTACAAACAATTTCTTTTATTTGTTTTCATTTTTTCCTCTTCCTTTTCCAAAATCTGCAACTTTTTTCTTTTACTTTTCTGTCGACATATTAATATGAGCGCTTTTTTTTTTTTTTTTTTGTGGAACGTGTTTCGTTTTGAATGATATTATCCAAAAGTGTGGTGAAATGGTGAAAAAAACCTACAGTTCTGCCTTCTTTTTTTCAAGTTTTCTATTTACGGCTTCATTGAGCTGTAAAAATAACCTGGTATCATTATTCTCCAGCTCATTACGATTATGATTCTACCAAATTCGGAAAGTTTATTTATTATGTAATTAATAAATAAAAATTCAGATTTTTTTTTTCAAAAATGTGTTTTTTGTCGCAGCTGAGATCCGTACATGTTTTTGCCATCAATGAAACTGAGGTCTTGCTTTTAGTGTAGCACACTGACTATTTTTTTTTCTGTTATCATTTTCAAGTACAAACAACATTTTGATTGGTTTTACTGAACTTATTTGTAGAGTTGAGCGACTTTTGGTTTTTTAGGGTCGCGTTTCGTTTCGTGAAACCCGACTTTTCCAAAAGTCGGGTCGAGCAAGATCGTCCGATTATAGGGAAAAGTCGGGGTCGTCCCGAAACACGAAACCAAATGTAAGTCAATGGGGAATAAAAGTCGGCAGTGAGAGGAGGACAGGAAACACACCTACAGTGCCCATTTGAATGCCAAAAGCATCAATTCTTCTTACTTAAACTTGTCAACCTTAATTAACTTCATAATACAAGTTACGCACTGAAAAATGGGGGTTATTTGGCTAAAGTTGTGGGGGGAGGGCTGGCTGTAGGTTTTCATGTGCCCTGGGCGAAAGAGCGCCCCTTTAACACATACCACAACTCATCATGCTCCAATATGGCAGAGAAATAGCGGTATAGTACAATGAAAAATACCTCACTTTTTACATCTCATGACGAGGCCCATCTATTTCTCCATACAGAATCATTGGTCCCATATAATGTTTGAAACAGTATATGATGAGCTCCACATAATGCTACAGTATATGTTGGTCCCCATAGATGAAGCTCCACTGTCTTATGGGCCCAAATAATGCTCCAAACATAATGGGCCGCATTTCTAATGCTCTAGTGTATAATGGGCCCTGTAAATGCTGCTCCAGTGTCTGATGTCCACCTTTGGAATGTCCCAGTGTATGGTGGGCCCCATCTATCATTCTCCAGAGTATAGTGCTCCCCAAAAATTGCTGTCCCAACATTGAAAACAATCAAATAAGTCTCCTCGCTAGGGAATCCCTGTACTTGTCTGGATTCCTCGTCGTCCCCATCTTCCATCTCACTGCACAGTATTTCAACTTTGCAAGTGCTGTGATCCACTCGTTGGCGACGGCACTGGCACAGGGCCCCTGATAGTACGGTGGTGTGTCTGATGGCGGGTGGGCCGAACCTGCACTTTCATCTGCAGCTTCCTCTTTGTCACCGTGTAAGATGGAACTGTATATGGGAAGGGTAACCTGAGTTTCATCAGGGTCAGATTCAGGTCGTGTAGCGTGCGAGGGGAATGTAGTGGTCTGGGTCAATGTACCAGCAGATTCATCGAGCAGTGGCTGGGCATCAGTGCACTTGTGTCGCCGCCAGGAGTACGGTCGCCACAGTGGCATTACCTTCTTCCTAGGGAGTGTGATATCATGCTTGGGAGCAACGAAGGATCTCTCTAGCAGGTTAACTGATTGGGCGGCGTTATTCCCACGAGTCATGACCCTCCAAACAGCGTTCATGAAGGCAAAGTGTTTGTTTTACGTGGGCAGTATGGTTGCAAAGCTGAACCTTAAAGGAATGTCCAGAAGGGCACCACCAGGAGTGGAGCCTACGGTTAAATTCGACTCCACCTGGGAAACCTCAACCATGCCAGCTACAGAACAGATGCACACATTGCAAGCTTAATTCCGTTAACGAACGAGACTCCGTCATGCCCCGCGGTCCGAGTCCGGCTTACTAGAGGGACACGTGAGGCTCTGGCACATGAGATTGGCCAATAACTGGTGTGTCATGCCCTTACATGTCCGTGGCTGCATGTGCGCTACACTGAAAAGGCCAGCGTTTGTCGCTTACAGGTGCAGATAACCCGCTGAACAACGTTAGTGATGGGGATCACTGATTACAATTATTACCCGCGAACAATGATTTCCCAGTAAGTGCAGGTCAACCGCAGTTCCGGAATTAGGCCTAACCGTCATTCCTGAAAAAATGAAAAACTTACGTGTGCAAACCACAGGTGCTGTAGCTTGCTTAACAGCTCGCCAGCCGTTCTCACGCCCAGTATGGATTACACGTGATTGCACAAAGGTGAGAAAGGGTACCGTATCCCCAGATAACATGTATGGATAGCGTACACATTCAAAATATATGTCTATACATCAGGAGGCAGGCTCAGACGGTGTTAGGCCCAGTATGGATTGCACTTGATTGCACAAAGGTTAGAGAGGGTACCGTATCCCCAGATAACATGTATGGATAGCGTACACATTCAAAATATATGTCTCAGGAGGCAGGCTCAGGCGGTGTTAGGCCCAGTATGGATTGCACGTGATTGCACAAAGGTTAGAAAGGGGACCGTATCCCCGGATAACATGTATGGATAGCGTACACATTCAAAATATATGTCTCAGGAGGCAGGCTCAGACGGTGTTAGGCCCAGTATGGATTGCATGTGATTGCACAAAGCTTAGAAAGGGTACCGTATCCCCGGATAACATGTATGGATAGCGTACACATTCAAAATATATGTCTCAGGAGGCAGGCTCAGACGGTGTTAGGCCCAGTATGGATTGCACGTGATTGCACAAAGGTTAGAAAGGGTACCGTATCCCCGGATAACATGTATGGATAGCGTACACATTCAAAATATATGTCTCAGGAGGCAGGCTCAGACGGTGTTAGGCCCAGTATGGATTGCACGTGATTGCACAAAGGTTAGAAAGGGTACCGTATCCCCGGATAACATGTATGGATAGCGTACACATTCAAAATATATGTCTATACATCAGGAGGCAGGCTCAGACGGTGTCAGGCACAGTATGGATTTGACGGCCCAGACTACACAGCGGAGGAGCAGGGAGAGGTAAAGATTGCAAATGCTGGGGCCCTGCCCAAGCAAGGGGGGCCCACTCGTGGGCGTCGGTACTGGCACTGGGCCCCTCATAGTACGGCGGTGTGTCTGACGGCGGGTGTGCACCACCACCGTCAGAGACACTTGATTGCACTATGAAGGACCCTGTACCAGTGCCCGCGCCCAAGAGTCGGCCTACCCACCTGTCCAGGGCAACGGCACTCGCACGGTGTCGTGCGCTAGGTGGTGACCCCGGCCATGGGGGGGGAGGCAGCACAGTTAGGGAGTTTTAGAAAGTGGCATATGTTGATGTTGGACATTCAGCTGATGCAAAAGGTGAAATAGGTCAAGTCCCAGGAAGAGGTGGACCAAAGCAAGCCATTTTTCTGTCACCTTATGTGTCATCAGTAGTGTTGAGCATTCCGATACCGCAAGTATCGGGTATCGGCCGATACTTGCTGTATCGGAATTCCGATACCGACATCCGATATTTTTTCAATATCGGGCATGGGCATCGGAATCGGAAGTTCAAAGTTGATTGACAGCCGAAATGACGTCATCATGATGCGCGGTGTGTGCGCATCATGATGCGCCGTCATTTCGGGCCTATCGGGGGTCTCTGCCGGCCTGCCGGGGGGCTGTGCCGGCCTGCCGGGGGGCTGTGTGGACTGCCCGGGGTCTGTACCGGCCTGCCGGGGGGCTGTGCCGGCCTGCCGGTGGTCTGTGCACCCTGTGGGGGTCTGTACCGGCCTGCCGGGGGGCTGTGCCGGCCTGCCGGGGGGCTGTGTGGACTGCCCGGGGTCTGTACCGGCCTGCCGGGGGGCTGTGCCGGCCTGCCGGGGGGCTGTGCACCCTGTGGGGGTCTGTACCGGCCTGCCGGGGGGCTGTGCCGGCCTGCCGGGGGGCTGTGCTGATTTCCGGGGGTCTGTGCAGGCATCGTCCGATGGGACTACAAGTCCCATCGGGCGATGCCTGCTACCATGACAGTGATTGACACATTAGCCAATGATGGGACAGTAGTAGTCTCATCATCCGGCTAATGTGTTAAATGTTAAAAAAAAAAAAAATATATATACTACATACATACTACATACATACTACATGCATGCTACATACATACTACATGCTACATACATACCACATATATACTACATGCATGCTACATACATACTACATGCTACATACATACTACATATATACTACATGCATGCTACATACATACTACATGCTACATACATACTACATATATACTACATGCATGCTACATACATACTACATGCTACATACATACTACATACATACTACATACATACTACATGCTACATGCATGCTACATGCATGCTACATACATACTACATACATACTACATACATACTAAATGCTACATACATACTACATATATACTACATGCATGCTACATACATACTACATGCTACATACATACTACATATATACTACATGCATGCTACATACATACTACATACATACTACATGCTACATACATACTACATACATACTACATACATACTACATGCATGCTACATACATACTACATGCTACATACATACCACATATATACTACATACATACTACATACATGCTACATACATACTACATGCATGCTACATACAATACATACATAGACATACAGTACATATAACATAGAGTAACATACTTACCAATACTTGTCACATTGTTCCCCGAAGCCATTGTCATCTACGGAATAAATATTAACATAACAAACCACAAAAATACTCACCCATGATCCGAAGCAGTCCACGAGTGTGTCCCACGATGATCTTGGGTAGAGAACTGCAGCATCAGCTGATGCTGCCGCTCTCTACGGGCTGCAGGAATCCAATGACGGAAGGTAGGTATCCTTCCGCACTGTATTCCTCCGCCACTTAAAAAAAAAAGTCCCTAGTCTCACTTTATGGTAAAAGCTGTGTGGGAAATTCCCACACAGCTTTTACCATAAAGTGAGACTAGGGACTTTTTTTTTTTAAGTGGCGGAGGAATACAGTGCGGAAGGATACCTAAAAAAAAAAACCACTTAAAAAAAAAAAAGTCCCTAGTCTCACTTTATGGTAAAAGCTGTGTGGGAAATTCCCACACAGCTTTTACCATAAAGTGAGACTAGGGACTTTTTTTTTTTAAGTGGCGGAGGAATACAGTGCGGAAGGATACCTACCTTCCGTCATTGGATTCCTGCAGCCCGTAGAGAGCAGCAGCATCAGCTGATGCTGTAGTTCTCTACCCAAGATCTTCGTGGGACACACTCGTGGACTGCTTCGGATCATGGGTGAGTATTTTTGTGGTTTGTTATGTTAATATTTATTCCGTAGACGACAATGGCTTCGGGGAACAATGTGACAAGTATTGGTAAGTATGTTACTCTATGTTATATGTACTGTATGTCTATGTATGTATTGTATGTAGCATGCATGTAGCATGTATGTAGCATGTATGTAGTATGTATGTAGTATATATGTAGTATGTATGTAGCATGTAGTATGTATGTAGCATGCATGTAGTATGTATGTAGTATGTATGTAGCATGTAGCATGTATGTAGCATGCATGTAGTATGTATGTAGTATGTATGTAGTATGTATGTAGCATGCATGTAGTATGTATGTAGTATGTATGTAGCATGTAGCATGTATGTAGCATGCATGTAGTATATATGTGGTATGTATGTAGCATGTAGTATGTATGTAGCATGCATGTAGTATGTATGTAGTATGTATGTAGCATGTAGTATGTATGTAGCATGCATGTAGCATGTAGTATGTATGTAGCATGCATGTAGTATATATGTAGTATGTATGTAGCATGTAGTATGTATGTAGCATGCATGTAGTATGTATGTAGTATATATGTGGTATGTATGTAGCATGTAGTATGTATGTAGCATGCATGTAGTATGTATGTAGTATATATGTGGTATGTATGTAGCATGTAGTATGTATGTAGCATGCATGTAGTATGTATGTAGCATGTATGTAGTATGTATGTAGTATATATGTGGTATGTATGTAGCATGTAGTATGTAGCATGCATGTAGTATGTATGTAGTATGTATGTAGCATGTAGTATGTATGTAGCATGCATGTAGTATATATGTAGTATGTATGTAGTATGTATGTAGCATGTAGTATGTATGATGCATATATGTAGTATGTAGTATGTAGCATGTATGATGCATATATGTAGTATGTATGTAGTATGTATGTAGCATGTAGTATGTATGTAGTATGTATGTAGCATGTAGCATGTATGTAGCATGCATGTAGTATGTATGTAGTATGTATGTAGCATGTAGCATGTATGTAGCATGCATGTAGTATATATGTAGTATATATTTACTATGTATGTAGCATGTGGTATGTATGTAGCATGCATGTAGTATGTATGTATGTAGTATTTTTTTTTTTACATTTAACACATTAGCCGGATGATGAGACTACTACTGTCCCATTATTGGCTAATGTGTCAATCACTGTCATGGTAGCAGGCATCGCCCGATGGGACTTGTAGTCCCATCGGACGATGCCAGAACAGACCCACGGACATCAGCACAGCCCCCCGGCAGGCCGGCACAGCCCCCCACAGGGTGCACAGACCCCGGGCAGTCCGCACAGCCCACCGGCAGGCCGGCACAGACCCCCGGAAGGCCGGCAGAGACCCCCGGAAGGCCCGTACAGACCCCCGAGAGGCTGTACAAGGGCAGGAAAGGGTTTTTCCAATTCCGATACCGGAAGTCTCATAGACTTGAATGGGACTTCCGGTATCGGCATCGGCGATACCGATACTTTTTTTAAAGATCGGCCGATCCATTCCGATCCGATATTTTGAAGTATCGGACGGTATCGCTCAACTCTAGTCATCAGAGGAAGGTGGGACAAAATCCTTGGAAACCCATGCGTGGTTCATTTTAATGAAGGTTAGATCATCCACATTTTGGGTTGACAGACGGGTCCTTTTTTCTGTCAGGATTGATCCAGCTGCACTGAAGACTCTTTCCGATAGCACACTTGCAGCTGGGCAAGCGAGCTCCTGTAAGGCATATTGTGCCAATTCAGGCCAGGTGTCCAGTTTAGCGGCCCAATAGTCAAAGGGGAATGACCTGTGTGGGAGAACATTGATATGGGAGGAAAAGTAGTTTGTAACCATAGTTGACAACTGCTGTCTCCTGTCACTTTCCATCGATGCAGTATTACCAGTTGTGTGAGCGGTACTTGAAAAATCAGTCCACAACATTGTCATGAAACCCCTGTCTCCAACGCCACTTCTGCTGTGTGCACCACGAACACCTCTGCCAAGCTGCCCCCGGCCCGTACGGCTCGTGTGAGAACCATCACCGCTGCTGTGTGCTGGGAATGCCTCAAGCAACCGATTTACCAGAGTTGCTTGTTTATTAGCCAATATTAGGTCAAGGTTCTCCTGTGGCATGATGTTTTGTAATTTGCCTTTATAGCGTGGATCCAGGATGCTGGCTAACCAGTAGTCATCATCGTTCATCATTTTGGCAATGCGTGGGTCCCTTTTTAGGATCTGCAAGGCATAATCTGACATGTGGGCCAATGTTCCCGGTGTCAATGATGCACTGCGAGTGCTGGTTGGAGGAGCATTTTCTGGCAAATCCACATCCCTCCAGTCACGCACAAACCCTGTACCAGACCTTGCCACGCCAACATTTTCACTTGCCCCACGAGATGCATCCTCCTCCCCTAAGTAATCATCCCCATCATCCTCCTCCTCCTCCTCTTCTTCCTCCACCTCGTCCAGGAGAGGTCCCTGAGCAGACAATGGCTGAATGTCATCAAGGATTCCCTCCTCCTCTTCCTCCTCATCAACATTGGCTGCAGACGCCTGCTCCTTAAGGTGCGTCAAAGTTTGCATGAGCAGACGCATAAGTGGGATGCTCATGCTTAGGATGGCGTCGTCTGCTCTTACCAGCCGTGTGCATTCCTCAAAACACTGAAGGACTTTACAGAGGTCTTTCAGCTTCGACCACTGCACACCTGTCAACTCCATGTCTGCTCTCAAAGTGCCTGGCCGTGTATCCTCCCACAAATGCATTATGGCCTGCCTCTGCTCGCACAGCCGCTCCACCATGTGCAGGGTGGAGTTCCACCTTGTTGCAATGTCGATAATGAGGCGGTGGTTGGGAAGGTGGAGCAATCGCTGCAGCTTCTGCATACGAACGGAGTGTACAGGCGACCAGCGGATGTGCGCGCACAGTCTTCGCACCTTCTGGAGCAGGGCTGTTAACTCCGGATAATTTTTGAGGAAGCACTGCACCACCAGGTTCAAGGTGTGAGCCAAGCAAGGTATATGGCTGAGTTTTGAAAGGGCTATGGCTGCCACAAAATTACGGCCGTTATCACTAACTACCTTGCCTGCCTCAAGATGTACACTGCCCAGCCATGACTCAGTTTGTCGCTTCAAGTACTCGGCCAGCACCTCGGCGGTGTGTCTGTTGCCCAAACACATCATCTGCAACACAGCCTGCTGACGCTTTCCACTAGCTGCTCGATAGGGGGACACATCGTGTGCAACAGTGGCAGCTGCAGATGGAGTGCTCGTACGACTGCGCTCTGTGGACGAGCTTTCGCTTCTGGAGGAGGAGGAGGAGGAGGAGGGTCGAACGCCTACAGCCAACTGTTTCCTATACCGTGGGCTAGGCAGCACTGTCCCACCACCGCTGTCCCCTGTGGACCCTGCATCCACCACATTAACCCAGTGCGCAGTGATGGACACGTAACGGCCCTGGCCATGCCGACTGGACCATGCATCAGTTGTGAGGTGCACCTTTCCGCTCACTGACTGCTTGAGTGCATGGACAATGCGGTCTTTCACATGATGGTGGAGGGCTGGGATGGCTTTGCGAGAGAAGAAGTGGCGACTGGGTAGGTCATAGCGTGGTACTGCATAGGCCATGAGTTCGCGGAAAGCTGTGCTTTCCACCAACCGAAAGGGCATCATCTCAAACGAGATTAGTTTGGCAATGTGGGCGTTCAAACCCAGTGTACGCGGATGAGAGACTGAGTACTTTCTTGACCTACTCATAGTGTCTGGGAGGGTGAGCTGGACTTGAGAGCTGCATATGGTGGAAGTAGCGGTGGACAGGGCGGACTGAGAGAGGTTTGATGATGGTGATGGAGTTGGTGTTCTTTCTGATGGCCTAGAATCAGTCTTTCGTTGATATAACAGTGGGATTCCCTGACTGCTGTGGCCTTGCAACGACACCTCAACATTTGCTGCTGTGCTAACCAGTGGGCTTACAGTGGGGGAAACAATGTAGCGTTGCTGACTACCTTCGTTGTGATCAGTTGCACATGTGGCACTTGAGGTTTGGTGTTGTGTCCACGCTTGCAAGTGCATGCTGGTTAAATGTCTAAGCATGCAACTGGTATTAAAATTTTTCAGATTTTTCCCTCGGCTAAAGGTCTTTGCGCACTTCTTACAGATAACCTTGGCCTGATCATGAGGATTTTGTTCAAAAAAGTGCCACACTGCACTCTTCCTACTTTGGCAGACATTTTGCGGCCTAGCACGCTGTGATCTTTTGACCCTCTGGACAAGCTGTCCAGCAACTCTTTTGATGTTTGGAACCTGTCTTTGGAGTGCTCCGGGCCTGCCAGATAACAGCTGTTGCGATGTCGATGTCTGCTGTGGATGCTCCTCATCTGAGCTATTGGAAGCAGCACCCTCTTCCCCCAATGGATGCCAATCTGGGTCAACAACTGGGTCATCCATCACCTCCTCTTCTATGTCATGTGCACCTTCCTCTGTGTCACCGTGTATGGTGGTATAGTGTGCGGGAAGGGGCACCTGAGTCTCATCAGGGTCAAAATCTGGCTCTGTACACTGCGAGGACAATGTAGTGCTCTGAGTGAATGTACCAGCAGAATCATCCATCAGCGGCTGTGCATCAGTGCACTCCATGTCAGATTCATCTTGGCCTGGGTAATTCACCATTTGACTTGATAATCCAGGCATGGTATGTGAAAACTGCTATATGGAGTAATCAGTAGTATGGCCTGCGTCATCCTTCAATCTTGGTTGGGGTGAAGGACACAAGGAAAGGTGTGGTTCATGAACATGAGCCTCCAATGACGACTCAGTGCTTTTACTTTTTACAACTGAAGAAGAGGAGGCGATAGAGCTGGAGGCTGAGTCAGCAATGTAAGACAAAACTTTTTCCTGATGCTCTGGCTTTAAAAGCGGTTTGCCAACTCCTAGAAAACTAAGCGTTCGAGGCCTTATGTAGCCAGACGATGACGCAGGCTCAACACCTCCTGCATTCGGTCCTATTTTGCTCTTGCCACTACCATCAGATCCACCACCAACACCATCATTACCAGCTGCCAACTCCCACCCAATTCCACGGCCTCTTCCACCAGCCTTCCTCATTTTTGGTAGAAATGTAGACAAAATCCAACAAACTATATAGTAATGTAAAACAAGGTACAAGGTGTCTATAGGACAGGGGAGATTTTGAATTTCTGCAGACACTTGTGGACACTGGACACTTTTGGATTGTGTGAGGCCCACTGATATCTGAGCGCTATGTGACAGGCTCGATGTCACAGCTGTGACCAAAGTGACTAGAGGATAAGGGAGATTTTGAATCTCTGCACACACTTTTGGACACTGGACACTTTTGGATTGTGTGAGGCCCAATGAATATCTGAGCGCTATGTGACAGGCTCAATGGCACAGCTGTGACCAAAGTGACTAGAGGATAAGGGAGATTTTGAATCTCTGCACACACTTTTGGACACTGGACACTTTTGGATTGTGTGAGGCCCAATGAATATCTGAGCGCTATGTGACAGGCTCAATGGCACAGCTGTGACCAAAGTGACTAGAGGATAAGGGAGATTTTGAATCTCTGCACACACTTTTGGACACTGGACACTTTTGGATTGTGTGAGGCCCAATGAATATCTGAGCACTATGTGACAGGCTCGATGGCACAGCTGTGACCAAAGTGACTAGAGGATAAGGGAGATTTTGAATCTCTGCACACACTTTTGGACACTGGACACTTTTGGATTGTGTGAGGCCCAATGGATATCTGAGCGCTATGTGACAGGCTCGATGGCACAGCTGTGACCAAAGTGACTAGAGGATAAAGGAGATTTTGAATCTCTGCACACACTTTTGGACACTGGACACTTTTGGATTGTGTGAGGCCCAATGAATATCTGAGCGCTATGTGACAGGCTCGATGGCACAGCTGTGACCAAAGTGACTAGAGGATATGGGAGATTTTGAATCTCTGCACACACTTTTGGACACTGGACACTTTTGGATTGTGTGAGGCCCAATGATATCTGAGCGCTATGTGACAGGCTCGATGTCACAGCTGTGACCAAAGTGACTAGAGGATAAGGGAGATTTTGAATCTCTGCACACACTTTTGGACACTGGACACTTTTGGATTGTGTGAGGCCCAATGAATATCTGAGCGCTATGTGACAGGCTCGATGGCACAGCTGTGACCAAAGTGACTAGAGGATAAGGGAGATTTTGAATCTCTGCACACACTTTTGGACACTGGACACTTTTGGATTGTGTGAGGCCCAATGAATATCTGAGCGCTATGTGACAGGCTCGATGGCACAGCTGTGACCAAAGTGACTAGAGGATAAGGGAGATTTTGAATCTCTGCACACACTTTTGGACACTGGACACTTTTGGATTGTGTGAGGCCCAATGAATATCTGAGCGCTATGTGACAGGCTCGATGGCACAGCTGTGACCAAAGTGACTAGAGGATAAGGGAGATTTTGAATCTCTGCACACACTTTTGGACACTGGACACTTTTGGATTGTGTGAGGCCCAATGAATATCTGAGCGCTATGTGACAGGCTCGATGGCATAGCTGTGACCAAAGTGACTAGAGGATAAGGGAGATTTTGAATCTCTGCACACACTTTTGGACACTGGACACTTTTGGATTGTGTGAGGCCCAATGAATATCTGAGCGCTATGTGACAGGCTCGATGGCACAGCTGTGACCAAAGTGACTAGAGGATAAGGGAGATTTTGAATCTCTGCACACACTTTTGGACACTGGACACTTTTGGATTGTGTGAGGCCCAATGAATATCTGAGCGCTATGTGACAGGCTCGATGGCACAGCTGTGACCAAAGTGACTAGAGGATAAGGGAGATTTTGAATCTCTGCACACACTTTTGGACACTGGACACTTTTGGATTGTGTGAGGCCCACTGATATCTGAGCGCTATGTCACAGGCTCGATGGCACAGCTGTGACAAAAGTGACTAGAGGATAAGGGAGATTGGATTGCTTTTAAAAAAGCAGTTTGCAGAGCAGTGGGTAAACAGCAATGCCAGCCTGTCAGGAAGCCTTAAAAGGCAGCCCAACAACCAACACCACTGATACACCACAATATAGCCTCCCCTTGCACTGCACACACAGTGACTGGTGTGTTGTGCAGGCCAAATTGCTAGCAGCAGAAGCAGTTTTTTTTTCTTCTCAGCAGGACAAAAAAAAAAATTGGGATTGCTTTTAAAAAAGCAGTTTGCGGAGCAGTGGGTAAACAGCAATGCAGGAATGTCAGGAAGCCTTAGAAGGCAGCCCAACAACCAACACCACTGATACACCACTATATAGCCTCCCCTTGCACTGCACACACAGTAACTACCCAAGGAGAAAAAAGCAGTCAAAAATCCATAAAAACAAAAATTTTATTAAATAATGTAAAATATCATATAAGGACATACGGTGTATGGTAGGGAAAACAGGAATATGGAGCATAATGGTCAAAAAAGGAGACCAGCCACACTGCAAGCATCGCACCAGGAGTAAGCATATAGGTGTAAACAGAATAGCAATAATCAGACAGGGGAAGGATGGCACATATTGTTATGGCAAGGAGTGTATTGAAACATCACCATATAGCCAAAGGATAGTATCCTATTACATGGCACACTACCCTGCCCGTGAAGAACACAAGACATCCATGACTGATGCCATATAAGGCATCAAGAACAAGAGCAAAAGTAAATATAGTTATACCTGGAAGCAGTGGTGGCAGTGGGGTCGGTCCGGTCCCCGACGCGCGTTTCGGAGCCAAAGGACTCCTTCCTCAGGGGGCGTTAGGGAAGGTACGGCCACCCAGGTTTAAATAGCGCGCGCCTGACTAGAGACCATCCGTGCGCACAGGAGGCCCGCCCCGCGCCGACCGGATCCATGCCGTGACGTCACCGGAAACACGCGGGCCCACGTGATCCAGCGCGTCAGGCAGAGAGCCAGGGCGGACGCGCGACGGACATCGCGCATGCGCACAGGCAGCATCAGGCAGGAGCCGCCATATGTAAAAAGGGCAAAACGGATGGGCAAATAGAAATGTGTAAAAGGAGAGTAAAAATAGATTGTGCATACATAGATGCATCATACCACAGATACATTGCAAAATACTAGTGCACAGAGGGGTATATCTGCAAGGACCATGGAATAAAATATAGGAATGAAGCAATGGGTCACATAATAATAGAAAACACGCACAAAATATATATGGGAAAAGAGACGTATCATAGAAAAAATGCCTGAATCTCTATGTATATAGATGCAACCCAGACAATGCGTAGGACACATGGTGCACCGTATATTGCAAATGCTCATAAACAGGAACCCCATAAATTTATAGACAAATACACACAGTGCATAGACAGTCACATGCGTGATATGTGCAAGATACACGCACATGAGTGACGCACGATGTGGAAATAAGAAGGATAACCATATGTATATAAATGGGATAATGCACAATAATACAAACAATGAATACAAAAATAACAATACAAAATGCAAAAAATACACACAAAAAATAAATAAAAAATGAAAAATGAAGATACAGAAAATATACAAAAAATATGCCGAAAATAATACATATACGGAATACATATGTCAAAGATGGGTAATACCCAGCCCATCAAGTTAACTATATAGTTAAACCCATATGATGTGGGCATAGACGCATGTGAGATCACAGAGTCTTCATCATAAATGGATCCATAGGACAACTTCCATGGTTCACGAAGACCTCAGAACCTTCCCAGAAGAATATATCATTCAAGCCATTGGAAAATGAATAAAAAATAAAACATAAGTAAAAATACAAGACCAAAAAGCTCAAAAATGGGATAAATTGAATGAGTTACAAGTAAGGAGCATACGAAATATTTTCGTTTAGACCACGTGGATGGATGGTGCCTAGTGTCCAGATCCATCTGGTTTCAGACCTAGCCAGCCTATTAGATAATTTACCACCCCTTATATTGATGTTAAGGGCATCAATGCCCCTTATTCTTAGGAGTGTGGCATTGCACCGGTGAAATTCTTTGAAATGCCTGGGTAACGTCTTCAGGCTTGAATCGTCGGTGCAGTTGGCAGCCGCCGAGATCCCCAAGACATGTTCCCTTGTGCGTACCTTCAATTGTCGCGTGGTCATGCCCACATAAATGAGCCCACACGGACATGTAGCATAGTATATCACGTACCGAGTGGTACATGATATACGTTGCTTGATGGAAAACGTCCTGGTACCATCAAAATTAGTAAATGAGGTACTACGTTCAATGTTAGGGCAGGCTATACACCTGCCACAGGGGAAGCAGCCATGTCTAATTGGATGATCATCTAGAAAAGTGTGAGCTGGATGATCAACATAATGACTAGCCACCAATTGATCACGTAAATTCCTAGCCCTTCTATAGGAGATAGATGGATACTCTGGGAGAAGTTTGTTCAGGATAGGGTCCACCATGAGAATAGGCCAAGCCCTTCTCAATACATCCCGCATTAATCCATGTTGGGGATGGAAAGAGGTAACAAATCTCACAACCTCACTACCCTTAGATTTATTGCGGTCCCTGTAGAGTAGCTCATTGCGAGTTGAACGTCTGGCACGTTGATAGGCCTTTTTTATACTCCGTTTACTGTAACCACGTGCTAAGAATCGAGCTCTTAATTCATTAGCCCGATTTTCAAAATCGATATTAGTGGAACAGATACGGCGGAGACGTAAGAACTGTCCCACAGGGATAGCTTTGATGAGATGATGGGGGTGACAGGATGAGGCGTGGAGTAGAGAATTGGTGGATGTCTCCTTACGATAAATATCAGTTTGAATGATCCCTTGTGAATCCTTTTTGACAGAGACATCCAAAAAATTAATTTTTATGGAATCCCACGTCAAGGTCAACCTGATGTTCAGATCGTTGTCATTCAAATTAGACGTGAATTGCAAAAGGTCGATGGAGCTGCCCTGAAAGATAAAGAAGATATCGTCGATGTAGCGTGCCCAAAATGGGACACGCTCAATCAACCCCTGTTTATCAGACAGAAAGAGATCCCTCTCCCACAGCCCCAGGAAAAGGTTGGCATAGGACGGCGCAAAGGCCGCACCCATGGCAGTCCCCTGGAGCTGCAAGAAGAAGGACCCCTTAAACACAAAAAAGTTGTGTGTGAGGGTGAACTCTAAAAGCTCCAGGATGAGGTCCCTAAGTCCCATGGAGATGGTAGAGGTGGATAAATAAAATCGTACGGCACGTAGGCCGTCGATATGCTTGATGTTAGTATATAGGGACTCAACATCAACCGAAGCAAGAAGAGAATCACCCTCCAAGCAGAGTCCATCGACCTTCCGCAAGAGATCCCCAGTGTCCTTGAGGAAGGAGGGCAGATTAGATACTAACGGCTGAAGATGATGGTCAATCCATTTGTTAATGTGCTCAAGGAAATTCCCACGGCCAGATATAATGGGTCTGCCAGGTGGTGATCTGATGTCCTTATGGATTTTGGGTAGGAGGTATAGAGTGGATATAGTAGGTTCTTTTACAATAAGTGCCGAAGCCAGTTCTTTGGTGACAATGCCATTGATGACGGCCCTGTTGATGATCAAGTCCAATTTGGCAGAAAAAGCTGAGAGAGGATTATAGGTTAATTTTTTGTAGCATACCGGATTGTTTAATTGCCGGAATGCCTCTCTCTCATACATTGTTATCGGCCAAATCACCACATTGCCACCTTTATCAGCTGGCTTCAGCACTACATCAGGAAGATTTTTAAGATACCTTAACCTCCCCCTTTCTTCCTTGGTCAGATTGTCACACCGACCATATTTAGGAATCTTCCTAAACTCATCCGTCACCACACGCACAAAAAGATCTATGCTCGGGCATGATGTAAATGGAGGGAATTTAGCCGATCTAGGACGAATGGATGGGGGAATCTTACCTCCCTCACCATCATGTTCAGCCGCCAACACCTCCAAAGTTCTTATTGCCTCCTGCTCCTCTTCTGTGGGAAAAAGACACTGGAGATCATTATTAAAGAAATATCTTTTGAAGAGCAACGACCTGGCAAACAGGTTGAGATCCTTCACAGCTGTGAAAGTATCAAAGTCAGAGGTAGGTGAAAAAGTAAAGCCCCTTTCCAACAACGACAGATCAACCCTTGTGAGGACATGTTGACTAAGATTAATCACCTTATTATCCTTCTGATATGGCTCAGGTTGATTCCTAAAATGTCTTTTGTAAGGGTGAAACGAGTGGTCTCGTAATTTGCGGGACCCACCAATATCATAGGATGAGGCCGAAGCTTGAGACACATCAGATTGCCCACTTGCAGAGGTGACTGAAGTATTAGAAACAGAGCGTTGCAATTTGGAATTATTGCCATTTCTCCATAAGTAGACTTTTTTCATCTGATAATCCTTAACATCCCTGCTGAATTTGTTCAATTGGTTTTGCTGGATTTTTTTAACCACCATATCCATAGATTTCTCTAAATCAGTTTCAAACTATTGAATCTTATCAGGAGAACAGCCCTTACGGATCTCCTCCTGACATAAATCAATGGATTTATCAAGCGTCTCTATATTACCAGAGTAGAGATTCACCAAAAGTTGCAGAAAGGCTTGAGAACACAAATTAGATGCTTCTTCCCATTTCATGATGAAAGTGTCATCCTCGATGGGGAATGTGGGGATGACTTTGACTCTCAAACCTCTGGGAATCATCTGGTTTGCTATATATTTCTCTAGGAATAACCTGTTCCACCATAGTCTGGAACGTTTGAGAAGTAATGTTTTCATATGTTGAAGTTTAACATCCCAACTTGAATCAACCATCTGTGGGGTACTGCTCCCCCCAGAACCAAACACCTGGTCCACTTGATCGAGCCAGACTTTGTCTCTTGCCCGATAGTCCATCCCGTCCGCAACCAAAATACCTGTGCATAACACAGTGAGAATGTAATAAAATGAGTAGGGAGAAGACATAGTACTGTGGAGGCCGGAAAGTATATGACTAAACGGCCATAAATTGTGATCAATAATATATATTGTATATCATGATCCACATATTAGGACTATCCAATATAAAGGACACTGCACATTCAATAGAAACTACCCAAGGAGAAAAAAGCAGTCAAAAATCCATAAAAACAAAAATTTTATTAAATAATGTAAAATATCATGGGGCTGTGGGAGAGGGATCTCTTTCTGTCTGATAAACAGGGGTTGATTGAGCGTGTCCCATTTTGGGCACGCTACATCGACGATATCTTCTTTATCTTTCAGGGCAGCTCCATCGACCTTTTGCAATTCACGTCTAATTTGAATGACAACGATCTGAACATCAGGTTGACCTTGACGTGGGATTCCATAAAAATTAATTTTTTGGATGTCTCTGTCAAAAAGGATTCACAAGGGATCATTCAAACTGATATTTATCGTAAGGAGACATCCACCAATTCTCTACTCCACGCCTCATCCTGTCACCCCCATCATCTCATCAAAGCTATCCCTGTGGGACAGTTCTTACGTCTCCGCCGTATCTGTTCCACTAATATCGATTTTGAAAATCGGGCTAATGAATTAAGAGCTCGATTCTTAGCACGTGGTTACAGTAAACGGAGTATAAAAAAGGCCTATCAACGTGCCAGACGTTCAACTCGCAATGAGCTACTCTACAGGGACCGCAATAAATCTAAGGGTAGTGAGGTTGTGAGATTTGTTACCTCTTTCCATCCCCAACATGGATTAATGCGGGATGTATTGAGAAGGGCTTGGCCTATTCTCATGGTGGACCCTATCCTGAACAAACTTCTCCCAGAGTATCCATCTATCTCCTATAGAAGGGCTAGGAATTTACGTGATCAATTGGTGGCTAGTCATTATGTTGATCATCCAGCTCACACTTTTCTAGATGATCATCCAATTAGACATGGCTGCTTCCCCTGTGGCAGGTGTATAGCCTGCCCTAACATTGAACGTAGTACCTCATTTACTAATTTTGATGGTACCAGGACGTTTTCCATCAAGCAACGTATATCATGTACCACTCGGTACGTGATATACTATGCTACATGTCCGTGTGGGCTCATTTATGTGGGCATGACCACGCGACAATTGAAGGTACGCACAAGGGAACATGTCTTGGGGATCTCGGCGGCTGCCAACTGCACCGACGATTCAAGCCTGAAGACGTTACCCAGGCATTTCAAAGAATTTCACCGGTGCAATGCCACACTCCTAAGAATAAGGGGCATTGATGCCCTTAACATCAATATAAGGGGTGGTAAATTATCTAATAGGCTGGCTAGGTCTGAAACCAGATGGATCTGGACACTAGGCACCATCCATCCACGTGGTCTAAACGAAAATATTTCGTATGCTCCTTACTTGTAACTCATTCAATTTATCCCATTTTTGAGCTTTTTGGTCTTGTATTTTTACTTATGTTTTATTTTTTATTCATTTTCCAGTGGCTTGAATGATATATTCTTCTGGGAAGGTTCTGAGGTCTTCGTGAACCATGGAAGTTGTCCTATGGATCCATTTATGATGAAGACTCTGTGATCTCACATGCGTCTATGCCCACATCATATGGGTTTAACTATATAGTTAACTTGATGGGCTGGGTATTACCCATCTTTGACATATGTATTCCGTATATGTATTATTTTCGGCATATTTTTTGTATATTTTCTGTATCTTCATTTTTCATTTTTTATTTATTTTTTGTGTGTATTTTTTGCATTTTGTATTGTTATTTTTGTATTCATTGTTTGTATTATTGTGCATTATCCCATTTATATACATATGGTTATCCTTCTTATTTCCACATCGTGCGTCACTCATGTGCGTGTATCTTGCACATATCACGCATGTGACTGTCTATGCACTGTGTGTATTTGTCTATAAATTTATGGGGTTCCTGTTTATGAGCATTTGCAATATACGGTGCACCATGTGTCCTACGCATTGTCTGGGTTGCATCTATATACATAGAGATTCAGGCATTTTTTCTATGATACGTCTCTTTTCCCATATATATTTTGTGCGTGTTTTCTATTATTATGTGACCCATTGCTTCATTCCTATATTTTATTCCATGGTCCTTGCAGATATACCCCTCTGTGCACTAGTATTTTGCAATGTATCTGTGGTATGATGCATCTATGTATGCACAATCTATTTTTACTCTCCTTTTACACATTTCTATTTGCCCATCCGTTTTGCCCTTTTTACATATGGCGGCTCCTGCCTGATGCTGCCTGTGCGCATGCGCGATGTCCGTCGCGCGTCCGCCCTGGCTCTCTGCCTGACGCGCTGGATCACGTGGGCCCGCGTGTTTCCGGTGACGTCACGGCATGGATCCGGTCGGCGCGGGGCGGGCCTCCTGTGCGCACGGATGGTCTCTGGTCAGGCGCGCGCTATTTAAACCTGGGTGGCCGTACCTTCCCTAACGCCCCCTGAGGAAGGAGTCCTTTGGCTCTGAAACGCGCGTCGGGGACCGGACCGACCCCACTGCCACCACTGCTTCCAGGTATAACTATATTTACTTTTGCTCTTGTTCTTGATGCCTTATATGGCATCAGTCATGGATGTCTTGTGTTCTTCACGGGCAGGGTAGTGTGCCATGTAATAGGATACTATCCTTTGGCTATATGGTGATGTTTCAATACACTCCTTGCCATAACAATATGTGCCATCCTTCCCCTGTCTGATTATTGCTATTCTGTTTACACCTATATGCTTACTCCTGGTGCGATGCTTGCAGTGTGGCTGGTCTCCTTTTTTGACCATTATGCTCCATATTCCTGTTTTCCCTACCATACACCGTATGTCCTTATATGATATTTTACATTATTTAATAAAATTTTTGTTTTTATGGATTTTTGACTGCTTTTTTCTCCTTGGGTAGTTTCTATTGAATGTGCAGTGTCCTTTATATTGGATAGTCCTAATATGTGGATCATGATATACAATATATATTATTGATCACAATTTATGGCCGTTTAGTCATATACTTTCCGGCCTCCACAGTACTATGTCTTCTCCCTACTCATTTTACTGCACACACAGTGACTGGTGTGTTGTGCAGGCCAAATCGCTAGCAGCAGAAGCAGTTTTTTTGTCTTCTTCCCTGCCTAACGCTCTCCCTACAGAATCAGCAGCAACCTCTCCCTATACTGAGATCGGCAGAAGTAAGATGGCGGTCGGCGTGCACGCCCTTTTATACCCCCTGTGACGCCCACCAAAGCAAGCCAATCACTTGCATGCCCTTCTGAAAGATGGTGGTGACCCCTGCCTATGTCATCACGTTGCCCACAGTGTCCGTGGATCCTGATTGGCTGAAAAAGAGCGCAAAACAAACTTTTGAAACGCGACTTTGGCGCGTAAGTCGCCGACCTCGTGGCCGACCTCATCCTAGGGTCGGGTTTCGTTTCATGAAACCCGACTTTGCCAAAAGTCGGCGACTTTTGAAATTTTTCAACCCGTTTCGCTCAACTCTACTTATTTGTTTTTCTTTATCTTTTCGCTGTCATGTCAACCCATTGGGCTCGTAGATCGGAGCGTAGTAAGATATTTGAGCGTGGTAAATGCTGCTGTCAGAGATTGACAGCGGCATTTAACATGCTAACAGCCGCAGGCGGAATTGCTCTCCACCCGAAGCTTTCAGAGGCACATGATGGCTGATTAAATCAGCCATCATCTGCCGACAAAGATGCCGCCTTGCACACAAAGTCAGTGACACGATTATATGACGTAACGGCATGTCATGCATCATGAAAGGTTTAATGCTGAGTGTGAGTTATTTGACAGCATTTCTCCCATTTCGAATAACTTTATGGCTTTTCTGAATTTTGTCAGATCTTTTTATCTGTGTCCGATCATCTCTATTGGGGATGTATTTATCAGGTGTAATACGCCTCCTAATCATTCTCAATAACCAGACATTTACTTTTACCTTTACCTTTATCCTTTACTCTATTAATATTGAGTTTCCATTTTTTGCCAATATGGGGATACTACGACAAGCCACATGGGCCCGTTATAGAAACATGAAAAAGTCCTTCTTTTGTCATAAGGTTTTTATCATGAAAATTTAGGCTGCATGAATTAATCAGAAACATAAAAAGTATAGAGCGGGACCCTCTCAGTCATCACATTGCCTGTACATGCAGACAGTTGGCACTGACTCTAGTCACAGACCCACTGACCTGCCCATTACCAGGTGGAAACCATAGTCTACTGGTAAATCCAGGACATCTCATTTCTAATCTCACAGAGAAGGACGGGACCACACACGGATTTAACAGTCAGAATTAATTTCTCTCATATTAAAATAAAGATATGTCAGACGCTTCGGCAATTGTTCAATTGATGCAGAAATTTACAATTCCGTTGCTTGTATGCACATAAATATTCATAATTAAATATTTCATTTCTGTTTCAACAAAGATTTACGTTTCTTACTTATTTGCTCGAAGAAAATATGACTGCACTTATACTTGGGTTACGATCAAAGCCTCCCGAAAGCCAGAATAAACATTTTTGGTATTACTGTGTGAAATGAAACGTATTACAAAAAAAGGATCCAAAACTGAAATGTGTTACAGGTGGGATTTATCACACGAGGCCTCATCTAACAGGAGGCAGAAAAATATTTTATAAAATCCCCTTCTTATGGATGTCTTATGTAACCCGCGAAGACGTTAGCGTCACCTTATACCTCAAATTTGCCGATGAGTTAAAAATCGAGTGATTCATGTAATGAGAATTGCCCTCATTTTTTATATCTACACAAAAAGCTCAAATGTTAAAATCTAAGTTGTAATATTTACAACTAAATGCAACATAATATCCCCCAAGCATGCCTCTCAGTACACAATCCTCCTCCTTGATCTTAACCCCTTTCCGTTCACCACCCATAAATTATCAAGTAAATGGCAAGGCAATGGAAGCCAGCTTTTCTAACCCCTGACTATTTTTAACCCATGAGGGAAGCCACACTAATATATTTCCCCTACAGTTGCCGAACAGGGGAAATGTAGCAAGTCCGTTATACCATTGGTGCAACTTGTGCAGCCGCACAGTGGCCCAAAGGGAAATGTGGCCACTTCCACCTCCAAAGCAGGAGGAATTGTGCATTGTGATGTTCTAGTACAGGGACCCTCTTCTCTTTCTGCCCACACCTGAAATGCCATTAATTTTATATTTTTATAGCAGTTTTTTAACCCCCTTACCCCCAAAGGTGGTTTGCACATTAATGACCAGGCCAATTTTTACAAATCTGACCACTGTCAATTTATGAAGTCATAACTCAGAAACATTTCAACGGATCCTGGTGATTCTGAGAATGTTATTTCGAGACATATTGTACTTCATAATAGTGGTACAATTACTTTTGATATGACTTGAATTTATTTGTGAAAAAAATGAAATTTGGTAAAAATTTAGAAAATTTGGCAATTTTGAAATTTGAAATTTCATGCCTTTAAATCACAGAGATATGACACACAAAGTACTTAATAAGTAACATTTCCCACATGTCTACTTAACATCAGCACAATTTTGGAACCAAATTTTTTTTTTTTGTTAGGAAGTTATAAGGGTTAAAAGTTGACCAGCAATTTTTAATTTTTCCAACAAAATTTACGCAACCAATTTTTTTAGGGCCCTCATCACATTTGAAGTCACTCTGAGAGGTCTATATGACAGAAAATACCCAAAAGTGACACTATTCTAAAAAATGAACCCCACAAGGAGCTCAAAACCATATTCAAGATGTTCATTAACCCTTCAGGTGCTTCACAGGAATTTTTGGAATGTAGAAAAATGAACATTTAACTTTTTCACAAAAAAATTGTCGCGCCACCTCCGCATACTCACCTGGCCTCCGCTCCCAGAAGCACCTACGGACCAATGGCAGACCTGACAGGGCCATATCAGGCCGCTCCCCCCTGAGGGAGGCACCTGATCGTTGTGTTTGCTAGCACACTGGGCCCTGCTTTCTCGTGTGCTCTCAGCAGTCTCGCAGTCCTGCCTTCTGTGGTCCCTGCAGTAGCCCCGCAGTCTGGTGCTCCATGGGTCCAGTTATCTACACTCCAGTCCTGCCTCCGGTGTTCCTGCTCCACCCTGCTATCCTCACTCCAGTCCTTCAATCCTACTCCAGTCCTGCCTCCGGTGTTCCTGCTCCACCCTGCTATCCACACTTCAGTCCTTCAGTCCTACTCCAGTCCTGCCTCCGGTGTTCCTGCTCCATTCAGCTATCCACACGCCAGTCCTTCATTCCTACTCCAGTCCTGCCTCCCGTGTTCCTGCTCCGTCCTGTTGTCTATGCCCCAGTCCTGCAGTCCTACTCCGGTCTAATCTCCAGTGATCCCGCTCTTTTGTCTACGCTTCAGTCCCGCACTCCTACTCCAGTCTGTCCTGAGCCGCCCCTCTCGATGCCGGCTATCGTGGTATCCGAACCCCTGGGCCTGCTCCTAACGATCCTTGTATAGGGGTCGGCTCCACCTGGCAGCTCGCCTGGGGCCCCCCGGTGCCACGGTCCAGAGGGTCCACTCCTGGAGATTTGTCTCCTGACCAGCCATGGTAACAGTAAGAACAAGCCATGGACTCCGCCGGTACTACTGCTGCTACCCAGGAGTTGCTCTTTTTGCGGGAGAATCAGGGAGGCATCATGTCCGTCATGAAGTATATGGACACCCGCTTGTTGGCCCTGCAGGTGGCTGATCCTGGAAGTGCCACTCAACTGGCCAGTCTTCAACAGGAGCTGGGTCAGCAACAAGATACTGCCCATATTCTGAGTTACATGGCCTCCTTTGATAGCCGCTTGTCGGTCCTCCAGTCTGCCACCGCGATCCCGACTCCTTCCCCCGTGTCTACAGCTCTCCCGGCGCCCCTCCTCGCCAAGCCACCGTGGTTTACTGGTAATCCAAAACTATTAGGGGGTTCTTAAATCAGTGTAGCCTCCATTTTGAATGGTTGCCTCAGCAATATCCCTCTGACCAGGCCAAAGTGGCCTTTATTATGTCCCATCTGGAGGGAGAGGCCCTGTCTTGGCTGAATCCTCTCTGGGAACGTGATGATCCCGCTGTCTCGAGTCTTCCGGTCTTTTTGGATACTTTTCGCAGGGTTTTCGATGAGCCGGGTCGGTTAGCCTCTCTCACTGAGTCTCTTTTTAACCTACATCAGTGTTCTCTCACGGTCGGGCATTACGCGATCCGCTTTCGCACTCTCGCCTCTGAGCTTGGCTGGAACAATGCATCTTTGGTAGGGGCATTCTGGCGTGCCCTTTCAAGCAGAATAAAGGATGAACTCGTGGGTCGGGATACCCCGACCACCTTGGAGGACCTTATCTCGCTGGCCACCCGCATTGACCTACGCTTCCAGGAGCGTGCCCGGGAGTCAGCGAGAGACAGGAGGTCCACCAGGCCAGCATCCTTTTCCATCCGGTCTGTCTGTCCCCATCCTGCCGGGTCCTCATCTCCCTCCTTGGATGAATCCATGCAGGTAGATGGCATGGACCAATGGCAGACCTAACATGGTCATATCAGGCTGCTCTCCCCTGAGGGAGGCGCCTGATCGTTGTGTTTGCTAGCACACTGGGCCCTGTTTCCTTGTGTGCTCTCTGCAGTCTCACAATCCTGCCTACCGTGGTCCCTGCAGTAGCCCTGCAGTCCGGTGCTCCGTGGGTCCAGCTATCTACACTCCAGTCCTGCCTCTGGTGTTTTTGCTCCACCCTGCTATCCTCACTCCAGTCCTTCAGTCCTACTCCAGTCCTGCCTCCGGTGTTCCTGCTCCATCCTGCTATCCACACTCCTGTCCTTCAGTCCTACTCCAGTCCTGCCTCCGGTGTTCCTGTTCCACCCTGCTATTCACACTTCAGTCCTTCAGTCCTACTCCATTCCTGCCTCCGGTGTTTCTGCTCCATTCAGCTATCCCCACGCCAGTCCTTCAGTCCTACTCCAGTCCTGCCTCCGGTGTTACTGCTCCATCCTGCTATCCACACTCCAGTCCTACAGTCCTACTCCAGTCCTGCCTCCTGTGTTCCTGCTTCGTCCTGTTGTCTATGCTCCAGTCCTACAGTCCTACTCCGGTCTAGTCTCCAGTGATCCCGCTCTGTTTTCTACGCTTCAGTCCCGCACTCCTACTCCAGTCCGTCCTGAGCCACCCCTCTCGGTACCGGATATCGTGGTACCCGAACCCCTGGGCCTGTAACAATCCTTGTATAGGGGTCGGCTCCACCTGGCAGCTCGCCCAGGGCCCCTCGGTGCCACGGTCCAGAGGGTCCACTCCTGGAGATTTGTCTCCTGACCAGCCATGGTAACAAAAATTTACTTCAGGTCCAAAGTTTTTTTTATTTTCACAAGGGTAACAGAAGAAAATGGATATCAAAATTTGTTGTGTAATTTCTCCTGAGCATGCCGATACCCCATATGAGGGAGAAAACCACTTTTTGGGCGCACAGCATAGCTTGGAAGAGAAGGAGCGCCATTTGACTTTTTGAATGGAAAATTTTCTGGAACAATTCGCAGATGCCAAGTTGCGTTTGGAGAGCCTCTGATGTGCCTAAATAGTGAAAATCCCCCACAAGTTACATTATTTTGGAAACTAGACCTATCAGGGAACTGATCTAGATGTGTGGTGAGTACATTGAAACCTCAGTTGCTTCACAGAACTTTGTAACGTTGAGCCGTGAAAATAACAAAAATCACATTTTCCCCACAAATATGCTTTTAGCCCCAAATTTTGCATTTTCATAAGGGTAACAGGAGAAATTGCACTATGCAATTTGTAGTACAATTTCTCCTGAGTATGCTGATACTCATTATGACATTATGAAGGAGAAAATTACTGTTTGGGCGCACGGCAGGGCTCGGAAGGGAAGGAGCATCATTTGACTTTTTGAATATAAAATTTCCTGAAATCATTAGCGGACGTCATGTCTCATTTGGAGAGCCCCTGATGTGCATAAACAATGGAAACCTCCCACAGGTGCATTTTGGAAACTAGGTCCCTCAATAAATGTATTTAAATGTGTAGTGAGCACCTTGAACCCCCAGGTTCTGTTTCACAGAAGCCGTGAAAATATTAAAATCACATTTTCCCAACAAAAATGTTATTTTAGCCCCAAATTTTGCATTTTCCTAAGGGTAAAAGGCGAAGTTGCACCATACAATTTGTAGTGCAATTTATTTTGAGCACGTCAATACCCCATATGCGGGGGAATACTACTTTTGAGGCACAGTGCAAAGCTCAGATTGGAAGAGGTGCTATAGGAGTTTAGATTTTGTTGGAATTTTTTGAGGGTGCCATGTCACAGTGGCAGAGCCCCTGAGGTGCCAGAACAACATAAACTATATATGAACTCATTTTACAAACTGCGCTACCCAATGAATTCATCTAGTGGTGCAGTGATCATATTGAAACCACATGTGCCTCTCAGAATTTTATCCTATTTAGCAGTGAAGAAAGAATAGATTACATTTTTACCACTGAAATGTTGTTTTAGCCCCAACTTTTTAATTTTTCTAAGGGCTAATAGGAAATTTTTGCTGCAACAAACTGAGGTCCATTTTCTCCTGGTTCTGCCAATACCCTACATGTAATCGGGAAATATTTTTCAGGCAAAGTGCAAACTTGTCTGTGGATGGATACCATGTTTTGGCATAGGTGGTTTCCTTCATTGGAGACTGCCCTTCCCGTGGTTGTTCCTTCCCGGTGAAAGACCTGGCTAGTCATTTCTTGCGTTGAGAAACATGTGATGGTGTCTCCGCGGCTCTTGATTTACATGTTTTTGCATATTTCCCATAAGGGATGGGGCAATGCTCTAGCATCACTGCGTTGAGAAACATGTGATGGTGTCTCCGCAGTGTTGGATGTTGATCTCCATGAGTTCATTCATCCTCATTTTTCACAGTCTTTTACTAGGCATTGCTCCTACTAGCCAGTTTCCTACTCCACACTGATGAGGAGCAATACCCCGAAACAGCTGTCTGTGGATGGATACCATGTTTTGGCATAGGTGGTTTCCTTCATTGGAGACTGCCCTTCTCGTGGTTGTTCCTTCCCGGTGAAAGACCTGGCTAGTCATTGCTTGCGTTGAGAAACATGTGATGGTGTCTCCGCGGCTCTTGATTTACATGTTTTTGCATATTTCCCATAAGGGATGGGGGCAATGCTCTAGCATCACTGCGTTGAGAAACATGTGATGGTGTCTCCGCAGTGTTGGATGTTGATCTCCATGAGTTCATTCATCCTCATTTTTCACAGTCTTTTACTAGGCATTGCTCCTACTAGCCAGTTTCCTACTCCACACTGATGAGGAGCAATACCCCGAAACAGCTGTCTGTGGATGGATACCATGTTTTGGTATAGGTGGTTTCCTTCATTGGAGACTTCCCTTCCCGTGGTTGTTCCTTCCCAGTGAAAGACCTGGCTAGTCATTGCTTGCGTTGAGAAACATGTGATGGTGTCTCCGCGGCTCTTGATTTACATGTTTTTGCATATTTCCCATAGAGGATGGGGGCAATGCTCTAGCATCACTGCGTTGAGAAACATGTGATGGTGTCTCCGCAGTGTTGGATGTTGATCTCCATGAGTTCATTCATCCTCATTTTTCACAGTCTTTTACTAGGCATTGCTCCTACTAGCCAGTTTCCTACTCCACACTGATGAGGAGCAATACCCCGAAACAGCTGTCTGTGGATGGATACCATGTTTTGGTATAGGTGGTTTCCTTCATTGGAGACTTCCCTTCCCGTGGTTGTTCCTTCCCAGTGAAAGACCTGGCTAGTCATAGCTTGCGTTGAGAAACATGTGATGGTGTCTCCGCGGCTCTTGATTTACATGTTTTTGCATATTTCCCATAAGAGATGGGGGCAATGCTCTAGCATCACTGCGTTGAGAAACATGTGATGGTGTCTCCGCAGTGTTGGATGTTGATCTCCATGAGTTCATTCATCCTCATTTTTCACAGTCTTTTACTAGGCATTGCTCCTACTAGCCAGTTTCCTACTCCACATTGATGAGGGGCAATACCCCGAAACAGCTGTCTGTGGATGGATACCATGTTTTGGCATAGGTGGTTTCCTTCATTGGAGACTGCCCTTCCCGTGGTTGTTCCTTCCCGGTGAAAGACCTGGCTAGTCATTGCTTGCGTTGAGAAACATGTGATGGTGTCTCCGCGGCTCTTGATTTACATGTTTTTGCATATTTCCCATAAGGGATGGGGGCAATGCTCTAGCATCACTGCGTTGAGAAACATGTGATGGTGTCTCCGCAGTGTTGGATGTTGATCTCCATGAGTTCATTCATCCTCATTTTTCACAGTCTTTTACTAGGCATTGCTCCTACTAGCCAGTTTCCTACTCCATACTGATGAGGGGCAATACCCTGAAACAGCTGTCTGTGGATGGATACCATGTTTTGGCATAGGTGGTTTCCTTCATTGGAGACTGCCCTTCCCGTGGTTGTTCCTTCCCTGTGAAAGACCTGGCTAGTCATTGCTTGCGTTGAGAAACATGTGATGGTGTCTCCACGGCTCTTGATTTACATGTTTTTGCATATTTCCCATAAGGGATGGGGGCAATGCTCTAGCATCACTGCGTTGAGAAACATGTGATGGTGTCTCCGCAGTGTTGGATGTTGATCTCCATGAGTTCATTCATCCTCATTTTTCACAGTCTTTTACTAGGCATTGCTCCTACTAGCCAGTTTCCTACTCCACACTGATGAGGAGCAATACCCCGAAACAGCTGTCTGTGGATGGATACCATGTTTTGGCATAGGTGGTTTCCTTCATTGGAGACTGCCCTTCCCGTGGTTGTTCCTTCCCAGTGAAAGACCTGGCTAGTCATTGCTTGCGTTGAGAAACATGTGATGGTGTCTCCACGGCTCTTGATTTACATGTTTTTGCATATTTCCCATAAGGGATGGGGGCAATGCTCTAGCATCACTGCGTTGAGAAACATGTGATGGTGTCTCCGCAGTGTTGGATGTTGATCTCCATGAGTTCATTCATCCTCATTTTTCACAGTCTTTTACTAGGCATTGCTCCTACTAGCCAGTTTCCTACTCCACACTGATGAGGGGCAATACCCCGAAACAGCTGTCTGTGGATGGATACCATGTTTTGGCATAGGTGGTTTCCTTCATTGGAGACTGCCCTTCCCGTGGTTGTTCCTTCCCGGTGAAAGACCTGGCTAGTCATTGCTTGCGTTGAGAAACATGTGATGGTGTCTCCGCGGCTCTTGATTTACATGTTTTTGTATATTTCCCATAAGGGATGGGAGCAATGCTCTAGCATCACTGCGTTGAGAAACATGTGATGGTGTCTCCGCAATGTTGGATGTTGATCTCCATGAGTTAATTCATCCTCATTTTTCACAAACTTGGGTGTTAGTCTTTTTTTATTTCACTTTTTAATTGTTTGATGACCCAGCTTAGGATCATGATGTTGTTTGTTTCCCCTTCAAATAATCTATCATTGGATCAAATATAGCTGGCAACAGGATACCATGTTACAACATAAGACAGTCTGGATGGATATTCCTTTATAATTCCTCTAGGTGCTAACCATCTTTTGATATGGAATAAATGTCTGCCACATATGCAAATATACCTATTATGTGATGCATTATTTTTTATATGCCCTTATATTTGTGATTATTGTCCTTTTATATCACTAAATGTGTACTATGTATATATATTTTGTATTGGTAATTCATTTATGGTCAATTTGATCTTGACCATATACATTCTATAACTATCATACTATGCAATCTGTTTGTATACGATATTTTTTTATTAACAGTTTTGCTTTTTCTTTTTTCTGTGTTTTCACTGGGTCACCATTGTTTGATTAAGTATATTTGGTCATATTTTGATCTATGTTTTATATGCACAGTGCACTTTACATTCATATATGCATTATGCACCCTACATTTATTATTTTTGCCATATTAATATATATATAAGTATTTTCAGTGTTTGCAATTTCAAAATTCCACTCCCCCATCTTTACTTCATTTTGTCCCCTTGAGCAAATTTGGTATAGTCTCATCAATAGGTAAATACTATAAATGGCTGAGTAGACATCCAATAAAATTCCCTCATCTGCTACAAGTGCTTCTCACTAAATTAGAATAACATCAAAAATTCAATTTTTTTCAGTTCTTCAAGACGAAAAGTGAAACTCATTTATTATATATAGTGATTACACACAGAGTGATCTATTTCAAGTGTTTATTTCTGTTAATGTTGATGATTATGGCTTACAGCCAATGAAAACCCAAAAGTCATTATCTCAGTAAATTAGAAAAATTAACAAAACACCTGCAAAGCTTCCTAAGCGAATAAAAAGGTCCTTTAGTCTGTTTCAGTAGGCTCCACAATCATGGGGAAGACTGCTGACTTGACAAATGTCCAGAAGGCAGTCACTGACAAACTCCAGAAGGAGGGTTAGCCACAAAAGATCATTACTAAAGGAGCTGGCTGTTCAGGGTGCTGTATCCAAGCATATTAATTGAAAGTTGAGTAGAAGGAAAAAATGTCGTAGATAAAGGTGCACATGCAACTGGGATAACCACAGCCATGAAAGGATTGTTAAGAAAAGGCCATTCAAAAATTTGGGAGAGATTTGCGAGGAGTGGACTGCTGCTGGAGTCATTGCTTCAAGAGCTGTAGTACATGTGCCGACCGGGGGTGGTCCCTTTCAGCTGCGAGACAGACTGATGACAGACACAGAAACTCGTTCAACCAGGTCCAACTTTATTGGGTGTCCTCCTGACATCCACAGCAAGAACGACAGCTTCTGCTCCTAGGCCCAGGTACCTGTGATCTCCTCCTACTACTGTTTGGCAAAGACCCCTGGGTTCTTCCACCATGGCTGCCGTTAGGCCCATGGCCACAGCGTTTCCCCTCACCGAGTCTGCCCGCTGCAACACTTCTGTGTCCAGCCATCCGGTACCCCAGGCCTCCTTTGTCCTGCATCCTTCACACTGCATCTGTTCTTTCAGGGCCACCCCCCTCCAAGTATCCATCTCTCTCCTCTGTCTTTCCTGAGCTCTTCCTCCCTCCGTCTTCTCCTGAGCTCTTCTCCCTTCTGTCTCCTCCTGGGTGTCTGCCCTGCCCATGGGACTCTCCTTCCTTTTATTTCCTTACTCAGCAAATCCCCTTCCCAGGCCCGTAACTTCGCCCACCATGACTCTGCGGTTTCCCTAGCCTAAAGCTGCTGTTAAGCCCTTTCCTCACTACCCTATGTCTCCATCTTGAGGCCAAAACCCGGTACTACACTGTGTTTTCCGAATTCTAGCTATTGTCCCACACATATACATTCAAGTGAGAATAAAGCATTGTACACATCACCTTTTACATGTTCCTTATGCATCAGACAGGTCCATAGATCAATCCACCCTCCTACAGAGCTACCAGACAGAAGTATCCAGGACATGGGCTACAAGTGTCGCAATCCTTGTGTCAAACCACTCATGACCAATAGAAATAGCCAGAAGCATCTTACCTGGGCCAAGGAGAAAAAGAACTGGACTGTTGCTCAGTGGTCCAAGGTGTTGTTTTCAGATGAAAGTAAATTTTGCATTTCATTTGGAAATCAAGGTCCCAGAGTCTGGAGGAAGAGTGGAGAGGCACAATGTGATGCTAGTCACTTCTCACGGCCAAGCCGTGAGTCGGAGTGGTCGAAGGTCAGAAGCCAGGAGAGTACATTAGAAACAGAAGGAAGAGACAAAAGCATAGTCAGGTAACGTTCTGACGTCAGAGTACCAGGAGGTTAATGGATCAGAACTGAAGGGGTTAAACAGGCGGATGGTCAGAAGGAAGTCAAACGTCAGGCAACAGATCAAGCAAACAGAACCCAAGGCACAGGAGAGCACAGAGCACAAACCTCACAAGATGAAGATATGTCTGGCAGTGGTCTGGGAGAAGTTGCTCAGTTAATTAGGCATTGCATTTACTCGGGATAGTGAACACCTGAGACAGCCGATGTCTCTCAGTCACAGAATGGCTAGTTGAGCTGTCAATCAACACACTGACAGCTCAGCACACCCCTGTATCAGATTGGATGGCCATGCTGTCCATCAAAGCTCTGACAGCTTCAGCATGCCCCTGTGTCAGTAACTACATTCCAGACACCCTGAGGGATGGAACTGTGACACACACAATCCAGGAACCATGACACACACAATCCAAGCTGCAGCGGGTCTAGTGTGAAGATTCCACAATCAGTGATGGTTTGGAGAGCCATGTCATCTGCTGGTGTAAGTCCACTGTGTTTTATCAAGACCAAAGTCAGTGCAGCCGTCTACCAGGAAATTTTAGAGCACTTCATGCTTCCCTCTGCCAACAAGCTTTTTGGAGATGGAAATTTCATTCTCCAACAGGACTTGGCTCCTGTCCACACTGCCAAAAGTACCAATACCTGGTTTACTAACAATATCACTGTGCTTGATTGGCCAGAAAAATCGCCTGACCTTAACTCCATAGAGAATCTATAGGAGAGGAAGATGAGAGACACCAGACCCAACAATGCATATGAGCTAGAGGTTTTTCTTAGGTTAAAACCATAGGGAGAAATCAAGACTTACTGCTTACTTGTCTCATGATTAACATATGGTTTCGAGTGTGGCTTGTTGTTTGTTGCTGCTAGTATCCAAATTGATGTCCTGTGAGTGCGCATGTCTGTGACACTGTAAAGGGGTGGTGTTGCTATGGACAGTAGAGACAAACTGCCACTTTAAGAGACTGTTCCCCCTTGGCTAGAGCAATGGGACATTCGGCTCTCCCTGCAATAAGACTGTTTTGGTTTGTTCTGCAAGCAATGGAGAGGGGAGGGGCTGTCTTCATGTCTGTGTTCTGAAGCTGTTATGCTGGGAGCTGTGAGGAGAAAATGTGCAGCTTGAAATTGACTGAACTTGTGAGATTGTGTAGACCCTTCTGGGGATAATGAAGGTGGATTTCCTGTAATGCTTTGAGTAGCCACAAAGATATACAAGGAATTAATCCAGAGGAGGGAATCCACCGTTTCTAGGAACAGGCTCAGGATCTTCAGACAAGGACAAGACCACAGAGGACATTGCGTCAAACGTTACTGTGAGTGTTAACCCCATGTGCACACATGTTAGGGATTAGGATAGGCTGCAATAGATAGAGCACAGTAGCCATGCGGCCGGTGTAGCAGAGGCCAGTTTAGGCTAAAGTTAGAGTAGCAGCATACTGTACTTTATTGTGTTGTTTTGCCCTTTGGAGAAAATACACTGATCTGTAATAGTTGGTGCACCGTGCTATTTGACAGCCCAGCTAGAGAATATCACTTTTGTAAACTATTTTATGTCATTGCATACCCCTGTTTACACCTTCCTAACACTGCATTCCTTGCCTGTAAATAAATTAACCCTTTGTTGTTTGCACCTCATCTTGCGTACTGTAGTCTCCCTGCATTGTGGTGGTCTCTCGGCCATCGCTTCAATGCGACGATACACACTGCATTGCCGATGGCGTCCTTTGCATGACTCATGTGGGTCATTGACGTCACAGGGGATTTCCCCTACCCGCCGCGTCATGTGTGATGCCGGAAGCAGAACAGAGGCTCCTGGAAGAGACAGATATTTGTAAAAGGGTGAACAACTAAAGTCCATTTTGAACCCTGTTACATGATGTCTTCTTTTCCCTATGAGTTCGGGTATTTACTATACAAATCCCAGAGTATCTCATCACAATTCTGCTCAGTTATAATAAAGTAATTGTTTAATGCAAGTAATTACTGTAATATTTATTTTCATTCCTTATTTTTTTTCTAATGTGTTGGCTCCACACGAAGAAAACACACCCAAAATTCCTAGCATCACAGAGTTATGTACAATGCACAAGCCTTTTCTAGGTCAAGTTGTCATAAAAAATATTTTTTAAGCTCACTGGAAAATTATTAGTATGGTAGACTATTTTGTGGCATTTCTCCTGTACTTAGTAAATATTGCCAAATTTGGAACCTTTTTGAAGGGTTCACGCTTCTTTTAAAATCTAACATCTAAATCCTAATCTCAAATACTATAGGTGCAATGTTCTACCTATGCCATGTCGATAAACCGGATAAGTATGTTACTTCCTGTAGATGCATTCAAGACCAATATAATTACTGACCACTCAGTATGCAAATACGACTTCTAGGTAAGACCTTGGTTTAAAGGGGTAATGCAGCCTTTTATTACTGATGGCTTATCCCATCTATACTAGATTGGAGAGTGTCCGACTATCAACACCACCTTTAAACAACTGTTTGAAGAGGTTTCGGAAATTGTATCAGCACTTCAGCCTCTTCAGTGTTTATTGCGGTTTGCAGGCTGATTCGTACTTGTAGAAAACCAAAAAGAGATGGACACCGAAGCTATAGGAAATACTCAATAATTTTTATTACAAGATTAAATAACAAAATTAAATATAGATTCAATAGAGACAAAAAAATAAAATTAAAATGCAACAGAAGGCGACACCTAAGTGCCACGTCAGAGCAGGGGAGTAATAAGAAGTCTATCTGTTAACCTTATCAAAACAGATATTTTGGTAGTAGCTTTAAAAAGTTATATATTAGCTTGTTATATAAAAAAGATATGCCGTGTCAGTGACAAAATTATAAGCAGTATACATAACCAGACTCAAATAACACACAATAATACAGGCATATAGAGGAACCACTTGTAATGGTAGTGGTAGTGATGATGGCTTTAGATATACATAATAGTAAAATAAAAATTCAAGATAAATCATTAGTGCTGAAAAATAATTTCAATAAAGTTGTCACGGCACCTTTGCGCCTCTGTATACTTACCTCCCCGCTCCTGCGCCACAGCCTCTCGCCGGCCAAAAGCCGTGGCATCCTCCTCTGACTGGTCCACGGTCGACGGCGTCACTGCACGGTATGCGCATGCGCCGTAGGCCACGGCCCCATCTCCTTCCTCCTCCTTGTGCTCCGGCGGTGCCCTGACCCGGAAGCACCGCTGGACCAATGAGAGGCAATGCCTGGGTATTTCAGGCCGCCCTCCTGTAATGGAGGCACCTGATTTTTGCGCTACATTTGCACATAAGGCCCACTACTCTTTTGTCTCTGTTGATCTCTCTCTCCCTTGCTTGTGTCCCTGCAGGCCCTGCACAGGTCCTGTCTCCTGTGTCCCAGCTCCATCCTGCTGTCCGTACTTCCGTCCTGCATTCCTACTCTGGTCCTGCCTTCTGTTCACCCGTGGTCCACTCCTGCCATCCTACTCTGGTCCTGCCTTCTGTTCTCCCGTGGTCCACTCCTGCAGTCCTGCTCCAGTCCTGTCTCCCGTGTCCTGCACCGTCCTGTTGTTCTGTGGTCTTTGCCCACAGTCCTACTCCAGTACATTCTGAGCCGCCCCTCTTGGTACAGGCTATCGTAGTACTCGAACCTCTGGGCCTGCTCCTAACAATCCCCGGGGTCGGCTTCACCTGGCTTCTCGCCCAGGGGCCCTCAGTGCCACGATCCAGAGGGTTCACTCTTGAAGGTTTGGCTCGCCGAGCCGGGACATTAACAAAAGTGCATAGTGCCTTAGTGCCATAGGATATAGACAGTAAGCATGCCCACAGTCAAATGATTAACAATAATATGGGCATAAAGGAGGGGGGAGGGGGAAACCTAACCATAGGATATACACTCACAAGATCAAGTGAAAACAAAATTCAAAGGCACGGATAGACAGACAGACTTGCAAGAGACATGGTGGACCCCAACGCGCGTTTCGCTCAATGCTTCTTTGGAGGACGTGGTGTCAAGGGTTGATGAGCAGGTTTATATACCCCAAGTAGTAAACAGCTGATATGCGGGAGAGGCAAACAGAAAGGGAAAGTGCACCTACCTTAAGTGAATGAGACAATCAGTGATATGGCAGTGATATGGGTGAATGGACAAAGATGAAAGAAAGGTGACCCAAGATGAAAAAACCTAGGTGAAAGAATAAAACAATGAATGAATAAATATATGAATAAATAAATAAAAATACAATAGAGAAAAGGGCAAAGTGAACCAAAAATGTTAAAAAAGGACATACTATGCACATACAGTGGGGAAAAAAAGTATTTAGTCAGTCAGCAATAGTGCAAGTTCCACCACTTAAAAAGATGAGAGGCGTCTGTAATTTACATCATAGGTAGACCTCAACTATGGGAGACAAACTGAGAAAAAAAAATCCAGAAAATCACATTGTCTGGTTTTTTTTCATTTTATTTGCATATTATGGTGGAAAATAAGTATTTGGTCAGAAGCAAGCAATCAATATTTCTGGCTCTCACAGACCTGTAACTTCTTCTTTAAGAGTCTCCTCTTTCCTCCACTCATTACCTGTAGTAATGTCACCTGTTTAAACTTGTTATCAGTATAAAAAGACACCTGTGCACACCATCAAACAGGTGTGCACTGATGAGTTAGGCTTCAAGGCAAAAAATAATTTACAATTATTCTTAAAGTTCAAAAATTTAGACCGATCCCTAAAAAACACATCAGGAGTAGGGCTCCTCGGCTCAGCAACATGTGAATGAGCAAGCTGCTCCACACGATCAGACAATTGCTTCATCTCCATTGAGAAGAAAAAATTCCCCCTATGGCCTCAAAGACATAGAGGAAAAATTATACACACACAAAAAAAAAAAAAAATTCTGACACTTTTTTTTTTCTTTTTTACAATTCTTTCCTGCTATTGAGTACCCTAGAATCTGCGGTATGGCTGGTGATTCTGTTATGAATGAGTCACCGAAGGAGGAAAAAACAAAAATACAAGCTAAGTCCAGAAAACCGGAGAGGTTGGTAGCTATCGGATTGCAGACCCCTGATCCTATTCACCACAACTAACAGTAGCCGTGGGGGGTTCCTACGGTGCCCTAGACCCCTCGTTCACAGCCGGAGAACTAAATAAGCCTAAAGAAAGAAAGGGGAGATCTAAACTGCCCCAGAGCAGACCCCAAGGTAATAGACAGCCCCCAACATATAATGACGGTGAAGCAAGATGAAAACACTAACACAGATAGAAAGATAGGTTGAGCAAATGATGGGGCCCAACTAACTAAATAGGAAAGGACAGAAAAGATGCTGGCTGCAATCCGCAGAAAACCCTACCAAAAATGTCCCAACCGTCTGATAGGGAAAAAGGCCCTGAAGTCACAAGACTTCAAAATCACTATATCAGCACTCATGTATATTCTGAAAACAGAGCAAAGAGATAAACTGATCAGAAACAAAAATGGAGCTCAGCCCGTCCCAACAAAGGCAGGCTGAACACAAAACACGAAGCAAACAGACAAAATCTCATGGAAAAATAAGAGAGCAAAATTTAGCTTTCAGTAGACAGGACTAACTGGTTGCAAGAGCTCAGAGCAGAAAGGATCACCAGCACCCTTGTAGGGTATCGGCTGCCTTATATCCACTCAGTGATTCCGAGTGTCCAATCAGGCTCCACCTGTTCAGATGACAGGTTCTTCTCAACCCAATCAATTTCACTACCTCTCTTCACCAGCAGAGGGAGTTCATCAGACATCAACGGTGAAGGGGAAAATGAACTCACAACAGATTTTTATTTCAGATACGACATCTTTGGCCACCAATATATTGTTGATGATGTCTTTGCAATTTGGCAGGGTACAGAAAGTGATCTTTTGAAGTTTGTGGAACACTAACAAATATAATATCAAACTTACCTGTCAATACAGCCGTACCAGCATTTACTTTCTTGATATACGGATCCAGAAAGGAAAAGATGGTTTTTTGCAGTGACCTACATAGGAAGGAAACATCAGTCAACAGCTAATTCCATGCTTCCTCGGCCCATCCAAGTCATCTTAAGGACAATATTCCATATGGTCAGTTCCTCAGGGCAAAACGCATATGTTCGGAAGAAGCATCGTATCAAAGACAGGTTGATGAACTCTACAATCGTATTAGAGATCGTGTATATTCTGAAAGGACAGTAAGAAACTGTTTGAAAAAAGCATCCTATGCTGGAAGAGACAATCTCCGGAAGGTCAAGAAAAAACTATCGGCTGTTCATCAGGTGAGATTCATCTCTACATTCTCGAATAACTCCATTGCTGTAAGGCCTGTTTCACACTTCCGTTTTTTGACCATCAGACAAAATCCGCCAGTTTTTGAGAAAATCTCTCTCTCTCTCTCTCTCTCTCTATCTCTCTCCTTCCCGGCCAGCAGTTCCTTTAAAATTCTACATTCGGCGGATCCGTCAAAAAACGGATCTGGTGGCATCCGTTCACATCAGTTAGGAACGGATCCGCTTTTCCGCCTTTTTGGCGGATTTTAGCTGACACAAAAAACTGAAGTGTGAAACAGGCCTTAGAGCGGCATTGGGTAAATATTGGTCCCTTATTAAACAGGATGCAGTTCTGGCCAAATGCATTACCCCGACACCTTCTATCACGTATCGAAGAAATAAAAATTTGCAGGGCCTATTAACCCACAGTTACTACAAAGGCCAAGAACGTGAATGTGCTTTCGTATTAAAGGGTCCTAGGTGGGGCTTCTTCCTGTGCAGAAACTGTGCTGCTTGTGCCAATTTGGAACGTTGTTTCACCTTTCTATCTAGTGATGGTTCTAAAGAATTTCATATCACACAACATATTACATGCTGCACGGAGGGTGTAATATATTATGCCACTTGCCCTTGTGGCTTGATTTATGTCGGCTTGACTTCACAACAGTGTCGTGTAAGGGTTAGAGAACATGTTCGTGACATCAAAGGGGCTATTGATTCATCGGCTGATGAACCATTAACCTATCCTAGACATTTTAAGGAGGCACATGGCTGTAACAGCAGTCTGCTCTGGATACGTGGGATTTGTGTTGTGTCCGTGGTTTTTATATATGTTTATGTTCTTTTTATTAATTCTTGCTTTTTATTTTGTGCAGCTTGTTTTTATGACATTTTTCTCCTGTTCTCCTAATAGGATTAGGGGTCTGCAATCCGATAGCTACCAACCTCTCCGGTTTTCTGGACTTAGCTTGTATTTTTGTTTTTTCCTCCTTCGGTGACTCATTCATAACAAAAATCCTTCTTTCCCACAGCCCCAGGAACATATATGCAAAGGAAGGCACAAAGGCCGCCCCTATGGCTGTACCCCGGAGCTGCAGGTAGAGTGCCTCCTTAAAAATGAAAAAATTATGAGAAACGGCAAATTCCAATAAGGGCAGCAAAAACCGGACAAACTGGTCATCCATCCCCGTCATCCCCAGAAAAAAGCTGGCTGCTTCCAGACCATCTGAGTGCCTTTTCAAAGTGTATAGAGACTCTACATTGAGTGTGACCAGCCACACGTTGGGTTCAAGACAGATATTCATGATTTTAGAAAGAACATCTCCTGTATGTCTCAAATATGAAGGAAGTGTTTCCACAAGTGGTTTTAAGTGAAAATCCAGCATCTTACCTATAATTTCAGTAAGCCCCCCATTTCCGGAGACAATGGGTCTTCCTTGTGGATCTTAATCAACAAATATAGGCACTGTGTCCGTGGAAAAGCATGAATCAAGACTTCCTTTAATTCTTTAGATATTAATCCATCAAGAAATTCTTCTTCTAAAAAGTCCGCAAGTTCAGCCTGAAAAATAGAGGAAGGGTTAAAACTTAACCTCTTGTAATTTTCTTCATCCCTCAGCTGTCGGAATACCTCTTTCTTGTACATATCCGTGGGCCATATTACAATATTTCCCCCTTTATCCGCTGGTTTCACTGCGATACCCCTCATTTGTCGTAATTTAGATAGAGCGTGTCTCTGTTCCCTTGTTAAATTATCATTTGTAATGCCTTGTAGTATTTTCCCAGATTCTCCTGTCACCACCTTAACAGAGAGCTCAATCTCAGGGAATAGATTCAAAAGCGGAAAATGTTTTGGTTTTGGTGTCAAAAACTTACCTGCAGATGGGAAGGAGTCAGATTCTTCACAGAGCTTATTCAACACAGCAATAGCCTCCTGTTCTTCAACAGTCCACTGTGTTTCTTCTAAGTCTTTTTCTGATGTAATTTATAAAGGACCAACTTTCCAGCAAATTGGTGGAAGTCTTTCACTGTTGTGAAGAAATTAAAAGGTGAGGTGGGAGAGAAAGACAATCAAAGGCCAAGTACCTCCGTCTGTACAGCTGTTAAGGGAATCTGTGAGAGGTTAGCTACCTGTATATTAGAAGATCCAGAAGTTCCAGTGTAAGTATGTTTAGATGAATTGTTCTTCCAGCCGTAATTAGTACCTTTACGTTTAGCCCTGACTTTTGAAAAAGTGCGTTGATTATCCAATGATTCAGTCCTATCTTCAACTGAGAACAGGGAAGAGGACCGTACTGACAATTGTGGTTTATGCCACTAGTAGACAGAGATAGTTTTAAAATCCTGTAAGTCACGTAAAAATTGTTTGGTCTTCTTGACTTCTTGAATTTATTTTTCCCAAATCGAAATTTGCTTATCCAGATCTTTCTTGAAAATCTCCATATCTGTAGAACTTATTGAGTCCATAAGGAGTTCTATAAGTGAGCAGGAGCAAATAATACAGGCATACCTGTCTATGCTGTATTTTTTTTTGGGGGGAGGGGGTCAATGAAGATTTTTTATTTTATATGGATATTTTAGATTGTATTCTTTACCCACATCACACCAAATATAATCCTGGGCCATCTGACCACTGACTAAGCACATAACTTTCTCTAGCTAACAACTTTAAAGCCTACTATTCCTCTCCACCCAAAAATACATTAAACATTGCCCATATTAGTCTTGATGATGGCCCCAAAGATAGACATTAGGCATTTCATGAGGATTTTATACAAGTTGTAAGGAGTTCTCATATAGATGCACCAAGAATGGTGAATGAAGATATCACTGTGTCTTTCCTGGAACCATTGGCTTTGGCTTTTCCATTCAATTCTGTTGTAGCATACTATCTGTTATACTTGGGAACTGTGCAATTTTCTGCTACCAGCACACCTTCCACTATAGTCCCCTTGCAGCTCAGGGACCATTGATTTATAGTTTTGTTAGTTTGCCCTAATAAGAAACATATGACCAATCTTTGAGTAAATCACACTCCGATGTGCTAGCACAAATATAAGGAGATGTGGGAAAGATCTAGTTTAGGCATAATTATATCTTGCATCAAAGATAAATTTGGATGCAAAAAATAATCCTAAAAATGATGCACATATGGGAATGGTTGTAAATGGAAATAGCATGAAACTCAATTCCCCATTTAAGCAGCAGTCCGACTACAATGACTTCAGCCTCTTTGTGTAGGATTGGCAAATACCATTACTTGTAAATGGACGCTATGATTGATGCGCGTTTATGGAATTTTACTCTAAGCTGCATGCTACTGATGTAGCACAAAATATTACGAGGTATGAGACACGGTCCAGAGAGCTGTTCAAGATAAAAAAAGATGATAAATGAAGGTATTATTTGGCTTTCCAGTGCAGTATTATAGGCTTGTTAAAGGTTTAATGATAGCTTTTGTTGTGTTTCCATCTGCCTTTGATACTTTTTCAATATTAAATTAGAAAGTATGCACATCTTGTGCCGCTGTGCTCTACAAATGTAGTCCAGCAGGGACTCCAGCGATGAGATTTGCATTGTTGCATATATTTTTTCCTAAACTTTTGTCAATTGGTGCAATAAGAAAGATGCAAGGAGTATCACCATGATGACATGTAAACGAAGAGACTCGAACTTAAAGGGAGTCTGTCACCCCATTTTTGGCCTATAAGATGCGGCCACCGCCATCAGGGGCTTATCTACAGCATTCTAGAATGCTGTAGATAAGCCCCTGATGTAACTTGAATAATATGTAAAAAGAGTTAGATTATACTCACCCAGGCGTCCGGTCCGATGGGCGTCGCGGTCCGGTCCGGCACCTCCCATTTTCTAGAGATGACGTCCTCCTCCTTGCTTTATGCTGCGCTCCTGTGCAAGCATACTTTATTGGCATGGTTAAGGGCAGAGTAAAGTACTGCAGTGCGCATGTGCCGGACCTCTCTGACCTTTCCCAACACCTGCGTACTGCAGTACTTTACTCTGCCCTCAACAGGGCAGTGAAAGTATGCCTGCGCAGGAGCGCATCATGAAGCAAGAAGGAGGACGTCATCTCCAGAAGATGGGAGGCGCCGGACAGGACCTCAACACCCACCTCACCTGCCCCCCGGTAAGTATAATCTAACTTGTTTTTCTTATTTTTCGGGTTACATCGGGGGCTTATCTACAGCATTACAGAATGCTGTAGAAAAGCCCCTGATAGCGGTGGCCGCATCTTATAGGCCGAAAATGGGGTGACAGATTCCCTTTAATGGGTATTCCCATTTCCAAGATCCTATCCAAATATGTAGTATGTGTAATAATAGCTATAATAATAATAATAATAGCTATCACAATAATGCAAAATAGAAAAACACGGCAATCAATGAGCAGAGAGGTGCACAAGTCGGGTATCCAGCCACCTAACAATGTAGTACAAAAACTTGGCACTCAAAAAGAAAAATTGATTTGACAGTTCCTTTATTGTAAAAGGCATCCAGTTGAGTACATTCCTTTAAGCGTTTTCGGTCATACAATTGACCTTCATCGGAAACAGAATTTTTTCACAGTTGGTTTTAACTGAGACGAGCTGTAAACTATCCTGTATTGTTTGAGAGGTTTGAATGTCCACAAGTGGGTGCTTTGATTATCCAAATGGTCTGTCCTGGCAGGGAGACACGTGTGTCACAGGGAAGGTGAACGCGCTTTTTAGGATGGGCACCGGTGGTGCAGAGGAATAGCGCTTGACCTGTGGCTGGACGCGTTGTGCTGCTGGGGTGAGAGACGCTGCGATAGTTTCCTGAACATATTACAGTGCAAATCTCTGGACACCCTTTCCATTTATTGGATATACCAGTCCCTGTATAACTTAAGGTGTCAATCCCGTGGATCTAGTGATTTCCTACATGAATGGTGTCCTTTCATCCTCAGTAGCTGCTGCCTCTCAGACGTCTGTTTCTCCACATTATTCATAAATATACCCAGTACTGAATAGTGCCTACTCACGACAGCGGTTCTTTAATAATAATGTATGGAATTTTCCATTACAGTTCCTCTCAGTTAAAACCAACTGTGAAAAAATTCTGCTTCTGATGAAGGTCAATTGTATGACCGAAAACGTTTTAAAGGCATGTTCTCAACTGGATGCCTTTTACAATAAAGGAGCTATAACAATAATGCCAAAAACTTCAATTAGAAATATAGTATAGTTCTTCTGATTTTCTATATCTCTTACCCCATGTATATCATGATACAGGACGGGGTTTTGCCTTTGTCCCATCCTGGTCAGACAGGGGTTAATTGTATCTGCCTTTCTCTGGTGTTTAGGTGGCTATTTAGTTTCCACATGACCTAGGTCCGGCGTTGGTGATAGTTCCGGTCCCTCGGCTAGAGCAGTTGACCTAAGTTACTCTATTGTAATCGTGTTTCTCTGTATGTGTGCCCGCTATGTGTGTATGACTCGGCTTGTTCCCTGACCTCAGTTTCGGTCATTTTGGTACTGTTTGGCTTGCTCTGGTTTCTGATCTCCTGGCTTGTCTCTGATTACTCTTCCGTTTTTCCCCTGGAACCACGCCCATCTGGTTTTGACATATTGGCTTGTTCCTGAACACGTGCTTGCTGTGACCTCTGGTACTTTGTATGGCTGCTTGTTGCTGATGCGGCTTTTGACGTTTTTGCTGCCACCTGGTGGTAGCCTTGGCTGTTGCAGTGCAGGCCTGCCCAGGGAGTGTGCTATCCCTTCTCCCCTCTGTTGCTAACAGGTGGAGCACACACAAACCTGCATTGCAGCTGCATGACAATGTATTAGGTATTGCAGAAGCTTAGGTATTCGTGGTTATGAGCACTCATGTAGTGACAGCTAGTTAGAAGATAGTGGTCACAACTATGAATACCTAAACTGCTGCAATGTTCTGCACATGAGGTAAGTGAAATAGAGAATCAAGAGAACTATGCTACATTTATAATTGGAGGTATTTATAATATTATTATCACCTACTAAATATTGGGATAGAATCTTGGAGATGGGAATACCTGTTTATTGCAAAATCTTACATAGGGTCCCTTGTCTATCATTATTTTCCACATACTATCTATAACTCTGGTGCTTTTGTAAGGATGAAGAGGAAGAAGAGCCAGAAGGGGGTTACCTCCCTGCTTTGTGTCCTGAACCACATAGCCGGGCAGCGGGGTTGCCGGGGGGGGGGGGGGAAGACTTGCTGACCTGGACCGACTGCACCATGTGACTGTAAGGGGCAGTGGGGGAAGAGAAGGGGAGGTGGACAGGAAGCTGTACAGGCTGAGGACGCGAAAGTAGTGCACGCCAGAGACAGAGGACCACGCGTCACAGGGAGAGCAGACAGCAGCACCGTGCTCCAGGAGTGGGATAACTCCCTGTCAGAGGACTGGGACTGAAGGAAGTGCTGTCTGTGAGTATGTGGACTCTGTAGCCGCCGTGACCGGAGGAGGCTTTCCTCCTGTCAGTGCAGAGAAAGTGACCTGAGAACGCAGCCCCGGTGCCCCCGGTGACAGGCCAGAGCCCCTGAGTGTGGCAGAGAGACTTCTCAGTGTGCGCAGCATCATTCCTGCAGAGAGACTGTTAGCGTATCATACAGAGACTTAGAGCAGGGGAGACTCAGGTTCACTGCGTCTCCCTGCTTCCTGCTTTAACCCTGGAGTTCCCAGCTTCATCCAGAGGAAAGACTACAGAGACTTCAAGCGCCGCTGTTGATGCTGCCAACGTGGGAGAAAGAGACCCTGTAATCAAGCTTTCACCGGACTGATAAATTACAAGAATTCCCGCTTAACCATTTCAACTCTATATAACTATTTCATAGCTTTTCCTAGCTTTTTTACCATTTACCCTTTCACTTTTAACTTTCACTGCTTTTCCCTGTGTGGAGATTCTATCCCCTGCAAATAAACCTTTTAACTCTTCATCTGTCTCTGATCCATGGTGACATCATCAGTACCTGGAGATTATGACACTTTTTTATAACAGGATGAGGGCTTTTGGCCCACTGAAGCACTTGGCTGCTGCTTCAGCATTTCCTATATTTAGGTGTTTTCTCATTTCTTACTACGAGGATTGAGCTACTTACATGTCCCCAGTATTAAATATTATGGCTACGTCAGAATGAACGTCCACCATGATATTTCAGAAGCTAGTCAAATTTCTATAAATTTTGACTGTTGACCATCCCCTTCCTTCTTTTTTAAGTCATGCCTCCTTAACTCCCCTTTCCACATACCCACAAAGGTGCATCTGGATGACCCAGAAACAGACAATGCTCAAAAATCTGTTTTCAAGAAGTTTATGGGGGATAAAAAGGTGGGGAGATTTGCTAATTAATTGGGGCAGCTTGGCCCAGAGGAAGAGGGGGACATCAGTGCTGCATTCTCACCCGCATTAAAGTGGCGGAACTTTTTTCAATGTTGCAGGCACAACAGTATACATGCTGACCAAGAAGTAGTTTTTGAGTGAAAAGAGGGGTAAAGTGGGTATTAGTCTAATTAGTTTCATGTTCAGTGGACTCCAGTGCTGGTGGGCTTGTAAGTTGAGCAGCAGCAGCATTACGCCATTGAACATGCACAGCTGCACAATCACGGAAGAAACTGGGAAAGTGCTCTTCATAACAGGCAAGCTTTCTGCATTTTTTTTTTTAATACACTAGTCCCATGGGTTAAATCTCAGAATGAGTATATTACTTTGCTGAACTTTTTTATATTCAGTATTATCTATTATGATCTTTTATCCTTTTTTCTTTTTCTTTTTATTACAATCTCAATTGTTATATATCATTTGTTTTTATTCTTTTATCCCCACACCCTATCATTTTTTTTTACTTTGGAAAATAGGGGGTGTGAAACACTCACATATGATGGAGTGGTCGAGCATACAAATTGTAACTCATTACATGTATTTGCATTCTAGGATTAACAATGTTTGGCGCTTGAAACGTGTTGGTGTCACTTGTTTGTTCTCCTTATTTAATTTATTTTTGCAATGTGTTTATCTTTTTTAATGGTTTAACAACAAAAATCACAATTTTATCTGCAATTGGATCTGGAAGCAAGAACCATCTTTTTTTTACCTTAACCCCTTTACTACCAAGCGTGGTTTGCATGTTCATGACCGGGCCAATTTTTACAATTCTGACCACTGTCCCTTTATGAGAGTTAATAACTCTGGAACGCGTCCATGGATCCCGGTGATTCTGACACTGTTTTCTCGTGACATATTGTACTTCATCTTAGTAGTAAAATTTCATTCATATAACTTGTATTTATTTGTGAAAAAATGGAAATTTGGCAAAAATTTTGAAAATTTCACAATTTTCCAACTTTGAATTTTTATGCTCTTAAATCACAGAGATATGCACTCAAAAAACTTAATAAGTTACATTTTCCACATGTTACATCAGCACAATTTGGGAACCAAATTTTTTTTTGTTAGGAAGTTATAAGGGTTAAAAGTTGACCAGCGATTTCTCATTTTTGCAACACCATTTTATTTTTAGGGACCACATCACATTTGAAGTCACTTTGAGGAGTCTATATGATAGAAAATACCCCAAAGTGACACCATTCTAAAAACTGCACCCCTCAAGTGCTCAAAACCAGATTCAAGAAGTTTATTAATCCCTTCAGGTGCTTCACAGGAATTTTTTGAATGTTTAAAAAAATGAACATTTAACTTTTTTCACAAAAAAAATTACTTCAGGTTCATTTTTTTATTTTACCAAGGGTAACAGGAGAAATTGGACTGAAAAAGTTATTTGTCCTGAATACGCCGATACCTGGTACGTGGGGGGGAACCACTGTTTCGGCAAATGGCAGAGCTTGGAAGGGAAGGAGCGCCGTTTGACTTTTTCACTGCAAAATTGGCTGGAATTCAGATAGGATGCCATGTCAAGTTTGGAGAACTCCAGATGTGCCTAAAGAGTGGAAACCCCCCACAAGTGACCCCATTTTGGAAACTAGACCCCCCAAGAAACTTATCTAGATATGTGTTGAGCACTTTGAACCCCCAAGGGCTTCACAAAAGTTTATAACATACAGCCGTATGATTAAAAAATCATATTTTTTCCACAAAAATGATCTTTTCACCCCCAATTTTTATTTTCCCAAGAGTAACAGGACCCCAAAAGTTATTGTGAAATTTGTCCTGAGTACGCTGATACCCCATATGTCGAGGTAAACCACTATTTGGGCGCATGGCAGAGCTTGGAAGGGAAGCAGCGCCATTTGACTTTTTTGGCTGGAATTGAGATCGAATGCCATGTCGCGTTTGGAAAGCCCCTGATGTACCAAAACAGTGGAACCCCACAATTCTAACTCCAACCCTAACCCTAGCCCTAACCCTAGCCCTAATGGGAAAATGGAAATAAATAATTTTTTTTAATTTTATTATTTTTCCCTAACTAAGGGGGTGATAACGGGGGGTTTGATTTACTGTTTATGGCGGTTTTTATGCTTAGCAGCTGTCGCACGCTAAAAGACGCTTTTTATTGTAAAAATAGTTTTTGCATCACCACATATTGAGAGCTATAATTTTTCCGTATGTGAGGTCTTATTTTTTGCAGGACGAGTTGACGTTTTTATTGGTACTATTTTCGGGCATGTGACATTTTTTGATTGCTTTTTATTCCGATTTTTGGGACGCAGAAAGAACAAAAACCAGCGTTTCATGAATTTCTTTTGGGGGGTGCGTTTACACTGTTACGCATGCGGTAACATTGATAAAGCGGTTTTATTCTTCGGGTCAGTACGGTTACAGTGATACCTTGTTTATGTCTTTTTTATGGTTTGGCGCTTTTATTCAATGAAAAGAATTTTATCTAAAAAATAATTATTTTTGCATCGCTTTATTCTGCGAGCTATAACTTTATTTTTTCGCTGATGATGCTGTGTGGTTGCTCATTTTTTGTGGGAAAAGATGACGTTTTCAGCGGTACCATGATTATTTATATCTGTCTTTTTGATCGCGCGTTATTGCACTTTTTGCTCGGCGGTATGATAATAAAGCATTGTTTTTTGATTGTTTTTTTATTTTTATTTTTTACAGGGTTCAATTAAGGGGTTAAATGGCAGGACAGTTTTATAGGGCGGGTCGTTACGGATGCGGCGATACCAAATATATGTACTTTTATTGTTTTTTTTTTTTTTCAAATAATAAATTTATTAGGGAATTTTTTTTTTAATTTATTTAGCGATTTTTATTTTTTTTTTTAATTATTTTTACACTTTTTTTTTTTAAACTTTATTACATTGTCCCAGGGGGGAAATCGCAGTTATGTGACAGATCACTGATCTGTCACATCACAGATCGCTGTGACAGATCAGCGATCTGTCACAGGCACTGCAGCAGGCTTCCTCATGCCGGCGCTTTGCAGGCATAAGGAGGCCGGCTCCCTGCAGGCCCCTGAAGATCCCCGGCGCTATATTGGATCCGGGGACCTGCAGGGAAGGAGACCCCCACAGCAGCGCTGCACATCGCGCTGCTGCGGGGGTCTCAGAGAAGCACGGAGGGAGCCCCCTCCCTGCGCGCTTCTCTCCTATGCCCCCGGTACACCGCGATCATGTTTGATCACGGTGTGCCAGGGTTTATTGTGTCGGGGGCAGTCCGTGACCGCCCCTGACACATAGTGCCGGGTGTCAGCTGTGATAATCAGCTGACACCCATCCACGATCAGCTGCGCTCCCCCCGTGAGCGCAGCTGATCGCGCTAGATGTACTATTCCGTCCTTGGGACTTAGGTCCCAGGTCACATGGACGGAATAGTACGTCAAATATAGGAAAGGGGTTAAACTTGGATCCAGGTGACACCACTGATGCAGCTTCTTAACCATCTTTAGTACATTTCCTAATGATAGAAAATAGCAGAAAATCATTGTGTCAAAATGTTGAAAGTTAATGTTGAATTTCTTGAAATTGCAACTTTTATATTGCATTTAAAATTTAGGGTTGCAGCACAAATATACTTGTTTACTCCTTCCCTAAGCCAGATATGACCTGTGTAGAATGTTTTCATAAAAATCTTATCTTTCAAGGAAATGTTACCAAATGTTCAAAATTTTGGGTCCCAACACAAAGACGAAAGTCCTCCTACTATTTTTTGTATGATGAAAAATGGTGTTCTTGGGTATAAAGTCAATATGCTGTGACAGGGTCACTGGTACTGTATGTGAGGGGAGATATGTGTCACAAAGATTGCTTTCTTCTGTGATCTGAAACCCATAAGTTTCTCTCAAGCATGCTATGTGCTGAAGGAGTTAGCCAGCCGTTATAAGGGATTTGTTTTTTTGGTGAGAGATAGGGGGGACACCTGTTCACCATATCTTCACTTCAAGGGTATGGCTGAGGAGTTAAATGTGCAGCTACTGTTTTTTTTTTTCCCTCTGTGCTTTGTGTTTGGAGTCTCCAGAGGTAGCTCCAGGAGGAGATGAGGACTTTGATTCTTCCCTGCAGGTGAATCTTGCAGAACAAAGGACTTTATTGGACTTTATTTTTGTTTTGTTTTATTGTTTTTTTCCATTAGGCCAGACAGGCCATGTTTAGTTTGTTCAGCCCTGCTATGGTTTATGCTGTGCTCTCATAAACCTGCAGGTGATTTACACAAAAAGCATTCCCGTATTTACCTCTGCAAGCAGCTCAGTGAGTCAACATCAACCCCTCACAGTTGGTATTTTGAATGTGCGATCGATCCAGGAACACGTATAGCGGCTGTGGAAAAACTGTATTTCCTGTATGAAATCCACCATCCAGCAGGAGATATCCGGCATCATGGAGGAGCTTGTCAAGCATCTGGTCCAGGTCCAACAGCAACAACAACTAGCAAGTCAACAGCAGCAGCTGGTGCAACAGAAAACTAACAAACTTTTGGCACAGCAACTCCAACAGCAGCATCAACAACAGCGACCCAAAGGGGGGGCTGGTTCACAATGCAGGACATCTAGACCCACATATGGGGGGTATCCCAATTCCACTGAAGGGTCCCCTAAGGCTGTTATTAAGGATGTGGCCTGTTGGCAATGTCACAATCCTGGACACATAGCTGCTCGGTGTCATATGTCCTCTGAACCAATGTACTGCAGTCTAGGCAGATGCTGCTCCTATTACGCCTATTCAGCCTGCAGTGTGTACTGTCTTCCTGGTGAGGGGCCACAAGCATGTACGGTGTCCATCAATGGGATACCGGTTCTTTAACTTTTGAACTCTGCAAGTCTAGTGAACCTAATTAGTGCTTATCATTTGATCCCTGATAAGTTTGTAGTCGTCTGCTGCATACATGGAGATGCTAAGGACTACCCTTTGGTCAGAGTAACCATGGGAACAGACTGTGGTCCTAAGTCCCATGAGGTTGGTGTGGTAGAAGACTTGATACATCCTGTCATACTGGGATGGGATTTTCCATTATTTTCTAACTTGTGGCAAAAGGGGGCTGTACTGATTGGCTCAGACAGAAGCCAAATCTCTCGGGAAAAGACTCCATCAAAATCTAAGATGGAGGAGTTTCCCCTATGTGTCCTGGCTGGAGGGTTGGATGAGATGGTGACAAAGGAGCCAAGCTTCCCTGATTTAGAAGTGCCCAAAGAGAACTGCTCAAGTTAGGGACCATACCTTAAAGGGGGCATTTGATAATGTTACCATATGTAATGGGGTTGCTCAAGAGCAAGGGGCTGACACCAGGGTCCCACAGTTTGCAGTCAATGGCAATTTATTGTATCAGGTGACCAAACTGAGGGTAGGTGAAATAGCAGAGCAGCTGTTGGTTCCAGGACCCTACTGGCAGAGGATTTTAGACATGGCCCTTTTGCATGTTTTGGGGGGCATCTGGGGTAGAGAAAACTCAGGAGAGAGTAATGCGGAGGTTCTGTTGGCCAGGAAGTTACCGGGAGATCCTAAATTATTGTAGGTCCTGCCCCATCTGCTCCCTCTTCTCACTTCCGAAGTCCCTTAGTCCCGTTACCTGTGATAGAGGTCCACTTTGAGAGGATTGCCATGGACCTAGTAGGTCCCCTAGTTAAGTCTGCACATGGTCATCAGTACATCCTAGTGGTCATGGACTATGAGACCAGGTACCCTGAAGTGGTGCCACTAAGGAACTCTTCAGCCAAGAGTATCACCCGGGAGCTTGTACATATCTTTGCTAGGACGGGCCTGCCAAAGGAGATTTTTGTGAACCAGGGAACTCCCTTCATGAGAAAAGTGATGAGTGAGCTGTATAGAGTCCTCCAGATTGCCCAGCTGCAAACCTCAGTTTAATATCCACAGACCAATGGCCTGGTAGAGCACTTCAATAAGATCTTAAAGGCCATGCTCAAGAAGGTCATTGAGGACAGTCGAAACTGAGACTATCTGCTTCCGTTTCTGCTCTCCTCCATCAGAGAAGTTCCTCAAACCTCCACTGGTTTCTCGCTGTTCTAGCCCCTGTACGGACAACATCCACGCTGGCTACTGAACATCGCCAAAGAAACCTGGGAAACCAAGGTCACGCCACACCAGAGTGTCATAAAGCATGTCGCTCAGTTGCAAGAGATGATGGTGAAACTAAAGCCTATTGTGAAAGAGCATCTTCTCCAGGCACAGGAGGCACAGGAAAGAGTATGTAACCAATCAGCAAGGCTTATCCTCCTGGTGGAAAGCAAGTTCCTAGCCAAGTGGCAAGGCCCATACTAGGTGGTGGAAAAACTGGGTGAGGTGAATTAAACGGTGCGCCAGCCAAGTCAAATGAAGCAGCATCAACTATATCTTGTGAACTTGCTCATGCCATGGCGAGATCAAGAATTGCCTGAAGCTCCTTGCCTGTGAGCCCATCCCGAAGCCAAATTGGAGGAGGTCACAATTGCAGGGACTCTTATGATAGCCCAGAAGCAACAGTGTCAGGAACTGCTGCAGCAGAACCGTGACCTATTCTCAGAGTTGCCAGGGCATACACAGATGGTGGAACATGACATGTTAACAGAGCCGCATGTAAGGGTGAACCTCAAGCCCTATAGAATTCCCAAAGCATGCCAGGAGACAATTTCAAAGGAGGTTAAGAGAATGCTAGACCTCAGTGTGATAGAGGAGTAAAAAAGTGGATGGTCAAGTCCCATCGTCCTAGTGCCGAAGCCCAACAGTGAGTTGCGATTTTGTAATGACTACGGCAGGCAGAACGAGAGGTCCAGTTTTAATGCAGAGCATTGGATAGGCATCATGGACGAACCCATTGAGAGACTTAGAACCGTGAGGTACATTACAACTCTCGACCTGACAACCTGATGAAGTGCTACTGGTAGATCCTTATGTCCCAGAGTGCCAAGGAGAAGCCAGCCTTTTCAACACCTGATAGGTGTTTCCAGTACACCAAAATGTCCTTCGGACTGCAGGGGGCCCTAGGTACCTTCCAGAGGGCTATGGATTGAATCTTGGCTCCACATTAGAAGTATGCCGCAGCCTACCTTGTTGACATTGTGGTCTGCAGCCCTGACTGAAGTAGTCATCTACCAAAGGTACAGGAGATCCTGTATGTGTTGAGAAACACTGGGTCCACCGTAAATCTGAAAAAGTGTGCCATAGGGAAGGAAGAGGCCAAGTACTTATGCTATGTCATCGTGAGAGGCGAAATCAAGCCACAGTTAAACAAGAAGTGGCTTCAACCCCTTTCCAAGAAGCAAGTGAGGGCAATTCTTGGAATTGTGGGATATTACTGGCAGTTTATCCCATAATTGCCACGGCAGGTGCTGTGTAAACATTTGGTTCTGGTTGCACCGGACTTTACCAAAGAATTTGTGATCCAGAAAGAGGCTTCAGAAGTCGAGTTGGGAGCCATACTGTCTCAGAAAATAAATGGGGAAGAACATCCCATCTAGTATCTGAGCTGGAAACTCTTTACTTGCAAGAAAAATTATGCCATTGTCCAGAAGGAGTGCTTAGCCATAAATTGGGCTGTAAACTGAAGTATTACCTACTAGGACATAGAGTTAAGCTAGTGTCAGACCATGCCCCTGTAGGTAAGGTGGGGGGGCAACCGACCGGGGGGGGTGGTCCGTTACTGACCGCAGACAGACTTGAGACAGAGACAGGATCGTGTCCTACAGGTCTTCTTTATTAATCAGTCAACAGCTGCGTGACAAACTTTGCAGCCTCCCTCAGCGGCTGCTCGACAACTTCCGCAGCCTCACACAGCAGCTGCTCGGCAATCCCTACAGCCGCACACAGCAGCTGCTTGTCAATCTCCACAGCCACACACAGCAGCTGCTCGTCACTCTCCACAGCCGCACACAGCAGCTGCTCGTCACTCTCCACAGCCGCACACAGCAGCTGCTCGACGATTCTCTCAGCTACACACAGTAGCTGCTTGACTTCGAACACAGGCCCGGGTACCTTCACTTTCTTTCGTTGACAAATGAACGTCCCTCGCGGCTCTGTCACTGTGGCTGCCCTAGGCCTACCACCACAGCGTTTCACCAGTCCGAGTCCGTTTGGTTTAGTGGTACCCCAGGCTGTCTCTATCTGCGGCCTCTCTTTGCTCTCTGTCTGTGGCCTCTGCTGTCTCTGTCTGCGGCTAATCCTGTCAGGGCCACCCCCCCCGTGACTGGCACAACTGTCAGTCCTCTCAGGAACTTCCTTTTTCCTCAGCCGTGCTTCTTGTTTCCTGTGCTCCCTTCGCTGACTGACCCTTCCAGAACCTTCCATCTGCCTTTTATCACCTTCTGCTCTGGTAACTCCACCCCCCATGACTCCACGGTTTTTCTTAGCCAATGGCTGGTGTTCAGTCCTAACCTACAACCCTACAACTCTCCACTGCCCTCTAATGGTCAAACCCCAACACTACGTTTCGTTCTCTTTATCTACAGCTGTTTTCCATCTCTCACTCCTACACTGCCTAACACCCTTTGCCTTCCTATTACAGACAGGTTTGTCTGTCAGTCCACCTTCCCTACACCCCTCAGAGATGGTTAAAGGAAAAGAAGGGTAAGAATTCCCGGGTGACTAGGTTGTTCTTCTTAGCCCTCCAATATTTCAGGTTCCCCGTAGAGCATGGACCAGGCTAGTTACATGGTAATGCGGATGCTTTCTCCCGAATCTCCTGTTTGGTGTCTGAAGGTGCCAAAACCCCAGGCTTTGGGTGGCGGGGGGTATGTGACAGGGTCCCTGGCACTGTATGTGAGGGGAGGTATGTGTCACGAGGATTGCTTTTTTCCGTGATCTGAAACCCATAAGAGTCTCTCCAGCATGCCGTGTGTTAAAGGGTTTAACCAGCCAGACATTATAAGGGACTGGGTTTTTTGGTGAGTAGGTGAGAGATGGGCGGGATGCCTACTCACCATAGTTTCACTTCAATGGTGTGGCTGGGGAGTTAAATGTTCAGCCACTGTTTTTTTTTTCTCTGTGTTGTGTGTTTGGAGAGGAAAGTCTCCAGGCATGGCTTCAAGAGAAGCTGAGGACTTTAGCTATTAGCTGCGGATTAATCTTGCAGGAAAAAGGACTATTGGATTTTCTTTTTGTTTTGCCATTAGGTCAGAAAGGCCACATTTACTTTGTTCAACTCTGCTACGGTTTATTTTGTGCTCTAGTAAACCAGCAGGTGATTTAAACAAGAAGTGTTCCTACGTTTACCTCTGCAAGCAACTGAGTGAGTCAACCCCTCACTACACATCCACAATCCTCATACAACTTTATATGTTCTCCTATGTTATAAGTCCATGGTGAGCTTAATGCTTAATACTGTAGTTCAAACTGTTCATTTTACCGTACATCTATTTTCCAAGATTAAGAGAAGAGCATAGAGCATTCTTTGAGAATTAAACAAAACAAAAAATTAATTCCAGGTACAGATAAGTTGTTCCTTAACTTAAGCTCCACATGACAGAAGATGAATGGAGTGACAATACCAGCTTTTGCACAGGTCATGTGCAGGTATGCGTTTGCCGGCGCATGTGTCTTTTTGACGGTGCGCCGAGCGCACCAAAATGCAACACGGTGCGTTTGGCGCAGGTCGGCGCACCGTCAAAAGGACGCATGCGCCGGCAAACGCATACCTGTGCACGGCCTGCATACCCAATGCTAAAGATAGGGTACGAAGGTCGCATGCAGCGTCATGCACCCATAGGTGGAGCGGCCGGGAGGAGGCGCTGCCGGGGGCGAAGCATAGCGGTGGCCGTGCGCAGACCGACGCAGGTCAGTGAAACGCTAGTGTGAAACTGGCCTAATACATTCATTTAGCATTTGAACAAGGTGGAAGTTCCATCTCCTTTTTCTTTGTCTATGATATTTTGGGGTTTGCTCAAGTGGACAGAAAGCCACTATCTGATGTTTAGCCAGGGCAGAGACCCTGATTCCAGCAATGTGTTACTTACTGGGCTGCTTGGCATAATCTTCATAAAATCAATGTTTTACTATCAGGAGATTTTCACAAGAGGACTAGTAATCCTGTTGCCATTCAACAATTGTAACAGTGTTACTTACTGGGCTGCTTGGCATAATCTTCATAAAATCAATGTTTTACTATCAGGAGATTTTCACAAGAGGACTAGTAATCCTGTTGCCATTCAACGTGCCACTGTACTGAAGATAATGGCTAACAATTGAATGTAATTGTAGTGTGATCTCCTCCTAGAGTCAATTCGTTCTGTAGGCCTCAGACACCTCAGCCCGACTCAGTATGTGGACATTATACAGTTTAGATGTGAATTTCATCTTTGAGATGAGTAAAAACACTTATCAAACAGCAGCAGCACAGGTCTGTGGGTGTTTGTCTTTCACTCTATTCTTATCTTCTTCCCCATTACCCATGTCCTCTGACTTTAGAAGGCAGCTGTAATCTGATCCCTCAGTGGTCTGTCAAGATTGATAAAACATCAATGACCACTGGAGATGAGCGGATCATTTGAAATTTGAATTCTCCAATTTAACCAAATTTTCTTGACAAATTTGATTTGTGGAAAATACATTTACTGCAAATTAAAACACTGAAAAGTCTTAAATTGCCTGCAAAATATGTGTATAACACACAGAGGGCTTTTAGTACTGTATTGAACCCCCTTTTGTTCTCTTTAGTGCAAAAACAGCCTTATTAATATCCAAGGGAGCTCAAGCTAGGTTAGGGTCAAACAGATGGTAACTGGTCATAGCCAAGAGCAGTATTTGAGTGGCATGTACGGTTCCAATATTGGACTATTACAACAAGGAAGTGCAAAAATAATAATATTTTTTAACCCTAACGGTACCCAAGCTCACACCCGAACATGGACCCCACTTATATGAATGGGGGGCTGAACATCGGCTGTTTCCCATACTGTCATCTGCAGGACACCGCAAAAAAGATTGCCTGCTCTGATCGGCATTAAGAAACTTACCACTGGTCAGAATGCTTTGATTCCCACGCTGTCACATGACAGCATGTGAGCAAGCAGCTGTGACTGGCAGGATAAAAAGATTACCGCGAGTCACAGGCATCGGCTGATGACAGTGCTACTCTTGTCATGCTACACCTGCTCTTGCTGTGCATTAAATACATTTTTTAAAATGGCATAGATTCCCCTCTCTTTTTCATAACCAGCACAGGTAAGGCTGACAGCTATGGGCTGCAACCAACTGTCAGCTTTATATTGACTGGTTATAAAAAATAGAGTGGTCCCCAAGTCATATTTTTAAATTATTTAAATAAATAATTTATAAACATGCTCTGGCCTGCAACCACTGCCGCCAACACCTACAATGCCTGACCAGTCGAGGTGCCGGGTGTCAGACCCTGATCGATCAAACATTGATGACCTATCCTAGGGATAGGTCATCAATGATAAAGTAGTTGACAACCACCAAAGTAACATTTCATTAATTAGTCTGGCATACCCCTTCTTTAAGACTGTCCTGCACAATGCTGGTCTTGATGAACATATGGGTTTTTTTGTAGTGTATCACTATTTTATATTATAACTACCACTTTTTCACTCAGACAATGGTTCATCTTACTATATAAGCTTTTCATTCTTCTGAAAATTAAAAGAAACAACTGATGCCACTTGAGACTTTGATGCTCAGGATAAGATTATAACATACGGTTGTGTTTGACCTTTGTATTATGGGTGAGGAGATACAACATATCTATATCACATCCCCGCTCCCAGAGAGCCTCATGTTCTGTAATAGCAGAGCTTCATTTACACTATGTTTGAAATAAGATCCCATATGAAACACATTCACACACATTATTCACATTATTTCAGATATACAAATATACAGCTGTGGCCAGAAGTCGTAGGGATACAAGGAAAATATCTGCATATGTATGGGCTACATATATAAATTATTCATCTGCACTTTACGAGTTTAAAGACTACGCAAAGATATGATATTCTTTGTATGATGAAACATTATTGAATTTCCTAGATAATACTTTGTGTATCAATTGCTCAAAAGTTTTACCTCTGCTTGATGTTGGAGTGAATTGGAACCTATAGTGTTTACTGCCAGGAGGATAAAAGTTTGTCCTTATCATTTAATGGACAGGCAGGTGCATGGCCCCTTACAGTAGAGTTATCAGATCTGTGTGTTGTAACAAGTCGTTCTTGTCTGTGATCACCACTTGAACAGGACAGATTGTTATCTACTGGAAGTAAATGAAGGATCTTTCCCACTCAATGACTGCAAGCAATCTTATTGACAACTGTGGAATTTATGTAATTAAGGTCAGAAAGTTTGAAGAATTTGCTGAAATCCGAAAAATCCCTTTAAGTTATAACATAATTTTCGCCATTATAAAATCACAATTTATTCCATCTGTTATGCAACACTGAGCTGCAAATGATATGTTAATGTATTGCTATTTTACAATTACATTTCATTTATACTTTATAAATACCCTATGTTAATTATATTAACTATTAATTTATGAGAGCAATTATTTAAACCTTTTTATTATAGTTTTAAGAGGAATATTCCTCCTTGTGGAGAGTAATATTCTGGTTTAAGGAGACTTATGGGACATGCAATGCTTCCCTGAGAAATTAAATATGCAAATTGCCTTCCTCAGAAGGAAGAGGACTTGACCTTAATAATCTTTATTAATAATCTTTATTTTTATATAGCGCTAACATATTCCGCAGCGCTTTACAGTTTGCACACATTTTCATCACTGTCAATCTGAATTCCCTATCAGTATGTCTTTGGAGTGTGGGAGGAAATCAGAGTACCCGGAGGAAACCCACGCAAACATGGGGAGAACATACAAACTCCTTGCAGATGTGGTCCTTGGTGGGATTCGAACCCAGGACCCCAGCGCTGCAAGGCTGCAGTGCTAACCACTTCGCCACCGTGCTGCCCATTTTGTTACATCCAATCCAGAGATCAAGTGCTCTTCCTTTTGAAGAGGCTATTTGCATATTTAATTTCCCAGAGGAGCTTTGCATGGCCTATAAGTCACAAGGCATGTCACTTTCCACAAGAAGAAAAGTTCCACCTTGGACCTTCAGTCAGAGGCCTCTTACCTAGACAAATCAGATCTCTAGCTTTGCACTGATGAAGGGAAAACACATGAAACACGTGTCTGCATATGGAGTTTCTGGTTTTTCTTCTTATCATAAGTAATGTGACAAGACTTGTTAACCCCTTTCTGACATCAGATGTACTATTCCGTCCTTGGCCGCGCTCACTGGGGGAGCGCAACCGATCACGGCAGGGTGTCAGCTGATTCTCACAGCTGACGCCGGCACTAAGTGCCAGAAGCAAATACAGACCACTCCCGGCACTTTAAGCCCCGATATACTGTGCTCTAACAAGATCTCAGCATTTGGGAGCCGGCACGGGGCTGACGGCACCTCTGCCTTTGTATCGGAGACCCCGCGGCGTGATGTGGGGTCTCGATGTTGCCATGGTGAGCCTGATGTCGTCATGACAACATCCGGGTCACCAGCGCTAAGAAAACTTGCTGATCATGCACAGTGCATGATCAGCAAGTCTCTCTCTGTCAGTGCAGCGCTGACAGCTTATATGGCATGCAGATGCTGCTTCATTTGCATGCCATAGAATTGATCAGTCTGCAAGTAATGCTAGTCACATAGTGGGACTAGGTAAAAAACTTAGGGAAAAGTAAAAAAAAATAAAATAATTATAAAAATATTTAAAAAATAAAAAAAACAAAAGATAAAAAAAATCAATATACTATATATTCTATCTCTAAATAAATATTTGAAGGAAAAAAAACAATAAAAGTACACATATTTGGTATTGCCGCGTCCATAACGACTCGACTTATGAAAATGTCCCATTAGTTAACCCCTTTAATGAACACTGTTGAGGAGAGCCTTAAGATCAAATACTTATTTAACCTCAAGACATAAGGGATTGAAGGGAACTGCCCAAAAAGTATATTATCTCACCTTACATGAGCTTTTTCAGATCAAAGTGTGACACGAAAACTCTCCCAGGAAGAAGCTTACGCGAAATGTGCGTTGGGGCTCCGTGCTGCATACACAGGTCATGTATTGCCTATCTTAAGCCTTCCTCTGTTCAATTGCACTGTGCACTATTATTATAGTTTTGTTAATTATTTCTTACACCACCTATATGTCATGATTCCTCTGCTCAGTGTGTCTTGATTGAGGTGACTGACAGCTCAGTCATCCAATGTGGTGCAGGGGTGGGTGAGCTTTTGGTATTTTGATAGACAGCTCAGCTGCCCAATCTGAGTCTAGAAGGTACTGAGATTGTTTCTGGTGATCTCTGTTGCAGGTGAGTACCCAGCTACTTAGCTGAGCTGTTAGTCACAGACTTCTGCCATATGTACCATCTCCTCAGTGGTTTGCCTTGTATTTCTATGCTCTGCTTATTGATCTTTTGCTGCCTGACCTTGGAACTTGTTATGACCATCAGCGTGCTAGCCCCTTTTCTCTGATCCATTATCTTCCTGTCATTCTGACCTCAAACCGTGAACTGACTTCGCCTTTGTCTTTCCACTTTAGTTTACTACATGCTCTCTTGGTATCTGACCCCAGAACTTTTGATTACCCTACCTTACGGCCTTTTGTGAGTAATGACTACTGCCACATTACATCTGGCCTATACTTTGTTTTTCTCACCAATGGATCCAATTCATACACTCTGTGATGAGTTGGAGAATCAGACCCGATGATCCCAGATCTGGCCAGCGAGCACCAGATGCTAAACTCTTCACAGTCAGTGCTGCAGGGTCAGTTTTCTAGTAATATGCGTGCATCCTAAAGCTCTCCACCACCGACTGTAGTTGTGACCTCTGTACCTTCTGACGTGAAGTTGGTCTCACTTAAAAAAAGTAGTGGCACTTCCTGATACATTTTCAGGGGATAAAGACCAGTTTAGGGTATTCATGGAGAACTGTAGACTATTTTTTACCTTATGACCCTGGTCTTCTGGGGATAAATCACAGTGGGTGGGAATAAGCATGTGTCTACTTGAGGGGGCTCTCAGACTTGGGCATTTTCTTTGTCCCTTCTAGCCCCAGAATGGTCTTATGTTGACGCCTTTTTGATGCCTTATGGATGATCTATGTCAAACCTGACAGGGTCCAGGTAGCAGAGGCAAAGATAGTGAACCTGACTCAGGGGGCCTCATTGCTGAGGATTATAGTTTTGAGTTCCAGCAATGGTCTACTGAAGTGCTGTGGAATGATTCAGCTCTCAGGTGCCAGTTCCGCAGAGGCCTCTCAATTACGCTCTGGCTCTGCATACCCCACCTTGTTCCTAGTGAGAGGCCATGACTGAAGACATTCGAATTGATCAAAGAATTCAGGAAAGGTGTCATGAGCCACAGCGGTTGTCAGTCACTTACATATCTGAGGCGGGACCAATGAAGGTTGGATCTGCCAGCTCTCGGGCCATTGAGAAGAGACATTGGCGTGTTCTTGAACTCTGCCTCTATGGTGATCATGCTGGACATTTCCTTAAGGACTGCTCAGCGTGCCCTCAAGAAAGCAAGCGGACTGGAAATGCCTAAGTCTGGTTGAATATCGAGGAGGTCGCCCAGACTCCGAGGTACTTTTTTACTTCTCAGACAAGATACTGCTTGTGAAGATCTAAGGTTGTGGATTGTTTTAATCACCTAGGCAGGATAACTATGCAATTATTTTTATTCCATACGTCCATGGTTCTAAAACAAATCCAGGTAGATTGCCAAAATACAATGTCCTCACTACACAAGACAAGATCCCTTCCAAGGGGCCTGTAGTCCCACTGCCCCCATACCAGGCGATACTCAATAATCATATCTCCTGCCAGTATAGTCTGTAGTCACAGTCCAGGCTCCTCTAAATGACAGGTAACACAACCAAAGCCAATGAATCCAGCAGCAACAGTTCCAGTTAAGAAAGTTCCTGTAATCCAGATGACAAATCCCTCAACAGTAGCACATGTGTTTAGGCCAGCTGAAAAACCGAAATCCAAACTCCATAAGTCACCCATGTCCTCTAGGACGTCATCCTCGATCCTCTCTCTTCGACGTCACTCCAACAACTCATTGACTACACATTTGGCTTCTTTACCTCAATCCACTTTACATATTTACTTTTAAGAATGTAGCATATTTATAAGCCCATCACCTGGAACTACATGAGAGACCCCCTGTAGTGATGGCTCCCCTGGGTCTACTATCCCCATCAACACAATGGGCCTAGTCACTAGGGGAACAATGGCTTGAGACCTTGAGATACAGATAAAATCAATAGAAGAATTGCTTTTCATTTACCTTCAGCAATCTCTTATATCAGGGGTCCCCAACCACCTGTCTGTGGACCAGGATCGGGCCGTTGGTTTTTTTTTGCCAGTCCACGCCGCCTCAGCAGACCAGCACTAAGCACTAACAGTGTGATCTGCTGCGGCTGCTGGTCCCTTTAATTTTATGTGTGCCAGGGCGCGATTTTGCACTTGGAAGGTCCTCTGTGTAGTGGGAGTGTCAGGGGAGTGTCAATCTCTGGGAGCTGCAGCCGCTCATTGGCGGTGCAGCTCCGTGCTTTGATTGGCTGCCAGGCTGCAATTGGCCTGATGCTGATTGGTGCATCAGGGCAGCGTGGAGCAGGCTTAGATGATGGAAGGCGCACATTCAGGAGCGCATTCAGTTAGTACGGACTCGTGTGCCTGTGATAGCTGCTGTATGCGTGCATTCCCGACCTGAGCTACTTGAGCTATATACTGTAACCAGAGCTGTGTAGGTGAGCATCCCTGACCTAAGCTATATACTGTGAACAGAGCTGTGTAGGTGAACATCCCCGTCCTGAGCTATATACTGTGAAAAGAGCTGTACATTGTGTAGGTGAGCATCCCTGAGCTAAGCTATATACTGTGTATATGTGTAGGGCCATCATACTGTATATGGGGGATTACAAGTGTGGAGCCATCATACTAAATATGGGGGATTACAGGTGTGGGCCCGTCGTACTATAGTATATATACCCCGCCCTCATATGACCAAAGCCCTGCCCCTTCCCCACCCCCACCCGGCCATGGAAAATGGTCTTGCTTGAAGCCGGTCCCTGGTACAAAAAAGGTTGGGGACCAGTATCTTAGATATACATAATATCCATCCAGCACGTCCTCCTCTGCTTGCTGTCACTAAATGTAAACATTGATTCCTGAGAATGAACTCATGAGCAAGCTAGTCTCTAATAAAACACAGCAAATATCTAATAAAACGCAACAATAATTTTGACCCGTGCTCTGTGCTGGAAGTCTGCACCCTGTAGAGCCGTGGACTCTGTAGTACAAGCATTGATCCAATAGTCTTTAGTAAATAGCCAACTCCTCACACTCTTCCACCACTTTTTCAGCACAGACACGAATGTAAGGGGTTTCACCTTTATGAGAATGAAACTTTCTATCATCCAGTTTCCTTAAAGCATATTCCATGTCGTCCTTGCAAATAAACTCATCAATCCCCATTCCACCATGGTGTACATCAGCATAGTATTGTAGACATCTCCAGCTTCTCTCATATGATCTTTCAGATCCTACCAACTCCCAGATGGGGGAAGACCTGGGATGAGTTGTGATGAGTGAATTTGTTGGGAAAACTATCGCCAAACATAAATTTGGCACGAATATGGCATATTTGGATTCGTTATCGGAAACATGAACAAAATTTTACAAAATTAGAAAAAAATCGGTAACACTCGGTAAAAAGGGCTGGAAAATATTTACGCTGCTACAAAAGTATTTTCATCACTTTAGCAATGATAATGGCGGTGTATCATGAGGGTTTGGCACATCTTTGATAAGGGGAGGGGGTTTGCAGAGCTTAAAGGCGCAGCGTTCTTGTAAACAGTAATTTTTTTTTCCTAACTTTATGTGTGCACATTGCAGCTAACCAATCAGGGGGCAGGAAACACCCACAATGTCCTGACACAATGGCTTGTGTCACTGGCTGCTGACATCACATGTCCCTCTCCATGTAAAGAGCGGGATCTTGTTTTAGCGCCATTTTGACACTGTAACAGCGCAGAGAGGCTGCTCCTGATGCTGACACTGTTAGCAGCAAGAATTTAGCTAGTTAACTAGGCAGTTATATATCAGTCAGATAGTGGAGCTAGATAGTGACCAGTGTGGCTGTTAAATTTACCTTCCAGCATTTTTTTTTTGCCCTTTCTGAGGTCCACAGACAAAGCCATCAGGGCACATGTGTTGTGCACTGCTTCTATTGTGTTCCATGCACGAGTATAGCGCTCTAAATCTTATTTTTTCACTAGCTAAATGTGAAACAGCCTGCTGTATCCCACCTTGTCATTTACTGCTGTGGTGATATGAACCTAATGCGCATTAACCCCTTTCTGACATCAGACGTACTATCCCATCCATGGGCCCCGGGCCCCTATGCCCATGGACGGGATGTACGTCTAGCGCGATCAGTGGCGCTCACGTGGTGAGCGCCGCTGATCGCGGCCGAGTGTCAGCTGATTATCACAGCTGACACCCGGCACAATGTGTCAGGGGCGGTCACGGACCGCCCCCGACATGTTAACCCCTTGCACACCGCGATCAAACATGATCGCAGTGTACCGGGGGTTAAAGGGAAGCATCGGCAGGGAGGGGGCTCCCTCCGTGCCTCCCTGAGCCCCCCACAGCAGCGCAATATGCAGCGCTGCTGCGGGGGCGTCTTTCCCTGCAGGCCTCCGAATCCAAGATGGCGACGGGGGCCTTCGGGGACCTGCAGGAAGCTGGCTTCCTCAGTGCCTGCAAAGCGCAGGCATGAGGAAGTCTGCAGTAGTGTCTGTGACAGATCGCTGATCTGTCACAGTGATCTGTGATGTGACAGATCAGCGATCTGTCACAGGACAGTGATGTCCCACCTGGGACTATGTAATAAAGTTAAAAAAAAAGTATTAAAATAATTTTAGAAATATCGCCAAATAAATAAAAAAAAAAAAAAATTCCCCCAATAAATCCATTTTTTGGAAATAATAAAAAAAAAACAATAAAAGTACACATATTAGGTATCACCGCGTCCGTAACGACCGGCCCTATAAAACTGTCCCATTAGTTAACCCCTTTAGTGAACTCCTTAAAAAATAAAAATAAAAAACGAAGCAAAAAATAATGATTTACTATCATACCGCCAAACAAAAAGTGCAATAACGCGCGATCAAAAAGACACATATAAATATCCTTGGTACCACTGAAAACGTCATCTTGTCCCGCAAAAAATGAGCTGCGATACAGCATCATCAGCGAAAAAATAAAAAAGTTATAGCTCGCAGAATAAAGCGATGCAAAAATAATTATTGTTTATATAAAATAGTTTTCATTGCATAAAAGCACCAAAACATAAAAAAAACCTAAATGAGGTATCGCTGTAACCGTACTGACCCAAAGAATAAAACCGCTTTATCAATTTTACCGCACTCGGAACGGTGTAAACGCACCCCCCCAAAAGAAATTCATGAAACGCTGGTTTTTGTTCATTCTGCGTCCCAAAAATCGATCAAAAAATGTCACGTGCCTGAAAATGGTACCAATAAAAACGTCAACTCCTCCCACAAAAAATAACATGACTCGGTGGGTCAAAATATGGAAAAATTATAGCTCTCAATATGTGGTGATGCAAAAACTATTTTTACAATAAAAAGCGTCTTTTAGCGTGCGACAGCTGCCAAAAATAAAAACCGCCATAAATAGTAAATTAAACCCCCTGATATCACCCCCTTAGTTAGGGAAAAATAATAAAATTAAAAGAAAATGTATTTATTTCCATTTTCCCATTAGGGTTAGGGTTAGGGCTAGGGTTAGGGCCAGGGCTAGGGTTAGGGTTAGGCTTAGGGCTAGGGCTAGGGTTATGGCTAGGGTTAGGGATGAGATTAGGGTTAGGGGTGTGTTGGGGTTCGGGTTGGAGTTAGAATTGGGAGTTTCCACTGTTTGGGCACATCAGGTGCTCTCCAAATGCAACATGGCGTCTGATCTCAATTCCAGCCAATTGGGAGTTGAAAAAGTCAAATGGTGCTCCTTCCCTTCCAAGCTCTGCCATGCGCCCAAACAGCGTTTTACCCCCACATGTAGGGTATCAGCCTACTCAGGACAAATTGCAAAACAACTTTTGGGGTCCAATTTCTCCTGTTACTCTTAGGAAAATAAAAAATTGGGGGCAAAAATATCATTTTTGTGGAAAAAAATGATTTTTTTATTTTCACGTCCGAGCGTTATAAACTTCTGTGAAGCACTTGGGGGTTCAAAGTGCTCACCACACATCTAGATAAGTTCCGTGGGGGGTCTAGTGTCCAAAATTGGGTCACTTGTGGGGAGTTTCAATAGTTTAGGTACATCAGGGGCTCTCCAAACACACATGACTCCCGCAGACCATTCCATCAAAGTCTGCATTCCAAAACGTCACTACTTCCCTTCCGAGCCCCGATGTGTGCCCATACAATAGTTTTCTCCCACATATTGGGTATGAGTATACTCAGGACAAATTAGACAACAACTTTTGGGGTTCAATTTCTCCTGTTACCCTTGGGAAAATAAAAAAATTGGGGACTAATTGATCATGTTTGTGTAAAAAATACAATTTTTTTATTTTCATGCCCGGGCATTATAAACTTCTGTGAAGCCCTTGGGGGTTGAAAGTGCTCACCACACATCTAGATAAGTTCCTTAGGGGGTCTAGTGTCCAAAATGGTGTCATTTGTGGGGGGTTTCCACTGTTTAGGTACATTAGGGGCTCTCCAAAGGCAACATGACACCAGCAGACCATTCCATCAAAGTCTGCATTCCAAAACGTCACTACTTCCCTTCCGAGCCCCGACGTGTGCCCATAGAGTAGTTTTCTCCCACATATGGGGTATCAGCATACTCAGGACAAATTGGACAACAACTTTTGGGGTTCAATTTCTCCTCGTACCATTGGGAAAATAAAAAAAATGGTGACTAAAAGATCATGTTTGTGGAAAAAAAAATCGAATTTTTTATTTTCACGCCCGGGCGTTTTAAACTTCTGTGAAGCACTGAAGGGTTCAAAGTGCTCACCACACACCTAGATAAGTTCCTTTGGGGGGTCTAGTTTCCAAAATGGTGTCATTTGTGGGGGGTTTCCACTGTTTTGGTACATCAGGGGTTTTCCAATCGCGACATGGTGTCCGATCTCAATTCTAGCCAAAAACGTCAAACGGCGCTGCTTCCCTTCCGAGCTCTGCCATGCGCCCAAATAGTGGTTTACCCCCACATGTGGGGTATCAGCTTACTCAGGACAAATTGCACAATAACTTTTAGGGTCCTATTACCCTTGGGAAAATAAAAATTGGGGGTGAAAAGATCATTTTTGTGGAAAAAATATGACTTTTTAATTGTACCGTGGTACGTTATAAACTTCTGTGAAGCCCTTGTGGGTTCAAAGTTCTCACCACATATCTAGATAAGTTACTTGGGGGGGTCTAGTTTCTAAAATGGGGTCACTTGTGGGGGGTTTCCACTGTTTAGGTACATCAGGGGCTCTCCAAACGTGACATGGCATCCGATCTGAATTCCAGCCAATTTTGCATTGAAAAAGTTAAACGGCGCTCCTTCCATTCTGAGCCCTGCCATGTGCCAAAACAGTCGTCCCCCCACATATCAGGTATCAGCGTACTCAGGACAAATTGCACAATAACTTTTGCAGTCCAATTTATCATGTTACCCTTGGTAAAATAAAAAAAATTGAACCTGAAGTATTTTTTTTGTGAAAAAAGTTAGATGTTCATTTTTTTTTTAAATATTCAAAAAAATTCCTGTGACGCACCTAAAGGGTTAATAAACTTCTTGAATGTGGTTTTGAGCACCTTAAGGGGTGCAGTTTTTAGAATGGTGTCACTTTTGGGTATTTTCTATCATATAGACCCCTCAAAGTGGCTTCAAATGTGATGTGGTCCATAAAAATAAAATGGTGTTGCAAAAATGAGAAATCCTAACAAAAAAAAATTTTGGTTCCAAAATTGTGCTGATGTAAAGTAAACATGTGGGAAATGTTAGTTATCAAGTTTTTTGTGTGCCGTATCGCTGTGATTTAAGGGCATAAAAATTCAAAGTTGGAAAATTGCGAAATTTTCAAAATTTTTGCCAAATTTCCATTTTTTTCACAAATAAACGCAAGTTATTTGAATGAAATTTTACCACTAACATGACGTACAATATGTCACGAGAAAGCAATGTCAGAATCACCAGGATCCATGGAAGCGTTCCAGAGTTATGACCTCATAAAGGGACAGTGGTCAGAATTGTAAAAATTGGCCCGGTCATGAACGTGCAAACCACCCTTGGGGGTGAAGGGGTTAAAAAAGCATTATAACTTTTTCTGTTGCTGAATGTGATACAACCCTCCATATCCCACGTTGTAATTTTGTTGTGGTGGTGATATGAATCTGTCTGCAGACCTAACATGCATTTAAAAAAATATACCAATTTTACTGTTGCTAAATCCGATACAGCCTCCTGTATCCCACATTGTCATGTTGTGGCGGTGATATGAATCTGTCTGCAGATCTAACGCGCATAAAAAACAATATAATTTTTTCTGTTGCAAAACGTGATACAGCCAGCCGTATCACACATTTTAATTTTATGGATGTGATATGAAGCTGTCTGCAGACCACAAACACATTAACATATTAATTTTTTCTGTTGGTAAACGTGATACAGCCCACTATATCCAACTTTTTCATTTAGTGGCACTTAAATTGTTCTGTGTGCAGAGCTGTTGCACGTTAAAATTTATTTATTTTATTATTTTTTCAAACATGATACAACAGTCAAGATCTGAGTTTGAAATTGTTTTTAGCCTATCTTCTAGATTATATGCATCTTTGGCATCTCATATCTCACGGTCATCTTTTATTCCTAGCTTGAGATGCGCATCTGCTACAGTTATCTTCTGATGAGCATCAAACGCTCTCTGGTAATTGGTGTTGGGTAAATGAGGAATCGTTGAAGGCTGGATCCTGGATCTCGTACCTCCCATAGCCACTCTGCTATTGATCCTGTTGTCCAATCCCATTCCCATCATCATCATGGTCCTTTTCCTGATCAGTTCATGTAACGACACATCGGCCATATTTCTGCAGCAAACCTGTACCTTACCAGCAACTGTAGGAAAGAATGTGTTCCAATTCCGCCGGCAATCTTCTAGATTATACAGTCCTCATTAGAGTTGAGCGACTTTTGTTTTTTTAGGGTCGAGTTTCGTTTCGTGAAACCCGACTTTTCCAAAAGTCGGGTCGAGCAAGATCGTCCGATTATAGGGAAAAGACGGGGTCGTCCCAAAACACGAAACCCAATGTAAGTCAATGGGGAAAAAAAGTCGGCAGTGAGAGGAGGACAGGAAACACACCTACATTGCCCATTTGAAGGCCAAAAGCATCAATTCTTCTTACTTAAGCTTGTCAACCTTAATTAACTTCATAATACAAGTTACGCACTGAAAAATGGGGGTTATTTGGCTAAAGTTGTGGGGGGGAGGGCTGGCTCCAGGTTTTCATGTGCCCTGGGCGAAAGAGCGCCCCTTTAACACATGCCACAACTCATCATGCTCCGATACGGCAGAGAAATAGCGGTATAGCACAATGAAAAATACTTCACTTTTTACATCTCATGACGAGGCCCATCTATTTCTCCATACAGAATCATTGGTCCCATATAATGTTTGAAACAGTATATGATGAGCTCCACATAATGCTACAGTATATGTTGGTCCCCATGGATGAAGCTCCAATGTCTTATGGGCCCAAATAATACTCCAAACATAATGGGCCCCATTTCTAATGCTCTAGTGTATAATGGGCCCTGTAAATGCTGCTCCAGTGTCTGATGTCCACCTTTGGAATGTTCCAGTGTATGGTGGGCCCCATCTATCATTCTCCAGAGTATAGTGCTCCCCAAAAATTGCTGTCCCAACATTGAAAACAATCAAATAAGTCTCCTCGCTAGGGAATCCCTGTACTTGTCTGGACTCCTCGTCGTCGCCATCTTCCATCTCACTGCACAGTATTTCAACTTTGCAAGTGCTGTGATCCTGAGCAAGCAGGGGGGGCCCACTCGTTGCCGACGGCACTGGCACAGGGCCCCTGATAGTACGGTGGTGTGTCTGATGGCGGGTGGGCCGAACCTGCACTTTCATCTGCAGCTTCCTCTTTGTCACCGTGTAAGATGGAACTATATAGGGGAAGGGTAACCTGAGTTTCATCAGGGTCAGATTCAGGTCGTGTAGCGTGCGAGGGGAATGTAGTGGTCTGGGTCAATGTACCAGATTCATTGAGCAGTGGCTGGGCATCAGTGCACTTGTGTCGCCCCCAGGAGTATGGTCGCCACAGTGGCATTACCTTCCTCCTAGGGAGTGTGATGTCATGCTTGGGAGCAACGAACGGTCTCTCTAGCAGGTTAACTGATTGGGCGGCATTATTCCCACGAGTCATGACCCTCCAAACAGCGTTCATGAAGGCAAAGTGTTTGTTTTACGTGGGCAGTATGGTTGCAAATCTGAACCTTAAAGGAATGTCCAGAAGGGCACCACCAGGAGTGGAGCCTACGGTTAAATTCGACTCCACCTGGGAAACCTCAACCATGCTAGCTACAGAACAGATGCACACATTGCAAGCTTAATTCCGTTAACGAACGAGACTCCGTCATGCCCCGCAGTCCGAGTTCGGCTTACTAGAGGGACACGTGAGGCTCTGCCACATGAGATTGGCCAATAACTGGTGTGTCATGCCCTTACATGTCCGTGGCTGCATGTGCGCTACACTGAAAAGGCCAGCGTTTGTCGCTCACAGGTGCAGATAAACCGCTGAACAACGTTAGTGATGGGGATCACTGATTACAATTATTACCCGCGAACAATGATTTCCCAGTAAGTGCAGGTCAACCGCAGTTCCGGAATTAGGCCTAACCGTCATTCCTGAAAAAATGAAAAACTTACGTGTGCAAACCACAGGTGCTGTAGCTTGCTTAACAGCTCGCCAGCCGTTCTCACGCCCAGTATGGATTACACGTGATTGCACAAAGGTGAGAAAGGGTACCGTATCCCCAGATAACATGTATGGATAGCGTACACATTCAAAATATATGCCTATACATCAGGAGGCAGGCTCAGACGGTGTTAGGCCCAGTATGGATTGCACGTGATTGCACAAAGGTTAGAAAGGGTACCATATCCCCGGATAACATGTATGGATAGCGTACACATTCAAAATATGTCTATACATCAGGAGGCAGGCTCAGACGGTGTTAGGCCCAGTATGGATTGCACGTGATTGCACAAAGGTTAGAAAGGGTACCGTATCCCCGGATAACATGTATGGATAGCGTACACATTCAAAATATATGTCTATACATCAGGAGGCAGGCTCAGACGGTGTTAGGCATAGTATGGATTGCACGTGATTGCACAAAGGTTAGAAAGGGTACCGTATCCCCGGATAACATGTATGGATAGCATAGTGTACACATTCAAAATATATGTCTATACATCAGGAGGCAGGCTCAGACGGTGTTAGGCCCAGTATGGATTGCACATGATTGAACAAAGGTTAGAAAGGGTACCGTATCCCCGGATAACATGTATGGATAGCGTACACATTCAAAATATATGTCTATACATCAGGAGGCAGGCTCAGACGGTGTTAGGCCCAGTATGGATTGCACATGATTGCACAAAGGTTAGAAAGGGTACCGTATCCCCGGATAACATGTATGGATAGCGTACACATTCAAAATATATGTCTATACATCAGGAGGCAGGCTCAGACGGTGTTAGGCCCAGTATGGATTGCACATGATTGCACAAAGGTTATAAAGGGTACCTTATCCCCAGATAACATGTATGGATAGCGTACACATTCAAAATATATGTCTATACATCAGGAGGCAGGCTCAGACGGTGTTAGGCCCAGTATGGATTGCACATGATTGCACAAAGGTTAGAAAGGGTACCGTATCCCCGGATAACATGTATGGATAGCGTACACATTCAAAATATATGTCTATACATCAGGAGGCAGGCTCAGACGGTGTTAGGCCCAGTATGGATTGCACATGATTGCACAAAGGTTAGAAAGGGTACCGTATCCCCGGATAACATGTATGGATAGCGTACACATTCAAAATATATGTCTATACATCAGGAGGCAGGCTCAGACGGTGTTAGGCCCAGTATGGATTGCACGTGATTGCACAAAGGTTAGAAAGGGTACCGTATCCCCGGATAACATGTATGGATAGCGTACACATTCAAAATATATGTCTATACATCAGGAGGCAGGCTCAGATGGTGTTAGGCCCAGTATGGATTGCACGTGATTGCACAAAGGTTAGAAAGGGTACCGTATCCCCGGATAACATGTATGGATAGCATAGTGTACATATTCAAAATATATGTCTATACATCAGGAGGCAGGCTCAAATGGTGTCAGGCACAGTATGGATTTGACGGCCCAGACTACACAGCGGAGGAGCAGGGAGAGGTAAAGATTGCAAATGCTGGGGCCCTGCCCAAGCAAGGGGGGCCCACTCGTGGGCGTCGGTACTGGCACTGGGCCCCTCATAGTACGGCTGTGTGTCTGACGGCGGGTGTGCACCACCACCGTCAGAGACACTTGATTGCACTATGAGGGACCCTGAGCCAGTGCCCGCGCCCAAGAGTCGGCCTACCCACCTGTCCAGTGCAACGGCACTCGCACGGTGTCGTGCGCTAAGCGGTGACCCCGGCCATGGGGGGGAGGCAGCACTGTTAGGGAGTTTTAGGAAGTGGCATATGTTGATGTTGGACATTCAGCTGATGCAAAAGGTGAAATAGGTCAAGTCCCAGGAAGAGGTGGACCAAAGCAAGCCATTTTTCTGTCACCCTATGTGTCATCAGGGGAAGGTGGGACAAAATCCTTGGAAACCCATGCGTGGTTCATTTTAATGAAGGTTAGATCATCCACATTTTGGGTTGACAGACGGGTCCTTTTTTCTGTCAGGATTGATCCAGCTGCACTGAAGACTCTTTCCGATAGCACACTTGCAGCTGGGCAAGCGAGCTCCTGTAAGGCATATTGGGCCAATTCAGGCCAGGTGACCAGTTTAGCGGCCCAATAGTCTAAGGGGAATGACCTGTGTGGTAGAACATCGATATGGGAGGAAAAGTAGTTTGTAACCATAGTTGACAACTGCTGTCTCCTGTCACTTTCCATCGATGCAGTATTACCAGTTGTGTGAGCGGTACTTGAAAAATCAGTACACAACATTGTCATGAAACCCCTGTCTCCAACGCCACTTCTGCTGTGTGCACCACGAACACCTCTGCCAAGCTGCCCCCGGCCTGTACGGCTCGTGTGAGAACCATCACCGCTGCTGTGTGCTGGGAATGCCTCAAGCAACCGATTTACCAGAGTTGCTTGTTTATTTGCCAATATTAGGTCAAGGTTGTCCTGTGGCATGATGTTTTGTAATTTGCCTTTATAGCGTGGATCCAGGATGCTGGCCAACCAGTAGTCGTCATCGTTCATCATTTTGGCAATGCGGGGGTCCCTTTTTAGGATCTGCAAGGCATAATCTAACATGTGGGCCAATGTTCCCGGTGTCAATGATGCACTGCGAGTGCTGGTTGGAGGAGCACTTTCTGGCAAATCCACATCCCTCCAGTCACGCACAAACCCTGTACCAGACCTTGCCACGCCAACATTTTCACTTGCCCCACGAGTTGCATCCTCCTCCCCTAAGTAATCATCCCCATCATCCTCCTCCTCCTCCTCCTCTTCTTCCTCCACCTCGTCCAGGAGAGGTCCCTGAGCAGACAATGGCTGAATGTCATCAAGGATTCCCTCCTCCTCTTCCTCCTCATCAACATTGGCTGCAGAAGCCTGCTCCTTAATGTGCGTCAAAGTTTGCATGAGCAGACGCATAAGTGGGATGCTGATGCTTAGGATGGCGTCGTCTGCGCTTACCAGCCGTGTGCATTCCTCAAAACACTGAAGGACTTTACAGAGGTCTTTCAGCTTCGACCACTGCACACCTGTCAACTCCATGTCTGCTCTCAAAGTGCCTGGCCGTGTATCCTGCCACAAATGCATTATGGCCTGCCTCTGCTCGCACAGCCGCTCCACCATGTGCAGGGTGGAGTTCCACCTTGTTGCAATGTCGATAATGAGGCGGTGGTTGGGAAGGTGGAGCAATCGCTGCAGCTTCTGCATACGAACGGAGTGTACAGGCGACCGGCGGATGTGCGCGCACAGTCTTCGCACCTTCTGGAGCAGGGCTGTTAACTCCGGATAATTTTTGAGGAAGCACTGCACCACCAGTTTCAAGGTGTGAGCCAAGCAAGGTATATGGCTGAGTTTTGAAAGGGCTATGGCTGCCACAAAATTACGGCCGTTATCACTAACTACCTTGCCTGCCTCAAGATGTACACTGCCCAGCCATGACTCAGTTTGTCGCTTCAAGTACTCGGCCAGCACCTCGGCGGTGTGTCTGTCGCCCAAACACATCATCTGCAACACAGCCTGCTGACGCTTTCCACTAGCTGATCGATAGGGGGACACCTCGTGTGCAACAGTGGCAGCTGCAGATGGAGTGCTCATACGACTGCGCTCTGTGGACGAGCTTTCGCTTCTGGAGGAGGAGGAGGAGGAGGGTCGAACGCCTACAGCCAACTGTTTCCTATACCGTGGGCTAGGCAGCACTGTCCCACCACCGCTGTCCCCTGTGGACCCTGCATCCACCACATTAACCCAGTGCGCAGTGATGGACACGTAACGGCCCTGGCCATGCCGAATGGACCATGCATCAGTTGTGAGGTGCACCTTTCCGCTCACTGACTGCTTGAGTGCATGGACAATGCGGTCTTTCACATGATGGTGGAGGGCTGGGATGACTTTGCGAGAGAAGAAGTGGCGACTGGGTATGTCATAGCGTGGTACTGCATAGGCCATGAGTTCGTGGAAAGCTGCACTTTCCACCAACCGAAAGGGCATCATCTCAAACGAGATTAGTTTGGCAATGTGGGCGTTCAAACCCAGTGTACGCGGATGAGAGACTGAGTACTTTCTTGACCTACTCATAGTGTCTGGGAGGGTGAGCTGGACTTGAGAGCTGCATATGGTGGAAGTAGCTGTGGACAGGGCGGACTGAGAGAGGGTTGATGATGGTGATGGAGTTGTTGTTCTTTCTGATGGCCTAGAATCAGTCTTTCGTTGATATAACAGTGGGATTCCCTGACTGCTGTGGCCTTGCAACGACACCTCTACATTTGCTGCTGTGCTATCCGGTGGGCTTACAGTGGGGGAAACAATGTAGCGTTGCTGACTACCTTCGTTGTGATCAGTTGCACATGTGGCACTTGAGGTTTGGTGTTGTGTCCACGCTTGCAAGTGCATGCTGGTTAAATGTCTAAGCATGCAACTGGTATTCAAATTTTTCAGATTTTTCCCTCGGCTAAAAGTCTTTGCGCACTTCTTACAGATAACCTTGGCCTGATCATGAGGATTTTGTTCAAAAAAGTGCCACACTGCACTCTTCCTACTTTGGCAGACATTTTGCGGCCTAGCACGCTGTGATCTTTTGGCCCTCTGGACAAGCTGTCCAGCAACTCTTTTGATTTTTGGAACCAGTCTTTGGAGTGCTCCGGGCCTGCCAAATAACAGCTGTTGCGATGTCGATGTCTGCTGTGGATGCTCCTCTTCTGAGCTATTGGAAGCAGCACCCTCTTCCCCCAATGGATGCCAATCTGGGTCAACAACTGGGTCATCCATCACCTCCTCTTCAATGTCATGTGCACCTTCCTCTGTGTCACCGTGTATGGTGGTATAGTGTGCGGGAAGGGGCACCTGAGTCTCATCAGGGTCAGATTCTGGCTCTGTACACTGCGAGGACAATGTAGTGCTCTGAGTGAATGTACCAGCAGAATCATCCATCAGCGGCTGTGCATCAGTGCACTCCATGTCAGATTCATCTTGGCCTGGGTAATTCACCATTTCACTTGATAATTCAGGCATGGTATGTGAAAACAGCTCCATGGAGTAATCAGTAGTATGGCCTGCGTCATCCTTCAATCTTGGTTGGGGTGAAGGACACAAGGAAAGGTGTGGTTCATGAACATGAGCCTCCAATGACGACTCAGTGCTTTTACATTTTACAACTGAAGAAGAGGAGGCGATAGAGCTGGAGGCTGAGTCAGCAATGTAAGACAAAACTTTTTCCTGATGCTCTGGCCTTAAAAGCGGTTTGCCAACTCCTAGAAAACTAAGCCTTCGAAGCCTTATGGAGCCAGATGATGACGCAGGCTCAACACCTCCTGCATTCGGTCCTATTTTGCTCTTGCCACTACCATCAGATCCACCACCAACACCATCATTACCAGCTGCCAACCCCCGCCCAATTCCACGGCCTCTTCCACCAGACTTCCTCATTTTTTGTAGAAATGTAGACAAAATCCAACAAACTATATAGTAATGTAAAACAAGGTACAAGGTGTCTATAGGACAGGGGAGATTTTGAATTTCTGCACACACTTTTGGACACTGGACACTTTTGGATTGTGTGAGGTCCACTGAATATCTGAGCGCTATGTCACAGGGTCGATGGCACAGCTGTGACAAAAGTGACTAGAGGATAAGGGAGATTTTGAATTTCTGCAGACACTTGTGGACACTGGACACTTTTGGATTGTGTGAGGCACACTGAATATCTGAGCGCTTTGTCACAGGCTCGATGGCACAGCTGTGACAAAAGTGACTAGAGGATAAGGGATATTTTGAATTTCTGCAGACACTTGTGGACACTGGACACTCTTGGATTGTGTGAGGCCCACTGAATATCTGAGCGCTATGTCACAGGCTCGATGGCACAGCTGTGACAAAAGTGACTAGAGGATAAGTGAGATTTTGAATTTCTGCACACACTAGTGGACACTGGACACTTTTGGATTGTGTGAGGCCCACTGAATATCTGAGCGCTATGTCACAGGCTCGATGGCACAGCTGTGACAAAAGTGACTAGAGGATAAGGGAGATTTTGAATTTCTGCAGACACTTGTGGACACTGGACACTCTTGGATTGTGTGAGGCCCACTGAATATCTGAGCGCTATGTCACAGGCTCGATGGCACAGCTGTGACAAAAGTGACTAGAGGATAAGGGAGATTTTGAATTTCTGCACACACTAGTGGACACTGGACACTTTTGGATTGTGTGAGGCCCACTGAATATCTGAGCGCTATGTCACAGGCTCGATGGCACAGCTGTGACAAAAGTGACTAGAGGATAAGGGAGATTTTGAATTTCTGCAGACACTTGTGGACACTGGACACTCTTGGATTGTGTGAGGCCCACTGAATATCTGAGCGCTATGTCACAGGCTCGATGGCACAGCTGTGACAAAAGTGACTAGAGGATAAGGGAGATTTTGAATTTCTGCAGACACTTGTGGACACTGGACACTCTTGGATTGTGTGAGGCCCACTGAATATCTGAGCGCTATGTCACAGGCTCGATGGCACAGCTGTGACAAAAGTGACTAGAGGATAAGGGAGATTTTGAATTTCTGCACACACTAGTGGACACTGGACACTTTTGGATTGTGTGAGGCCCACTGAATATCTGAGCGCTATGTCACAGGCTCGATGGCACAGCTGTGACAAAAGTGACTAGAGGATAAGGGAGATTTTGAATTTCTGCAGACACTTGTGGACACTGGACACTCTTGGATTGTGTGAGGCCCACTGAATATCTGAGCGCTATGTCACAGGCTCGATGGCACAGCTGTGACAAAAGTGACTAGAGGATAAGGGAGATTTTGAATTTCTGCAGACACTTGTGGACACTGGACACTCTTGGATTGTGTGAGGCCCACTGAATATCTGAGCGCTATGTCACAGGCTCGATGGCACAGCTGTGACAAAAGTGACTAGAGGATAAGGGAGATTTTGAATTTCTGCACACACTAGTGGACACTGGACACTTTTGGATTGTGTGAGGCCCACTGAATATCTGAGCGCTATGTCACAGGCTCGATGGCACAGCTGTGACAAAAGTGACTAGAGGATAAGGGAGATTTTGAATTTCTGCAGACACTTGTGGACACTGGACACTCTTGGATTGTGTGAGGCCCACTGAATATCTGAGCGCTATGTCACAGGCTCGATGGCACAGCTGTGACAAAAGTGACTAGAGGATAAGGGAGATTTTGAATTTCTGCAGACACTTGTGGACACTGGACACTCTTGGATTGTGTGAGGCCCACTGAATATCTGAGCGCTATGTCACAGGCTCGATGGCACAGCTGTGACAAAAGTGACTAGAGGATAAGGGAGATTTTGAATTTCTGCAGACACTTGTGGACACTGGACACTTTTGGATTGTGTGAGGCCCACTGAATATCACAGTGCTATGTCACAGGCAGAAATTGGCTAGTGTATCACAAACTACAAGGTGTATGTAGAATTGGGCAGAATAGGAATCTCCCTAAAGTGCAGGTCTGTAAGAACGGAACATGTCCTCGACTTATTCTCACAGAGTGACACAGATAGCTTCACTGTGGCTGTGATAACAGCCATTACACGGTACTGTGTGAGGAGCGTACACCGCTGTATGGTGTGAAAAAATGCACGCTCAGTACCTCAGCAGGACAAAAAAAAAAATTGGGATTGCTTTTAAAAAAGCAATTTGCAGCTCAGTACCTCAGCAGGACAAAAAAAGAAAATTGGGATTGCTTTTAAAAAAGCAGTTTGCAGAGCAGTGGGTAAACAGCAATGCAGCTGTCACGAAGCCTTAGAAGGCAGCCCAACAACCAACACCACTGATACACCACAATATAGCCTCCCCTTGCACTGCACACACAGTGACTGGTGTGTTGTACAGGGACAATCGCTAGCAGCAGAAGCAGTTTTTTTTTCTTCTTCCCTGCCTAACGATTTCCCTACAGAATCAGCAGCAACCTCTCCCTATGCTAAGATCGGCAGAAGTAAGATGGCGGTCGGCGTGCACGCCCTTTTATACCCCCTGTGACGCCCACCAAAGCAAGCCAATCACTTGCATGCCCTTCTGAAAGATGGTGGTGACCCGTGCCTATGTCATCACGTTGCCCACAGTGTCCGTGGATCCTGATTGGCTGAAAAAGAGCGCAAAACAAACTTTTGAAACGCGACTTTGGCGCGTAAGTCGCCGACCTCGTGGCCGACCTCATCCTAGGGTCGGGTTTCGTTTCATGAAACCCGACTTTGCCAAAAGTCGGCGACTTTTGAAATTTTTCGACCCGTTTCGCTCAACTCTAGTCCTCATCCACACTAAAAATATTTTTTTATGTTAAGAACATGATACAGAAGGGAGATCTCAGTTTGAAATTGTTTTGAGCCTATCTTCTAGATTATGTGTATCTTTGGCATCCATTTTCTCACGGCGATCAATTTTCTGGAGCAGATCTTCTTTGTCATACAGGCATCATCCATACTGAAACAATTCTTTCTTCTGTGAGTAACGTGATTCATCATGCTATATTTCACCTTCTAATTTTGTGACACTGAAATTCAGCTGTGTGCAGAGGTTGTGCAGATAAAAAAATCTAATTAGTTGGTAATAGTGTGCTCCTAGCACACTATCTGAGCAATATGACTGGGAAAAAGTGAGGTAGTGGTGGAAGGGGGATTAGGGTTGGTGTTCAAGGTGTATGTGGGGTAGGTGTTAATGTTTCTGCAAGCAAAAGTGAACCACTAACATGACGTCCTGTCCAAACACAACTGACAACTTCTGTTACTGGATGTTGTAGTTTGTAGTGTGCTGTTTTGCTCTCGTGTAATTGCAGGCTCTGATATCTTTAGTGGGGCTTATGTGCCTGCTGTTGCTGCTGCTGAAGATGTTAACACAAATTTTTGGAAAGGTGAACCGTCCTGCTTGTGTGTCTGTATGCTGGGGTGGTGTAGTGGAAGACCTTTAGATTCGTATTATAATATTTCTACTGTTGTTTAAACTGATGCCACTTTGTTGGTGTTTGGCACTATTTTTTTAAATGTGACCACTCCTTGTTGGGTGTTCATCTGCTGGGTTGGGTGTAGTGGAAGACCTGTCCCTATTAGACAATTTCTACTGTGGTGAAATTGATGTCACTTTGTTGGTGTGTGAAAATAAATTTTTGTATATGTGTAGATTCTGCATTGGGTCTCCTTCATGTTGTGACGTCCGTCTGCGAGTCTGGTCTGCAGTGAGACAGCACCCCGAGCAACCCTGTTACCCTTTACCCCTATACAGGGATCTGGATTTACAGCAGGGCCCAGGAGGTAGCTGTCTGAATAAGAGCAGTGGACCAGAGCAGGACGGTCACCAGAAAGGGGTTAAAAAACGGGACCAAAAGCGTAGTCAAGAATCCAAGTCTAATCTAGGCGGGCAGCAGAGGTACAAAAACGGCAGACAGTAGCAGAGTCAAATCCAGGCCAAGGTCAGAGTCATAAACCAGGAGGGCGGCAGAGGTACAGAAATGGCAGACAGTAGCAGAGTCAAATCCAGGCCAAGGTCAGAGTCATAAACCAGGAGGAGGCAGAGGTACAAAATCGTCAGGCAGGAGCAGAGTCAGAAATCCAGGCAAAGGTCAGAATCAAAGATAGCAAATAACAAACTAGCACACTGGGGAAACCAAGACTATATCTGGCGGCCTGCAAGACCAGCCCCAAGGTATTTGAGGGATCAGATCATCCCTCACCGGTTCAGGGTCTGATGACGTCATTAGGACCGCCCCCAGGACCAGGCAAGATGGTGATGCACCAACCCCTTCATGACCGACAGAGGAGCGCAGCCTGCGGCCGCCAGATGCCTGCGGAGGAGCCTTCTCCCTGTTAGCAGTACCCATGGGTGGACCACGGCGCCTCCCAGTGGTCAAGGCAGGAACAGCCGTCCCCGAGTTTGACCGTGACATAACAGTCCGGCGCCTCCCAGAGGCCGAGACCGGAATAGCAGAGCTCGGGTCTGACGGCGACGTGTCAGTCTGGTGCCTCCTAGTGGCCGAAGCAGGAACAGCAGTCCCTGTATCCGATGGCGACGTGACACGTGTGTTGCCTGTAGCATTAGGATTCTGATACCAGCAGTCCTCCACTGTCTTTGAGTCAACTACCCGTGTTACTATCCTTACATTTTTCTGACAATAATAATCTACAAAACTGAGATGTGTGCCACCTGAGTGTGGCTGAGCATCACTTTCATTTTTTGGGGGGGGTTATCACTTATATAACACCAATAATTCAACATTCGTTTACAGACATAAACAGACATTACTGGCACTGTCACCATTGGGACTCAAAATAATCTAAATTTAATGTCTGTATGTCTTTGTAGCGTGGGTAGAAAAATAATTACTTGGAGTAAACCCGCCCCAACACCGGTAGAACACACAAACTCTGCAAGGCTGCTAATATTTTTGCATTGACAGCTGAATGTTTCTGTGGTTGGAAGGCTATCACTGCGATGCAAACTGTGTCACCTAACTGCTTTGTTGGGGAAAACCACTGTCAAGATTGTCTTCCAGCATGTTTTGATACTGTAGCGTGGGCATGTCCCTTTCCAGGGGGGAAAGCAACTGGCAAAATTTAGTTTTGTATTGTGGATAGAACACACTGGCAACCCAGTAGTCAGCACTATTTGGAATCATAACTATATGGGTAACAATCATATTGAAGATTGTGCTGCAAGAAGGCGCTCATGGGTCGGTCTCTTCCATGAGGTCCAACTCCACAGTGTGTTGGTGGCAAGATAACACTGAAGCTTTCTTTCTCCATCCCCTTCTGACAACCACGGACAATATAGAGGGAATCGTTATCATCTTCTAACTGTTGCGCGTCCATCACCTCTTACTTCTCGTCTTTTTCATGGTCCTTCTCCATTTGTTCCTCCCATGGCAAATGTCTGTAAGACAACAGACCTGAACTTATATCGTTAATTCTCCTCTGCTTCCTCCTCTTCCCCCAGGGCCACCACCTCCTCACCTGTACTATTTAAAGTGTTCTCCAGCATGTAGATGACAGTAATCGGGATGTTGATGACGGCACCATCACTGCTAACCATCTTAGTAGCCATTAAGAAAACATGCAGAAGGGTGCAAAGATCCTTCATCTGTATCCACTATGCAAGTGTGAATTGCACAACGTGCATACTGCATTGTGCCAGGCTATGAAAAATGACAAGTCTCAACATTGCTGCCAGAGTCACTGTAACATGTGCAGAGTTTAATTCCATGGTATGGTCATATTGCATATCAACCAGTTAGCCAGTAGTCCAAAAGATCTCTATACCAAATGAAGTGGAAAGGTGGAAGTCAGCACGACAATGGTTTCTGTAGCAATGCATCCTGAGGTTGAGGATGCGAGCAATGCAAGGCACGTGTGTAAGGTTGGCCCAGTGAAGGGCCTCCACCAGGTTTGCACTGTTATCACACACGGCCTGGCTACAGGTTGAATGTAGACAGCCATTGGATAGCTGTCCACAACTGTTGATCTGTATGACTGTGATCTCTAAGGCATATTGCTGTAAAGACTGCCTGATTATGGTGAGCCCTGGCTGCACAGTGCGGAGGTGGGGGAGAGACTCTTTATGCAGTGTTGGAACGTGTGTTTAATTAAGGCAGGGGTTAAGGGCACAGGTGGAAGCCCTAGAGGAGGTGGAGGAGGCAGAAGCACTGCAGGAACTGTTACATACAGAGGTTTGTTCCACAAGCCCTGGGGAGTCCAGTGACACCTTAGTGTCTACTGCATTAGCTCTCCATCCCCTAGTGTGTACTAGTTTAGTTCTTAAACACAAGCTGTTCAGTAGTTTAGTACTCCAACCCCTGTTGTCTATAAGTTTAGTTCTTCATGTTTTGGTGTGTATTTCTTTCCTTCTGTAATCATAACGGTTTAGTAGTTTAGTTATCCAATCCCTGTTGTCTATTAGTTTAGTTATCCATCGTATGGTGTGTAGTGGTTTATTTCTCCAATGCTAGCTGTTTAGTAGTTTAGTTCTCCAACCCCTGTTGTCTAGTAGTTTAGCTATCCATCTTATGTTGTGTAGTGGTTTATTTCTCCATGCCCAAGTGCCCTGCAACCCTTGGGGATTGCAAGACTTTTGGAGCAGCCCCTTCCCTGACTGCCCCCACAGCCACCAGAGTTACCCAGTGACCAGTCATCTAGATGTAACTCCCCTGCCCATGCTTGCTCGTCCAGGTGTCATTGTTGAAATCCACCCTGGCAGACATAGAATTTTTCAGGGAATGGGTGATGTTGTCTGCAACTTGTTGCTGCTGTGCATGCACATCTTTCTTAGAGAAGTAATGGTGACTGGGCAACTGGTACTGGGGGGACTACGATGGCCATCAGCTTCCAGAAACTGTCTGTATCTTTAAGAGATTGGGCCTTTCTAGCAATAAGAGTGGGATATGGCGCTAAATGGGGTGCAAGTTTAGTCTCATTGACCAGCATACCCCAATATTTGGTCAAAATGCCCCGTAAGTCACGCCACTGATTATTGTAAGTGGTTATCAGACCCAGGGTTTTGTTAACTTTAGGAAGTGGAGGACCAAGTAGGTCTACACGATCCCTATCTCTGGCTGACTGGAATGCTTGCGCATTTGGCATTCATTACGTCACACAATCTTTTTGTATTCCGTTACTTTGTTTGCACCGGCGCAGTGGGCGGTGTGACGTTCACACTACTCCAAACCTGGAATTCACTATGTATTATGTGATGAGTCATTCCTGTCTGCACCTGCGCAGTGTGTAGTGTTTCGTCACACTGCTCCAAACCCGGAAATAACCTGTGAGTCATGGATCATTCTCTTTCCTCTGGTGTGCATGTGTATCCAGGCCTCCATTGCAGCTAATTAGGTACGTCGCTGCAGCTGCCGCACATATGTACTGATTGTTTAGCATATTTAAACAAGTGTAACAGACTGACTCTCTAGCCCCTGATGAAGCCACCTTTTGGTGTGCGACACGCGTAGGGCACTCGACAAGCTCCCCCTTTGTAAGTGGCATTATATAGGGATTATGCAGGCAGGATTTAATCTTGGTCATTTTAGCCTCTTGGCTACACAATGATTGCTATACTTTACATCTATTCTTAGTACCCTATGGTGTTTATTTTCATGGCTCAGTTGCTTACATTTGTTATTACTTGCATTCATTATTGTACTATAGTCTATTTGGATGGATTATTCAATGGATCATAATGTTTAGTATTACATCTCTGAACATTTCTTCATTGCAGGTATGCTATTGTATGTGATATATTCTAGAGCCTTTTTTATGTATGTCCACTTACTGGAGGGAGCTCTTTGGGCTTTATTATAAGCCTTTGTGAGAGTTTCATGTCATTGTATGACTTTTTAAATGTTTTTACATGGATGTTGTCTTTTTGTCACCTCTTACCTTTTGTCCCCCATGAAATTAGGAGTATAACCACAATCTAGACTTTTTAGGTGCTCTTAAAAACACATCTGTTTAGGTTGTCCTATCATGTTCCATAATCAAAGTCCTTTTTATATATAGCTTATTCTCTACTTCTCTGAACATAGTTCACCATCAAACTCAACCATATCCAAAAGGCTCATGCAGCCTTTATCTACCCCCCATATACTCAAGATGGTTGTACCATCATTAGTGTTCAGCGATACCTTCCGATATCGGGAAATATCGGATCGGATTTGATTGGACCGATACCCCAAATATATCGGGTATCGCCGATTCCGATACCGGAAACCCATGCAAGTCAATGGGGCACAAATATTGGAATGAAAATAAACCATTTCTTTCCTTGCACATCCAATTCGGGAGAGGGGAAGAGTGTGGGCGGACACTGTGCGTGTCTGTGTGTGCGGGCGGGGTCTGTACGGGCCTCTCGGGGGTCTGTGCGGGCCTGCCGGTGGTCTGTGCGAGCTACCGGGGCTCTGTGCGGGCCTGCCGGGGGTCTGTACGGGCCTGCCGGGGGTCTGTGTGGGCCTGCCGGGGGTCTGTGCGGGCCTGCCGGGGGTCTGTGTGGGCTGCCGGGGCTCTGTGCGGGCATGCCGGGGGTCTGTGCGGGCTGCATGTTACCTGTAGCAGTAGACCTACAAGACCGTCAGGCCTCAACTTCCTTGGAGTCAACTACCCGCTCTACCGGCATTGGTCTAATAGTCTTTAGTAAGTAGTCAACTCCTCACACTGTTAAACGTGTAACTACTTTTTAGAATCAGTGGTTATCTTTGTTAGCCTTCATTGACTGTGGGTCTGCAGCCAACTTCATTGATTCTGGACTGGTTGAAGAGACCCATTCAAATAATTGGCATTGACAAGACACAGTTCCTCCAGAATCTTGTCCAGCTGGTCATGGTGGAATTCACAATCTTCTACTTTGGAGGGTCTGCCTTTTGCCAGGGTAACAAAAAGACTTCGGAGTTTTGTTCTCAGAAAAAGAGGAGAGATTTTACCTCTTCATCCTCCTTATGATTGTGCTTTTGATCTTGTCCCTAATGCCTAATTACCTAAAGCTCGCCTGTAAAATTTATTGAGTCCTCAACATACCACCATGAAAGAATATGTAAACAAAAGTTTATGAAATGGTCATATCCATCCTACCTCTTTGCCACTAGCTGCTGGATTTTTCTTTGGTAAAAATAAAGATTGTGGCCTCCTTCCTTGCCTCGTTTTTCATGAATTAAACAAAATTGCGGTTAAAAATACTTGCCCGCTTCCACTCATCCCTGACCTATATAATCAGCTAATAGGGGCTAAACGGTTTTCTAAACTTGATCTTAGAGGGACTTATAATTTGATAAGCACGCGGGAGGGTGATAAGTGTAAGAAGGCATTTTTAACATTTGAGGGCCTATTTGAAAATCTTGTCATGTCTTTTGGGTTAACTAATGCACCAGCGGTATTTCAACATTTTATGAACGGTATCTTTTCTGATTGCATTGGAAGGTTTATTGAGATTTACCTTGATGACATTCTATTTTTTTCACCCGATCTGAATTTGCACCATGAACATGTCTGTTTTGCTTTACGAAAACTTAGAGATAATTCTTTATTTGCTAAACTGGAGAAATGTACAGTACCTTTTCTGCCCAAGAGATATCGTTCTTGGGGTTTATTGTATCAGCTGATGGATTTAAGATGGATCCTGGGAAGGTGCAAGCCATAACTGATTGGGTTCAACCTTGTGACCGTAAAGCGTTACAACGTTCTTTAGGATTTGCCAATTACTACAGAAAATGTATTAAGGGTTTTCTCAGATTGTTAAACCTCTCACCCATCTCACACATAATTGGGTGGATCTTAAGTTTTGTTCTCCGGATGCTACTGGGGAATTTAATGAATTAAAAGAGTATTTTATGTCTCCTCCAGTTTTAATCCGACCCAATCTCTAGAAACCGTTCATTGTGGAGGTGGATTCTTCAAAGGTTGAGGTAGAGGCTGTATTATCTCAAGGTTCCAAAACTCTGACCAATTTGTGACCATGTGTATTTTTTTTCTAGGAAATTTTCATCTGCAGAGTGAAATTATGATGTTGGAAATTGCGAGCTACTCGCGGTTAAATTAACTTTTGAAGAATGGAGACATTGTTTGGAGGAGGCAGTTCATCAAGTCAGGGTAGTGACAGATGATAATAATTTAGCCTATATTAAATGAGCATTGACAGCACAGCTCCCAGACCAATGAAGGTAAAGCGCTTTGCATCATTTGGAACATCTATTCAAGTAATTATTACTTGTATTAGTAGTATAACATCTTATATATTCATGTATTATTGCATATTATTCTTTTAGAGTTTAAGTTATTAATCTATTAATTTTTTTCAGTGATTTTTTTTAATATATTATTAATAAGATATTGTATACTCTTAACTATTACTAGACTTTACTAAATAGCATTTGTTATTTATTTATTACTACATTAATTTCTCATGTATTTTAAAGGAAATTTTATGTATGGTATTTGTAATTTTTTAAGCACATTTCCAGAAATATCGGAGATTGACATTAGCTCTGCTTCCAATTAACTCAGAAAGAGTATGAAATATGAAAAAAAAAATTGTGAAAAAAGAGGTTTTACAAAATAACAACATCTGTAGTGCAAATGTGTTCAGCAAGAATTTATACAGTGTTTAGACTGAGGTCAGCGCACAGTTGTCCGTGTTCATTATGTTTCTTTGGGTGGTGAATTTGCATTTCTAAGAATTTTCATCTCTCTGCCCAGTTTTCTCATGGACATAACAGTCCTATGAGCCAAAACATTTTTAGCTAATGTAGCTCCCGATATGGCAGATGAGAGATATGAATGCCAACATGTAATGTATTGATACATTGAACAATGACTACACACATATACTACCATACCTTGCTCAGCTTAATACTGACATACAGTGAAACCAAACAGCAGAGCAACACAAAAACAGAAAACAAGAATGCATGTAAAAAAAAAAGAACTGCGCATCAAAAACATATTGCTACATAGCAACAACAAATAATAATAATAAAAAATCATTTACAAACACAAGAAAATGGGTAAAGTATGGTATCAATATGGGTCATGGTTGCACACAAAAAAACTACTCTATAAATGTTTAGAAAATTAGTAATAATAAAAGTCTATAAACCATAATTGTATGAAACTGCCCCACCCCTGATGAAGACATTATTTGGCGAAACACATAGGGATTGTACTCCATCGTGGACTATGCAGGAATGATTATTTTTATGTGGTTATTAAGTCTCATACCAGTTTATAAATTTATAATTTTTGTTCTGCCTCCATCTTTTTGATTGTATTATTTAACCACGTTTTTATTTATAGGTAAACTATGCTTTGTAGTTTATTGAGCCTTTTACAGTATATAGACATTATTGTTACTGCTTTTTTTCCATACATTCCTGCTTCCTATCGTGGTTCCTTGTAGGGGTGTAGACGTATGATCCGGGTTGACATTATGCTTTACAAAATTTTTTTAAAGTATTTCTAAGAATCTCCTTTGTTTTCTTTTGTTTGTAAACCTTATAGGGGAAAGTATCATCCTTCTATGTTTTCTGACGGGGGAAGTCCCAAAATCTGTAGTATTTTTTCATTTTGCAATTCTTTACTCTTTTACGCTTCTTTTGCGCTTTTCTAACAAAATGCATAACCTACCATAGCACAACATATTTGCTATTATAGGGGCCAGAAACACTGTATCTGAAGCCTACACCAGCTCATGACTATAGAAGATTTCACACTAATCTTGATGAGGAGATGGGCAGGAGTCAGACGTTCCTCATTCATGAAGAGGCTTGTGTATGAAGGTGACACACAGCTATAATCATCCTAAATTAAGGATATTCTATCTATGCCTATTAAAGTAATTGGGGCCCCATAAAAGAGAGGCTTCTCAGTCTCCACAGCCTCTATGGCTCAGGTATGTGTTTTTATTTTCATATTGACGTTTAACATAATTCAATGCAAGAATAAATCATTTTCAACACTGAATGAGCTAATTAATGTGTTTCCCCTAATCTGGAGATGCACTAACAGAATGTGGTGGCGAACCTGCTCAGTTGTGTGCGGTAGAATACAAGGCAATGACTTTGATGTCTTCACAGAAATAGTGGTATATTCAGCATATGTGCGATATACTTGTGACACCTAGTGAGCAAACGGAAAACTTCATGTATAAAGTATGTGGGACTATTCTTCTTGGCTTCTGCTCTGCTCAAGTAGCTGTCACATATAACATGTGCGATCAGTTGTTTACGTAGCTGCATGTGGATAATTTGCGTGTGTGATTCTCGTTCTCTCCCTCTGTGTGTGTATATATACAGAGAGAGAGAATACAGCAGCAGATGTACATGAATCTAGGCCATGTGAAAACACAGAAAAACATTAAAACCAATCAATTTAGATAATAATCCTCAAAAATATTTTTTTCAAAAAAATTTTTTTTACTTACAGTAAGATGAAAAATGAAGGTTCTTAGTGCACAAATTGGCCAATTCATGTAAGCCCATCAACCACGGCAAGGTGACCTCCCCTGATAGGTGTTCACACTAGGAGGTGCTGGTCGTTTTTTTTTTCTCTATTTAGTTGCTGGATGTTAGCTGCCTCCAGTCTGATCTTGCACCCCTCCCATTGGCCTTGCAGGTGGCAGCAATCAACTCTACCTGCCCATAAATTGTAGGCTTAGCCCGGTAGTGACATGTTTGTCCAAAATTGTAGGCTGGTGGCCCAGAAGTGGCTTATGTACGGTAGAGCAGGGACCCATCATAGTCATATGTCATAGTTTTTCATATTTTTTACGCCATTCACCATATTAAATGAAAATGGATTCAGTTTTATAGTACAGTCGTTACGTATGCAACAACACAAAATATTTGACTTTTTGAGAGGGCTGGTTTTTTTTTAAAGCTGTGAATTCTTAATTTTAATTTTTACAGTTATTCTTATACCACTTAAAAACATTTTTTTTCTTTTCACAGAGGTTACTACTCCCACAAAGGGAACTTGGTCCCATTAATAACACACTGTGCTACTCATGTAGTACAGTGTAATAGTTCCACTAGGAGTTTTTGATTGACAATTAGCTAATCAGGCCCTGTCCCTGGTGGGATTTGATTGGCAGAAAGATATAGCAGACACAAGGTCAGACCTCCCTCTTGCCATAGCAACCATCGGCACCCTGAGATCACACTGCGGGGAGCACCAATGTGCTCACAACGGCTGAAAGTGCTAATCATAACTATGATTACTGGTATCAGCACTTGCAGCAGGAGTCTGGCTATCTGTAAAGGCTAAGTCACACGTTGCGACGCACCAGCGATTGCGACAACGATACGACCTGACCAAGATCGTTTGGGCATCGCTAGTAAGCAGTCATATTGCACGATCAACATAACGACGCATCAGCGATTAGCGATTTTACAAACGACCACCATGATCGTTGATACCGTGTCATACGCTGTCCATAGTAACGATTCAGACTTTGTGTAGGCGTCCTTCAGCGCTAGCTTTCCACGCCCCTCCGCTCCGATTGGTGGCCACAGCTGCGCTATCATTGTTCTCATTGGGTGATGTATTTCACAACGCCCCAATACTCCGATTGGCGGCCACTACTGCGACCACTATTTAAAAATCTAAAACTTATTTGCGCTTTCCATCATTTGTTCCAGAGCACAGAGCGCTATTGTGTTGTTGATTGTTTTCCTTCAAATTGACACCACCATCGGGGACGCTACTGCGTTTATTTTCTCTTGTATTCTGTAAATTTGGACTGTATTTCAAGGTAAGCATAGATTGCTGATTTATATTAGATGTACATATGTGTATTTTATTTATTAATTTTATCGCTAATGTATTCACCCTTTTGTTATTCTTTGTCACCCATTCTATTTTGGCTGCCGCGCCCACACCCGCCATTTTTTATGTTTGAAATCTTTTTGATTTATGGACCATATTTTCCTTTTCTCCTATTGTTCAGGCATTGCACTCTTGCCAATTTTTTGTTAGGCCGCGCCCGACACCGCCATTTGAGTGTACTGCCAGCGTTTTCATGTATGCTCCATCTTTTTATTTTCTCCTATTGTTCTGGCATTGCAGTGGCACGCTCCTCCGTAGTTTTAGTCATGCCGCGCCCGACACTGCCATTTGAGTGTACTGCCAGCGTTTTCATGTATGTTCCATCTTTTTATTTTCTCCTATTGTTCTGGCATTGCAGTGGCACGCTCCTCCGTAGTTTTAGTCATGCCGCGCCCGACACTGCCATTTGAGTGTACTGCCAGCGTTTTCATGTATGCTCCATCTTTTTATTTTCACCGTTGCTTTGGTCGGCTGTGTCCATAAATCCTGGCGGAGTGTACGCAACAGCATCACGGCGTCTTAGGAAATTATGCAGAATGCAACATGCCAACACCACAGCGTCAATGGATTCTAGCTTCAGGTTTATGGGTGTGTGGAACACTCTGAATCGGTTGGCCATGATGCCAAAGGCATTCTCCACAACACGTCGTGCCCGAGACAAACGGTAGTTAAATATTCTTCTTTCTGGCGTCAGGCTTTTTTGCGGGTATGGTTTAACAAGGTTTGAATGCAGGGGGAAGGCCTCATCTCCCACAAAAACAAAATTTAGGTTGCCTCTTGTGTGACTGTTGGGAGGCAAGTGCAGGTCACCGTTAGTCAAGCGCTCACCAAAAATTGTGTGCTCAAGAACTCCACCATCCGAAATTCTCCCATTCATGCCTACATCAACGTTTAAAAACTCATAATTTGCATTGACAAGGGCCATCAGGATTATGCTGAAATATCCCTTGTAGTTGTAATAATAGGATCCGCTGTTTGGTGGTTGCGTGATCCGTACATGTTTTCCGTCCAACGCCCCACCACAATTAGGGAACTGCCAAATGTGCTCAAAGTCAGATGATATTTTTTGCCATTCTGCCTCCTGTAGCTACGTAGACCTTGTACTATTGCCTTGCATGTTTCTGGGATTAAACTGCTGAGTAAAGACCTCGAAACTGCAGCAGAAAATTGTAAGTCTTGCAGAGAACGTCCAGTGGCAAGGTATTGCAGCGTGACTGCCAATCTTTCGTCAGCCGGGACAGCAGCACGCATAACTGTGTCCTGACGTTCAATTAGCGGCTTTACAGTCTCCAGTAAGAGTTGGAAGGATTCCTCTGACATACGAAGATAGTTACGGAAGTCCTGTGAATTCTTCTCCTTCAACTCTCGTACCAATTGCATATGTGAAAATTTATCCCTCTGCTGCAGCCATTCTCGGGTCCACATGCGACGCTTTCGTTTGGATCGCCTCTGTTGCATCAGTTCCTCTTGTTGCCGATCTCCCTCCATCAGTAACGCAGCAGCAACAATCACACGCTCCGCGGTGTTCAAATTACTGCTGTGTATACTGCAAAATAAACGTTAAAGTTTAGAAAATAGGACAACTAACTACAAAAAATGAACAACACCACATGTGAAAATGATACCATTACATATAACAAATAGTTAAATAGTTAAAATAAATATTAATGGGAAATCATAACAAGAAAAAGTCCAATGGCGGAGGCAATGGTGCGGCTATTAATTTATAATGGCTGTCCAGAAAAAAAAAAAAAAAAAAATTAAAAAAAGAACAATGGCAGAGACAGGCGCGGCTGGTTGGAAAAGCAAAATGGAGGCTCATACTCCAAATAAAAAGAAAACCCATTCAAACAAAGAATAGCTGGTGCGGTTTGGAAAGTTAAATGGCTGCCCAACCAAAAAAAAAAAAAAAGGAAAAGATGTCTGTGGAATTAAAATAAAAAAACAGATCCTAAAGTGAGACCCCTATCAGAACCTACCTTGCAAAAACAGCAAAATCCTGGAAATTCTGGACAATGAAAACACGCAGTAGTGACTCCAACTGGGGCTATGAACACTGTTGTGACTAGCACGGCACCGCTACAGGAATACCAGCTACACAACCCAGACGATCAATGTTCTGGGTGCGACGTTACACAGTCATTTATTATGAGGTCGCTATTGCGACAACCAATTGGCGCTAAGGAGGCGTTACTACCAACTCATTTAATCACGCCTATGTTGCTGAGTTCTGAATCGCCAACGAGGTCGCTCGTCATTGAAAAGGGGCGTCAAACACAGCGATGCATGCTGCTCTGCATGACACCAGCGATCAAAAAAGGATCCTGAACGTTCGCACACGATCAGCGACATCGCAGCAGGGAGCCGGTCGTTTCTGCGTGTCACACTTAGCGAGATCGCTAACGTCGATGCTGTTGCGTCACAAAATCGGTGTCGCTCAAGCGATATCGCTAGCGATATTGCAGTGTGTAACGGGGGCTTAACTCCTGTGCCCATGCCATCTTTCAGATGTATCTGTATGCCCAATTACAGAAAATCACCTGCAATCTGGATGTACAATTACACCCATTTGCTAGAAGGGGCCTTTACGCTTGCCCAAATTTAACGCTTACAACACATACATTTCCACAACTGAGTTTTTTTATTACTGTTTATCCCCTTTAGGCAGAGCGATTTTCTGTTTTTGTGCTTTCACTTTTTTCATCCCCTTATTCCAAGAACCATAACTTTTTCATTTTTCCATTGACATACAGTGGGGGGAATAAATATTTGATCGCTGGCTGATTTTGTAAGTTTGCCCACTGACAAAGACATGAATAGTCTATAATTTTAAGGGTAGGTTAATTTTAACATTGAGAGATAGAATATCAAAAATAAAATCCAGAAAATCACTTTGTATAAATTACGTAAATTTATTTGCATTTTGCAGTGAGAAATAAGTGTTTGATCCCTCAGGCAAACAAGACTTAATACTTGGTGGCAAAACCCTTGTTGGCAAGCACAGCAGTTAGATGTTTTTTGTAGTTGATGATGAGGTTTGCGCACGTGTCAGGAGGAATTTTGGTCCACTCCTCTTTGCAGATCATCTACAGGATCTAGTTAGAAAATTACCTTCTTTTCTCTTTGACTCCAGTCAATTAATAAAAGAATGCGAAAATTTTGTTTCCCCCACTGTCGCAATGTGAGGGATTTTTTTTTTTTTTTTTTTTTGCAAGACAAGATTTACTTTTCAAAGACACCATCCATTTTAACATGTGATGCACTGGAAAGTGGGACAAAAAATTCAGAGTGCAGCGAAATAGCTAAAACAGCGCAATTCCACAATAGTTTTTCAGGGATTTTATTTACAGTGTTTATTTTATGGTAAGGATGGCCCAGCATTATGATTCTCCAAGTCAGTACGATCAGTTCCGGAGATACCAGGCATGTATAGTTTTTATTTTATTTAAGTAGTGAAGAAAAAATTCTAAAATTTGTAGAAAAAAAAAAATTGTACATGTGTTGCCATTTTCCGAGAGTAGTACGAATATTTTCAATTTTCAGGACATGGGAATATGAGGGCCTATTTTTTGCTATCTGAGTTAATGCTTCTATTGATATCACTTTCGGGAAGATATTTTGATAGTCTGTTATAAAAAATTTTTTGTTGTTGTGGAGGTTGGAAAACTAAAATTCTGTCCTTTTGATTTTTTTTTTGGGTACGTCGATTAAATTATTTTATATCTTGTTAGATCGGGCTTTTATGTGTATTTTTTTACCTCTTAATTTTTAAAGGGGGATGATTTTGTACTTTTTTTTCATATTTTTAGAAAAAAAAATTCACTTTTCACTGCATTTGTCAGTCCCCTGTAGGGGACTTGAACCAGCGATCATCTGATTGCGCTACATACAACAATGACACAGCATTGCTGTATATAGAATTCTGATCATCAGTGATCCATGTCTACAGCCCAGACATCAGCTACATTCACTGTAAATTGGAAAATGATGATAATTACCGTCAGAATAATCTGTAGAAGTTTCTATAGCTTAAAAAAAATTACAGACACTTTAATTTTTTTTTATGGACAGGGCAAAAATGTTAGCATTTTTTACGGAGTGTCCTGGGGGATTTCCTGCAAGAATATGATAAATGTGATGGTAACCTCCAATAATGCCTGTTGACAGTCCAACTGTCCTGAAAAATTGTGTGCGGGATAGGGAGTGTAGCAACTGACATGAACAAAAAATTTTCCATAAATTATATAGTAGGTAACCTATTTTCACATTGGTGGCAAATGTATATGTCTTCAACAACAAATAATAAAAAAAAATCTTTTTTAGAAAAGTTAACGGGGTTGCATATGACAAAATGTCCACTAGATGGGGATATTGTAAAGCCAATCATCAGATATTGGGAAGCTCTTTTTCATGTTAGGGTACCTGCTACAACTTAAAAATTCAAAAAGGAACAGACGAGAGTATGCAAATTCATTTGTTTTTCATCTAGAAGAAATAGATGATTTTTCATCCATATAGTAATCCGTAGGTCTGATTTTTACATTTGTCTGATATCGGTTTTCTGCACCAACAATTTAAAATACAATAATAGTCAAAATGCAGCTTCTTGGTAATAACAGCAAAAAAAAACAGATGCCATGGGTAGTTTATTTATGAGGTTTTAATAATAATCATAGAATCGTAGAGTTGGAAGGGACCTCCTGGGCCATCTGGTCCAACCCCCTGCTCAAAGCAGGATTCGCTAAATCATCCCAGTCAGATGTCTGTCCAGCCTCTGTTTGAAGACTTCCATTGTAGGAGAACTCACCACTTCTCGTGTTCCACTCATTGATCACTCTCTCTAACTGTCAAAAAGTTTTTTCTAATATCTATTCTGTGTCTCCTCCCATTCAGTTTCATCCCATTGCTAGTCCCATTGGTAGTGTTGATATAGCATCAATTTTTCTAATGCTTCCTTTCAGTTTGATCTGAAAAATGGATCAGAGTTACAAATAGGTGCACTTCACAAAATTAGAATATCATCAAAAAGTTAATTTATTTCAGTTCTTCAATACAAAATTGAGTCCTTCTCCCGTTCTGCAGTCCTGAGTATATTTCCATTTAATGTACAGTTGTGCTCAAAAGTTTATATACACCGGCAGAATTTTTGCTTTCTTGGCCTTTTTTCAGAGAATATGAATGATAACACCAAAACTTTTTCTCCACTCCTGGTTAGTGGTTGGGTGAAGACATTTATTGTCAAACTACTGTGTTTTGTCTTTTTAAATCATAATGACAAACCCAAAATATCCAAATGACCCTGATCAAAAGTTTACATACCCTGTTGATTTTGGCCTGATAACATGCACATAAGTTGACACAAATGGGTTTGAATGGCTACGAAAGGTAACATCCTCACTAGGGATGGGCGAATCCTGAAATATTCGGAATCGCTAGGCTGTAACGAGTCCGACTTGGAAACTCGCTACTCGTTGCGAGTCTAGCGAGTCCAATGTTAATGAATGGGGATGCGAGTTTTGCAGCGATTCCTGTGCTGGGGAGGAGGAGAATGGGGATGCAGATTTTTTTTTTGCAGAGTTTCTTAGCGATTTTGTGTCAGCAGCTGGACACAAAATCGCTAAGAAACTAGGATTGCTTGTATTAAACTGTTAAAAAACTAGCTAGGAGTTCTCTCTCTCTGTTTTGCAGCGATTCCTGTGCTGGGGAGGAGGAGAATGGGGATGCGAGGAGAGAGAGAGAACGAACTCCTAGCTAGTTTTTTCACAGTTTAATACAAGCAATCCTAGTTTCTTAGTGATTTTGTGTCCAGCTAGGACACACAAAACTAGCTAGGAGTTCTCTCTCTCTCTGCGTGGGAAATTCCCACACAGCAATGGCATAAAGTGAGACTAGGGACTTTTTTTTTTTTTAAGTGGCGGAGGAATACAGTGCGGAAGGATACCTACCTTCCGTCATTGGATTCCTGCAGCCCGTAGAGAACGGCGGCATCAGCTGATGCTGCAGTTCTCTACCCAAGATCGTCGTGGGACACACTCGTGGACTGCTTCGGATCGTGGGTGAGTATTTTTGTGGTTTGTTATGTTAATATTTATTCCTTTAAAAGACAATGGCTTCGGGGAACAATGTGACAAGTATTGGTAAGTATGTTACTCTATGTTATATGTACTGTATGTCTATGTATGTATTGTATGAATGTATTGTATGTAGTATGTATGTAGTATATATGTGGTATGTATGTAGCATGTAGTATGTATGTAGTATGTATGTAGCATGCATGTAGCATGCAGTATGTATGTAGCATGCATGTAGTATATATGTAGTATGTATGTGGTATGTATGTAGCATGTAGTATGTATGTAGCATGCATGTAGTATGTATGTAGTATGTATGTAGCATGCATGTAGTATGTATGTAGCATGTAGTATATATGTAGCATGTAGTATGTATGTAGCATGCATGTAGTATATATGTAGTATGTATGTAGCATGTAGTACAGTGGGGAAAAAAAGTATTTAGTCAGTCAGCAATAGTGCAAGTTCCACCACTTAAAAAGATGAGAGGCGTCTGTAATTTACATCATAGGTAGACCTCAACTATGGGAGACAAACTGAGAAAAAAAAATCCAGAAATTCACATTGTGTGTTTTTTTTTCATTTTATTTGCATATTATGGTGGAAAATAAGTATTTGGTCAGAAACAAAATTTCATCTCAATACTTTGTGATATATCCTTTGTTGGCAATGACAGAGGTCAAACGTTTTCTGTAAGTCTTCACAAGGTTGCCACACACTGTTGTTGGTATGTTGGCCCATTCCTCCATGCAGATCTCCTCTAGAGCAGTGATGTTTTTGGCTTTTCGCTTGGCAACACGGACTTTCAACTCCCTCCAAAGGTTTTCTATAGGGTTGAGATCTGGAGACTGGCTAGGCCACTCCAGGACCTTGAAATGCTTCTTACGAAGCCACTCCTTCGTTGCCCTGGCGGTGTGCTTTGGATCATTGTCATGTTGAAAGACCCAGCCACGTTTCATCATCAATGCCCTTGCTGATGGAAGGAGGTTTGCACTCAAAATCTCACGATACATGGCCCCATTCATTCTTTCATGTACCCGGATCAGTCGTCCTGGCCCCTTTGCAGAGAAACAGCCCCAAAGCATGATGTTTCCACCACCATGCTTTACAGTAGGTATGGTGTTTGATGGATGCAACTCAGTATTCTTTTTCCTCCAAACACGACAAGTTGTGTTTCTACCAAACAGTTCCAGTTTGGTTTCATCAGACCATAGGACATTCTCCCAAAACTCCTCTGGATCATCCAAATGCTCTCTAGCAAACTTCAGACGGGCCCGGACATGTACAGGCTTAAGCAGTGGGACACGTCTGGCACTGCAGGATCTGAGTCCATGGTGGCATAGTGTGTTACTTATGGTAGGCCTTGTTACCTTGGTCCCAGCTCTCTGCAGTTCATTCACTAGGTCCCCCCGCGTGGTTCTGGGATTTTTGCTCACCGTTCTTGTGATCATTCTGACCCCACGGGGTGGGATTTTGCGTGGAGCACCAGATCGAGGGAGATTATCAGTGGTCTTGTATGTCTTCCATTTTCTAATTATTGCTCCCACAGTTGATTTCTTCACTCCAAGCTGGTTGGCTATTGCAGATTCAGTCTTCCCAGCCTGGTGCAGGGCTACAATTTTGTTTCTGGTGTCCTTTGACAGCTCTTTGGTCTTCACCATAGTGGAGTTTGGAGTCAGACTGTTTGAGGGTGTGCACAGGTGTCTTTTTATACTGATAACAAGTTTAAACAGGTGCCATTACTACAGGTAATGAGTGGAGGAAAGAGGAGACTCTTAAAGAAGAAGTTACAGGTCTGTGAGAGCCAGAAATCTTGATTGCTTGTTTCTGACCAAATACTTATTTTCCACCATAATATGCAAATAAAATGAAAAAAAAACAGACAATGTGATTTTCTGGATTTTTTTTTCTCAGTTTGTCTCCCATAGTTGAGGTCTACCTATGATGTAAATTACAGACGCCTCTCATCTTTTTAAGTGGTGGAACTTGCACTATTGCTGACTGACTAAATACTTTTTTTCCCCACTGTATGTATGTAGCATGCATGTAGTATGTATGTAGTATGTATGTAGTATGTATGTAGCATGCATGTAGTATGTATGTAGTATGTATGTAGCATGTAGTATGTATGTAGCATGCATGTAGTATATATGTAGTATGTATGTAGCATGTAGTATGTATGTAGCATGCATGTAGTATGTATGTAGTATGTATGTAGTATGTATGTGGTATGTATGTAGCATGTAGTATGTATGTAGCATGCATGTAGTATATGTGTTATGTATGTAGCATGCATGTAGTATGTATGTAGTATGTATGTAGTATATATGTGGTATGTATGTAGTATGTATGTAGCATGCAGTATGTATGTAGCATGCATGTAGTATATATGTAGTATGTATGTAGCATGTAGTATGTATGTAGCATGCATGTAGTATGTATGTAGTATGTATGTAGTATTTTTTTTTTTTAACATTTAACACATTAGCCGGATGATGGGACTACTACTGTCCCATCATTGGCTAATGTGTCAATCACTGTCATGGTAGCAGGCATCGCCAGATGGGACTTATAGTCCCATCGGACGATGCTTGCACAGACCCCCGGACATCAGCACAGCCCCCCGGCAGGCCGGCACAGCCCCCCGGCAGGCCGGTACAGACCCCCACAGGGTGCACAGACCACCGGCAGGCCGGCACAGCCCCCCGGCAGGCCGGTACAGACCCCGGGCAGTCCACACAGCCCCCCGGAAGGCCGGCACAGCCCCCCGGCAGGCCGGTACAGACCCCGGGCAGTCCACACAGCCCCCCGGCAGGCCGGCAGAGACCCCCGGAAGGCCCGAAATGACGGCGCATCATGATGCGCACACACCGCGCATCATGATGACGTCAGCCTGTCAATCAACTTTGAACTTCCGATTCCGATGCCGACTTCCGATATTGAAAAAATATCGGAAGTCTGTATCGGAATTCCGATACAGCAAGTATCGGCCGATACCCGATACTTGCGGTATCGGAATGCTCAACACTAGTCATCAGCAAAGACTGATGCTTTACTTTAATTCTCATCAACAATGTCAATAATAAGATTAAAAATAATCAGCGCAAGCAGAGATTCTTGTGATCCTGACTTCTCCCAGTAAAGCTACTTGTAATCCCCATAACCAATCCTTACAATCCCCACTGTTCCCAGTACAACTCCTTGTAGTCTCCACAGTGCCCAATACAGATCCTTGAGTCAATGCGAAAGCCGAGCATTTTTCCAGCAGACCCTACAAAGAGGTCTAGGGAGGCAGTGAAAATGTTAAAATAGATGGAAAAATCAATGAGAAATTGGAGTTTAAATTAAAAAAATGCTAAGAAACATTCTTTGCCGTATAATGACTTGTATAGAAGGTAAAATTTAAAAAGGATTTTAAAAAAATAATAATTTAAGTAGACCAAAACTGAAATCTTTATTAAAAATTGAAAATTTCAGTGTAATTTATAAAGGAATCAATAACTGCCAAAAATTTGATAGAAGAGGGACTCAGATACACCCTGTATTAGACATATACGAGGACTTCATACATATTCTGTTCAAATTGTCATGTAGTGGTATTTCTAGACTCATAAAGGCTATGCACTAAGTGCAAAGGCTGTCAAAAAATAGAAGCAGGATCATCCATACAGCCTTAAAGGTACCAACTGCAGTACCTCATTTAAATATTGTGAACAACAGTTTGTGGTTTTTGGTAATCCAACACTTATAAAAGGTCTTCACACAGTGCAAAGCCTGGCAAAAATTACAAGCAGGGTCATCCATACTCTCTTCAAGGCACCAACTGGAGTACCTCATTCAAATATTGTGAACATAGTGTCATTGTGGTACTCTCACACTTATAAAAGGTCTGCATACAGTGCAAAGTATGCCAAAAATTACAAGCAGGGTCATCCATATAACCATAAATGCACCAACTGTAGCATCTCATTAAAATATTGAGAACAAAGTCTTATTGCGGCACTTCTAAATTCATAAAAGCTCTGCATAGAGTGAAATATCTTACAAAAATTTCATCCATTTCATGCACCCTTGAAGGCACCAACTGGAGTGCCTCATGAAACAAATTTAAAAAGTGTAGTTGTGGCACTTCAACACTCATAAAGGCTTTGCACACAGTGCAAAGCCAGGAAAGGATTATTAGGATGGTCATCCAGTCATCCATAGACCCTTGAACAACTGGAAGGCCCCATTCAAATATTGAAGATTAAAAACTGTTTTTGTGCTGCTGTCATCTGGTTTTGTGGAAACATAGCTAATCCAGGCTATGTTCATTTTCACTAGAGTGAGCCTGTCAGCATTTCCTGTTGATAGCCAAAGCACCTGTCTGTTAGGACCCCCCAGTCACCAGGTGTCACTAAAAACTCACTCAGATAAGATGCTAGTGACAGGACAGCATGACACCTCCAAGGCATAGAGGTACAGCTCATGCCAGGTGTCCAGCTTTGAGACCCAATATTTGAAGGTCGAAGAGGAATTAGGAAGTATGCTGGTTTGGTCATCCAGGTATTGCTTGACCATGTTTAAAATATTTTCCCTACTTGTCAAAAATATCTAATCATCATGACATGAATGCTGGGAGGGTGACATGAAATTGGCCCAGGCCTTTGACAGTGTACCCTTGCTTCTGCTGTACCTGGTGTGTGTCTCCCTCGCCTCTACTCCTTGTTTGCGCAAGCAAGCTTGCCCCCTGCCGCTAGTGTTGCCTGATGGGAATTTTTTCAACATATTTTTCACAATGGCCTTCTGGTATAGCACCATTTTAGTACACCTCTCCACCTCAGAAAGGAGAGATGCAAGGTTCTCTTTGTAGCATGAGTCTAGCAGGTTAAGTTACCAGTACTCTTTTTTTGCCATGATGAATGTAACATGATGGTCACCGGAAAGACAGCAGTACAAAAATTCAGCTATTTGTGCCAAGCTCCCTACAGCAAACACTTCCCTGTCTCAATCATGATGATGACTCTCCATCACCTCCTCTTCCTTCTCGTTCCCCTCTTCAGCCAATCCACAAAGGGGAGACGTGATGAAGCTTGTGTGGGTACTAGCCTCTGTTGTGCTGATCAATCATTGTGGTTTGGTCCTGATGAAGAGGCTAGGAAACCTTGAAATGCATTGACACAATAAACCACATTCATGCTTTAACCTTGTGTTTGACTATACCTTTGAACCTTGGGCAGCACGGACTCTGAACCAGAATATTCCTCTTTTTTCAGCTTCTCAAGCTTCAGTCACCATCAGGTTATGGCGATTATCACACACAATGATGTCTGGTTTAAGGTTCAGCAACAAGAGTCACAGATTTGTCTGGTTTGTTATTCTTTTCAATAACTCTGCCACAGTGTGCGGTTTGTCTCCCAGACAAAGTAGCTTTAACAGAGCCTGTTCCAACTTTGCTAAGGCAGTTCCAGCTTCCGGCTGATGTGGATGATGTGCTCTGAGATATCAAATCGGAGATGGAGGATGAGTAGGAATGAGTACAGAAAATGGTGTAGGAGAAGGAAACTCGGCCTCAGCTTCCACAATATTCCCTCAGTGTGCCATCAGAGAAATGTAGCGTCCCTAGCCACTAGCGCTTGTCCACGTGTAGGTAGATAAGTGTACATTCCCAGTAACTCCTTTGGTAAGGATACTGGATACGTGCTGGTACGGGATACGGCCGTCAGCGTGGAATGAGCCCCACAGGCGGTATAACCGCTGCCCTGTGCCTCTAGGATCTCTTCCCTCTTTAGGGAGCTTCCTTCTGTCCCTTCCAGCAGCTCCTCCAAACCAGGAGCTGCTCCACACACGTCTGTTCCTTCTTCCCCTATGGGAAGACTGTCCTAAGTCCCACTCTATTCTCCAGCACTGAACCCTCAAGCTCCACCCACCTCCCAACACCCCTTCCTACCCAGCAGGTATAGAGGAGCACCTGCTGCTATAGTGCGTGTTGGGTGCAGGTTTCAGAGCACTGTCAGGTGCCCTCGCCTTACCTGGGAAGTGGGATACCAGACCTCCGTTTGAGGCGCAGTGACTCTGTGATGACTGAACCCTCAGGGGTGCCACAATTTCATCTTTCTATATCCCATGCCATATATTGTTAATGGTCCCTGCACTTCCCCACATAACATCCCAAGGGCAGATGAAGACAAATATTACATAGACATATATCATAAACCCATTGTGAATACATATAATGGTACAGTCATGGATCACCTTATTAATTGCAGAGTACATCCAAAGTACAATTACACAACCCCGATGCGCATTTCACCCAAAAAATTGCCATGCTTCCTCAAGGGGAGGTATACAAAGCTCGGATGCCACATTGGAAGAAATAGTGGCGGCTGGGGACCAAGTAACGAGGGACGACTGCCAACGTGAGTAGGCAAAAATCCTCCTTGTCTAGAAGCCTAAACGGCAACATTTCAATGGCAAGGAGACTGGAAATGCGCCCGTTTAGCTTTGGGCCTGTGAGAGGGTGGCTGGGAACTCTCTTTTTTATTCCAAGGCCTGGGGTAGGGACAGCTGAACGCTATGCTGGGACAAGTTTTTGGAAGTGCCTGATGATAGTACCTCAGAATGTGCAAGGATATGTGCAGGGTGGAAGGCATCTGCGCCCATGTCACGGACTGGGGATTGGGAACCACGTCACACACTGGCACCAATCGTGGACCGAGGCATGTGGCACATCGAGTCTGATGACATGTGCCTGATCATGCTAGTGTATGTTAGTCTCTCAGTGGTCAGACCCCTGCTGATCTTGGCATGGCACATGTTGCAAATAGCCATTCTGTTTGTCTCAGAACTCTCTTTAAAAAAGTTCAAAACTGGGGAACACTTACGGTAACTCTTTGACGGAGAAATGCAGGAGTTTCAGTGCTCTGTGGAACAGTTGCCCACCTTCTCCCTCTGTTCATCCCACTGCATCTTCCTGCCTGTTTTGGTGCTACCGATCTCTCCACCTCAGCGCTGCTGGCCTCACTCTGCATGCCAGCTTTCCAGGTTCGGTTGGTGACTTTCACCCACCACCTTGTTTTTAAACGCAGCACCCTGGGCAACTTCACTTGGTGACATAACAATAACTTATCAGCAACTGTGTCTCATCATCATCTACTGCTAGACAAGGAGAAAAAGCACCACTGTATAGAATGCACACTGAGCCCATATAATGAACTAGAAAATGTTTATTGATACAAAAGAGTTATACATAAAATCATGATAAAAACAGGATAGTAGAGTTGAGCGAAACGGGTCGGAAAATTTCAAAAGTCGCCGACTTTTGGCAAAGTCGGGTTTCATGAAACGAAACCCGACCCTAGGATGAGGTCGGCCACGAGGTCGGCGACTTACGCGCCAAAGTCGCGTTTCAAAAGTTTGTTTTGCGCTCTTTTTCAGCCAATCAGGATCCACGGACACTGTGGGCAACGTGATGACATAGGCACGGGTCACCACCATCTTTCAGAAGGGCATGCAAGTGATTGGCTTGCTTTGGTGGGCGTCACAGGGGGTATAAAAGGGCGTGCATGCCGACCGCCATCTTACTTCTGCCGATCTTAGCATAGGGAGAGGTTGCTGCTGATTCTGTAGGGAGAGCGTTAGGCAGGGAAAAAGGAAAAAAAACTGCTTCTGCTGCTAGCGATTTTGCCTGTACAACACACCAGTCACTGTGTGCAGTGCAAGGGGAGGCTATATAGTGGTGTATCAGTGGTGTTGGTTGTTGGGCTGCCTTCTAAGGCTTCCTGACATTCCTGCATTGCTGTTTACCCACTGCTCCGCAAACTGCTTTTTTAAAAGCAATCCCAATTTTTTTTTTTGTCCTGCTGAGGTACTGAGCGTGCATTTTTCACACCATACAGCGGTATACGCTCCTCACACAGTACCGTGTAACGGCTGTTATCATAGCCACAGTGAAGCTATCAGTGTGTCACTCTGTGAGAATAAGTCGAAGACATGTTCCGTTCTTACAGACCTGCACTCTAGGGAGATTCCTATTCTGCCCAATTCTACATACACCTTGTAGTTTGTGATACACTAGCCAATTTCTGCCTGTGACAGCGCTCAGATATTCAGTGGGCCTCACACAATCCAAAAGTGTCCAGTGTCCACAAGTGTCTGCAGAAATTCAAAATCTCCCTTATCCTCTAGTCACTTTGGTCACAGCTGTGCCATCGAGCCTGTGACAGCGCTCAGATATTCAGTGGGCCTCACACAATCCAAAAGTGTCCAGTGTCCACAAGTGTCTGCAGAAATTCAAAATCTCCCTTATCCTCTAGTCACTTTGGTCACAGCTGTGCCATCGAGCCTGTGACAGCGCTCAGATATTCAGTGGGCCTCACACAATCCAAAAGTGTCCAGTGTCCACAAGTGTCTGCAGAAATTCAAAATCTCCCTTATCCTCTAGTCACTTTGGTCACAGCTGTGCCATCGAGCCTGTGACAGCGCTCAGATATTCAGTGGGCCTCACACAATCCAAAAGTGTCCAGTGTCCACAAGTGTCTGCAGAAATTCAAAATCTCCCTTATCCTCTAGTCACTTTGGTCACAGCTGTGCCATCGAGCCTGTGACAGCACTCAGATATTCAGTGGGCCTCACACAATCCAAAAGTGTCCAGTGTCCACAAGTGTCTGCAGAAATTCAAAATCTCCCTTATCCTCTAGTCACTTTGGTCACAGCTGTGCCATCGAGCCTGTGACAGCGCTCAGAAATTCAGTGGGCCTCACACAATCCAAAAGTGTCCAGTGTCCACAAGTGTCTGCAGAAATTCAAAATCTCCCTTATCCTCTAGTCACTTTGGTCACAGCTGTGCCATCGAGCCTGTGACAGCGCTCAAATATTCAGTGGGCCTCACACAATCCAAAAGTGTCCAGTGTCCACAAGTGTCTGCAGAAATTCAAAATCTCCCTTATCCTCTAGTCACTTTGGTCACAGCTGTGCCATCGAGCCTGTGACAGCGCTCAGATATTCAGTGGGCCTCACACAATCCAAAAGTGTCCAGTGTCCACAAGTGTCTGCAGAAATTCAAAATCTCCCTTATCCTCTAGTCACTTTGGTCACAGCTGTGCCATCGAGCCTGTGACAGCGCTCAGATATTCAGTGGGCCTCACACAATCCAAAAGTGTCCAGTGTCCACTATTGTGTGCAGAAATTCAAAATCTCCCTTATCCTCTAGTCACTTTGGTCACAGCTGTGCCATCGAGCCTGTGACAGCGCTAAGATATTCAGTGGGCCTCACACAATCCAAAAGTGTCCAGTGTCCACTAGTGTCTGCAGAAATTCAAAATCTCTCTTATCCTCTAGTCACTTTGGTCACAGCTGTGCCATCGAGTCTGTGACAGCGCTCAGATATTCAGTGGGCCTCACACAATCCAAGTGTCCAGTGTCCACAAGTGTCTGCAGAAATTCAAAATCTCCCTTATCCTCCAATCACTTTGGTCACAGCTGTGCCATCGAGCCTGTGACAGCGCTCAGATATTCAGTGGGCCTCACACAATCCAAAAGTGTCCAGTGTCCACTAGTGTGTGCAGAAATTCAAAATCTCCCTTGTCCTATAGACACCTTGTACCTTGTTTTACATTACTATATAGTTTGTTGGATTTTGTCTACATTTCTACCAAAAATGAGGAAGGCTGGTGGAAGAGGCCGTGGAATTGGGCGGGGGTTGGCAGCTGGTAATGATGGTGTTGGTGGTGGATCTGATGGTAGTGGCAAGAGCAAAATAGGACCGAATGCAGGAGGTGTTGAGCCTGCGTCATCATCTGGCTCCATAAGGCTTCGAAGGCTTAGTTTTCTAGGAGTTGGCAAACCGCTTTTAAAGCCAGAGCATCAGGAAAAAGTTTTGTCTTACATTGCTGACTCAGCCTCCAGCTCTATCGCCTCCTCTTCTTCAGTTGTAAAAAGTAAAAGCACTGAGTCGTCATTGGGGGCTCATGTTCATGAACCACACCTTTCCTTGTGTCCTTCACCCCAACCAAGATTGAAGGATGACGCAGGCCATACTACTGATTACTCCATGGAGCTGTTTTCACATACCATGCCTGGATTATCAAGTGAAATGGTGAATTACCCAGGCCAAGATGAATCTGACATGGAGTGCACTGATGCACAGCCGCTGATGGATGTTTCTGCTGGTACATTCACTCAGAGCACTATATTGTCCTCGCAGTGTACAGAGCCAGATTCTGACCCTGATGAGACTCAGGTGCCCCTTCCCGCACACTATACCACCATACACGGTGACACAGAGGAAGGTGCACATGACATAGAAGAGGAGGTGATGGATGACCCAGTTGTTGACCCAGATTGGCATCCATTGGGGGAAGAGGGTGCTGCTTCCAATAGCTCAGATGAGGAGCATCCACAGCAGACATCGACATCGCAACAGCTGTTATCTGGCAGGCCCGGAGCACTCCAAAGACAGGTTCCAAACATCAAAAGAGTTGCTGGACAGCTTGTCCAGAGGGTCAAAAGATCACAGCGTGCTAGGCCGCAAAATGTCTGCCAAAGTAGGAAGAGTGCAGTGTGGCACTTTTTTGAACAAAATCCTCATGATCAGGCCAAGGTTATCTGTAAGAAGTGCGCAAAGACCTTTAGCCGAGGGAAAAATCTGAAAAATTTGAATACCAGTTGCATGCTTAGACATTTAACCAGCATGCACTTGCAAGCGTGGACACAACACCAAACCTCAAGTGCCACATGTGCAACTGATCACAACGAAGGTAGTCAGCAACGCTACATTGTTTCCCCCACTGTAAGCCCACCGGTTAGCACAGCAGCAAATGTTGAGGTGTTGTTGCAAGGCCACAGCAGTCAGGGAATCCCACTGTTATATCAACGAAAGACTGATTCTAGGCCATCAGAAAGAACACCAACTCCATCACCATCATCAACCCTCTCTCAGTCCACCCTGTCCACCGCTACTTCCACCATATGCAGCTCTCAAGTCCAGCACACCCTCCCAGACACTATGAGTAGGTCAAGAAAGTACTCAGTCACTCATCCGTGTACACTGGGTTTGAACGCCCACATTGCCAAACTAATCTCGTTTGAGATGATGCCCTTTCGGTTGGTGGAAAGCACAGCTTTCCGCGAACTCATGGCCTATGCAGTACCACGCTATGACCTACCCAGTCGCCACTTCTTCTCTCGCAAAGCCATCCCAGCTCTCCACCATCATGTGAAAGACCGCATTGTCCATGCACTCAAGCAGTCAGTGAGCGGAAAGGTGCACCTCACAACTGATGCATGGTCCATTCGGCATGGCCAGGGCCGTTACGTGTCCATCACTGCGCACTGGGTTAATGTGGTGGATGCAGGGTCCACAGGGGACAGCGGTGGTGGGACAGTGCTGCCTAGCCCACGGTATAGGAAACAGTTGGCTGTAGGCGTTCGACCCTCCTCCTCCTCCTCCTCCAGAAGCGAAAGCTCGTCCACAGAGCGCAGTCGTACGAGCACTCCATCTGCAGCTGCCACTGTTGCACATGATGTGTCCCCCTATCGAGCAGCTAGTGGAAAGCGTCAGCAGGCTGTGTTGCAGATGATGTGTTTGGGCGACAGACACACCGCCGAGGTGCTGGCCGAGTACTTGAAGCGACAAACTGAGTCATGGCTGAGCAATCTTGAGGCAGGCAAGGTAGTTAGTGATAACGGCCGTAATTTTGTGGCAGCCATAGCCCTTTCAAAACTCAGCCACATACCTTGCTTGGCTCACACCTTGAACCTGGTGGTGCAGTGCTTCCTCAAAAATTATCCGGAGTTAACAGCCCTGCTCCAGAAGGTGCGAAGACTGTGCGCGCACATCCGCCGGTCGCCTGTACACTCCGTTCGTATGCAGAAGCTGCAGCGATTGCTCCACCTTCCCAACCACCGCCTCATTATCGACATTGCAACAAGGTGGAACTCCACCCTGCACATGGTGGAGCGGCTGTGTGAGCAGAGGCAGGCCATAATGCATTTGTGGGAGGATACACGGCCAGGCACTTTGAGAGCAGACATGGAGTTGACAGGTGTGCAGTGGTCAAAGCTGAAAGACCTCTGTAAAGTCCTTCAGTGTTTTGAGGAATGCACACGGCTGGTAAGCGCAGACGACGCCATCCTAAGCATGAGCATCCCACTTATGCGTCTGCTCATGCAAACTTTGACGCACCTTAAGGAGCAGGCGTCTGCAGCCAATGTTGACGAGGAGGGAATCCTTGATGACATTCAGCCATTGTCTGCTCAGGGACCTCTCCTGGACGAGGTGGAGGAAGAAGAGGAGGAGGATGATGGGGATGATTACTTAGGGGAGGAGGATGCATCTCGTGGGGCAAGTGAAAATGTTGGCATGGCAAGGTCTGGTACAGGGTTTGTGCGTGACTGGAGGGATGTGGATTTGCCAGAAAGTGCTCCTCCAACCAGCACTCGCAGTGCATCATTGACACCGGGAACATTGGCCCACATGTCAGATTATGCCTTGCAGATCCTAAAAAGGGACCCCCGCATTGCCAAAATGATGAACAATGACGACTACTGGTTGGCCAGCATCCTGGATCCACTCTATAAAGGCAAATTACAAAACATCATGCCACAGGAGAACCTTGACCTAATATTGGCTAATAAACAAGGAACTCTGGTAAATCGGTTGCTTGAGGCATTCCCAGCACACAGCAGCGGTGATGGTTCTCACACGAGCCGTACGGGCCGGGGGTAGCTTGGCAGAGGTGTTCATGGTGCACACAGCAGAAGTGGCATTGGAGACAGGGGTTTCATGACAATGTTGTGGACTGATTTTTCAAGTACCGCTCACACAACTGGTAATACTGCATCGATGGAAAGTGACAGGAGACAGCAGTTGTCAACTATGGTTACAAACTACTTTTCCTCCCATATCGATGTTCTCCCACACAGGTCATTCCCCTTTGACTATTGGGCCGCTAAACTGGACACCTGGCCTGAATTGGCACAATATGCCTTACAGGAGCTCGCTTGCCCAGCTGCAAGTGTCCTATCGGAAAGAGTCTTCAGTGCAGCTGGATCAATCCTGACAGAAAAAAGGACCCGTCTGTCAACCCAAAATGTGGATGATCTAACCTTCATTAAAATGAACCACGCATGGGTTTCCAAGGATTTTGTCCCACCTTCCCCTGATGACACATAGGGTGACAGAAAAATGGCTTGCTTTGGTCCACCTCTTCCTGGGACTTGACCTATTTCACCTTTTGCATCAGCTGAATGTCCAACATCAACATATGCCACTTTCTAAAACTCCCTAACTGTGCTGCCTCCCCCCCCATGGCCGGGGTCACCACCTACCGCACGACACCGTGCGAGTGCCGTTGCCCTGGACAGGTGGGTAGGCTGACTCTTGGGCGTGGGCACTGGCACAGGGTCCCTCATAGTGCAATCAAGTGTCTCTGACGGTGGTGGTGCACACCCGCCGTCAGACACACCGCCGTACTATGAGGGGCCCAGTGCCAGTACCGACGCCCACGAGTGGGCCCCCCTTGCTTGGGCAGGGCCCCAGCATTTGCAATCTTTACCTCTCCCTGCTCCTCCGCTGTGTAGTCTGGGCCGTCAAATCCATACTGTGCCTGACACCGTCTGAGCCTGCCTCCTGATGTATAGACCTATATTTTGAATGTGTACGCTATCCATACATGTTATCTGGGGATACGGTACCCTTTCTCACCTTTGTGCAATCACGTGTAATCCATACTGGGCCTAACACTGTCTGAGCCTGCCTCCTGATGTATAGACATATATTTTGAATGTGTACGCTATCCATACATGTTATCTGGGGATACGGTACCCTTTCTCACCTTCGTGCAATCACGTGCAAGCCATACTGGGCCTAACACCGTCTAAGCCTGCCTCCTGATGTATAGACATATATTTTGAATGTGTACGCTATCCATACATGTTATCTGGGGATACGGTACCCTTTCTCACCTTTGTGCAATCACGTGTAATCCATACTGGGCCTAACACCATCTGAGCCTGCCTCCTGATGTATAGACATATATTTTGAATGTGTACGCTATCCATACATGTTATCCGGGGATACGGTACCCTTTCTCACCTTTGTGCAATCACGTGCAAGCCATGCTGGGCCTATACCGTCTGAGCCTGCCTCCTGATGTGTAGACATATATTTTGAATGTGTACGCTATCCATACATGTTATCCGGGGATACGGTACCCTTTCTCACCTTTGTGCAATCACGTGTAATCCATACTGGGCCTAACACTGTCTGAGCCTGCCTCCTGATGTATAGACATATATTTTGAATGTGTACACTATCCATACATGTTATCTGGGGATACGGTACCCTTTCTAACCTTTGTGCAATCACGTGCAATCCATACTGGGCCTAACACCATCTGAGCCTGCCTCCTGATGTATAGACATATATTTTGAATGTGTACGCTATCCATACATGTTATCTGGGGATACGGTACCCTTTCTCACCTTTGTGCAATCACGTGCAAGCCATACTGGGCCTAACACCGTCTAAGCCTGCCTCCTGATGTATAGACATATATTTTGAATGTGTACGCTATCCATACATGTTATCTGGGGATACGGTACCCTTTCTCACCTTTGTGCAATCACGTGTAATCCATACTGGGCCTAACACCGTCTGAGCCTGCCTCCTGATGTATAGACATATATTTTGAATGTGTACGCTATCCATACATGTTATCCGGGGATACGGTACCCTTTCTCACCTTTGTGCAATCACGTGCAAGCCATACTGGGCCTATACCGTCTGAGCCTGCCTCCTGATGTATAGACATATATTTTGAATGTGTACGCTATCCATACATGTTATCCGGGGATACGGTACCCTTTCTCACCTTTGTGCAATCACGTGTAATCCATACTGGGCGTGAGAACGGCTGGCGAGCTGTTAAGCAATCTACAGCACCTGTGGTTTGCACACGTAAGTTTTTCATTTTTTCAGGAATGACGGTTAGGCCTAATTCCGGAACTGCAGTTGACCTGCACTTACTGGGAAATCATCGTTCGCGGGTAATAATTGTAATCACAGATCCCCATCACTAACGTTGTTCAGCGGGTTATCTGCACCTGTAAGCGACAAACGCAGGCCTTTTCAGTGTAGCGCACATGCAGCCACGGACATGTAAGGGCATGACCCACCAGTTATTGGCCAATCTCATGTGCCAGAGCCTCACGTGTCCCTCTAGTAAGCCGGACTCGGACCGCGGGGCATGACGGAGTCTCGTTCGTTAACGGAATTAAGCTTGTAATGTGTGCATCTTTTCTGTAGCTTGCATGGTTGAGGTTTCCCAGGTGGAGTCGAATTAAACCGTAGGCTCCACTCCTGGTGGTGCCCTTCTGGACATTCCTTTAAGGTTCAGCTTTGCAACCATACTACCCACGTAAAACAAACACTTTGCCTTCATGAACGCTGTTTGGAGGGTCTTGACTCGTGGGAATAACGCCGCCCAATCAGTTAACCTGCTAGAGAGATCCTTCATTGCTCGCAAGCATGACATCACACTCCCTAGGAGGAAGGTAATGCCACTGTGGCGACCGTACTCCTGGGGGCGACACAAGTGCACTGATGCCCAGCCACTGCTCGATGAATCTGCTGGTACATTGACCCAGACCACTACATTCCCCTCGCACGCTACACGGCCTGAATCTGACCCTGAGGAAACTCAGGTTACCCTTCCCATATACAGTTCCATCGTACACGGTGACAAAGAGGAAGCTGCAGATGAAAGTGCAGGTTCGGCCCACCCGCCATCAGACACACCACCGTACTATCAGGGGCCCTGTGCCAGTGCCGTCGCCAACGAGTGGGCCCCCCTGCTTGCTCAGGATCACAGCACTTGCAAGGTTGAAATACTGTGCAGTGAGATGGAAGATGGGGACGACGAGGAGTCCAGACTAGTACAGGGATTCCCTAGCGAGGAGACTTATTTCATTGTTTTCAATGTTGGGACAGCAATTTTTGGGGAGCACTATACTCTGGAGAATGATAGATGGGGCCCACCATACACTGGAACATTCCAAAGGTGGACATCAGACACTGGAGCAGCATTTACAGGGCCCATTATACACTAGAGCATTAGAAATGGGGCCCATTATGTTTGGAGCATTATTTGGGCCCATAAGACAGTGGAGCTTCATCCATGGGGACCAACATATACTGTAGCATTATGTGGAGCTCATCATATACTGTTTCAAACATTATATGGGACCAATGATTCTGTATGGAGAAATAGATGGGCCTCGTCATGAGATGTAAAAAGTGAAGTATTTTTCATTGTACTATACCGCTATTTCTCTGCCGTATCGGAGCATGATGAGTTGTGGTATGTGTTAAAGGGGCGCTCTTTCGCCCAGGGCACATGAAAACCTGGAGCCAGCCCTCCCCCCCACAACTTTAGCCAAATAACCCCCATTTTTCAGTGCGTAACTTGTATTATGAAGTTAATTAAGGTTGACAAGCTTAAGTAAGAAGAATTGATGCTTTTGGCATTCAAATGGGCACTGTAGGTGTGTTTCCTGTCCTCCTCTCACTGCCGACTTTTATTCCCCATTGACTTACATTGGGTTTCATGTTTCGGGACGACCCCGACTTTTCCCTATAATCAGACGATCTTGCTCGACCCGACTTTTGGAAAAGTCGGGTTTCACGAAACGAAACTCGACCCTAAAAAACCAAAAGTCGCTCAACTCTACATGACAGGCATCCAACAAAACATGGCAATAGAATATAACGCACAAAATGCATATAATATAATTGCCTATAACACTCTAATCCAGCCAAAGCAATGTATACATAACCTTCCTGTTATTGGGCTCATGAGGACCAGAAGGCCCTAACTATTCAATAGTTAGATAGATCATCATCATCTACCTCTTTGACGAAATTTGCCGTTCCCCACCATCATCTTCTTGTGGACGTGGCTGCTCTAAGTTTTGTGCATCACTACACAGCATCTCCTTCTGTCCCTCCTGGAATATGCAGTGTGAGAGGTTAGAATCAAGAAGTGATGTTTTATAGAATGACTGGTCTCCTGGGACTCAACATGATGGGAGGAAGGAGGATCAGCATGAGGATTAAGTGATCCAGACTGTTGGCTGGCAAGACTGGATCGTGTGGAAGATTGTGTGCTGCTGGCAAGCATGTTGGAGGTATTGTCTTCTTTCCAAACAACCATCTATTCATGCTGGTGTGGCTTCAGATTTGCTGTCACATGCCTCCCTGCAAAGTGGGACAGGAAGCTATGTGTCATGGACAGGCGTGTTTCTTGTGCTACAGCAACAGGCGCAGTTGCACCTGCCCCACATCCTCGGTGTATGCTTATACCAAAACCAGCACTTCCACTTCATCATACCTTTCTGCACACCTTATGCATTTTCTAATTGCTAGGTTTCTAGAAACCATGTTAAACTGTATGGATGACTAATTGAATCCAGAAAAAAGTTAACTTTTTTTTAGTTTTGTATACAACTGTAATGTAACACTAATCACGTTAAACTGATGACTAGTTGAATCCAAAGAAAAATTTTGAACTTCTGTTTTAGCTTTATTTACCATGTAATTTAACACTAAGCACAATACACTGAATGGATGACAATATAGTCAATTTTGTCACCCAAAATAAAAAGAATGTGGTCCTCGTGCAGCAGCTATATATTTAGCAACGGGCTGCAAAGCCCTAGGCCCTGCCAAGAGACTATATTCTTCCACCCTCCCTGTTTCTGCAGCTGTCCCTCAGCTAAATTCAGAATGTATCTGATGCAAACAGCAAAGCACAGGATTAGCCCTTAGAAGGACTGTTAATATGATGGTTCAGCATCAGCACCAGTATCAACACTAGACAACTCTGATTAGTTAAACTGTGCACACAAAGGCCTGAATAACTGTTCTCTACATCCAATCCGAACTGTTCCTGAGTTGTGCAATGGTGTCAGTGAGCCGAGCATGGCTGTGTGGCGCCCCTGATGGCTCAGTCGCCACAGAGGTACTGCACCTCCTCCTGAGGTGTGGTACCCCACCATTTAGGTAAGGTGGGGACACCTGACCACACTCCAACACCTGCACCCCACACAACATAGTAGTGTAGCAAAGCACCCTTTGGTGGCTCCCTGCTTGGAACACGAAGAGTGCTGGGAGGTGGGTGGAGCTTAGTCTACACCAAAAGATTGGGAAGAGTTTAGGATTTAGTCAGTCTGACCGGGTCAGAAGGAGAGAGAAGATCCCCGGAGTGGGAAGGACGAGGGAAGTGCTGAAGCGGACCTCAGTGACCTGGGTCTGCTGGCACAGGAAAGAGACATTGATGGAAAACCTGACTCTTTATAAGAAAGATAGATTTGAACGGAACGTAAGGAGAAGAGGAGGACTGAGGATTAGGGTTAGAGCAGAACCCTTCCCAAGTTCACAGCGCATGGCCGGGGTCCGGTCCCCGAGATTGTATGGATGCTAATGGTCCTGCAGCAGACACCGGAGGAATAGAAGTTGTCACCACTTTATTCCCACACCAGACTTGGGGGCACAACAGCAACGTGAGTGAGCCGGGACTTAGTGGCAAGAAGTCCCCGAAGCAGGCCACAGCTGTCTGCCGTACAAGTAGAGTTCATAGGAACATCTGACAGGAGGAACTCCAGTGTAACTCAGTATTGAGAGTACTTCACTATAAGTGCAAAAAGGGAGACGTTCAGAAAAGGCACATATGTTGGCGGAGTGTTGGAACGGAGTACTTCATCTTGCCTGGAGGTTGGCTGGGCCACTGACCTGGAGGACACAGCACCGAGGCGGGCACCTGTATGCACAACAGACTGTGAGTAAAGCTTTGGAACTACATGCCCTAGTGTCCTCCGTTTAATCCTACGCCAACCCACTGGGCACTGCTACATCTCTGCGCTTAACACTACACCGTTCTCCTCTCCTCACTACCTCTCCATCTACACTGCGCTGGGACTACAGCCCTACCTGTGGAGGGCCACAACATCATTGCAGCACCACACCATCTGTCCCAGAGGATCTGTCTGCAGCGTCGGCTTAACATCTTCATTGCCGAACACCACAGGTGTCGTCACGAACCATCCACTCATAAACTTTATTCCATCACTTAATCTCTTTTACATGGGTGCCCAGGGCCACGGACAGGGTCACCGCTGCTGTGACATTCCCCTTTGAGAGACCGGCCCGGTACCGAGTACCCCACAGCCCTGGGAGGGCGACCCAGCTGCATCTGTCCTTTTATAACCTCTGATATGTGGCCAGCCAATTACAGTAATGCCACTACCAAGATGGCTACGGCATTACAGTGACTGTCAGGCAATTCCCTAATGCTTATTGGCTGTGAAACAGGCGCCAAACATGCGGGGCAGGGATTTGAGCTTCAATTCTGAGCACCAGCCAATGCTCGTCAAGTGCCAAGCACATGCGAGCACCCAGATACTCCAGTGATAATCAGAGTATCATGCACATTTGCTCATACCTACTGCTGACTTTATCCCATTTAGGAACTGCATAATTTACAATGGCTCTTTGTTTTCTGTCTTTTAGGCTAGCTCTTCACCCATCTGTATATAGTTTCCCCAGTTCCCCATTTCTGGATCAGAGTAGTGCACGCTGTGATTTTTTTTCGTGGACCATTAAGACGTCATCAAGGGATGGTGATGGAAGCAGTGTCAGTGACAGCAGTACCACCCCATAGCTTCTGTCATTGACCTGAAACAGATCATCAATTGGGTTCAGCGATGAGAGAAACTGTAGTCACTTCTCCCTGCCTCCATCATTACAGTTGATTCCGGATGTTATCAGAGGATGGCTGGGAAAGAAGCTATGATAAACAAACTCAGTGTTGCCCCCTGTTGCAGGAGGTGATAGAAGCACAGGGGAAGTGATTACAGGACTATCCAATTATGATTTCCCGTTTAAGACTCCCCACAAATGAAATATTACCTGAAAATAGGAACTGTGGCCCCCATGGAAGCCACCGTTGTGGAGACGTGTTGAGCATACTTTTGCCACTAACACTTTTTTTTTCTATTCCTACAGCATTATATCTGCTCTATACTAATGCATCTATATTGGTAACTCTTTTGGGTGTTTAGTAGTGTTGAGCTTTCCGATACCGCAAGTATCGGGTATCGGCCGATATTAGCTGTATCGGAATTCCGATACTGACTTCCGATACTTTTTTCATATCGGATACCGGAATCGGAAGTTCCCATAATGCTATCAGCCCGCTCGCTTTGATTCAGCCAATGGGAATCCTCAGAAGTGTGGGCACATCCTGTTAGGCATGTAGGCATGTTAACTATTGGCATGGCTGTGATTGGCTGCTGAAATGATGTCATCATGCACTATAAAAGCCACCGCCGCCGCCATTTCTGGTCACTCTGCTGTGAATTCAGTTAGGGACAGGCTGCTGTTGAAGACTGTGAGGGACAGTTAGAAATAGCGATTCTCAAAACAATATTGTGCTTTACCCAGGCTACATAAACCACCACTGTAGCTTTCTTTTCCCTAGCAGCAGTGTTCACAGCTGTCTGCAAGGGCCGTGTGAGCGCAGCTCATGCTGTGGAGTGGGTCCTTCAGCCACGTCTGGTTGTAGGCCGCCCAGCGTGCCTCACTGCTGCCTCATACATATTTTTCTTTTTCAGCTGCTTATTTTTAAAAAATTCTATCTAGTGTGCTTCCATCCGTATCCATATACGTTGGTTGCAAACACTAGTAGTTGACAGCGGAGCCTTTCTGCAGCCTTTCAGTGCTAGTGCCCACTTAGCTGCACTGTTCACGGCTGTCTGAGAGGTCTCTGACTGTGTGTGAGTGCAGCTCACGCTGAGTAGTGTGTCCTGCAGCTACGTCTGGTTGTAGGCCGCGCAGCGTGTGACTGCCTCACACATTTTTCTTTTATTGCAGCTCATTTTTTCTCCTATTAGTGTGCATCCATCCGCATCCATATACGGTGGTTGCAAACACTCTAGGAATACACAGCGGAGCCTTTCTGCAGCCTGTCAGTGCTAGTGCCCACTTAACTGCACTGTTCACGGCTGTCTGAGAGGTCTCTGACTGTGTGTGCAGCTCACGCTGAGTAGTGTGTCCTGCAGCTACGTCTGGTTGTAGGCCGCTCAGCGTGCATCACTGCCTCACACATATTTTTCTTTAATTGCAGTTCATTTTTTCTTCTCCTATTAGTGTGCATCCATCCATCTCCATCTACATTGGTTGGTTGCAAACACTATATAGGAGTAGATAGAGAAGCCTTTTTTCTGGCTTGTGCCCTTCAGCTGCAGTCAGATTAGTATTACCCAATTTTTTTGGAGCCTCATCTTTTGCATTGTAGGTTACCTGCCTGCATTGTAATAGCTCCAAAAAGTTGGTGATACTATCGCTTTCAAATCTTTGGTCACATCCTTTCAGTTTCCCCCCCCAAAAAAAACAGCAAAGTTCACCAAACACAACATTTGAAAGTTGTGTAGGCCACATTAGCTCCCATTAAAGTGTAGTCGACACACACACTTCATAAAATTAGTGTTTCTTATACCTGTAACCAGCTGTTCAGGAATAAGCACACTAAGGCCCCCCTTTGTACTTTTCTGCCTATCTTTCCCAGTCTAGCAAGATGAAGAAGGCAGGGAGTAAGGCACGTGGCCGTGGGCGTGGAGTTTCAGCAGGGAGAGGACGTGGGGATTCTGCAGGGAGAGGACGTGGGGATTCTGTGCCTGCTGTTGGCACCAGTGAGTCAGCATCCCCCAGTTTTAGCAGGCAACAGTCCTTTAGGTGCAGCTTTGTAGGACCTCACCGTACCCCACTGCTGCGGGAGGAACAAATTGAAGCCTTTGTCGGATGGATGGAAGCTAACGCATCGACTTCAATTACTTCCACATCCTCTCAGGGCTAGAGCACCGAAGAGCAACCATCTGTCTCTTCACCACCTGCCAAAGTGCCCAGGCAGTCAGAGAGCCCTGGACAGGAGCAATCACAGTCTCTACTTCTGTTCTCGTAATCTGTTGGTTTGGAAAGAGGGGGCCAGCCAAGCAGCATTCCAGAATGTGAAGAAGAGGGAGTATGCAGTGATGCGCAACTTCTTTGTCCCTCTGAATCTGAAGAGGCGGGTGGGCTAGTGCCTATGGTCAGCATACCTCAGTACGCATCAGATGATGACGAGACTCAGTTACCACTTTCTGGTGCGTACGGTGCTGGCGAGACAACCCAGGAGAAGCAGGTGTTTGAAGAGGGGAGGGTAGATGATGAGGTCCTTGACCCATCATGGCGTGAGGAACAGGAAGGTGGTGGGAGCAGCTCTGAGTAAGAGATTCCCCGAACGGCCAAAACCGGAGGGAAAGGGAGGGGGGCAGACTTGGTTACCTGTAGCCTCCACTTCGGCACCCGTTAGGAGCATTCCACTTTCAAAAGGCAAAACAGGCGCTCCCAAGACTTGCAGTGCGTGGTCCTTTTTTGACACAGTTGCAGATGACATTTGCTTTGTCAAATGCAAGCTGTGTCATCAGAGAGTCAAAAGAGGGAAAAATGTCAGCAACCTCAATACCACTAATATGTGGAAACATGTGCGGACCAAGCACGAGGTGGAGTTACACAGACACACTGAAGACGTAGGCCAACGTACAGCACCACCTACCACCTCTTCAGCTCGTGTTGGGGCCTCTTCCTCCAGCTCACACACAGCTGGTTCGGCTTCCTCACAGGATCGCCAAGGAAGAACCTCTGGCATTGTTGTCCGGAGACCCTGTGACATTCCACCCACAGCACCACGTTCCCAGTCACACTCCCAGGCCACTCTACAGCCATCGGTAGCACAGGCATGGGATAAAAGGCGGCCATACTCGGCAAACCATCTCCGAGCACAGGCTCTGAATGCTGGCATTGCCAAACTACTGGCCCTTGAAATGTTGTCATTCAGGCTGGTGGAGACTGACACCTTCCGGGACTTCATGGCATTGGCAGTCCCACAATACACCGTGCCCAGCCTCTTTTATTTCAGCAGGCGAGCCGTCCCTGCCCTGCTGAAACATGTGGGGGCAAACATAAAACATGCGCTACTAAACGCCGTCATTAGCAAGGTCCACCTGACCACTGATGCGTGGACCAGTAACCATGGACAGGGACGATACCTTTCCCTTACTGCCCATTGGGTCAATGTTGTGGAGCCGGGTACAGATCTGGAGAGTGGCGCTCTACGTGTTCTGCAGGAATCCAGTCTGTACATATTGACTCCTCCTCCTACTCAAGTTCCTCCGAAACAGCACTGCAGGAGCCTGTTACGACCGATATGAGCACAGCAGTGGCCAAATGTCAACAGGCCATACTGAAATTAATTTCTTTGGGGAATCGAAGCCACACAGCGCAGGAGCTCTGGAATGCCATCAAGCAGGAGAGCGACGTGTGGTTTGTGCCAGCGAATCTCAAGCCGGGCTTGGTAGTGTGTGACAATGACCGAAATCTGGTGGCAGCTCTTGGCCTAGGCAACCTCACTCACATCCCATGTCTGGCACATGTGCTCAACTTGGTCGTGCAGAGCTTTCTGAGGGACTATCCGGATCTTGATGCACTGCTGCACAAGGTCCGCATAGAGTGCGCTCACTTGCGTCGTTCCAGCATGGCAAGATCGCGCCTTGCTGCTCTGCAGCGCCGATTACACCTTCCGGAACATCGCATCATATGTGACCTACCCACCAGGTGGAATTCAACATTACATATGTTGGAGCGGTTGTGTGAGCAGCAGGCAGCAGTCATGGAGTACCAGCTGCATCATGCGCAAACAAGTCGCAATGTGCGCCGGTCACACTTCAGCACCACTGAGTGGGCCTCTATGAAGGACATCTGCCACGTTTTGCGTGCCTTCGATGATTCCACGTGGATGGCAAGTGCAGATGATGCCTCCTGCACTCCTGCTCTGTCCCCATTCCCATTAATAGTTATGGGAATGTGGACAGAGCAGGACACCTTGCCGGACACACATCAGGGGATCAACTGACGTGACTGAGCCCCAGTAACTCAGGAACAAGTGTGGATTGTGCAGACAACACTGCAGAGCAGCAACTGGTGTGGTTGGAGGCCAGGGGAAATACTAGAGACAGTAGAGCCAGAGGCCAAAGTGGAGCACGGTTACAATCAGTAGTTGTGTACAACCAATATAAAACTCGCTCCAAGTTGGCCTCAGCCTACTGCATGATTGACCCCTGGGCTGCAACATTGCATGTTGCTGCTCAGAAGTGTGTTTGCCACCTCCGGGTTCCAGCACCGTCAGCTGATTCTCGGCAGTGTCTTTGGCACGGGTACTCCCTCCTGCCCAGCCTGGTTACAGCACGCCTGCTGTTTCCGGGTAGTGTCAACGTCACTTTGCCACTGATACGTTGTCCTGTCGTGTTGCGGTCGGGTTAGCCGAGTCTATGGTGCCTGCAGTTTCAGTGCTTCCTATGTGGGCTGCGGGTTCTGGTAAAAAAGGCTGGTTCCGTAGTGCCAATAGGACAAGCACCCCCTGTAGGACTGTGAGTTTCGGTAACTGCGGCCGGCTCGCGGTCTTGCAACTTTGTTTTTCATGGGTACCTTCTGCTACCCATCTGGGTTCCAGCACTGTCAGCTGGTTCTCGGCAGTGCCTTTGGCTGAGGTGCCTCCTTGTCGGTAACAAAGTTCAAGCAACCTCTGCTGGTCCTTGGTAGTGCTTTTTTGCACAGGTACCTCCTGCTTAGTAACCATGTTCCAGCACCGTCAGCTGTTCCACAGTTGTCCCATTGGCTCTTGTTCCTTCTGCTGCCACTCTGGGTTCCGGCACCATCAGCTGGTTCTCGGTAGTTCCATTGACTATTGTAGCTTCTGCTACCCTTCCGGGTTCCAGCACCGTCAGCTGGTTCTCGGCAGTGCCTTTGGCCTAGGTGCCTCCTTGTCGGTATCCGAGTTCCACCAACGTCTACTGGTCCTTGGTAGTGCTTTGGAGCACAGGTACCTCCTGCTTAGTAACCGTGTTCCAGCACCGTCAGCTGGTCCACGGTTGTGCCATTGGCTCTTGTTCCTTCTGCTGCCCCTCCGGGTTCCAGCACCGTCAGCTGGTTCTCGGCAGTGTCTTTGGCACGGGTACTCCCTCCTGCCCAGCCTGGTTACAGCACGCCTGCTGTTTCCGGGTAGTGTCAACGTCACTTTGCCACTGATACGTTGTCCTGTCGTGTTGCGGTCGGGTTAGCCGAGTCTATGGTGCCTGCAGTTTCAGTGCTTCCTATGTGGACTGCGGGTTCTGGTAACAAAGGCTGGTTCCATAGTGCCAATAGGAAAAGCACCCCCTGTAGGACTGTGGGTTTCGGTAACTGCGGCCTGCTCGCGGACGCGACACTTTGTTAATCATGGGTACCTTCTGCTACCCATCCGGGTTCCAGCAACGTCAGCTGGTTCCCGGCAGAGCCTTTGGCCTAGGTGCCTCCTTGTCGGTATCCGAGTTCCACCAACGTCTGCTGGTCATTGGTAGTGCTTTGGAGCACAGGTACCTCCTGCTTAGTAACCGTGTTCCAGCACCGTCAGCTGGTCCTCGGTTGTGCCATTGGCTCTTGTTCCTTCTGCTGCCCCTCCGGGTTCCAGCACCGTCAGCTGGTTCTCGGCAGTGTCTTTGGCATGGGTACTCCCTCCTGCCCAGCCTGGTTACAGCACGCCTGCTGTTTCCGGGTAGCGTCAACGTCACTTTGCCACGGACACGTTGTCCTGTCGTGTTGCGGTCAGGTTAGCCGAGTCTATGGTGCCTGCAGTTTCAGTGCTTCCCTTGTGGACTGCGGGTTCTGGTAACAAAGGCTGGTTCCATAGCGCCAATAGGAAAAGCACCCCCTGTAGGACTGTGGGTTTCGATAACTGCGGCCTGCTCGCGGACGCAACACTTTGTTAATCATGGGTACCTTCTGCTACCCATCCGGGTTCCAGCAACGTCAGGTGGTTCCCGGCAGAGTCTTTGGCCTAGGTGCCTCCTTGTCGGTATCCGAGTTCCACCAACGTCTGCTGGTCATTGGTAGTGCTTTGGAGCACTGGTACCTCCTGCTTAGTAACCATGTTCCAGCACCGTCAGCTAGTCCACGGTTGTCCCATTGGCTCTTGTTCCTTCTGCTGCCCCTCCGGGTTCCAGCACCGTCAGCTGGTCCTCGCTAGTTTAATTTGCTCTTGCAGATTCTGCTACCCATCCGGGTTCCTGCACCATCAGCTGGTTCTCGGCAGTGCCTTTGGCCTAGGTGCCTCCTTGTCGGTATCCAAGTTCCACCAACGTCTGCTGGTCCTTGGTAGTGCTTTGGAGCACAGGTACCTCCTGCTTAGTAACCGTGTTTCAGCACCGTCAGCTGGTCCACGGTTGTGCCATTGGCTCTTGTTCATTCTGCTGCCACTCCGGGCTCCAGTACCATCAGCTGGTTCTCGCCAGTTCCTCAGCCTTCTTGTAACTTACACTACTTTTCAAAGTTCAAGCTTGTGGAAATGGTTTTTGATTCTCACTCTGGATCTCCCTGACAATGACCCTGAAGACGACGACCCTGAAGACCACACAGAAGAATACCTAAAAGATGACCCTGAAGAAGATGACCAAGAGGAAAAAGAACAGGAAGACAACCACCAAGATGCAGAACAACAAGAGACAGAAGACCAAGAAGCATAAAAACCAAAAGCAGAAGGACATTAAGCATAAGACTAAAAATCTGAGCAAATGAGATTATCAAATTTATAAGCAGAAGAAGACTAAGCAGTGTATGGGGGTGAGTCCGTTCCTCCTCGTGGTGCCCCTGGAAAAGGCCTGCTGCTGCAGGCCAAACTGAACGCAGACAAATCCTGTTTTAAATCTTTTGTGACAGGCAAAACGGAAGGTGTAATCTTCAAACTTTTATAGATAACAACTACAGGAATGCCTGACACAAATAAGAATATGATGAAGATGAAGAAGTAGAATATGAAGAAGAAGAAGACTAGAAGAAGAAGAAGAAAAGAAGAAGAAGATGAAGAAGATACTGCTGCTGCTGAAGATGATGAAGGAGAAAGTGTGGGAGAAGTAAAAAAGAAGGTGAAGAGCATGGAAGTAGTGAAACATACATATCTGACAAAAAATTAAAGACTTTAACATAGTCAATATCTTTGTAACTACGTCTTTAAAAAAAAAAAAATTCCTGCTATTCCATTTGATTGGGCTAAACCTCTATGTCTTTAATGTCTCCTACACCTCCCACAATACATTCTACATTATTATTAGTTGCTTTTCTTCATGTAGAATTAACCTACAAGGAAAGAAAGGGTTTTTTTTAATTCCGATATTTCTGTTCCATTGACTTGAATGGGACTTCCGGGATCGGAATCGGCGATACCCAATACTTTTTTTAGATCGGCCGATCCATTCCGATCCGATATTTTTCAGTATCGGGTGGTATCGCTCAACACTAAAAGCGGCTTTTAATTTGCATTAAAAAAAACACAGCAAAAATACAACGTGTGCATTGCCTGTATCTGCTTATGTGGTCCGAATATAAAGAAATGTAAACCTTATTTTTCTGATTTCGGCATTTCGTAACGGAGCCATCATTGCCAAGGACTTTACCTACAGGGGATCTTGATCCTATCTTTTTATTAATTCCTATAACATGTTGAATACATCATTCAATGAAGCTGTGATCAGACATCGCTCCAATAAAGAGGCTGTGTGCATTGTAGTTATTATAAGGGAAGGTGTGTGGTCACGTGGGTTTTATTAACCCCTTCAATATCTGCCCTTACAGTGTCTTGACCATTCTCCACCATAGTGACACTTATTGTGACCATCCAGTGTCCTTTTTTCTGCATCCTCTGCTGGTCCTCACTGATGATGTCACAGAGCGGTGATGTCACAATTACTTAGAACTTTCAGCTCTCTACGTTCCAATCAGTTGAGCAGCTGATGTCATTTTAGAGAAGCATGAAGATGTGGAGGAGGTGACGCAGCACGGGTAATCACTATATATAATTATATTTATCAGAATACCTGCTAATGCTAAGCCGGCAAGTGACAGTACTGTAATTAAGCACTCATACAGTGGCATTTAAAAGTTTGGGCACCCCTGGTCAAAATTACTGTTATTGTGACCAGTTAAGCAAGTTGAAGATGGAATGATCTCTAAAAGGGCTAAAGTTAAAGATGACACATTTTCTCTGTAGTTTAGGCCAAAAAAATTATATATTGTCATTTTTTACATTTTAAAAATTACAATAAGGAAAATAGGCCAATGCAAAAGTTTGTGCACCCTGCATAGTTAGTACCTAGTAGCACTCCCTTTTAAAATATCACAGCTTGTAAACGCTTTTAGTAGCCAGCCAAGAGTCTTTCATTTCTTGTTTGATGGATTTTCATCCATTCTTCCTTGGAAAATTCTTCCATTTCTGTGAGATTCCTGGGTCGTCTTGCATGCACTGCTATTTTGAGGACTAGCCACAGATTTTCAATGATGATCGAATCGGGGGACTGTGAGGGCCATTGAAAAACCTCTAGCTATCGCCTTTTGAGGTAGTCTATTGTGGATTTTGATGTGTGTGATCATTATCCATTTGTAGAAGCCATCCTGTTTTCAAATTCAGCTTTTTTACACATGGTGTTATGTTTGCATCAAGAATTTGTTGAAATTTCATTGACTCCATTCTTCCCTCTACCTGTGAAATGTTCCCTGTGCCATTGTCTGCAACACAACTCCAAAGCATGATTGATCCAACCCCATGCTTAATGGTTGGAGAGATGTTCTTTTCCTGAAATTCTATGCAATTTTTTCTCTGCACATACCTTTGATCATTGCGACCAAAGAGCTTTATTTTAACTTCAACGATTCACAGAACTTGTTTCTAAAATGCATTGGGCTTGTTTAGATGTTATTTTGCATGCCTCTGATGCTAAATTTTATGGTGAGGGTGCAGGAGATGTTTTCTTCTGATGACTCTTCCATGAAGGCCATATTTGATAAGGTGTCTCTGAACAGTAGAACAATTACCACAACTCCAGAATCTGGTAAATCTTTCTGAAGGTCTTTTGCAGTCAAGTGGGGGTTCTGATATGCCTTTCTAGCAATCCTACAAGCAGCTATCTCTGAAATTTTGCTTGGCCTTCCAGACCTTATCTTGACCTCCACTGTTCCTGTAAACTGCTATTTCTGAATTACATATTGAACTGAGGAAAGGACAACTTGAAAATGCTTTGCTATCTATTTATAGCCTTCTCCTGCTTTGTGGGCCTCCACCATTTTCATTTTCAGAGTGCTAGGCAGCTGCTTAAAAGAACCCATGGTGGCTGTTTTTTCTCACAAGGTTAGAGGAGGCTATGTGTTTCTAAACCTGTGAAATCTGCATCAGCTGGCCTTTCCTAACATTGAGGGTGAAAAAGCCATATCCCTTACAGGCTAATTAAGGTCTGAAACCTTGGTCAAAGTTATCTGAGCACACAAATCTCCAAAGGTGCCCAAACTTTAGCATCGGACCATTTTTCTTTTTGTAATTTTTAAAATGTGAAAAAATTACAATGTGTATTACTTTTTAGCCTAAAATACAAAACAAATGTGTCATCTTTAACTTTAGGCCTTTTAGAGATCATTTTATCTTCAACTTGCTTAACTTCTCACAATAACAGTAATTTTGACCAGGGGTGCCTAAACTTTTGCATGCCACTGTATATCTAAAGAAAAATGTCCTTGGGTCAGATTGCTTCCAAACCTCATCATTCATTTTTATCATAGGATGGATGATAATGTCTTGGTCACTGGGGATCCAACAACAAGGATCGCCCTCGATCTCGACAATGCAGAGCAGAGGTCCAGCATGTAGATCTCTGCTTCATTCATTGTCTAAGGGACTGCCTGTATTCATTGATCTCCAGCAGTCCCCCAGAGAATGAATGGAGCTGAGTGGGCTTATTTGCTGATTTTGGGAAAGAAGGCTACTTATTGTCGCAGACACATTTGATACATGGCGGCCACAATGCTTTTTTTCTCTGTGTTTCAGCAATCCTCACAGTCCATCATATCAATGTTAAATATGCTCATAAATAAATTACTGTGCCCGTGTTTCCGTAGCTCTTCTAAGGCCACGTTCACATGTTCAGTATTTAGTCAGTATTTTACCTCAGTATTTGAAAGCCAAAATCAGGGATGGAACAATTAGGAAAAGTAGAATGGAGACACGTCACCACTTCTGTATTTATCACCCTCTCTCCTGGTTTTGGCTTACAAATACTGATATAAAATACTGGCCAAATACTGAATGTGTGAACATGGCCTTAAGCAAAAATTTGTTTGCTTTGATGACCAACATTTCTGTAATAATATTGCCAGAACTTGGGACGGAGGGAACAAATTCAGCTTTTTTTTTATTTAAAAAATGGATCAATCTTTTAATTTTGTACAAATGTATGTTTAAATCAAATACTCTAAAGCAAATTAAAGCTTAAACAGTTACAGAACAATAGTAAATTGCAGGTAAGATAGCAGCACGCTTTACCCAACCCCCATACCAAATTGTCCCCATCTTCTTTTACGATGTCATACAGGCTTGACATCATATACCGTATGTTAGAACCTGCTGCTGTAGAGTTACAGTTTAGGCCATTATCATCACACACAATCAGTAGGGGTGAAACAGGACAAGATGACACAGAAGCCGAACCGGCTCCAGGTTTTCTTGAGCCCCGGGCAAAAGATTCTCAGTGGGCCCCTTTAACAACACATACCACAATACATGATGCACAGATACAGCAGAGAAATATAGGTATAGTACAATGCCAAAGATTTCACTTGCTTCTTACATTACATGAGTGATATCTATTGTAAATTCCACAATAGGTCAGAAACCGGACAGTATAATCCCCCATATAGTATTATGGACACCACATAGTCCTCCATACAGAATAATAAGCCCCATATATTGCTCCATACACTATTATGGGCATCACATAGTGCTCCACACAGAATAATAAGCCCACTATATTTTGCTCCATACAGTATAATGAGCCCCATATATTGCTCCATACAAAATAATGGACCCATATAATGCTCCATTCAGTATAATGAGACACATATAATGCCCCATACAGTATAATAAGCCCATATAATACGCCATACAGTATAATGAGCCCCATATATTGCTTCACACAGTATTATGGGCACCATACATTGATCAATACAGAATAATGGGCCCCATATAATGCTCCATACACTATAATGAGCCACATATATTGCTCCATACAAAATAATGAGCCCCATATATTGCTCCATACAGTAGAACAACAAGAAAATCCAGCAAGGACTCAGAAAACCAGGATTGGAGTAAAATAATACTTTTCTTTATTTCTTCAAAAAGGTTAAAAAGATGACCCACAAGGATCAGGAACCAGAGTGCGTGGCAGAAATAAACGCAAATGGGACTACGCGTTTCGGCGGCCTAATCCGCCTTCTTCACGGTCCAAACCTGCGTTTATTTCTGCCACGCACTCTGGTTCCTGATCCTTGTGGGCCACCGCCAACTGAGGGCCCTGGCAGATAAGTAATTCCTAATTATCAATCAGAATAGATTTCAGACCGAGGTCTCAATCTCAATTGTATATAAAAATAATAAGAGCTGAAAGAAACTTAACTATGCAATGGGGCAATAGGATAGGAGAACGAAGGAAATAGGAAAAGGAAAGAAATACACAGGGGCATACATAGGATTTATTTGTCAGGGTCACAGAAGAGCATAACTCAGAACTTTGCAGTCCTTGCAAAGTAATTTTCCTCCTATTAAAGCCTCAGTGCTCCCATGCATTAAAATAATAATAAATAATAATAGTAATCTTTATTTATATAGCGCCAACATATTCTGCAGCGCTTTACAGTTTAACATTTTCAAACATTACAGTCATAAGTAACAACGTTAACAATACAATAATTAAAGCAAAATAAGACGAACCTCCTCGTGAGAGCTTACAATCTACAATGAAGTAGGGGAGATACAAAGTACAGATGTGTATTTACAATGATGTATTTACAATGATGGTCCAGCCATCTTGAGGGAGTGGGGGATAGATAGAGATAGTGAATGGGCTACACACACACACACTTACACATAAAATGACTTTGATTAGGGAACATGATAAGCCGCTCTGAACTGTGTTTTGAGGGAGCGCCTAAAACTGTGCAAGTTGTGTATGGTCCTAATTTCTTGGGGTAGAGCATTCCAGAGGATTGGCGCAGCGCAGGAGAAGTCTTAGGAGTCGAGAGTGGAAGGTACAGATTAGTGTAGAGGTTAGTCGAAAGTCGTTTGCAGAGCGCAGCGATGGGCTAGGTGATAGACAGAAATGAGGGAGGAGATTTAAGGGGGTGCCGCACTGTGGAGAGCTTTGTGAGAACAAGTACTATGAATTGGATCCTGTAGTGAATGGACAGCCACTGTAATTTTGGCCCAAGTGAGTTATACTTATTAGTGTGTATAGCATGTAGCAGGAACATATTATCATACGTTTGTCTTTTTACAGGTGACTGAATCCCATTAACATAATGAAATGTGAAATTTGTCTTTGTGGACTCCAAGAACACAATTGGAAGAATCACATAAAAGGTAATTAATTTTCAAATTAATTACTGATAATTGTTGGTCTAGACTTCAGTTCTAGATCTGCGTAGATGGAATAACACCTTCCTGATACATGACAATATACTCTGTGTGTTATTTTATATGTATATCGTCTATACACAACTCTTAGTATAACACCACCTTATCTCAGGTACAGAGATAGGGAATATTTTTTCTCATCATCACCTGTCTTCCAAATTGGGAACACCCTGTAATATTTCATAAAATACACTTGTTTCAGCATTGAAATAATCAATACCATGATTACACAAGACTGACCACAGCATTCACACTAGACGCAGCCTGACAGAACACAGCATTTACACTATGTGACCATAGACTGTGTTACGACTCCTGGAGTGGACCCTCTAGGCCGAGATACCAACCCATCCTGAGCCAGCTGACCTAATGGAACCACTCACTATACAAGGAGTGTCAGGGGCAGACCCAGGGGGGTAAAGTACCGCAAATGCTGGTACCAGGAGGCCAGCTCGAAAAAGACCAAAAGGGCTACGACAAACTGGGGTGCACGCAGGGTCTAGGAGAGCGCCGAGCACGCATTGGGAACAAGCTGTATACAGAAAAGCGCAGAGCATGCACTGGGAAGCACGCTGAGATACAGGAAAGTGCAGAGCACGCACTGAGAAGCACGCAGAGATACAGAAGAGTGCAGAACATGCACTGAGAAGCACGCTGAGATACAGCAGAGGGCAAAGCATGCACTGGGACGCACGCTAAGATACAGAGAATGCAGAGCGTGCACTTGGAAGCACGCTGAGATACAGAGAGTGCAGAACACACACTGGGAAGCCCGCTGAGATACAGAGAGTGCAAAGCGCACACTGGGAAGCACGCTGAGATACAAAGAGTGCATAGTGTGCACTGGGAAGCACACTGAGATACAGAGAGTGCAGAGCACGCAATGGGATGCATGCTGAGATACATGGAGTGCAGAGTACGCACTTTGGAGCATGCTGAGATTCAGTTAGTGCAGAGCTTGCACTGGGGAGCATGCTGAGATACAGAGAGTGCAGAAGGCGCACTGGGAAGCACGCTGTGGGACCTGAGCATAGAAAAGCACCCGCACTGAGACAAGCACAGATGCGGAAGTAATAATCAGGTGCTTCATCTAGCAGGAAGCAGCCTGAAATACCTTTTGCCGTTGCCCAGAATGAGGTACTTCCGGGTCAGGCAGCATTATGATCGGAGGAAGCGCGCCGCCACGGCCTAAGCAGCTGAGTGCGTGTTCTTGGTGGATGGGATCCCTGACGTACCCGCAAAGCCAGAAGCTGAGGAGAGACCCGCGGAAGAGCCCAGTCAGCGGCACGCCGAGTAAGTAAGTTTCCCGGAGCTGGGGGGTGCGCGGCGCTGTAAGAGTGCCTCCCCCTTTACATCCCCTCCTCTTTAGGCTGGAAAGAAACCTCACTAAGATGCGAGTTGCAGTGATGTTCTCCCAAGGTTCCCATGACCTCTCCTCAAGACCAAACCCTTTCCAATCAATCAAAAAGAAGGTATCCCCTCTCACCTTTTTCATGTCGAGTGTATCCCTGACCTCAAAAATGTCCTCATGGCTAACAGGACTAGGAGTGTGACAGATAGGGGAATGATAGTGATTAAATACCACGGGTTTGAGGAGGGAGACATGGAAGGTGTTGGGAATACAGAGCGAGGCAGGCAACTTCAACTTGTTGGCCACGTCATTGATTAGTCCCAAGATCTTGAAGGGACCGATGTATCGAGGACTCAACTTTTAGGAAGGATTTTTCAGCCAGATAAACTTGGAAGATAGCCATACTTTGTCACCGGGAAGGTACGCAGGTGGGTCCAAACATCTTTTGTCATCATGTGTCTTCATCCTGTCACCGGCTTTGACAAGAGCTCCATTGGTCTCTTCCCAAATTTGAGAGAACTTCCCGGACAAAGAGTCAGCTGTTGGTACACCCGAGACAGGTGGAACCGGCAGGGGCATATTAGGATGTTGTCCCGAGACAATGAAAAAAGGAGACTTGTTGGAGGAGTCACTAGGATGATTGTTATAGGCAAATTCGGCCCAAGGAAAAAGACAGACACAATTATCCTGGTGAGCACTGGAAAAATGGCGATGGCACAATGTCATTGATGGGGGTGATAGGCAGAAGGAAAATCCAACGTCACGTTCATAAGCTTGCAGAGAGCTCTCCAAAACCAGGAAGTGAACTGAACTCCTCTGTCATACACAATGCTCTACGGGAATCCATGAATGCTGAAGATATGAGCAATAAAAGTCTTGACCGATTCAGAGGCAGAGGGCAAACCCGGCAGAGGGATAGAATGAGCCATCTTAGAGAATCGATCCACAACCACAAAGATTACCGTACAACCAGAGGATAGAGGGAGATTTATGATGAAATCCATGGCGATATGTTGCCATGGGGTTGAAGGTTCCGGGAGAGGCTGCAGAGTTCCAGAGGGAAGTTGCCTCGGAATTTTGTTCTTGGCGCATGAGGGACATGAAGATATAAACTCATCGATGTCTTGGCGTAAAAAGGACCACCAATAGTGGTGAGATATGAGAGAGTAAGTCTTTATCCCCGCATGACCGGCAATCTTGGATGAATGGCCTCAAAGCAGCACTTTCTTTCTGTTATTCTTGGAGACAAACGTCCTCCCCGGGGGTAAATTGGCAAGACCTAGGGGAGTCAACATGATGATCCTGGAGGGATCGATGATGTGAGAAGGATCCTACTCTGCATCAGCTGGCTGGAAAGACCTAGACATGGCATCGGCCTTGACGTTCCTATGGCCTGGTCAGAAGTGAAGTTCAAAATCGAAGAGGGAAAAGAAAAGTGACCATGTGGCCTGTCGGGGATTAAGTCTTTGAGCCGACTGGATGTAGCACCGATTCTTGTGGTCGGAGAAAATTACGAAAGGATGGGCCGCCCCATCAAGAAGGTACCGCCATTCCTCAAGAGTAAGTTGATGGCCACCAACTCTCTGTCTCTGATGGAATAATTACGCTCAGCTGAATAAAACACCTTGGAGAAAGTACCACAGGTGACTAAGCGACCGGAAGGGGATCTTTGGAGAAGCACTGCTCCAGCTCCCGTCGAGGAGGCATCAACCTCAAGAAAGAATGGCTTGTTAGTCTCAGGACGATGAAGCACATGGACAGCTTCAAAGGCCTTCTTTAGAGACAAATAGGCATCTTTAGCCTCCAGAGACTAGATGTGGGAGTTGGCTCCCTTACGAACAAGAGCCGAGATAGGCTTAGATAGCGAGGAAAAATGTGGGATGAACTGCCTGTAATAGTTTGCGAATCCAAGAAACCTAGGAAGCACGCTGAAGTACAGGAGAATACAGAGCGTGCAATGGCAAGCACGCTGAGATACAGAGAGTGCAGAGAGCGCACTAGGGAGCACGTTGAGATACAGAGAGTGCATAGTGCGCACTGAGAAGCACGCTGTAGGACCTGAGTATAGAAATGCACCCGCACTGAGACCTGCACAGATGATGTAGTGATCAGTGGCTTCCTTTAGCAGAAAGCATCCTGAATTACCTGTTGCTGTTGCCAAGAATAAGGTACTTCCGGGTCAGGCAGCATAATGATTGGAGGAAGTGCGCCGCCGCGGCCTAAGCAGCCGGGTGTGTGTTCCTGGTGGATGGGATCCCTGACGTGCCCGCCAAGCCAGAAGTTGAAGAGAGACCCCCGGTAGAGCCCGGTCAGCTGCACGCCAAGTGAGGTAAGTGTCCTGCTGCTGGGGGGCGTGCGGCGTTGTAACAGTACCTCCCCCTTTACATCCCCTCCTTTTGAGGCTAGAAAGAAACCTCTCTAAGATACGAGGTGCAGTGATGTTCTCCCAAGGTTCCCACGACCTCTCCTCAGGACCAAACCCTATTCAATCGATCAAAAAGAATGTTTTCCCTCTCACCTTTTTCATGCAGAGTATATCCCTCACCTCAAAAATGTCCTCATGGCTAACAGGATTAGGAGTGTGACAGATAGAGGAATCATAGCATTTAAACATCACGGGTTTGAGGAGGGAGACATGGAAGGTGTTGGAAATACGGAGCGAGGCAGGCAACGTCAACTTGTAGGCCACATCACTGATTCATCCCAAGATCTCAAAGGGACCGATGTATCGAGGACTCAACTTGTAGGAAGGACGTTTAAGCCGGATAAACTTGGAAGATAGCCATACTTTGTCACCGGGAAGGTACCGAGGTGGGCCCAAACATCTTTTGTCAGCTTGTCTCTTCATCCTGTCACCTGCTTTGACAAGTGCTTCCTTGGTCTCCTACCAAATTTTAGAGAACTCCACGGACAAGGAGTCAGCTGTTGGTACACCCGAGACTGGTGGAACCGGCAGGGGCATATTAGGATGTTGTCTCGAGACAATGAAAAAAGGAGACTTGTTGGAGGAGTCACTAGGATAATTGTTGTACGCATAATTCGGCCCAAGGAAGAAGACAGACCCAATCATCGTGGTGAGCATTGGAAAAATAACGAAGGTACGATGATAAGATCTGGTTGGTATGTTTCACCTGACCGTTGGTCTGGGGGTGAAAGTCCAAAGAAAAATCCAAAGTCACATTCATAAGCTTGCAGAGAGCTCTCCAAAACCGAGAAGTAAACTGAACTCGTCTGTCGGAAACAATGCGTTATGGGAATCCATGAATGCTGAAGGTATGAGCAACAAAAGTCTTGGCCAATTTGGAGGCAGAGGGCAAACCCGGCAGCGGGATAAAGTGAGCCAACTTAGAGAACCGATCCACGACCACCAAGATTACCGTACAACCAAAGGATAGAGGGAGATTTGTGATGAAATCCATGGCGATATGTTGCCATGGGGCTGAAGGTATCGGGAGAGGCTGCAGGGTACCAGAGTGAAGTTGCCTCGGAATCTTGTTCTTGTCGCATGAGGGACATGAAGATATAAACTCCTCGATATCTTGGCGTAAAGAGGACCAACTATAGTGGCGAGATATGATAGAGTTAGTCTTCTTTATCCCCGCATGACCAGCAATCTTGGATGAATGGCCCCAAAGCATCACTTTCTTTCTGTTATTCTCGGCAACAAACGTCCACCCCGGGGGTAAGTTAGCAAGACCTAGGGGAGTCAACGTTATAATCCTGGAGGGATCATTGATGTGAGTAGGATCCTCCTCTGCATCAGCTGGCTGGAAAGACCTAGACAAAGCATCGACCTTGACGTTAAAGTGGCCTGATCGAAAGTGAAATTCAAAATCGAAGCGGGCAAAGAAAAGGGACCATCTGGCCTGCCGGAGGTTAAGTCTTTGAGGCGACCGGATGTAGGACAGATTCTTGTGGTCGGAGAAAATTACGAAAGGATGGGCCGCCCCCCCATAGAAGGTACCACCATTCCTCAAGAGTCCGTTTGATGGCCAACAACTCTCTGTCTCAGATGGAATAATTGCTCTCAGCAGAAGAAAACGCCTAGAAAATACCGCAGGTGACTAAGTGACCGGAAGGGGATCTTTGGAGAAGCACTGCTCCAGCTCACGTGGAGGAGGCATCCACCTCGAGCATGAACGACTTGTTAGTCTCATGACGATGAAGCACAGGGGTGGCTGCAGAGGCTTGCTTTGGAGACAAAAAGGCATCTTTAGCCTCCATAGACCAGATGTGAGAGTTGGCTCCCTTACTGACAAGAGCCGAGATAGGCTTAGATAGCGAGGAAAAATGTGGGATTAACTGCCTGTAATAGTTCACGAATCTAAGAAACTGTTGGATGGCTTTTACCCCGAGAGGCAGTGACCGTTTTATTATGGCTGATACTTTCTCCGAATCCATGTTTCCATGTTGAGGCAGGATTCCGAGATAATGTGTCCCAATAATGGTAACGGGGTTTGCTCAAAGACACACTTCTCGAACTTGGCATAGAGACGGTTCTCTCTTACACGTAACAGCACTTGGCGAATGTCTTGCCGATGAGATGACAGATCCGGAGAGAAAAAGAGAACATTGTCCAAATATACTACAACGCAGTAATACAGGAGGTCTCGAAAAATGTCATTAACAAACTCCTCAAATACAGCGGGTGCGTTTCAGAGGCCAAAGGTCATGACCAGGTACTTGTAATTTCCATCCCGCGTATTAAACGTGGTCTTCCACTCGTCACCAGCGTGGATACAGATCAGGTTGTAGGTACCATGAAGGTCTAGTTTGATGAAAATCCGTGCTCCCCTCAAACGATCAAAAAGCTCCAGAATTTGTGGAAGAGGATACCTGTTCTTGACCGTGATGCTATTCAAGTCTCTATAGTCAATACAGGCCAGATTTTCTTGGATATAGTACGATTTGGCCTGGGTCTCCACTGAAGAGAGCGGGTATATTCTGCCTCTTTGAGGGGTCGAACCAGGAATGAGTTCAATCGGGCAGTCATATGGCTTATGTGGAGTACTCTCTGCCTCCTTCTTGTTGAAGACATCCAAGAAGGGCCAGTAGACAGTGGGTAATCCAACAGGAACAGAAGGAGGCAGTGACTTCCCAAAGGGTCAAACTGGCAGCCGGCACCTCTCCTGGCAGTACTGACCCCAGCGAAGTATGTTACCAGAGGCGTCAATCATGGGTTAGCGCATGTGACCTTAGCCAGGGAAGACCAAGAAGAAGAGCGTGGGCTGTTATGAATGCGTCACCGGAGGAGGAAAAAACAAAAATACAAGCTAAGTCCAGAAAACCGGAGAGGTTGGTAGCTAGCTGAGCAAACGATGCGGCCCTCACTAACTAGATAGGACAGGAAAGAAAAGCAACTGTCTGCAATCACGCAAAAACCCTGCCAAAAAATATGTCCAACACATCTGATAGAAAAAGCCCTGAAGTCACTAGACTTCAAAATCACTATATCAGCACTCAGGTATATTCTGAAAACAGAGCAAAGAGGTCAACTGATCAGAGACAAAAATGGAGTTCAGCCAGTCCCAACCAGGGCTGGCTGAATACAAACACTAAGTAAACCAGACAAAATCTCATGGAACAATAGCAGAGCAAAAACTTAGCTTTAGTAGACAGGACTAAACTGGAGGCCAGAGCTCAGAGCAGAGAGGATCACCAGCAACCCAGCAGGGCGTCGGCGGCCTTATATCCACTCAGAGATTCCGGATGTCCAATCACACTCCACCTGTTCAGATGACAGGTTTTTCCCATCCAAAACAATTTCACTACCTCCTTTCACCAGCAGAGGGAGTTCATTGGACATCAAAGGTGAAGGAGAAAATGATCTCATAACAGTACCTCCCCTTTGAGGAGGGGTCACCGAACCCTCATCCACGCCACAAGGGCGATGAGGATGGGCCCGATGAAAAGCACGAACCAATCTTTCGGCATGAATATCGGATGCAGAGACCCAAGAATTATCCTTCTGGCCATAACCCTTCCACTTAACCAAATACTGGAGTCTCCGTCTAGCCAGACGAGAATCCAGTATCTTCTCAACCTCATATTCCACATTACCTTCAACCAATACAGGGTCAGGAGGTGCCACCACAGGAACTACTGGCTCAACAAACCTCTTTAACAGAGACTTATGAAACACGTTATGGATCTTGAATGTAACAGGAAGAGCCAATCGAAAAGAGACTGGATTAAGAATCTCCAAAATCTTGTAAGGTCCAATAAATCTAGGTTTAAACTTTGGAGAAGCCACCTTCATAGACATATTCTTTGATGACAACCAAACCATATCACCCACCTTAAACCGGGGACCAATGGTCCTATGTCGGTTGGAAAACCGCTGGGCCTTTTCCTGGGAGAGAGACAACTTATCCACCACTTGGTCCCAGATCTGGTGCATTCTCTCCACCACAGTGTCAACACCTGGGCAGGCAGAAGACTCCACCTGCCCTGAAGAGGTTCGAGGATGAAACCCAAAGTTACAAAAAAAAAAGGTGACATCAAAGTGTCAGAACTAGCTCTATTATTTAAAGCAAATTCGGCCAAGGGCAAAAATGAAGCCCAATCATCCTGATCAGCAGAAATAAAACATCTCAAATAATGCTCCAAAGTCTGGTTTGTTCTCTCCGTCTGCCCATTGGTCTGAGGGTGAAACGCAGAGGAGAAGGACAACTGAATTCCCAGCTTGGAACAAAAAGTCCTCCAAAATCTAGAAACAAACTGAACTCCTCTGTCAGACACAATGTTCTCAGGAATCCCATGCAAGCGAACCACCTGTTGCAAAAACAAGGGCACCAACTCTGAGGAAGATGGCAACTTAGGGAGTGGTACAAGATGGACCATCTTAGAGAATCTATCACAAATCACCCAAATAACAGTCATTCTCTGAGAGACAGGCATATCAGAAATAAAATTCATTGAAATATGGGTCCATGGCCTCCTGGGCACCAGCAAAGGCATCAACAAACCCACTAGAGCGATAACAAGGTTTAGACCGTGAGCAAGTCCCACAGGACTGCACAAAATTCCTGACATCACGAGACAAGGCGGGCCACCAAAAAGACCGACTCACCAAATCTCTAGTACCAAAAATACCTGGATGACCAGCCAATGCGGAGCAATGAACTTCAGACGTTACTCTCTTCCTCCACTGGTCAGGAACATACAATTTTCCAATGGGACAATGCTCAGGTTTGTCCTCCTGAAACTCTTCCAGAGCATGTCTCAAATCGGGCGAGATGGCAGAAAGAAATACCCCCTCACCTAAGATGGTAGCAGGCTTGGTCACAATAGGAGAATCAGCAAATAAACTCCTAGAGAGGGCGTCTGTCTTGACATTCTTAGTGCCCGGAAGAAAAGAGACCATAAAATCTCAAAACGTGTGAAAAACAAGGCCCACCTAGCCTGTCTAAGATTCAAGTGTTTTGCCGACTCAAGGTAAATCAAATTCTTGTGGTCAGTAAGGACCACGACTTGATGCTTAGCTCCCTCCAACCAATGCCTCCACTCCTCAAATGCCCATTTCATGGCTAACAGTTCCCGATTCCCAACATCATAGTTGCGTTCGGATGGGGAGAACTTTCGGGAAAAGAAAGCACAGGGATTCATTTTAGATGCTACCGGATCTTTTTGGGACAAAACAGCTCCTGCACCAATCTCAGAAGCGTCCACCTCTACCTGAAACAGGAGTGAGACATCAGGTTGCCGCAAAACCGGAGCAGAAGTGAACCTCTGCTTCAGCTCCTGAAAGGAAGAAACAGCCTCCGGAGACCAATTCAGCACATCAGCAACCTTCTTAGTCAAATCAGTCAATGGTTTGGCAATACTAGTAAAAATTAGCTATAAATTTACGATAAAAATTAGCAAAACCCAAAAACTTCTGGAGGGCCTTCATAGAAGTGGGCTGAACCCAATCATAAATGGCCTGTACCTTGGCCGGGACCATTTCAAGAGTTGAAGGAGACAAAATAAATCCCAAAAATGAAATCCTCTGTACACCAAAAAGGCATTTCGATCCCTTAACATACAGGGAATTCTCCCTCAAAATCCGGAACACAGTCCGAACATGTTCTACATGAGAGTCCCAATCCCTGGAAAAGATCAAAATATCATCCAGATAGATGATCAAAAATTTATCCACAAGGTCCCGGAAAATATCATTCATGAAGCACTGGAAGACAGAAGGGGCATTAATGAGCCCAAAAGGCATCACCAGGTACTCAAAATGTCCCTCCTGAGTATTAAACGCTGTCTTCCATTTATCCCCATGCTTAATGCGAATAAGATTATACGCCCCCCTGAGGTCAAGCTTGGTAAACCAGCAAGCACCTTTAACTCTGGAGAATAGATCAGAAATCAGGGGTAACGGATACTGATATTTAACAGTAATTTTGTTGAGGGAACGATAGTCAATACAAGGCCTTAATGAACCATCTTTCTTGGCCACGAAAAAAAAACCAGCACCCAAGGGTGAAGAGGATGGTCTATTATGACCCTTCTACAACGACTCCTTAATATAAGATCGCATAGCCTCGTGCTCAGGTACAGATAAATTGAAACGTCGACCCTTGGGAAATTTACACCCAGGGCTCAACTCAATTGCACAGTCATAACTCCTATGAGGAGGCAAAGACGCAGACTTATTCTCACTAAATACATCATAAAAATCAGCCAAATAGTCAGGAACATCATGCGACTGGGGAGAGGTGGAGAAAACAGGAGCGTCACCAAGAGTACACTGACAACCCCAACTCACCACAGACACAGATTTCCAATCCAAAATTGGATTATGGATTTATAACCAGGGAAATCCCAGAACAATGGTATCATGCAAATCATGCAACACCAAAAATCTGCAATTTTCTTGATGGTCTGGGGTGACCCGCATTACCACCTGGGTCCAAAACTGAGGTTTATTCTTCGCCAAAGGAATAGCATCAATACCCCTCAAAGGGATAGACGTCCGCAGAGGTGTCATAGGAAACCCACAACGTTTAGCAAAATCCAAGTCCATCAGGTTCAGAGCCGCTCCCGAATCCACAAAAGCCTTAGCGGAAAATGTGGACAGGGAGCAGATCAGAGTAATTGCCAGAAGAAACTTAGGTTGAACACCACCCACAGCAAATGTGTGTGCAAAACGTTTCTCTCGTTTAGGGCAGACAGAAATCATATGAGAGGCATCAACACAGAAAAAACACAGCTTATTACACCATCTGAACTCCTGACGTTGCGCCCTAGACAAAACTCAACACATTGCATAGGTTCAGACATTTGTTCAACAGGTGGCAACATTTCTCGTGTACTTTTACGATCACGTAAACGCCAATCAACCTGAATGGCTAATGACATACAATCGTCAAGACCAGAGGGAACAGGAAATCCCACCATAGTATCTTTTACAGTTTCTGACAAACCCTTCCGAAAGAGAGCTGCCAAGGCACCATCATTCCAGGTAGCAAGGACCGCCCACTTTCGGAATTTTTGACAGTATAACTCTGCAGAATCCTGACCCTGGCTCAATACCAACAGGGCTTTCTCAGCTTGATCAATAGCATTAGGTTCATCATACAACAACCCCAAGGCTTGAAAAAATGCATCCACATTAGTTAGAATAGGATCATCAGGTGTCAAAGAAAACGCCCAATCCTGGGAATTGCCGCGCAGCAAAGAGATGACAATTTTAACCTGCTGCACATAGCTCCCCGATGAGTTAGGCTTCAAGGCAAGAAATAATTTACAATTATTCTTAAAATTCAACAATTTAGACCGATCCCCAAAAAACACATCAGGAGTAGGAATCTTTGGTTCAGCAGCATGTGAATGAGCAAGATAGGTGGAAATTCCCCACACTTCAGCAACCAGCTGCTCCACACGATCAGACAATTGCTTAATCTCCATTAAGAAAATTCCTCCTACGGCCCCAGAGAAAAAGAGGAAAAAATATACATTAAAAAAAAAAAAAAATTTGGCACTTTTTTTTTTTTTTACAATTCCTTCCTGCTATTGAGTACCCTAGAATCTGCGGTATTGCTGGTGACTCTGTTATGAATGAGTCACCGGAGGAGGAAAAAACAAAAATACAAGCTAAGTCCAGAAAACCGGAGAGGTTGGTAGCTAGCGGATTGCAGACCCCTGATCCTATTCACAACAACTAACAGTAGCCATGGGGTGTTCCTACGTTGGTCCTAGACACCTCGTTCACAGCCGGAGAACTAAATAAACCTAAAGAAAGAAAGGGGAAATCTAAACTGCCCCAGAGCAGACCCCAAAGCAATAGACAGCCCCCAACATGTATTGACGGTGAAAACAGATGAAAACACAAACACAGACAGAAAGACAGGCTGAGCAAACGATGGGGCCCTCACTAACTAGGTAGGACAGGAAAGAAAAGCAACTGTCTGCAATCACGCAAAAACCCTGCCAAAAATATGTCCAACACGTCTGATAGAAATAGCCCTGAAGTCACTAGACTTCAAAATCACTATATCAGCACTCAGGTATATTCTGAAAACAGAGCAAAGAGGTCAACTGATCAGAGACAAAAATGGAGTTCAGCCAGTCCCAACCAGGGCTGGCTGAACACAAACACTAAGTAAACCAGACAAAATCTCATGGAACAATAGCAGAGCAAAAACTTAGCTTTAGTAGACAGGACAAAACTGGAGGCCAGAGCTCAGAGCAGAGAGGATCACCAGCAACCCAGCAGGGCGTCGGCGGCCTTATATCCACTCAGAGATTCCGGATGTCCAATCACACTCCACCTGTTCAGATGACAGGTTTTTCCCATCCAAATCAATTTCACTACCTCCTTTCACCAGCAGAGGGAGTTCATCGGACATCAAAGGTAAAGGAGAAAATGAGCTCATAACAGTGGGCCATGTCAGATACAACATAGATGGCAATCCTCTCCCGATGCAGAACCCCAACTTGCAACTTCAGCTCCTTGGTAACCTTAGTGACCGCCTCAGGTAAAGGCCTTCCATCCACAGAAGCAATCCAACAAGGATTCTCCAGGGTTCTAACTGGGATCTGGTACTTCTCAACTTCTTCAAGTCTGAGGAAGTTCCCTGCCGCGCCTGAATCCACGTAAACCACCTCAGAATAGCGTTTAGGACCTGAGAACCACTGAACACTCAGGGTTAAAGGTAGATAGGAATCACATACACCTATGGAGGCCTCTCTTACCTGTCTTAGGTAAAGGAGTTGTAGACGACACTGATTTAAAAAATCCCTGCAAAGCTTGGGATCGCCATTAAACTGGGGCGGTTTACCAAGGCGAGGTGGGGGATAAGGAGTAGAGTCAGGGGTATGGGCCGACGCCTGCACCAAAGTCGAGGCGGCAGATTGAAGAGAGAGCAGACAGTCATCCACAGAGGCCATATTACTCAATATGTGGGCCTGAGCGTTGCGCTGCTGAACAAGCTCCTGCTGGAGACTAGCAAGCTGAATAGCATTCCTTGGGTCAGCGGCCTGTAAAGCGGACCATCGGAAACTGATGGACTTCATGAAGGACATAATGCGACGCTGATTCTCCCGCAAAAATATCCACTCTTTTTGGGCAGCAGAGGCACCATCGGGATCCATGAACTGATTATTCTGTTACGACTCTTGGAGTGGACCCTTTGGGCTGAGATACCAACCCACCCTGAGTGAACTGACCTATTGGAACCACCCCCTATACAGGGATCATCAAGGTCAGCACCAGTGGGGTAAAATATTGCAACTGCTGTTAAGTGTAGACTGACTGAGCACAATAATAATATCAAACTGTGGAATGACTGTCTATACAATTCACACTAGTGTGTGGACTGACGGACCACAATGTTCATGATAAATTGTATACCGGCTCATCCTAGCATTTGCACTAGGTGATGACTAATTAAACACAGTATTTATACTGGATGGAGGACCAACTGATTACAATATTAACATTTCACTATGGATTGACTGACAGCAACATTTACAATATACTATGGAAAGACTGACTACAGCTTTGACAATAAACTGTGGATAGATTGACCACATTCATTATCTCTGAGATAAGTAATTTTGGCCCTAGGGAGTTATACTTATTGGTGTGTATAGCATGTAGCAGGAACATATTATCATACGTTTGTGTTTTTACAGGTTACTGCTCTAATTGACATAATGAACTGTAAAATTTTTCTTTGTGGACTCCAGCAAGACAATTGGAAGAATCACATAAAAGGTAATTAATTTTCAAATTGTTGGTCTAGGCTTGAGTTCTAGATCTGCGGAGGTGTAATAACACCTTCCTGATACATGACAATATACTGTAGGTGCTATCTTAACCCCATTCTGACATCCGACGTACTATCCCGTCCATGGGACCTGGGCCCCTATGCCCATGGACGGGATAGTACATCTACCGCGATCAGCGGCGCCCACGTGGTGAGCGCCGCTGATCGCGACCGGGTGTCAGCTGATTATCACCGCCCCTGACACATTAACCCCTTGCACACCGTGATCAAACACGATCGCGGTGTACCGGGGGTTAAAGGGAAGCATCCGCAGGGAGGGGGCTCCCTCCGTGCTTCCCTGAGCCCCCCACGGCAGCGCAATGTGCAGCGCTGCTGCGGGGGGCTCCTTTCCTGCAGGCCCCCGAATCCAAGATGGCGACGGGGGCCTTCGGGGGCCTGCAGGAAGCTGGCTTCCTCAGTGCCTGCAAAGCGCAGGCATGAGGAAGCCTTCTGCACTGCCTGTGACAGATTGCTGATCTGTCACAGTGATCTGTGATGTGACAGATCAGCGATCTGTCACAGGACAGTGATGTCCCACCTGGGACTATGTAATAAAGTTAAAAAAAAATAAAAAAAAGTGTTAAAATAAATTAAAAAAAATCGCCAAATAAATTAGAAAAAAAAAAAATATTCCCCCAAATAAATCCTTTTTTTGGAAATAAAAAAAACAAAACAATAAAAGTACACATATTAGGTATTGCCACGTCCGTAACGACCTGCCCTATAAAACTATCCCATTAGTTAACCCCTTTAGCGAACCCCTTAAAAAATAAAAATAAAAAACGAAGCAAAAAATAATGATTTATTATCATACCGCCAAACAAAAAGTGTAATAACGCGCGATCAAAAAGACGCATATAAGTATCCATGGTACCACTGAAAACGTCATCTTGTCCCGCAAAAAACGAGCCACCACACAGCATCATCAGCGAAAAAATAAAAAAGTTATAGCTCACAGAATAAAGCGATGCAAAAATAATTATTTTTTATATAAAATAGTTTTCATTGCATAAAACCGACAAAACATAAAAAAACGACCTAAATGAGGTATCGCTGTAACCGTACTGACCCGAAGAATAAAAGCGCTTTATCAATTTTACCGCACGCGGCACGGTGTAAACGCACCCCCCCAAAAGAAATTCATGAAACTCTGGTTTTTGTTCATTCTGCGTCCCAAAAATCGGAATAAAAAGCGATGAAAAAATGTCACCCGCCTGAAAATGGTACCAATAAAAACGTCAACTCGTCCCGCAAAAAATAAGACATCACATGACTCGGTGGATCAAAATACGGAAGAATTATAGCTCTCAATATGTGGTGATGCAAAAACTATTTTTACAATAAAAAGCGTCTTTTAGCGTGCGAAAGCCGCCAAACATAAAAACCGCCATAAATAGTAAATCAAACCCCCCGTTATCACCCCCTTAGTTAGAGAAAAATAATAAAATAAAAAAATGTATTTATTTCCATTTTTCCATTAGGGTTAGGGTTAGGGCTAGGGCTAGGGTTAGGGCTAGGGTTAGGGTTAGGGTTAGGGCTAGGGTTAGGGCTAGGGTTAGGGTTAGGGCTAGGGTTAGGGTTAGGGATGAGATTAGGGTTAGGGGTGTGTTGGGGTTCGGGTTGGAGTTAGAATTGGGGGTTTCCACTGTTTGGGCACATCAGGGGCTCTCCAAATGCAACATGGCGTCTGATCTCAATTCCAGCCAATTCTGAGTTGAAAAAGTCAAATGGTGCTCCTTCCCTTCTAAGCTCTGCCATGCGCCCAAACAGTGTTTTACCCCCACATGTAGGGTAACAGCCTACTCAGGTCAAATTGCAAAACAATTTTTGGGGTCCAATTTCTCCTGTTACCCTTAGGAAAATAAAAAATTTGGGGCAAAAATATCATTTTTGTGGAAAAAAATGATTTTTTTATTTTCACGTCCGAGCGTTATAAACTTCTGTGAAGTACTTGGGGGTTCAAAGTGCTCACCACACATCTAGTAAGTTCCGTGGGGGGGTCTAGTGTCCAAAATGGGGTCACTTGTGGGGAGTTTCAATAGTTTAGGTACATCAGGGGCTCTCCAAACGCACATGACACCCGCAGACCATTCCATCAAAGTCTGCATTCTAAAACGTCACTGCTTCCCTTCTGAGCCCCGACGTGTGTCCATACAGTAGTTTTCTCCCACATATGGGGAGTCAGCGTACTCAGAACAAATTGGACAACAACTTTTGGGGTTCACTTTCTCCTGTTACCCTTGGGAAAATAAAAAAATTGGGGACTAATTGATCATGTTTGTGGAAAAAATACGATTTTTTTATTTTCATGCCCGGGCATTATAAACGTCTGTGAAGCCCTTGGGGGTTCAAAGTGCTCACCACACATCTAGATAAGTTCCTTAGGGGGTCTCGTTTCCAAAATGGGGTCATTTGTGGGGAGTTTCCACTGTTTAGGTACATTAGGGGCTCTCCAAAGGCAACATGACACCCGCAGAACATTCCCTCAAAGTCTGCATTCCAAAACGTCACTACTTCCCTTCCGAGCCCCGACGTGTGTCCATACAGTAGTTTTCTCCCACATATGGGGCGTCAGCGTACTCAGAACAAATTGGACAACAACTTTTGGGGTTCACTTTCTCCTGTTACCCTTGGGAAAATAAAAAAATTGGGGACTAATTGATCATGTTTGTGGAAAAAATGCGATTTTTTTATTTTCATGCCCGGGCATTATAAACTTCTGTGAAGCCCTTGGGGGTTCAAAGTGCTCACCACACATCTAGATAAGTCCCTTAGGGGGTCTCGTTTCCAAAATGGGGTCACTTGTGGGGGGTTTCCACTGTTTAGGTACATTAGGGGCTCTCCAAAGGCAACATGACTCCCGCAGAACATTCCCTCAAAGTCTGCATTCCAAAACGTCACTACTTCCCTGCCGAACCCCGACGTGTGTCCATACAGTTGTTTTCTCCCACATATGGGGTGTCAGCGTACTCAGGACAAATTGGACAACAACTTTTGGGGTTCAATTTCTCCTGTTACCCTTGGGAAAATAAAAAAATTGGGGACTAATTGATCATGTTTGTGGAAAAAATACGATTTTTTTATTTTCATGCCCGGGCATTATAAACTTCTGTGAAGCCTTTGGGGGTTCAAAGTGCTCACCTCACATCTAGATAAGTTCCTTAGGGGGTCTAGTTTTCAAAATGGGGTCATTTGTGGGGGGTTTCCACTGTTTTGGTACATCAGGAGTTTTCCAATCGCGACATGATGTCCGATCTCAATTCCAGCCAAAAACGTCAAATGGCGCTGCTTCCCTTCCGAGCTCTGCCATGCGCCCAAATAGTGGTTTACCCCCACATGTGGGGTATCAGCGTACTCAGGACAAATTGCACAATAACTTTTAGGGTCCTGTTACCCTTGGAAAAATAAGAATTGAGGGTGAAAAGATCATTTTTGAGGAAAAAATATGATTTTTTAATTGTACGGCTTTATGTTATAAACTTCTGTGAAGCCCTTGGGGGTTTAAAGTTCTCACCACACATCTAGATAAGTTCGTTAGGGGGTCTAGTTTCCAAAATGGTGTCATTTGTGGGGGGTTTCCACTGTTTTGGTACATCAGGAGTTTTCCAATCGCGACATGATGTCCGATCTCAATTCCAGCCAAAAACGTCAAATGGCGCTGCTTCCCTTCCGAGCTCTGCCATGCGCCCAAATAGTGGTTTACCCCCACATGTGGGGTATCAGCGTACTCAGGACAAATTGGACAATAACTTTTAGGGTCCTGTTACCCTTGGGAAAATAAAAATTGGGGTGAAAAGATCATTTTTGTGGAAAAAATATGATTTTTTAATTGTACCGCTGTACGTTATAAACTTCTGTAAAGCCCTTGTGGGTTCAAAGTTCTCACCACATATCTAGAGAAGTTCCTTGGGGGGGTCTAGTTTCCAAAATGGGGTCACTTGTAGGGGGTTTCCACTGTTTAGGTACATCAGGGACTCTCCAAACGTGACATGGCGTCCGATCTGAATTCCAGCCAATCTTGCATTGAAAAAGTCAAACGGCGCTCCTTCCATTCTGAGCTCTGCCATGCACCGAAACAGTCGTTCCCCCCCACATATCAGGTATCAGCGTACTCAGGACAAATTGCACAATAACTTTTGCAGTCCAATTTCTCCTGCTACCCTTGGTAAAATAAAAAAAATTGAACCTGACAAAATATTCAAAAAAATTCCTGTGACGCACCTAAAGGGTTCATAAACTTCTTGAATGTTGTTTTGAGCACCTTAAGGGGTGCAGTTTTTAGAATGGTGTCACTTTTGGGTATTTTCTATCATATAGACCCCTCAAAGTGGCTTCAAATGTGATGTGGTCCAAAAAATAAAATGGTGTTGTAAAAATGAGAAATCACTGGTCAAATTTTAACCCTTACAACTTCCTAACGAAAAAAAATTTTGGTTCCAAAATTGTGCTGATGTAAAGTAAACATGTGGGAAATGTTAGTTATCAAGTTTTTTGTGTGCTGTATCTCTGTGATTTAAGGGCATAAAAATTCAAATTTGGAAAATTGCGAAATTTTCAAAATTTTCGCCAAATTTCCGTTTTTCTCACAAATAAACGCAAGTTATTTGAATGAAATTTAACCACAAACATGAAGTACAATATGTCACGAGAAAACAATGTCAGAATCACTGGGATCCATGGAAGCGTTCCAGAGTTATGACCTCATAAAGGTACAGTGGTCAGAATTGTAAAAATTGGCCCGGTCATGAACGTGCAAACCACCCTTGGGGGTGAAGGGGTTAAATGTATATCTTCTATAAACAACTCGTAGTATAACACCACATTATCTCAGGTACAGAGATAGGGAACATTTTTTCTCATTATCAACTTTCTTCCAAATTGGGAATACCCTCTTATATTTCATAAAATACACTTGTTTCAGCGGTGAAACAATCAATACCTTGAATACACGAGACTGACCCAAGCATTTACACTAGACCGCAGCCTGACAGAACACAGCATTTACACTATGTGACCATAAACTGAGGAAAGTAATTATAAAAACTGTCGACTGACTGACCACAACATTCACAGTAGACTGTACACTAATTGACCATATAACATACACTAGGTGTGGACTGACCTAGCACAGTATTTATACTAGTTTTAGGACTGACTTACCAAAACATTTACAATACATTGTGCACCGACTGACCATAGCATGTGCACTAAGTGTAGTCTGACTGAGCACAGTAATAATATCAGACGGTGGAATGACTGTCTATACAATTTACACTATTTTGTGGAGTGACAGACCATAATATTCACTATAAATTGTAGACCTGCTCAGCCCAGCATTTACACTAGGTGTGGACTAATTAAACACAGTATTTACACTGGACGGAGGACCAACTGATTACAATATTTACTCTTCACTATGGACTGACAAAAACATTTAAGAGTATACTGTGGACTGACTGACTTATTGGTGTGTATAGCATGTAGCAGTAACATATTATCATACATTTGTCTTTTTACAGGTTACTGCTCCCATTGACATATTGAAGTGTAAAATTTTTCCTTGTGGACTACAACAAGACAATTGGAAGAAATACATAAAAGGTAATTAATTTTCAAATTAATTACTGATAATCATTGATCTAGGCTTTATTATTAGATCTGCGGAGGTGTAATAACACCTTCCTGATACATGACAATATACTGTATGTGTTATTTTAAATGTATATCTTCTATACACAACTCTTAGTATAACACCACCTTATCTTAGGTACAGAGTTAGGGAACATTTTTTCTCATTATTATCTGTCTTCGAAATTGGGAATACTCTCTTATATTTCACAGAATGCACTTGTTTCAGCGGTGAAACAATTAATACCATGATTACACGAGACGCAATGGGAACACGCTGGATACAGTAAACCACAGAGCGTGCACTGGGAAGCAAGTAGAGAAACAGGAGAATACAGAGCATGCACTGGGAAGCACGCTAAGATGCAGAGAGTGCAGAGCGCGCACTAGGAAGCACGCTGAAACACAGGAGAATACAGAGCGTGCATGGGAAGCACGCTGAGATACAGAGGGTGCAGAGCGTGCGCTGTGGAGCAGGCTGAGATTCAGAGAGTGCAGAGCTTGCACTGGGGAGCACGTTGAGATACAGAGAGTTCATAGCGCGCACTGAGACGCACGCTGTAGGACCTGAGTATAGAAATGCACCCGCACTGAGACCTGCACAGATGCGGAAGTAGTCATCAGTGGCTTCCTCTAGCAGATAGCATCCTGAAATACCTGTTGCTGTGGCCAAGAATGAGGTACTTCCGGGTCAGGCAGCATAATGATAGGAGGAAGTGCGCCGCCGCGGCCTAAGCAGCCGGGTGCGTGTTCCTGGTGGATGGGATCCCTGACATGCCCGCCAAGCCAGAAGTTGAGGAGAGACCTCCGGAAGAGCCCGGTCAGCGGCACGCCGAGTGAGGTAAGCATCCTGCTGCTGGGGGGCGTGCGGCATTGTAACAGTACCTCCCCCTTTACATCCCCACTTTTTGAGGCTAGAAAGAAACCTCTCTAAGATACGAGGTGCAGTGATGTTCTCCCAAAGTTCCCACGACCTCTCCTCAGGACCAAATCCTATCCAATCGATCAAAAAGGTTTTCCCTCTCACCTTTTTCATGGCGAGTATATCCCTTACCTCAAAAATGTCCTCATGGCTAACAGGATTAGGAGTGTGAAAGATAGAGGAATAATAGCGGTAAAACACCACGGGTTTGAGGAGGGAGACATGGAAGGTGTTGGAAATACGGAGCGAGGCAGGCAACGTCAACTTCTGGAGGGCCTTCAAAGAAGTGGGCTGAACCCAATCATAAATGGCCTGTACCTTGGCCGGGACCATTTCAATAGTTGACAGAGACAAAATAAATCCCAAAAATGAAATCCTCTGTACACCAAAAAGGCATTTCGATCCCTTAACATACAAGGAATTCTCCCTCAAAATCCGGAACACAGTCCGAACATGTTCTACATGAGAGTCCCAATCCCTGGAAAAGATCAAAATATCATCCAGATAGATGATCAAAAATTTATCCACAAGGTCCCGGAAAATATCATTCATGAAGCACTGGAAGACAAAAGGGGCATTAGTGAGCCCAAAAGGCATCACCAGGTACTCAAAATGTCCCTCCTGAGTATTAAACGCCGTCTTCCATTCATCCCCATGCTTAATGCGAATAAGATTATACGCCCCCTGAGGTCAAGGTTGGTAAACCAGCAAGCACCTTTAACTCTGGAGAATAGATCAGAAATCAGGGGTAACGGATACTGATATTTAACAGTAATTTTGTTGAGGGAACGATAGTCAATACAAGGCCTTAATGAACCATCTTTCTTGGCCACGAAAAAAAACCCAGCACCCAAGGGTGAAGAGGATGGTCTAATATGACCCTTCTCCAACGACTCCTTAATATAAGATTGCATAGCCTTGTGCTCAGGTACAGATAAATTGAAACGTCGACCCTTGGGAAATTTACACCCAGGGCTCAACTCAATCACACAGTCATAACTCCTATGAGGAGGCAAAGACGCAGACTTATTCTCACTAAATACATCATAAAAATCAGTCAAATAGTCAGGAACATCATGCGACTGGGGAGAGGTGGAGAAAACAGGAGCGTCACCGAGAGCACACCGACAACCCCAACTCACCACAGACACAGATTTCCAATCCAAAACTGGATTATGTATTCGCAACCAGGGAAATCCCAGAACAATGGTATGATGCAAATTATGCAACACCAAAAATCTGCAATTTTCTTGATGGTCTGGGGCGACCCGCATTACCACCTGGGTCCAAAACTGAGGTTTATTCTTCGCCAAAGGAGTAGCATCAATACCCCTCAAAGGGATAGGCGTCCGCAGAGGTGTCATAGGAAACCCACAACGTTTAGCAAAATCCAAGTCCATCAGGTTCAGAGCCGCTCCCGAATCCACAAAAGCCTTAGCGGAAAATGTGGACAGGGAGCAGATCAGAGTAATTGCCAGAAGAAACTTAGGTTGAACACCACCCACAGCAAATGTGTGTGCAAAACGTTTCTCTCGTTTAGGGCAGACAGAAATCATATGAGAGGCATCTCCACAGAAAAAACACAGCTTATTACACCTTCTGAACTCCTGACGTTGCGCCCTAGACAAAACTCAACACATTGCATAGGTTCAGACATTTGTTCAACAGGTGGCAACATTTCTCGTGTACTTTTACTTTCACGTAAACGCCAATCAACCTGAATGGCTAATGACATAGAATCGTCAAGACAAGAGGGAACAGGAAATCCCACCATAGTATCTTTTACAGTTTCTGACAAACCATTCCGAAAGAGAGCTGCCAAGGCACCATCATTCCAGGTAGTAAGGACCGCCCACTTTCAGAATTTTTGACAGTATAACTCTGCAGAATCCTGACTGATATGAATGAGTCACCGTAGGAGGCAGACACAAAAATAGCAGCTAAGTCCAGAAAACTGGAGAAGTTGGCAACTGTCAGATTGCAGACCCCTGAACCTAACAACACAACTAGCAGTAGCCGTGGGGTTTCCTATGGTGCCCTAGACCCCTCGATCACAGCCGGAGAAACTAAATAGCCTAAAGACAGAAAAGGAAAACTAAACTGCCCCAGAGCAGACCCCAAAGCAAAAAGCAGCCCCCAACATATAATAACGGTGAAGAAAGATGAAAAAACACACACAGATAGAAAGATAGGCTGAGCAAACAATGGGGCCCAAACTCACTAAAATAGGACAGGATAGGACAGCTGCTGTCTGCAATCTGCAAAAACCCTGAAAAGACATAAGCCAACATGCTGATATGGAAAAAGGCCCTGAAGCAGCTAGGCTTCAAAAACTATATCAGCACTCAGGTATTTTCTGAAGACAGAGCTAAAGGAATTCAGATCACCCCAGCAGGGAATGACAGAAATCCAGCAAAACAAAAACAACGTACAAATGCAAACGGCAGAGCAGAAAACTTAGCTTTTGGAGAGCAGGAATTCAGACTGGTATCCAAGGATCCACAGAGAAATCACCCGCAGAGCAGACGGGCGTGGACAGCCTTATATCCAGTCAGAAACTCCACTCAGCCAATCATCATCATTAGACCCAGATGCCTGATAATCAGGCTCACTATCTTTCTTTACTAGAAGAGGGAGTTCATCGGGCCTCAGTGGTAAAGGGGAAAATGAACTCACAACAGTACCTCCCCCTTGAGGAGGGGTCACCGAACCCTCAACCACGCCACCAGGGCGATCGGGGTGAGCCCGATGAAAGGCACGCACCAATCTTTTGGCATGAATATCAGAGGCAGAGACCCAGGAATTATCCTCCTGATCATAACCCTTCCACTTAACCAAATACTGGAGTCTCCGTCTAGCCAGACGGGAATCCAGTACCTTCTCTACCTCATATTCCATGTTACCTTCAACCAATACAGGGTCTGGAGGTGCCACCCCAGGAACAACAGGTTCAACAAACCTCTTCAACAAAGACTTATGGAACACATTATGGATTTTAAATGTGACAGGAAGAGCCAAACGAAAAGAGACTGGATTAATAATCTCCAAAATCTTGTAAGGTCCAATAAATCTAGGCTTAAACTTAGGAGAAGCCACCTTCATAGCAATATTTTTTGATGATAACCACACCATATCACCAACCTTAAACTGGGGACCAATGGTCCTATGTCGGTTGGAAAACCGCTGGGCCTTTTCCTGGGAGAGAGATAACTTATCCACCACTTGGTCCCAGATCTGGTGCATTCTCTCCACCACAGTGTCAACACCTGGGCAGGCAGAGGGCTCCACCTGCCCTGAAGAAAATCGAGGATGAAACCCAAAGTTACAAAAAAAAGGAGACATCAAAGTGGCAGAACTAGCTCTATTATTTAAAGCAAATTCGGCCAAGGGCAAAAATGAAACCCAATCATCCTGATCAGCGGAAATAAAACATCTCAAATATGACTCCAAGGTCTGGTTTGTTCTCTCTGTCTGCCCATTGGTTTGAGCGTGAAAAGCAGAGGAGAAGGACAACTGAATTCCCAGCTTGGAACAGAAAGTTCTCCAAAATCTAGACACAAACTGAACCCCTCTGTCAGATACAATGTTCTCAGGAATCCTGTGCAAGCGAACCACCTGTTGCAAAAACAGGGGTACCAACTCAGAGGAAGACGGCAACTTAGGGAGTGGTACAAGATGGACCATCTTAGAGAATCTATCACAAATCACCCAAATAACAGTCATTCTCTGAGAGACAGGCATATCAGAGATAAAATCCATTGAAATATGGGTCCATGGCCTCTTGGGGACAGGCAAAGGCATCAACAACCCACTAGAGCGAGAACACGATTTAGACCGGGAGCAAGTCCCACAGGACTGCACAAAATTCCTGATATCACGAGACAAGGGGGGCCACCAAAAAGACCGACTCACCAAATCTCTAGTACCAAAAATACCTGGATGACCAGCCAAAGCAGAGCAATGAACTTCAGACATCACTCTCCTCTTCCACTGGTCAGGAACATACAACTTTCCACTGGGACAACGCTCAGGTTTGTCCTCCTGGAACTCTTCCAGAGCATGTCTCAAATCGGGCGAGATGGCAGAAAGAACTACCCCTTCGCCTAAGATGGTAGCAGGTTTGGTCACCACAGGAGAATCAGCAAAGAAGCTCCTAGAGAGGGCGTCTGCCTTGACATTCTTAGTTCCAGGAAGAAAAGAAACCACAAAATCAAAACGTGTAAAAAACAAGGCCCACCTAGCCTGTCTAGGGTTCAAGCGCTTAGCCGACTCTAGGTAAATCAAATTCTTGTGGTCAGTGAGGACCACGACTTGATGCTTAGCTCCCTCCAACCAATGTCTCCACTCCTCAAATGCCCATTTCAAGGCCAACATTTCCCGATTCCCCACATCATAGTTACGTTCAGATGGAGAGAACTTTCGGGAAAAGAACGCACAGGGATTCATTTTAGATGTTACAGGATCCTTTTGGGACAAAACAGCTCCTGCACCAATCTCAGAAACATCCACCTCTACCTGGAACGGAAGTGAGACATCAGGTTGCCGCAAAACCGGGGCGGAGGTGAATCTTCGCTTCAGCTCCTGAAAGGAAGAAACAGCCTCTGGAGACCAATTTAACACATCAGCACCCTTCTTAGTCAAATCAGTCAATGGCTTGGCAATACTAGAAAATTTTGCTATAAATTTCCGATAAAAATTAGCAAAACCCAAAAACTTCTGAAGGGCCTTCAAAGAAGTGGGCTGAACCCAATCGTGAATGGCCTGTACCTTGGCCGGGTCCATTTCAATAGTTGACGGAGACAAAATAAATCCCAAAAAAGAAATCCTCTGTACTCCAAAAAGGCATTTAGATCCTTTGACATACAGGGAATTCTCCCTCAAGATCCGGAACACAGTCCGAATATGTTCCACATGAGAATCCCAATCCTTGGAGAAGATCAAAATATCATCCAGATAGATAATCAAAAATTTATCGACAAAATCTCGGAAAATATCGTTCATGAAGCACTGGAAGACAGAAGGGGCATTATTGAGCCCAAAAGGCATCACCAGGTACTCAAAATGTCCCTCCGGAGTATTAAACGCCGTCTTCCATTCATCCCCATGCTTAATGCGAATAAGATTATACGCCCCCCTGAGGTCAAGCTTGGTAAACCAACAAGCACCTTTAACTCTAGAGATTAGATCCGAAATCAGAGGTAACGGATACTGATATTTAACAGTAATTTTGCTGAGGGCACGATAATCAATACAAGGTCTTAATGATCCATCTTTTTTGGCTACAAAAAAAAAACCGGCACCTAAGGGTGACGAGGATGGTCTAATATGACCCTTCTCCAACGCCTCCTTAATATAGGATCGCATAGCCTCGTGCTCGGGTACAGATAAATTGAAGAGCCGACCCTTGGGGAATTTACACCCCGGGCTCAGTTCAATTGCACAGTCATAACTTCTATGAGGAGGCAGAGACGCAGACTCATTCTCACTAAATACATCATAAAAGTCCGCCAAATAATCAGGAACATCATGCGACTGAGGAAAGGTGGAAAACACCGGAGCCTCACTAAAGGCACACCGACAACCCCAACTCACCACAGACACAGATTTCCAATCCAAAACTGGATTATGGATTTGCAACCAGGGAAACCCCAGAACAATGGTATCATGCAGATTATGCAACACCAAAAATCTGCAATTTTCTTGATGGTCTGGGGCGACCCGCATTACCACCTGGGTCCAAAACTGAGGTTTATTTTTTGCCAAAGGAGTAGCATCAATCCCCCTCAAAGGAATAGGCATCTGCAGAGGTGTCATCGGAAATCCACAACGTTTAGCAAAATCTAAGTCCATTAGGTTTAGAGCTGCTCCCGAATCCACAAAAGCCTTGGCGGAAAATGTGGACAGGGAGCAGATCAGAGTAATAGCCAGAAGAAACTTAGGTTGAACACCACCAACAGAAAACGTGTGTGCAAAGCGTTTCTCTCGTTTAGGACAGACAGAAATAATATGCGAGGCATCTCCACAGAAAAAACACAACTTATTACGCCTTCTGAACTCCTGACGCTGCTCTCTGGACAAAACTCTATCACATTGCATAGGCTCAGACACTCGTTCAACAAGTGGCAACACCACTCGTGCAGTTTTGCGTTCGCGCAAACGCCAATCAATCTGAATGGCTAATGACATAGAATCGTCAAGACCAGAGGGAACAGGAAATCCCACCATAGTATCTTTTACGGCTTCTGACAAACCCTTTCGAAAGAGAGCAGCCAAGGCATTATCATTCCAGGTAGTAAGTACCGCCCACTTTCGGAATTTTTGACAATACGATTCTGCAGAATCTTGACCCTGGTTCAATGCCAGCAGAGTCTTTTCAGCCTGATCAATGGCATTAGGTTCGTCATACAACAACCCCAAGGCTTGAAAAAATGCGTTCACATTAGTCAGAATAGGATCATCAGGTTTCAAAGAAAACGCCCCATCCTGGGGATCGCCACGCAGCAAAGAGATGACAATTTTAACCTGCTGCGCGGAGCTCCCTGACGAGTTAGGCTTCAAGGCAAAAAATAATTTACAATTATTTTTGAAATTCAAAAATTTAGACTGATCCCCAAAAAATACATCAGGTGTGGGAATCTTTGGTTCAGCAGTATGAGAATGAGCAAGGTAGGCGGAAATTCCCCGCACTTCCGCAGCGAGCTGCTCCACACGATAAAACAATTGCTTTATCTCCATTGAGAGAAAAAAAATCCCCCTACGGCCTCAGAGATATAGAGGAAAAAATATACACACCTTTTTTTTTTTTACAATTCTTTCCTGCTATTGAGTACCCTAGGATCATCATCATTAGACCCAGATGCCTGATAATCAGGCTCACTATCTTTCTTTACTAGAAGAGGGAGTTCATCGGGCCTCAGTGGTAAAGGGGAAAATGAACTCACAGCACCTGACCCTGGCTCAATACCAACAGGGCTTTCTCAGCTTGATCAATAGCATTAGGTTCATCATACAACAACCCCAAGGCTTGAAAAAATGCATCCACATTAGTTAGAATAGGATCATCAGGTGTCAAAGAAAACACCCAATCCTGGGAATTGCCGCGCAGCAAAGAGATGACAATTTTAACCTGCTGCGCAGAGCTCCCCGATGAGTTAGGCTTCAAGGCAAGAAATAATTTACAATTATTCTTAAAATTCAAAAATTTAGACCGATCCCCAAAAAACACATCAGGAGTAGGAATCTTTGGTTCAGCAGCATGTGAATGAGCAAGATAGGTGGAAATTCCCCGCACTTCAGCAACCAGCTGCTCCACACGATCAGACAATTGCTTAATCTCCATTAAGAAAATTCCTCCTACGGCCCCAGAGAAAAAGAGGAAAAAAATATACATTAAAAAAAAAAAAATTCTGACACTTTTTTTTTTTCTTTTACAATTCCTTCCTGCTATTGAGTACCCTAGAATCTGCGGTATTGCTGGTGACTCTGTTATGAATGAGTCACCGGAGGAGGAAAAAACAAAAATACAAGCTAAGTCCAGAAAACCGGAGAGGTTGGTAGCTAGCAGATTGCAGACCCCTGATCCTATTCACAACAACTAACAGTAGCCATGGGGTGTTCCTACGTTGGTCCTAGACACCTCATTCACAGCCGGAGAACTAAATAAACCTAAAGAAAGAAAGGGGAAATCTAAACTGTCCCAGAGCAGACCCCAAAGCAATAGACATCCCCCAACATGTATTGACGGTGAAAACAGATGAAAACACAGACAGAAAGACAGGCTGAGCAAACGATGGGGCCCTCACTAACTAGGTAGGACAGGAAAGAAAAGCAACTGTCTGCAATCACGCAAAAACCCTGCCAAAAATATGTCCAGCACATCTGATAGAAAAAGCCCTGAAGTCACTAGACTTCAAAATCACTATATCAGCACTCAGGTATATTCTGAAAACAGAGCAAAGAGGTCAACTGATCAGAGACAAAAATGGAGTTCAGCCAGTCCCAACCAGGGCTGGCTGAACACAAACACTAAGTAAACCAGACAAAATCTCATGGAACAATAGCAGAGCAAAAACTTAGCTTTAGTAGACAGGACTAAACTGGAGGCCAGAGCTCAGAGCAGAGAGGATCACCAGCAACCCAGCAGGGCGTCGGCGGCCTTATATCCACTCAGAGATTCCGGATGTCCAATCACACTCCACCTGTTCAGGTGACAGGTTTTTCCCATCCAAATCAATTTCACTACCTCCTTTCACCAGCAGAGGGAGATCATCGGACATCAAAGGTAAAGGAGAAAATGAGCTCATAATAGTGGGCCATGTCAGATACAACATAGATGGCAATCCCCTCACGATGCAACTTGCAACTTCAGCTCCTTGGTAACCTTAGTGACCGCCTCAGGTAAAGGCCTTCCATCCACAGAAGCAATCCAACGAGGATTCTCCAGGGTCCTAACTGGGATCTGGTACTTCTCAACTTCTTCAAGTCTGAGGAAGTTCCCTGCCGCGCCTGAATCCACGTAAACCACCTCAGAATAGCGTTTAGGACCTGAGAACCACTGAACACTCAGGGTTAAAGGTAGATAGGAATCACATACACCTATGGAGGTCTCTCTTACCTGTCTTAGATAGAGGAGTTTCATGGCCTCACGGGGCAGGAACGAAGCAAGTGAGAACCATCTCCACAGTATAGACATAAGCCTTGCACGTGTCTCTCACGACGGCATTGCTCCACCATTTTAAGACGATCCACCTGCATAGATTCTGCTGCTGCTGTGGAAGAAGACACCGCAGAACCTGGGCTAAGATGCCTGTGGATGGTTAGAGATGAGATAGTAGGTCTCCAATCTCGAGCCGCCTCAAGAGAACGCTCCTGAAATCGTAAATCAATATGTGTAGCAAGAGAATTCAAATCCTTGAGAGAGGTTGGAGTATTTCGACCAGCGAGCCAGGAGTCCACCCCAACTTTGAAGCCAGAGTGCGAAAACGAATGGCGTATTGCCCAACAGTAAGTGAACCTTGGCGGAGATTAAAGAGGGACTCAGTGGTAGAGGCCAGGCGACCCAGTTCATCAAACACTCTGTGGAAGGTTTCCAAAAAAATTTGCAACTGAGAGACTATGGGATCGTCTCGCTCCCACAAGGGATTTACCCAAGCCAACGCCTCACCCTCCATATGTGAAACCACAAACGCCACCTTAGCCTGATCAGTGGGGTATTGCTGTGGCAACAACTCAAAATGTAGATGACACTGATTTAAAAAATCCCTGCAAAGCTTGGGATCGCCATTAATCTGGGGCGGTTTACCAAGGCGAGGTGGGGGATAAGGAGTAGAGTCAGGGGTACGGGCCGACGCCTGCACCAAAGTTGAGGCGGCAAATTGAAGAGCGAGCAGACGGTCATCCACAGAGGCCATATTACTCAATATGTGGGCCTGAGTGTTGCGCTGATGAACAAGCTCCTGCTTGAGACTAGCAAGCTGAATAGCATTCCTTGGGTCAGCGGCCTGTAAAGCGGACCATCGGAAACCGATGGACTTCATGAAGGACATAATGCGACCCTGATTCTCCCGCAAAAATATCCACTCTTTTTGGGCAGCAGAGGCACTATCAGGATCCATGAACTGATTATTCTGTTACGACTCTTGGAGTGGACCCTCTGGGCTGAGATACCAACCCACCCTGAGTGAACTGACCTATTGGAACCATCCCCTATACAGGAATCATCAGTGTCAGCACCAGTGGGGTAAAATATTGCAACTGCTGTTAAGTGTAGACTGACTGAGCACAATAATAATATCAAACTGTGGAATGACTGTCTATACAATTTACACTAGTCTGTGGACTGATGGACCACAATGTTCATGATAAATTGTATACCGGCTCATCCTAGCATTTGCACTAGGTGATGACTAATTAAACACAGCATTTATACTGGATGGAGGACCAACTGATTACAATATTAACATTTCACTATGGAGTGACTGACAGCAACATTTACAATATACTATGGAAAGACTGACTACAGCTTTGACAATAAACTGTGGATAGATTGACCACATTCATTATCTCTGAGATAAGTAATTTTGGCCCTAGGGAGTTATACTTATTGGTGTGTATAGCATGTAGCAGGAACATATTATCATACGTTTGTGTTTTTACAGGTTACTGCTCTAATTGACATAATGAAGGGTAAAATTTTTCTTTGTGGACTCCAGCAAGACAATTGGAAGAATCACATAAAAGGTAATTAATTTTCAAATTGTTGGTCTAGGCTTGAGTTCTAGATCTGCGGAGGAGTAATAACACCTTCCTGATACATGACAATATACTGTAGGTGCTATCTTAAATGTATATCTTCTAAACACAACTCGTAGTATAACACCACATTATCTCGGGTACAGAGATAGGGAACATTTTTTTCTCATTATCAACGTTCTTCCAAATTGGGAATACCCTCTTATTTTTCATAAAATACACTTGTTTCAGCGGTGAAACAATCAATACCTTGATAACACGAGACTGACCCCAGCATTCACACTAGACCGCAGCCTGACAGAACACAGCATTTACACTATGTGACCATAAACTGAGGAAAGTAATTATAAAAACTGTCGACTGACTGACCACAACATTCACAGTAGACTGTACACTATTTGACCATATAACATACACTAGGTGTGGACTGACCTAGCACAGTATTTATACTATTTTTACGACTGACTTACCAAAACATTTACAATTAGTGTTGAGCATTCCGATACCGCAAGTATCGGGTATCGGCCGATACTTGCTGTATCGGAATTCCGATACAGACTTCCGATATTTTTTCAATATCGGAAGTCGGCATCGGAATCGGAAGTTCAAAGTTGATTGACAGCCTGACGTCATCATGATGCGCGGTGTGTGCGCATCATGATGCGCCGTCATTTCGGGCCTTCCGGGGGTCTCTGCCGGCCTGCCGGGGGGCTGTGTGGACTGCCCGGGGTCTGTACCGGCCTGCCGGGGGCTGTGCCGGCCTGCCGGGGGGCTGTGTGGACTGCCCGGGGTCTGTACCGGCCTGCCGGGGGGCTGTGCCGGCCTGCCGGTGGTCTGTGCACCCTGTGGGGGTCTGTACCGGCCTGCCGGGGGGCTGTGCCGGCCTGCCGGGGGGCTGTGCTGATGTCCGGGGGTCTGTGCAAGCATCGTCCGATGGGACTATAAGTCCCATCTGGCGATGCCTGCTACCATGACAGTGATTGACACATTAGCCAATGATGGGACAGTAGTAGTCCCATCATCCGGCTAATGTGTTAAATGTTAAAAAAAAAAAAATACTACATACATACTACATACATACTACATGCATGCTACATACATACTACATGCTACATACATACTACATATATACGACATGCATGCTACATACATACTGCATGCTACATACATACTACATACATACCACATATATACTACATACATACTACATACATACTACATGCATGCTACATACATAACACATATACTACATGCATGCTACATACATACTACATGCTACATACATACCACATACATACTACATACATACTACATACATACTACATGCATGCTACATACATACTACATGCTACATACATACTACATATATACTACATGCATGCTACATACATACGACATGCTACATACATACTACATACATACTACATGCATGCTACATACATACTACATACATACTACATACATACTACATGCATGCTACATACATACTACATGCTACATACATAAAAAAAAAAAGTCCCTAGTCTCACTTTATGCCATTGCTGTGTGGGAATTTCCCACGCAGCAATGGCATAAAGTGAGACTAGGGACTTTTTTTTTAAGTGGCGGAGGAATACAGTGCGGAAGGATACCTACCTTCCGTCATTGGATTCCTGCAGCCCGTAGAGAACGGCGGCATCAGCTGATGCTGCAGTTCTCTACCCAAGATCGTCGTGGGACACACTCGTGGACTGCTTCGGATCGTGGGTGAGTATTTTTGTGGTTTGTTATGTTAATATTTATTCCTTTAAAAGACAATGGCTTCGGGGAACAATGTGACAAGTATTGGTAAGTATGTTACTCTATGTTATATGTACTGTATGTCTATGTATGTATTGTATGAATGTATTGTATGTAGTATGTATGTAGTATATATGTGGTATGTATGTAGCATGTAGTATGTATGTAGTATGTATGTAGCATGTATGTAGCATGCATGTAGCATGCAGTATGTATGTAGCATGCATGTAGTATATATGTAGTATGTATGTGGTATGTATGTAGCATGTAGTATGTATGTAGCATGCATGTAGTATGTATGTAGTATGTATGTAGCATGCATGTAGTATGTATGTAGCATGTAGTATATATGTAGCATGTAGTATGTATGTAGCATGCATGTAGTATATATGTAGTATGTATGTAGCATGTAGTATGTATGTAGCATGCATGTAGTATGTATGTAGTATGTATGTAGCATGCATGTAGTATGTATGTAGCATGTAGTATATATGTAGCATGTAGTATGTATGTAGCATGCATGTAGTATATATGTAGTATGTATGTAGCATGTAGTATGTATGTAGCATGCATGTAGTATGTATGTAGTATGTATGTAGCATGCATGTAGTATGTATGTAGCATGTAGTATATATGTAGCATGTAGTATGTATGTGGCATGCATGTAGTATATATTTAGTATGTATGTAGCATGTAGTATGTATGTAGTATGTATGTAGTATGTATGTGGTATGTATGTAGCATGTAGCATGCATGTAGTATGTATGTAGTATATATGTAGTATGTATGTAGCATGCATGTAGTATATATGTAGTATGTATGTAGCATGCAGTATGTATGTAGCATGCATGTAGTATATATGTAGCATATATGTAGTATGCATGTTACATGCATGTAGTATATATGTAGTATGCATGTTGCATGCATGAAGTATATATGTAGTATGTATGTTGCATGTAGTATATATGTAGTATGAATGTAGCATGTATGTAGTATGAATGTAGCATGTATGTAGCATGTAATTTTTTTTTTTTTTTTTACATTCAACACATTAGCCGGATGATGGGACTACTACTGTCCCATCATTGGCTAATGTGTCAATCACTGTCATGGTAGCAGGCATCGCCCGATGGGACTTGTAGTCCCATCGGACGATGCCTGCACAGACCCCCGAAGCCTGCACAGCCCCCCGGCAGGCCGGCACAGCCCCCCGGCAGGCCGGCACAGCCCACCGGAGCCTGCACAGACCACCGGCAGGCCGGCACAGCCCCCCGGCAGGCCGGCACAGCCCACCGGAGCCTGCACAGCCCCCCGGCAGGCCGGCACAGCCCACCGGAGCCTGCACAGCCCCCCCGGCAGGCCGGCACAGCCCCCCGGCAGGCCGGCACAGACCACCGGAGCCTGCACAGACCCCCTGGCAGGCCGGCACAGACCCCCGAAAGGCCCGTACAGACCCCAGAGAGGCTGTACAAGGGAAAAACAGGGTTTTTCTTATTCCGATACCGGAAGTCCCATAGACTTGAATGGGACTTCCGGTATCGGAATCGGCGATACCGATACTTTTTTTTAAGATCGGCCGATCCATTCCGATCCGATACTTTGAAGTATCGGACGGTATCGCTCAACTCTATTTACAATACATTGCGCACCGACTGAACATAGCATGTACACTAAGTGTAGTCTGACTGAGCACAGTAATAATATCAGACGGTGGAATGACTGTCTATACAATTTACACTATTTTGTGGAGTGACAGACCACAATATTCACAATAAATTGTAGACCAGCTCATCCCAGCATTTACACTAGGTGTGGACTAATTAAACACAGTATTTACACTGGACGGAGGACCAACTGATTACAATATTTACACTTCACTATGGACTGACAAAAACATTTAAGAGTATACTGTGGACTGACTGACTTATTGGTGTGTATAGCATGTAACAGTAACATATTATCATACATTTGTCTTTTTACAGGTTACTGCTCCCATTGACATATTGAAGTGTAAAATTTTTCTTTGTGGACTACAACAAGACAATTGGAAGAAATACATAAAAGGTAATTAATTTTCAAATTAATTACTGATAATCATTGATCTAGGCTTTATTTTTAGATCTGCGGAGGTGTAATAACACCTTCCTGATACATGACAATATACTGTATGTGTTATTTTAAATGTATATCTTCTATACACAACTCTTAGTTTAACACCACCTTATCTCAGGTACAGAGTTAGGGAACATTTTTTCTCATTATTATCTGTCTTCGAAATTGGGAATACTCTCTTATATTTCACAAAATGCACTTGTTTCAGCTGTGAAACAATTAATACCATGATTACACGAGACGCAATGGGAACACGCTGGATACAGTAAAGCACAGAGCATGCACTGGGAAGCAAGTAGAGAAACAGGAGAATACAGAGTGTGCACTGGGAAGCATACTGAGATGCAGAGAGTGCAGAGCGCGCACTGGGAAGTACGCTGAAATACAGGAGAATACAGAGCGTGCCATGGGAAGCACGCTGAGATACAGAGAGTGCAGAGCGCGCACTAGGAAGCACGCTGAGATACAGAGAGTGCAGAGCGTGCACTGTGGAGCACGCTGAGATTCAGATAGTGCAGAGCTTGCACTGGGGAGCACGTTGAGATACAGAGAGTTCATAGCGCGCACTGAGACGCACGCTGTAGGGCCTGAGTATAGAAATGCACCCGCACTGAGACCTGCACAGATGCGGAAGTAGTCATCAGTGGCTTCCTCTAGCAGATAGCATCCTGAAATACCTGTTGCTGTGGCCAAGAATGAGGTACATCCGGGTCAGGCAGCATAATGATAGGAGGTGCGTGTTCCTGGTGGATGGGATCCCTGACATGCCCGCCAAGCCGGAAGTTGAGGAGAGACCTCCGGAAGAGCCCGGTCAGCGGCACGCCGAGTGAGGTAAGCATCCTGCTGCTGGGGGGTGTGCGGCGTTGTAACAGTACCTCCCCCTTTACATCCCCTCCTTTTGAGGATAGAAAGAAACCTCTCTAAGATACAAGGTGCAGTGATGTTCTCCCAAAGTTCCCACGACCTCTCCTCAGGACCAAATCCTATCCAATCGATCAAAAAGAAGGTTTTCCCTCTCACCTTTTTCATGGCGAGTATATCCCTTACCTCAAAAATGTCCTCATGGCTAACAGGATTAGGAGTGTGAAAGATAGAGGAATAATAGCGATAAAACACCACGGGTTTGAGGAGGGAGACATGGAAGGTGTTGGAAATACGGAGCGAGACAGGCAACGTCAACTTCTGGAGGGCCTTCAAAGAAGTGGGCTGAACCCAATCATAAATGGCCGGTACCTTGGCCGTGACTATTTCAATAGTTGACGGAGACAAAATAAATCCCAAAAATGAAATCCTCTGTACACCAAAAAGGCATTTCGATCCCTTAACATACAGGGAATTCTCCCTCAAAATCCGGAACACAGTCCGAACATGTTCTACATGAGAGTCCCAATCCCTGGAAAAGATCAAAATATCATCCAGATAGATGATCAAAAATTTATCCACAAGGTCCCGGAAAATATCATTCATGAAGCACTGGAAGACAGAAGGGGCATTAGTGAGCCCAAAAGGCATCACCAGGTACTCAAAATGTCCCTCCTGAGTATTAAACGCTGTCTTCCATTCATCCCCATGCTTAATGCGAATAAGATTATACGCCCCCCTGAGGTCAAGCTTGGTAAACCAGCAAGCACCTTTAACTCTGGAGAAAAGATCAGAAATCAGGTGTAATGGATACTGATATTTAACAGTAATTTTGTTGAGGGAACGATAGTCAATACAAGGCCTTAATGAACCATCTTTCTTGGCCACGAAAAAAAAACCAGCACCCAAGGGTGAAGAGGATGGTCTAATATGACCCTTCTCCAATGACTCCTTAATATAAGATCGCATAGCCTCGTGCTCAGGTACAGATAAATTGAAACGTCGACCCTTGGGAAATTTACACCCAGGGCTCAACTCAATTGCACAGTCATAACTCCTATGAGGAGGCAAAGACGCAGACTTATTCTCACTAAATACATCATAAAAATCAACCAAATAGTCAGGAACATCATGCGACTGGGGAGAGGTGGAGAAAACAGGAGCGTCACCAAGAGCACACCGACAACCCCAACTCACCACAGACACAGATTTCCAATCCAAAACTGGATTGTGGATTTGCAACCAGGGAAATCCCAGAACAATGGTATGATGCAAATTATGCAACACCAAAAATCTGCAATTTTCTTGATGGTCTGGGGCGACCCGCATTACCACCTGGGTCCAAAACTGAGGTTTATTCTTCGCCAAAGGAGTAGCATCAATACCCCTCAAAGGGATAGGCGTCCGCAGAGGTGTCATAGGAAACCCACAACGTTTAGCAAAATCCAAGTCCATCAGGTTCAGAGCCGCTCCCGAATCCACAAAAGCCTTAGCGGAAAATGTGGACAGGGAGCAGATCAGAGTATTTGCCAGAAGAAACTTAGGTTGAACACCACCCACAGCAAATGTGTGTGCAAAACGTTTCTCTTGTTTAGGGCAGACAGAAATCATATGAGAGGCATCTCCACAGAAAAAGCACAGCTTATTACACCTTCTGAACTCCTGACGTTGCGCCCTAGACAAAACTCAACACATTGCATAGGTTCAGACATTTGTTCAACAGGTGGCAACATTTCTCGAGTACTTTTACGTTCACGTAAACACCAATCAACCTGAATGGCTAATGACATAGAATCGTCAAGACCAGAGGAAACAGGAAATCCCACCATAGTATCTTTTACAGTTTCTGACAAACCCTTCCGAAAGAGAGCTGCCAAGGCACCATCATTCCAGGTAGTAAGGACCGCCCACTTTCGGAATTTTTGACAGTATAACTCTGCAGAATCCTGACCCTGGCTCAATACCAACAGGGCTTTCTCAGCTTGATCAATAGCATTAGGTTCATCATACAACAACCCCAAGGCTTGAAAAAATGCATCCACATTAGTTAGAATAGAATCATCAGGTGTCAAAGAATTCGCCCAATCCTGGGAATTGCCGCGCAGCAAAGAGATAACAATTTTAACCTGCTGCGCAGAGCTCCCCGATGAGTTAGGCTTCAAGGCAAGAAATAATTTACAATTATTCTTAAAATTCAAAAATTTAGACCGATCCCCAAAAAACACATCAGGAGTAGGAATCTTTGGTTCCGCAGCATGTGAATGAGCAAGATAGGTGGAAATTCCCCGCACTTCAGCAACCAGCTGCTCCACATGATCAGACAATTGCTTAATCTCCATTAAGAAAATTCCTCCTACGGCCCCAGAGAAAAAGAGGAAAAAATATACATTAAAAAAAAAAATTCTGACACTTTTTTTTTTTTTTTTACAATTCCTTCCTGCTATTGAGTACCCTAGAATCTGCGGTATTGCTGGTGACTCTGTTATGAATGAGTCACCGGAGGAGGAAAAAACAAAAATACAAGCTAAGTCCAGAAAACCGGAGAGGTTGGTAGCTAGCAGATTGCAGACCCCTGATCCTATTCACAACAACTAACAGTAGCCATGGGGTGTTCCTACGTTGGTCCTAGACACCTCGTTCACAGCCGGAGAACTAAATTAACCTAAAGAAAGAAAGGGGAAATCTAAACTGTCCCAGAGCAGACCCCAAAGCAATAGACAGCCCCCAACATGTATTGACGGTGAAAACAGATGAAAACACAAACCCAGACAGAAAGACAGGCTGAGAAAACGATGGGGCCCTCACTAACTAGATAGGACAGGAAAAAAAGCAACTGTGTGCAATCACGCAAAAACCCTGCCAAAAATATGTCCAACATGTCTGATAGAAAAAGCCCTTTTTCACTAGTCTTCAAAATCACTATATCAGCACTCAGGTATATTCTGAAAACAGAGCAAAGAGGTCAACTGATCAGAGACAAAAATGGAGTTCAGCCAGTCCCAACCAGGGCTGGCTGAACACAAACACTAAGTAAACAAGACAAAATCTCATGGAACAATAGCAGAGCAAAAACTTAGCTTTAGTAGACAGGACTAAACTGGAGGCCAGAGCTCAGAGCAGAGAGGATCACCAGCAACCCAGCAGGGCGTCGGCGGCCTTATATCCACTCAGAGATTCCGGATGTCCAATCACACTCCACCTGTTCAGATGACAGGTTTTTCCCATCCAAATCAATTTCACTACCTCCTTTCACCAGCAGAGGGAGTTCATCGGACATCAAAGGTAAAGGAGAAAATGAGCTCATAACAGTGGGCCATGTCAGATACAACATAGATGGCAATCCTCTCCCGATGCAGAACCCCAACTTGCAACTTCAGCTCCTTGGTAACCTTAGTGACTGCCTCAGGTAAAGGCCTTCCATCCACAGAAGCAATCCAACGAGGATTCTCCAGGGTCCTAACTGGGATCTGGTACTTCTCAACTTCTTCAAGTCTGAGGAAGTTCCCTGCTGCGCCTGAATCCACGTAAACCACCTCAGAATAGCTTTTAGGACCTGAGAACCACTGAACAGTCAGGGTTAAAGGTAGATAGGAATCACATACACCTATGGAGGCCTCTCTTACCTGTCTTAGGTAGAGGAGTTTCATGGCCGCACGGGGCAGGAAGGAAGCAAGTGAGAACCATCTCCACAGTATAGACATAAGCGTTGCAAGCGTCTCGCACGACGGCATTGCTCCACCATTTTAAGACGATCCACCTGCATAGATTCTGCAGCTGCTGTGGAAGAAGACACCGCAGAACCTGGGCTAAGATGCCTGTGGATGGTTAGAGATGAGATAGTAGGTCTCCAATCTCGAGCCGCCTCAAGAGAACGCTCCTGAAATCGTAAATCAATATGTGTAGCAAGAGAATTCAAATCCTCGAGAGAGAGGTTGGAGTATTTCGACCTGAGAGCCAGGAGTCCACCCCAACTTTGAAGCCAGAGTGCGAAAACGAATGGCGTATTGCCAAACAGTAAGTGAACCTTGGCGGTGATTAAAGAGGGACTCAGTGGTAGAGGCCAGGCGACCCGGTTCATCAAACACTCTGTGGAAGGTTTCCAAAAAAATTTGCAACTGAGAGACTATGGGATCGTTTCGCTCCCACAAGGGATTTTCCCAAGCCAACGCCTCACCCTCCAGATGTGAAACCACAAACGCCACCTTAGCCCGATCAGTGGGGTATTGCTGTGGCAACAACTCAAAATGTAGACGACACTGATTTAAAAAATCCCTGCAAAGCTTGGGATCGCCATTAAACTGGGGCGGTTTACCAAGGCGAGGTGGGGGATAAGGAGTAGAGTCAGGGGTACGGGCCAACGCCTGCACCAAAGTCGAGGCGGCAGATTGAAGAGAGAGCAGACGGTCATCCACAGAGGCCATATTACTCAATATGTGGGCCTGAGTGTTGCGCTGCTGAACAAGCTCCTGCTGGAGACTAGCAAGCTGAATAGCATTCCTTGGGTCAGCGGCCTGTAAAGCGGACCATCGGAAACCGATGGACTTCATGAAGGACATAATGCGACCCTTATTCTCCCGGAAAAATATCCACTCTTTTTGGGCAGCAGAGGCACCATCGGGATCCATGAACTGATTATTCTCTTACGACTCTTGGAGTGGACCCTCTGGGCTGAGATACCAACCCACCCTGAGTGAACTGACCTATTGGAACCATCCCCTATACAGGGATCATCAGGGTCAGCACCAGTGGGGTAAAATATTGCAACTGCTGTTAAGTGTAGACTGACTGAGCACAATAATAATATCAAACTGTGGAATGACTGTCTATACAATTCACACTAGCGTGTGGACTGATGGACCACAATGTTCATGATAAATTGTATACCGGCTCATCCTAGCATTTGCACTAGGTGATGACTAATTAAACACAGTATTTATACTGGATGGAGGACCAACTGATTACAATATTAACATTTCACTATGGAGTGACTGACAGCAACATTTACAATATACTATGGAAAGACTGACTACAGCTTTGACAATAAACTGTGGATAGATTGACCACATTCATTATCTCTGAGATAAGTAATTTTGGCCCTAGGGAGTTATACTTATTGGTGTGTATAGCATGTAGCAGGAACATATTATCATACGTTTGTGTTTTTACAGGTTACTGCTCTAATTGACATAATGAAGGGTAAAATTTTTCTTTGTGGACTCCAGCAAGACAATTGGAAGAATCACATAAAAGGTAATTAATTTTCAAATTGTTGGTCTAGGCTTGAGTTCTAGATCTGCGGAGGTGTAATAACACCTTCCTGATACATGACAATATACTGTAGGTGCTATCTTAAATGTATATCTTCTAAACACAACTCGTAGTATAACACCACATTATCTCGGGTACAGAGATAGGGAACATTTTTTTCTCATTATCAACTTTCTTCCAAATTGGGAATACCCTCTTATATTTCATAAAATACACTTGTTTCAGTGGTGAAACAATCAATACCTTGAATACACGAGACTGACCCAAGCATTCACACTAGACCGCAGCCTGACAGAACACAGCATTTACACTATGTGACCATAAACTGAGGAAAGTAATTATAAAAACTGTCGACTGACTGACCACAACATTCACAGTAGACTGTACACTAATTGACCATATAACATACACTAGGTGTGGACTGACCTAGCACAGTATTTATACTAGTTTTAGGATTGACTTACCAAAACATTTACAATACATTGTGCACCGACTGACCATAGCATGTACACTAAGTGTAGTCTGACTGAGCACAGTAATAATATCAGACGGTGGAATGACTGTCTATACAATTTACACTATTTTGTGGAGTGACAGACCACAATATTCACTATAAATTGTAGACCAGCTCATCCCAGCATTTACACTAGGTGTGGACTAATTAAACACAGTATTTACACTGGACGGAGGACCAACTGATTACAATATTTACACTTCACTATGGACTGACAAAAACATTTAAGTGTATACTGTGGACTGACTGACTTATTGGTGTGTATAGCATGTAGCAGTAACATATTATCATTAGTGTTGAGCATTCCGATACCGCAAGTATCGGGTATCGGCCGATACTTGCTGTATCGGAATTCCGATACCGACTTCCGATATTTTTTCAATATCGGAATTCGGCATCGGAATCGGAAGTTCAAAGTTGATTGACAGCCTGACGTCATCATGATGCGCGGTGTGTGCGCATCATGATGCGCCGTAATTTCGGGCCTTCCGGGGGTCTCTGCCGGCCTGCCGGGGGGCTGTGTGGACTGCCCGGGGTCTGTACCGGCCTGCCGGGGGGCTGTGCCGGCCTGCCGGTGGTCTGTGCACCCTGTGGGGGTCTGTACCGGCCTGCCGGGGGGCTGTGCCGGCCTGCCGGTGGTCTGTGCACCCTGTGGGGGTCTGTACCGGCCTGCCGGGGGGCTGTGCCGGCCTGCCGGGGGGCTGTGCTGATGTCGGGGGGTCTGTGCAAGCATCGTCCGATGGGACTACAAGTCCTATCTGGCGATGCCTGCTACCATGACAGTGATTGACACATTAGCCAATGATGGGACAGTAGTAGTCCCATCATCCGGCTAATGTGTTAAATGTTAAAAAAAAAAAAAATACTACATACATACTACATGCATGCTACATACATACTACATGCTACATACATACTACATGCTACATACATACTACATATATACTACATGCATGCTACATACATACTACATGCTACATACATACTACATATATACATGCATGCTACATACATACTACATGCTACATACATACTACATGCTACATACATACTACATATATACTACATACATACTACATATATACTACATACATGCTACATACATACTGCATGCTACATACATACTGCATGCTACATACATACTACATACATACTACATACATGCTACATACATACTACATGCATGCTACATGCATGCTACATACATACTACATGCTACATACATACTACATATATACTACATACATACTACATATATACTACATACATACTACATATATACTACATACATGCTACATACATACTGCATGCTACATACATACCACATACATACTACATACATACTACATACATACTACATGCTACATACATACTACATATATACTACATGCATGCTACATACATACTACATGCTACATACATACCACATACATACTACATACATGCTACATACATACTACATATATACTACATACATACTACATACATACTACATACATACTACATACATACTACATACATACTACATACATACTACATGCATGCTACATGCATGCTACATACATACTACATGCTACATACATACCACATACATACTACATACATACTACATACATACTACATATATACTACATGCATGCTACATACATACTGCATGCTACATGCATGCTACATACATACTACATACATACTACATGCTACATACATACCACATATATACTACATACATACAATACATTCATACAATACATACATAGACATACAGTACATATAACATAGAGTAACATACTTACCAATACTTGTCACATTGTTCCCCGAAGCCATTGTCTTTTCCGTAATAAATATTAACATAACAAACCACAAAAATACTCACCCACGATCCGAAGCAGTCCACGAGTGTGTCCCACGACGATCTTGGGTAGAGAACTGCAGCATCAGCTGATGCTGCCGTTCTCTACGGGCTGCAGGAATCCAATGACGGAAGGTAGGTATCCTTCCGCACTGTATTCCTCCGCCACTTAAAAAAAAAAAAAGTCCCTAGTCTCACTTTATGCCATTGCTGCGTGGGAAATTCCCACACAGCAATGGCATAAAGTGAGACTAGGGACTTTTTTTTTTTTAAGTGGCGGAGGAATACAGTGCAGAAGGATACCTACCTTCCGTCATTGGATTCCTGCAGCCCGTAGAGAACGGCAGCATCAGCTGATGCTGCAGTTCTCTACCCAAGATCGTCGTGGGACACACTCGTGGACTGCTTCGGATCGTGGGTGAGTATTTTTGTGGTTTGTTATGTTAATATTTATTCCGGAAAAGACAATGGCTTCGGGGAACAATGTGACAAGTATTGGTAAGTATGTTACTCTATGTTATATGTACTGTATGTCTATGTATGTATTGTATGAATGTATTGTATGTAGTATGTATGTAGTATATATGTGGTATGTATGTAGCATGTAGTATGTATATAGTATGTATGTAGCATGCATGTAGCATGCAGTATGTATGTAGCATGCATGTAGTATATATGTAGTATGTATGTGGTATGTATGTAGCATGCAGTATGTATGTAGCATGCATGTAGTATATATGTAGTATGTATGTGTTATGTATGTAGCATGTAGCATGCATGTAGCATGCATGTAGTATGTATGTAGTATGTATGTAGTATGTATGTGGTATGTGTGTAGCATGCATGTAGTATGTATGTAGTATATGTGGTATTTATGTAGCATGTAGTATGTATGTAGCATGCAGTATGTATGTAGCATGCATGTAGTATATATGTAGTATGTATGTAGTATATATGTAGTATGTATGTTGCATGTAGTATTTATGTAGTATGAATGTAGCATGTATGTAGTATGCATGTTGTATGTATGTAGCATGCATGTAGTATATATGTAGTATGTATGTAGTATTTATGTAGTATGAATGTAGCATGTATGTAGTATGTAGTATGAATGTAGCATGTATGTAGTATGCATGTTGTATGTATGTAGCATGTATGTAGCATGTAATTTTTTTTTTTTTTTTTTACATTCAACACATTAGCCGGATGATGGGACTACTACTGTCCCATCATTGGCTAATGTGTCAATCACTGTCATGGTAGCAGGCATCGCCCGATGGGACTTGTAGTCCCATCGGACGATGCCTGCACAGACCCCCGAAGCCTGCACAGACCACCGGCAGGCCGGCACAGCCCCCCGGCAGGCCGGCACAGCCCCCGGAGCCTGCACAGACCACCGGCAGGCCGGCACAGCCCCCCCGGCAGGCCGGCACAGCCCCCCGGAGCCTGCACAGACCACCGGCAGGCCGGCACAGCCCCCCGGCAGGCCGGCACAGCCCACCGGAGCCTGCACAGACCACCGGCAGGCCGGCACAGCCCCCCGGCAGGCCGGCACAGACCACCGGAGCCTGCACAGACCCCCTGGCAGGCCGGCACAGCCCCCCGAAAGGCCCGTACAGACCCCAGAGAGGCTGTACAAGGCAAAAACAGGGTTTTTCTTATTCCGATACCGGAAGTCCCATAGACTTGAATGGGACTTCCAGTATCGGAATCGGCGATACCGATACTTTTTTTAAAGATCGGCCGATCCATTCCGATCCGATACTTTGAAGTATCGGACGGTATCGCTCAACTCTAATTATCATACATTTGTCTTTTTACAGGTTACTGCTCCCATTGACATATTGAAGTGTAAAATTTTTCTTTGTGGACTACAACAAGACAATTGGAAGAAAAACATAAAAGGTAATTAATTTTCAAATTAATTACTGATAATCATTGATCTAGGCTTTATTTTTAGATCTGCGGTGGTGTAATAACACCTTCCTGATACATGACAATATACTGTATGTGTTATTTTAAATGTATATCTTCTATACACAACTCTTAGTATAACACCACCTTATCTCAGGTACAGAGTTAGGCTACTTTCACACATCAGGTTTTCGGCGTCAGGCGCGATCCGGCGTCGTGCCGGAATGCCGGATCCGGCAAATGTTTTGTAAAACCTGATGTGCCGGATCCGGTTTTCTGCCGGATCCGTCTTGTTCTTGACAGACAAAACCGGATCCGTCTCATCCGGTTCATCCGTTTTTCTATCCGTTTTTTCGACGGATTACGCCGGATCCGGTTTTTAAAATTGACCCTTGTGGCCCCTCAAGGCAGAGTACACTGGCAGGATGACAGAGTGTGAAAGATTTGTGCCCTAACCAAACTTGTGTACCTTCTGGACCAACAGTATATACCTTTGCCAACCAAAGTTGGCTATCTTGTCATGGTCTTACTATTTTTAGCTTTAGGCCACAGGTGTGTACCTGGTTGTGTTTTATGCAAAGTATTTCACCTTTTAACAAAAGTTGTGTACATTGTTAGGAAATCACCAACAATAAACACAACTTTTTAGGTGAAATACTTTGCTTCAAACACAACCAGGAACACAACTGTGGCAAAAAGCTAAAATTTACCCACAGTTATATACCTGGTTTTGAATACCTTTTTACCTTTGAAATACCCTGTATTTAACCTTTTTTTTAAACATAGTTCGCCGCAGAAAGAAAAGACAGACAACCATTGTGAAACGATAATTTAACTTTTATTTAAAATTTTTTTTTTTTTTTTAAATTTTTTAAAGTGCAAAAAACTTTTTTAATAAAGGTTTTAAACCCAATGGGCATTTTTATTAAAAAACACACATTACAATTCTGTGTATTGTGGGGTGGAAATACTGCTGGAGGGGCTGCGGGACACTTCGACACTGGGTGTGTGGAGAGAGGACTGGGATCGTGGTGGGGAAGGAACAGTTAGAGGTGAAGGTGTGGAAAAAACTACAGAATGGGTGGACATGTGGGAAGCAGAAGAGGTGGTGGGTGGTGGAGTGGAGGGTTGGGCAGGGACTGTAGGAGCAGATGATGTTGATGGAAAGTTGTATGGGGAAGGAGTTTGGTACGGGGAAGGAGTTTGGTACGGGGCAGGTTGCTGGAAGTGGGGAGATGACTGGTACTGGGGAGGTTGCTGGTACTGGTGAGGTTGCTGGTACTGGGCAGGTTGCTGGTATGTAGTAGGAGGGGGAGGATGAAAAGTGGCTGGAGGGGGTGCAGATGTAATAGGAGGGGGAGGATGGAAAGTGGCTGAAGGGGGTGCAGGTGGAGGAACTACAGTGGTGGGAGGTGGAGGTTGGGAGGTAACCTGCTGTAGAGCACCGTGGCACGAATGCATTACATGCATCTGCTGGGCAGGAGAGAGCGTTTCCATGCGCTCCACAACAGACCTGAAAAAGGTGTGGTTTGGCGAAGATCTTGCTTCTGAATGCATGGTTTGCAGAAGTGTCTTCACCTCCAGAATGCTGGAGTTGATCTGCTGAAAGCCTGCGGAGATTTGCTCTGACAAGACTTTGAGACAGTTCTGGAAAGATGCATTCAGATGCAATAACTCTTGCGCATAACTCTTTTCCTGACCCCTCTGCCGCTGCCGCCCAGTACCCGCAGGTGTACTAGAGGCGGCAGGGGCAGAAGGGTGGGGTAAAGGGAAAGCGATCTCCTCACCAGCAGCTTCATGTAATGTAGGCGGCCACGATGCTCCTGTGCTGGTGGATGGGACAGATGGGTCGAATGTGTGGGAAGGCAGGGAAGGTGCAGATGTACCGGGGCGGTCGAAGTGTCTCTCGGTGCCGGTCTCCTCAGGGATCGCCTCAGAAGGGTCCAATCGTGCAGGCTCCCGAGTGCTGCTCACCGTGCTGTGGAATAAAGAGAAAAAAAAACAATTAAAATACTGACATGGTATGGCCCTGGCTGAAAAAAAAAAGTTACATCTTTTTCACATGTGGTGTGTAATATTTACCTTCTGGTGAGCATTGTTTCCCGGAGGAACGACAGGGCTTGTGCGTACTTGTACTTGCTCCTGCGTCCTCCAGATCCACTCGGGGCCCGCATCTCTTTATTGAACTCCTTCTTGAAACGATCCCTCACAGACCGCCACCGATTCACAATTTTGTTCCCTGAAACGAGAAAGGAGTGGTTAGTATACAACATCAGTGTTTCACAAACTCCAGTCCTCATGGTCCCCAGGGGTCATGTTTTCAGGATTTCAATAGTAAATAGAAATCCTGAACACATGATCCGTGGGGACCACGAGGACTGGAGTTCGGGAAACACTGGTTTACATCAAGCAACCGTTACTGTATATACTTACGCTCTTTAATCTGGTCCCGAGCTTCGAGGTCCTCCCAGCGGCCCACAAGGAGAGAACAGATTTCCTCCCAGAGTCGTCGGGTAATGATCAGGTCAGCGTGGCGGCGGTCAGCCATATTCCAGAGCGGCTCCCTTTCTCTGACGAGATCGATGAGGCGGTCCACATCAATCCCTCCATCCTCACCGTCAGAGTCGGGAGCACGCTGTGAAGGCTGTTAAAGAAAAAGACAAAAATAACATAATTAGCCTCCACAAAAGAAATGAAATAAAAAGTGCAAAAAAACAAAGCAAAAATATTTATACTTACACGCTGGTGACCGCCGCGTTGCTGTCGCCGACAACCCTGGGAGGCACTGCGAGGACCTCTTGGCCGAGCACCAGATTGGGAAGACTAGAGAAGAAAACAAAAAATGTTATGAGTTTGGATGTAGGCATTTGTTTGCTGTGTGTGGTCTGCAGAACATTGTTTTCTATGTGTTGTGTGTAGTGTGATGTTGTGTTTCTGCGTTTGATGCAAAAAACTTACGAATTGTGAGCCCACTCCAAGCGTCTGTCCACCCCTTCCTTCTTCTTCTGGGAGCTCCTCTTCATCTTGTGATTCCTGTTTTGAAATAAAAGGCAATGAATAGACATATATTACAGTGATGATGGATTTTGGAAATAAAAACTTACCGTCAAACGCTGACGATGCGAGGGAGGGCTCCCAGAAGAAGATGTGCTGTCCTGTTGATGGCCAGACTCCATGGCTGTGGGTATTGCTGCTGCCAGTGATGCCATTTCTGCTGCTGCTGCTGCTGCATCTCTTTGGCGGCTGTTGAATAAAGAGAAACAAAGGGCCAATGAATATCTTGATATTCCATGGCCCTAGTTTGGAGGAATGGGGGATTTGATAATTACCATCTCTCATCTGCTTCTGGACTCCCTCCCGTTCAGCATGCTGCTCCATTTGGGGTGGTGCTGATGGTGCTGCTGCTGCATCTCTTTGGCGGCTGTTGAATAAAGAGAAACAAAGGGCCAATGAATATCTTGATATTCCATGGCCCTAGTTTGGAGGAATGGGGGATTTGATAATTACCGTCTCTCATCTGCTTCTGGACTCCCCTCCCGTTCAGCATGCTGCTCCATTTGGGGTGTTGCTGATGGTGCTGCTGCTGCAGATGTCTGCTGCCTTCTCCTGCGCCTGGTTGCTGTCTTGGGTGGCATGTTGGGTGTGGCTGAGGGTCCCATTGTCTTGCTTTTATATATCTCCTGTGGGCAGAGCTACTGAGCATGCTCAGACCAAAAAAACCGGATCCGGCGCATTGCGGCGCTCATAGGCTTTCATTGTGTGAAAAAGCCGGACGCGCCGGATCCGGCGTGTCCGGCTTTTTCGCCGGAGACAAAAAACGTTACAGTAGACGTTTTTTCCAGACGCCGGATCGCGACACATTGCGACACATTGCCGGATCCGGCGAAAACCGGATGAAACGCATGGCCATCCGGCGCGATCCGGCGCAAATACAAGTCAATGGGGGGGAAACCGGATCCGGCATTGCATTTCGCCGGATCCGGTTTCTGTCAAAAGCGACGGATCGCGCCTGACGGCGAAAACCTGATGTGTGAAAGATTTTTTCTCATTATTATCTGTCTTCGAAATTGGGAATACTCTCTTATATTTCACAAAATGCACTTGTTTCAGCGGTGAAACAATTAATACCATGATTACACGAGACGCAACGGGAACACGCTGGATACAGTAAAGCACAGAGCATGCACTGGGAAGCAAGTAGAGAAACAGGAGAATACAGAGCGTGCACTGGGAAGCAAGTAGAGAAACAGGAGAATACAGAGCGTGCACTGGGAAGCAAGTAGAGAAACAGGAGGATACAGAGCGTGCACTGGGAAGCACGCTGAGATGCAGAGAGTGCAGAGCGCGCACTAGGAAGCACGCTGAAATACAGGAGAATACAGAGCGTGCCATGGGAAGCACGCTGAGATACAGAGAGTGCAGAGCGCGCACTAGGAAGCACGTTGAGATACAGAGAGTTCATAGCGCGCACTGAGACGCACGCTGTAGGACCTGAGTATAGAAATGCACCCGCACTGAGACCTGCACAGATGCGGAAGTAGTTATCAGTGGCTTCCTCTAGCAGATAGCATCCTGAAATACCTGTTGCTGTGGCCAAGAATGAGGTACTTCCGGGTCAGGCAGCATAATGATAGGAGGAAGTGCGCCTCCGCGGCCTAAGCAGCATTTTCAAATTAATTACTGATAATCATTGATCTAGGCTTTATTTTTAGATCTGCGGTGGTGTAATAACACCTTCCTGATACATGACAATATACTGTATGTGTTATTTTAAATGTATATCTTCTATACACAACTCTTAGTATAACACCACCTTATCTCAGGTACAGAGTTAGGGAACATTTTTTCTCATTATTATCTGTCTTCGAAATTGGGAATACTCTCTTATATTTCACAAAATGCACTTGTTTCAGCGGTGAAACAATTAATACCATGATTACACGAGATGCAATGGGAACACGCTGGATACAGTAAAGCACAGAGCATGCACTGGGAAGCAAGTAGAGAAACAGGAGAATACAGAGCATGCACTGGGAAGCAAGTAGAGAAACAGGAGAATACAGAGCGTGCACTGGGAAGCAAGTAGAGAAACAGGAGGATACAGAGCGTGCACTGGGAAGCATGCTGAGATGCAGAGAGTGCAGAGCGCGCACTAGGAAGCACGCTGAAATACAGGAGAATACAGAGCGTGCCATGGGAAGCACGCTGAGATACAGAGAGTGCAGAGCGTGCACTAGGAAGCACGTTGAGATACAGAGAGTTCATAGCGCGCACTGAGATGCACGCTGTAGGACCTGAGTATAGAAATGCACCCGCACTGATACCTGCACAGATGCGGAAGTAGTCATCAGTGGCTTCCTCTAGCAGATAGCATCCTGAAATACCTGTTGCTGTGGCCAAGAATGAGGTACTTCCGGGTCAGGCAGCATAATGATAGGAGGAAGTGCGCCGCCGCGGCCTAAGCAGCCGGGTGCGTGTTCCTGGTGGATGGGATCCCTGACATGCCTGCCAAGCCGGAAGTTGAGGAGAGACCTCCGGAAGAGCCCAGTCAGCGGCACGCCAAGTGAGGTAAGCATCCTGCTGCTGGGGGGTGTGCGGCGTTGTAACAGTACCTCCCCCTTTACATCCCCTCCTTTTGAGGATAGAAAGAAACCTCTCTAAGATACAAGGTGCAGTGATGTTCTCCCAAAGTTCCCACGACCTCTCCTCAGGACCAAATCCTATCCAATCGATCAAAAAGAAGGTTTTCCCTCTCACCATTTTCATGGCGAGTATATCCCTTACCTCAAAAATGTCCTCATGGCTAACAGGATTAGGAGTGTGAAAGATAGAGGAATAATAGCGATAAAACACCACGGGTTTGAGGAGGGAGACATGGAAGGTGTTGGAAATACGAAGCGAGGCAGGCAACGTCAACTTCTGGAGGGCCTTCAAAGAAGTGGGCTGAACCCAATCATAAATGGCCGGTACCTTGGCCGGGACCATTTCAATAGTTGACGGAGACAAATAAATCCCAAAAATGAAATCCTCTGTACACCAAAAAGGCATTTCGATCCCTTAACATACAGGGAATTCTCCCTCAAAATCCGGAACACAGTCCGAACATGTTCTACATGAGAGTCCCTATCCCTGGAAAAGATCAAAATATCATCCAGATAGATGATCAAAAATTTATCCACAAGGTCCCGGAAAATATCATTCATGAAGCACTGGAAGACAGAAGGGGCATTAGTGAGCCCAAAAGGCATCACCAGGTACTCATAATGTCCCTCCTGAGTATTAAACGCTGTCTTCCATTCATCCCCATGCTTAATGCGAATAAGATTATACGCCCCCCTGAGGTCAAGCTTGGTAAACCAGCAAGCACCCTTAACTCTGGAGAATAGATCAGAAATCAGGTGTAACGGATACTGATATTTAACAGTAATTTTGTTGAGGGAACGATAGTCAATACAAGGCCTTAATGAACCATCTTTCTTGGCCACGAAAAAAAACCCAGCACCCAAGGGTGAAGAGGATGGTCTAATATGACCCTTCTCCAACGACTCCTTAATATAAGATCGCATAGCCTCATTTTCAGGTACAGATAAATTGAAACGTCGACCCTTGGGAAATTTACACCCAGGGCTCAACTCAATTGCACAGTCATAACTCCTATGAGGAGGCAAAGACGCAGACTTATTCTCACTAAATACATCATAAAAATCAACCAAATAGTCAGGAACATCATGCGACTGGGGAGAGGTGGAGAAAACAGGAGCGTCACCAAGAGCACACCGACAACCCCAACTCGCCACAGACACAGATTTCCAATCCAAAACTGGATTATGGATTTGCAACCAGAGAAATCCCAGATCAATGGTATCATGCAAATTATGCAACACCAAAAATCTGCAATTTTCTTGATGGTCTGGGGCGACCCGCATTACCACCTGGGTCCAAAACTGAGGTTTATTCTTCGCCAAAGGAGTAGCATCAATACCCCTCAAAGGGATAGGCGTCCGCAGAGGTGTCATAGGAAACCCACAACGTTTAGCAAAATCCAAGTCCATCAGGTTCAGAGCCGCTCCCGAATCCACAAAAGCCTTAGTGGAAAATGTGGACAGGGAGCAGATCAGAGTAATTGCCAGAAGAAACTTAGGTTGAACACCACCCACAGCAAATGTGTGTGCAAAACGTTTCTCTCGTTTAGGGCAGACAGAAATCATATGAGAGGCATCTCCACAGAAAAAACACAGCTTATTACACCTTCTGAACTCCTGACGTTGCGCCCTAGACAAAACTCAACACATTGCATAGGTTCAGACATTTGTTCAACAGGTGGCAACATTTCTCGTGTACTTTTACGTTCACGTAAACGCCAATCAACCTGAATGGCTAATGACATACAATCGTCAAGACCAGAGGGAACAGGAAATCCCACCATAGTATCTTTTACAGTTTCTGACAAACTCTTCCGAAAGAGAGCTGCCAAGGCACCATCATTCCAGGTAGTAAGGACCGCCCACTTTTGGAATTTTTGACAGTATAACTCTGCAGAATCCTAACCCTGGCTCAATACCAACAGGGCTTTCTCAGCTTGATCAATAGCATTAGGTTCATCATACAACAACCCCAAGGCTTGAAAAAATGCATCCACATTAGTTAGAATAGGATCATCAGGTGTCAAAGAAAACGCCCAATCCTGGGAATTGCCGCGCAGCAAAGAGATGACAATTTTAACCTGCTGCGCAGAGCTCCCCGGTGAGTTAGGCTTCAAGGCAAGAAATAATTTACAATTATTCTTAAAATTCAAAAATTTAGACCGATCCCCAAAAAACACATCAGGAGTAGGAATCTTTGGTTCAGCAGCATGTGAATGAGCAAGATAGGTGGAAATTCCCCGCACTTCAGCAACCAGCTGCTCCACACGATCAGACAATTGCTTAATTTCCATTAAGAAAATTCCTCCTACGGCCCCAGAGAAAAAGAGAAAAAAATATACATAAAAAAAAAAATTCTGACACTTTTTTTTTTTTTTTTTTACAATTCCTTCCTGCTAATGAGTACCCTAGAATCTGCGGTATTGCTGGTGACTCTGTTATGAATGAGTCACCGGAGGAGGAAAAAACAAAAATACAAGCTAAGTCCAGAAAACCGGAGAGGTTGGTAGCTAGCGGATTGCAGACCCCTGATCCTATTCACAACAACTAACAGTAGCCATGGGGTGTTCCTACGTTGGTCCTAGACACCTCGTTCACAGCCGGAGAACTAAATAAACCTAAAGAAAGAAAGGGGAAATCTAAACTGCCCCAGAGCAGACCCCAAATCAATAGACAGCCCCCAACATGTATTGATGGTGAAAACAGATGAAAACACAAACCCTGACAGAAAGACAGGCTGAGCAAACGATGGGGCCCTCACTAACTAGATAGGACAGGAAAGAAAAGCAACTGTCTGCAATCACACAAAAACCCTGCCAAAAATATGTCCAACATGTCTGATAGAAAAAGCCCTGAAGTCACTAGACTTCAAAATCACTATATCAGCACTCAGGTATATTCTGAAAACAGAGCAAAGAGGTCAACTGATCAGAGACAAAAATAGAGTTCAGCCAGTCGCAACCAGGGCTGGCTGAACACAAACACTAAGTAAACCAGACAAAATCTCATGGAGCAATAGCAGAGCAAAAACTTAGCTTTAGTAGACAGGACTAAACTGGAGGCCAGAGATCAGAGCAGAGAGGATCACCAGCAACCCAGCAGGGCGTCGGCGGCCTTATATCCACTCAGAGATTCCGGATGTTCAATCACACTCCACCTGTTCAGATGACAGGTTTTTCCCATCCAAATCAATTTCACTACCTCCTTTCACCAGCAGAGGGAGTTCATCGGACATCAAAGGTAAAGGAGAAAATGAGCTCATAACAGTGGGCCATGTCAGATACAACATAGATGGCAATCCTCTCCCGATGCAGAACCCCAACTTGCAACTTCAGCTCCTTGGTAACCTTAGTGACCGCCACAGGTAAAGGCCTTCCATCCACACAAGCAATCCAACGAGGATTCTCCAGGGTCCTAACTGGGATCTGGTACTTCTCAACTTCTTCAAGTCTGAGGAAGTTCCCTGCTGCGCCTGCATCCACGTAAACCACCTCAGAATAGCGTTTAGGACCTGAGAACCACTGAACAGTCAGGGTTAAAGGTAGATAGGAATCACATACACCTATGGAGGCCTCTCTTTCCTGTCTTAGGTAGAGGAGTTTCATGGCCGCACGGGGAAGGAATGAAGCAAGTGAGAACCATCTCCACAGTATAGACATAAGCCTTGCAAGCGTCTCGCATGACGGCATTGCTACACCATTTTAAGACGATCCACCTGCATAGATTCTGCAGCTGCTGTGGAAGAAGACACCGCAGAACCTGGGCTAATATGCCTGTGGATGGTTGGAGATAGTAGGTCTCCAATCTCGAGCCGCCTCAAGAGAACGCTCCTGAAATCGTAAATCAATATGTGTAGCAAGAGAATTCAAATCCTCGAGAGAGGTTGGAGTATTTCGACCTGTGAGCCAGGAGTCCACCCCAACTTTGAAGCCAGAGTGCGAAAACGAATGGCGTATTGCCCAACAGTAAGTGAACCTTGGCGGAGATTAAAGAGGGACTCAGTGGTAGAGGCCAGGCGACCCGGTTCATCAAACACTCTGTGGAAGGTTTCCAAAAAAATTTGCAACTGAGAGACTATGGGATCGTTTCGCTCCCACAAGGGATTTACCCAAGCCAACGCCTCACCCTCCAGATGTGAAACCACAAACGCCACCTTAGCCCGATCAGTGGGGTATTGCTGTGGCAACAACTCAAAATGTAGACGACACTGATTTAAAAAATCCCTGCAAAGCTTGGGATCGCCATTAAACTGGGGCGGTTTACCAAGGCGAGGTGGGGGATAAGGAGTAGAGTCAGGGGTACGGGCCGACGCCTGCACCAAAGTCGAGGCGGCAGATTGAAGAGAGAGCAGACGGTCATCCACAGAGACCATATTACTCAATATGTGGGCCTGAGTGTTGCGCTGCTGAACAAGCTCCTGCTGGAGACTAGCAAGCTGAATAGCATTCCTTGGGTCAGCGGCCTGTAAAGCGGACCATCGGAAACCGATGGACTTCATGAAGGACATAATGCGTCCCTGATTCTCTCGCAAAAATATCCACTCTTTTTGGGCAGCAGAGGCACCATCGGGATCCCTGAACTGATTATTCTGTTACAACTCTTGGAGTGGACCCTCTGGGCTGAGATACCAACCCACCCTGAGTGAACTGACCTATTGGAACCACCCCCTATACAGGGATCATCAGGGTCAGCACCAGTGGGGTAAAATATTGCAACTGCTGTTAAGTGTAGACTGACTGAGCACAATAATAATATCAAACTGTGGAATGACTGTCTACACAATTTACTCTAGTGTGTGGACTGATGGACCACAATGTTCATGATAAATTGTATACCGGCTCATCCTAGCATTTGCACTAGGTGATGACTAATTAAACACAGTATTTATACTGGATGGAGGACCAACTGATTACAATATTAACATTTCACTATGGAGTGACTGACAGCAACATTTACAATATACTATGGAAAGACTGACTACAGCTTTGACAATAAACTGTGGATAGATTGACCACATTCATTATCTCTGAGATAAGTAATTTTGGCCCTAGGGAGTTATACTTATTGGTGTGTATAACATGTAGCAGGAACATATTATCATACGTTTGTGTTTTTACAGGTTACTGCTCTAATTGACGTAATGAAGGGTAAAATTTTTCTTTGTGGACTCCAGCAAGACAATTGGAAGAATCACATAAAAGGTAATTAATTTTCAAATTGTTGGTCTAGGCTTGAGTTCTAGATCTGCGGAGGTGTAATAACTAGAGTTGAGCGATACCGTCCGATACATCAAAGTATCGTATCGGATGGTATCGGCCGATCTTTAAAAAAAGTATCGGTATCGCCGATTCCGATACCGGAAGTCCCATTCAAGTCTATGGGACTTCCGGTATCGGAATAAGAAAAACCCTTTCCTGCCCTTGTACAGCCTCTCTGGGGTCTGTACGGGCCTTTCGGGGGGCTGTGCCGGCCTGCCAGGGGGTCTGTGCAGGCTCCGGTGGTCTGTGCCGGCCTGCCGGTGGTCTGTGCAGGCTCCGGGGGGGCTGTGCCGGCCTGCCGGGGGGCTGTGCCGGCCTGCCGGGGGGCTGTGCAGGCTCCGGGGGGCTGTGCCGGCCTGCCGGGGGGCTGTGCCGGCCTGCCGGTGGTCTGTGCAGGCTCCGGGGGTCTGTGCAGGCATCGTCCGATGGGACTACAAGTCCCATCGGGCGATGCCTGCTACCATGACAGTGATTGACACATTAGCCAATGATGGGACAGTAGTAGTCCCATCATCCGGCTAATGTGTTAAATGTAAAAAAAAAAAAAAAAATTACATGCTACATACATACAACATGCATACTACATACATGCTACATTCATACTACATACATGCTACATTCATACTACATAAATACTACATGCAACATACATACTACATGCATGCTACATACATACTGCATGCTACATACATACCACATATATACTACATACATACTACATGCATGCTACATGCATGCTACATGCTACATACATAACACATATATACTACATGCATGCTACATACATACTACATGCTACATACTACATATATACTACATGCATGCTACATACTACATGCTACATACATACTACATATATACTACATGCATGCTACATACATACTGCATGCTACATGCATGCTACATACATACTACATACATACTACATGCTACATACATACTACATATATACTACATACATACTACATACATACTACATGCATGCTACATGCATGCTACATACATACCACATACATACTACATGCATGCTACATACATACTACATGCTACATACATACTACATACATACTACATATATACTACATGCATGCTACATACATACTACATATATACTACATGCATGCTACATACATACTACATGCATGCTACATACATACTACATACATACCACATACATACTACATATATACTACATGCATGCTACATACATACTGCATGCTACATACATACTACATACATACTACATGCTACATACATACCACATATATACTACATACATACAATACATTCATACAATACATACATAGACATACAGTACATATAACATAGAGTAACATACTTACCAATACTTGTCACATTGTTCCCCGAAGCCATTGTCTTTTCCGGAATAAATATTAACATAACAAACCACAAAAATACTCACCCACGATCCGAAGCAGTCCACGAGTGTGTCCCACGACGATCTTGGGTAGAGAACTGCAGCATCAGATGATGCTGCCGTTCTCTACGGGCTGCAGGAATCCAATGACGGAAGGTAGGTATCCTTCCGCACTGTATTCCTCCGCCACTTAAAAAAAAAAAAAGTCCCTAGTCTCACTTTATGCCATTGCTGTATGGGAAATTCCCACGCAGCAATGGCATAAAGTGAGACTAGGGACTTTTTTTTTTAAGTGGCGGAGGAATACAGTGCGGAAGGATACCTACCTTCCGTCATTGGATTCCTGCAGCCCGTAGAGAACGGCAGCATCATCTGATGCTGCAGTTCTCTACCCAAGATCGTCGTGGGACACACTCGTGGACTGCTTCGGATCGTGGGTGAGTATTTTTGTGGTTTGTTATGTTAATATTTATTCCGGAAAAGACAATGGCTTCGGGGAACAATGTGACAAGTATTGGTAAGTATGTTACTCTATGTTATATGTACTGTATGTCTATTGTATTGTATGAATGTATTGTATGTATGTAGTATATATGTGGTATGTATGTAGCATGTAGTATGTATGTAGTATGTATGTAGCATGCATGTAGCATGTAGTATGTATGTAGCATGCATGTAGTATATATGTAGTATGTGGTAGCATGCATGTAGTATATATGTAGCATGTATGTAGTATGTATGTGGTATGTATGTAGCATGTAGTATGTATGTAGCATGCATGTAGTATATATGTAGTATGTATGTAGCATGTAGTATGTATGTAGTATGTATGTAGTATGTATGTGGTATGTATGTAGCATGTAGTATGTATGTAGCATGCATGTAGTATATATGTAGTATGTAGTATGTATGTAGTATGTATGTGGTATGTATGTAGCATGCATGTAGCATGCATGTAGTATGTATGTAGCATGCATGTAGTATGTATGTAGCATGTATGTAGTATGTATGTAGTATGTATGTAGCATGCAGTATGTATGTAGCATGTATGTAGTATGTATGTAGTATATATGTAGTATGTATGTAGCATGTAGTATGTATGTAGCATGCATGTAGTATATATGTAGTATGTATGTAGCATGCATGTAGTATGTATGTAGTATGTATGTAGCATGCAGTATGTATGTAGCATGTATGTAGTATGTATGTAGCATGCATGTAGTATGTATGTAGCATGTAGTATGTATGTAGCATGCATGTAGTATGTATGTAGCATGTATGTAGTATGTATGTAGTATATATGTAGTATGTATGTAGTATATATGTAGTATGTATGTAGCATGTAGTATGTATGTAGCATGCATGTAGTATGTATGTAGTATTTTTTTTTTTTTTTTTTTTTTTTAACATTTAACACATTAGCCGGATGATGGGACTACTACTGTCCCATCATTGGCTAATGTGTCAATCACTGTCATGGTAGCAGGCATCGCCCGATGGGACTTGTAGTCCCATCGGACGATGCTTGCACAGACCCCCGGACATCAGCACAGCCCCCCGGCAGGCCGGCACAGCCCCCCGGCAGGCCGGTACAGACCCCCACAGGGTGCACAGACCACCGGCAGGCCGGCACAGCCCCCCGGCAGGCCGGTACAGACCCCGGGCAGTCCACACAGCCCCCCGGCAGGCCGGCACAGCCCCCCGGCAGGCCGGCAGAGACCCCCGGAAGGCCCGAAATGACGGCGCATCATGATGCGCACACACCGCGCATCATGATGACGTCAGGCCGTCAATCAACTGAACTTCCGATTCCGATGCCGAATTCCGATATTGAAAAAATATCGGAAGTCGGTATCGGAATTCCGATACAGCAAGTATCGGCCGATACCCGATACTTGCGGTATCGGAATGCTCAACACTAGTAATAACACCTTCCTGATACATGACAATATACTGTAGGTGCTATCTTAAATGTATATCTTCTAAACACAACTCGTAGTATAACACCACATTATCTCAGGTACAGAGATAGGGAACATTTTTTCTCATTATCAACTTTCTTCCAAATTGGGAATACCCTCTTATATTTCATAAAATACACTTGTTTCAGCGGTGAAACAATCAATACCTTGAATACACGAGACTGACCCAAGCATTCACACTAGACCGCAGCCTGACAGAACACAGCATTTACACTATGTGACCATAAACTGAGGAAAGTAATTATAAAAACTGTCGACTGACTGACCACAACATTCACAGTAGACTGTACACTAATTGACCATATAACATACACTAGGTGTGGACTGACCTAGCACAGTATTTATACTAGTTTTAGGACTGACTTACCAAAACATTTACAATACATTGTGCACCGACTGACCATAGCATGTACACTAAGTGTAGTCTGACTGAGCACAGTAATAATATCAGACGGTGGAATGACTGTCTATACAATTTACACTATTTTGTGGAGTGACAGACCACAATATTCACTATAAATTGTAGACCAGCTCATCCCAGCATTTACACTAGGTGTGGATTAATTAAACACAGTATTTACACTGGACGGAGGACCAACTGATTACAATATTTACACTTCACTATGGACTGACAAAAACATTTAAGAGTATACTGTGGACTGACTGACTTATTGGTGTGTATAGCATGTAGCAGTAACATATTATCATACATTTGTCTTTTTACAGGTTACTGCTCCCATTGACATATTGAAGTGTAAAATTTTTCTTTGTGGACTACAACAAGACAATTGGAAGAAATACATAAAAGGTAATTAATTTTCAAATTAATTACTGATAATCATTGATCTAGGCTTTATTTTTAGATCTGCGGAGGTGTAATAACACCTTCCTGATACATGACAATATACTGTATGTGTTATTTTAAATGTATATCTTCTATACACAACTCTTAGTATAACACCACCTTATCTCAGGTACAGAGTTAGGGAACATTTTTTCTCATTATTATCTGTCTTCGAAATTGGGAATACTCTCTTATATTTCACAAAATGCACTTGTTTCAGCGGTGAAACAATTAATACCATGATTACACGAGACGCAACGGGAACACGCTGGATACAGTAAAGCACAGAGCATGCACTGGGAAGCAAGTAGAGAAACAGGAGAATACAGAGCGTGCACTGGGAAGCACGCTGAGATGCAGAGAGTGCAGAGCGCGCACTAGGAAGCACGCTGAAATACAGGAGAATACAGAGCGTGTCATGGGAAGCACGCTGAGATACAGAGAGTGCAGAGCGTGCACTAGGAAGCACGCTGAGATACAGAGAGTGCAGAGCGTGCACTGTGGAGCACGCTGAGATTCAGAGAGTTCATAGCGCGCACTGAGACGCACGCTGTTGGACCTGAGTATAGAAATGCACCCGCACTGAGACCTGCACAGATGCGGAAGTAGTCATCAGTGGCTTCCTCTAGCAGATAGCATCCTGAAATACCTGTTGCTGTGGCCAAGAATGAGGTACTTCCGGGTCAGGCAGCATAATGATAGGAGGTGCATGTTCCTGGTGGATGGGATCCCTGACATGCCCGCCAAGCCGGAAGTTGAGGAGAGACCTCCGGAAGAGCCCGGTCAGCGGCACGCCGAGTGAGGTAAGCATCCTGCTGCTGGGGGGCGTGCGGCGTTGTAACAGTACCTCCCCCTTTACATCCCCTCCTTTTGAGGATAGAAAGAAACCTCTCTAAGATACAAGGTGCAGTGATGTTCTCCCAAAGTTCCCACGACCTCTCCTCAGGACCAAATCCTATCCAATCGATCAAAAAGAAGGTTTTCCCTCTCACCTTTTTCATGGCGAGTATATCCCTTACCTCAAAAATGTCCTCATGGCTAACAGGATTAGGAGTGTGAAAGATAGAGGAATAATAGCGATAAAACACCACGGGTTTGAGGAGGGAGACATGGAAGGTGTTGGAAATACGGAGCGAGACAGGCAACATCAACTTCTGGAGGGCCTTCAAAGAAGTGGGCTGAACCCAATCATAAATGGCCGGTACCTTGGCCGTGACTATTTCAATAGTTGACGGAGGCAAAATAAATCCCAAAAATGAAATCCTCTGTACACCAAAAAGGCATTTCGATCCCTTAACATACAGGGAATTCTCCCTCAAAATCCGGAACACAGTCCGAACATGTTCTACATGAGAGTCCCAATCCCTGGAAAAGATCAAAATATCATCCAGATAGATGATCAAAAATTTATCCACAAGGTCCCGGAAAATATCATTCATGAAGCACTGGAAGACAGAAGGGGCATTAGTGAGCCCAAAAGGCATCACCAGGTACTCAAAATGTCCCTCCTGAGTATTAAACGCTGTCTTCCATTCATCCCCATGCTTAATGCGAATAAGATTTTACGCCCCCCTGAGGTCAAGCTTGGTAAACCAGCAAGCACCTTTAACTCTGGAGAAAAGATCAGAAATCAGGTGTAATGGATACTGATATTTAACAGTAATTTTGTTGAGGGAACGAAAGTCAATACAAGGCCTTAATGAACCATCTTTCTTGGCCACGAAAAAAAAACCAGCACCCAAGGGTGAAGAGGATGGTCTAATATGACCCTTCTCCAATGACTCCTTAATATAAGATCGCATAGCCTCGTGCTCAGGTACAGATAAATTGAAACGTCGACCCTTGGGAAATTTACACCCAGGGCTCAACTCAATTGCACAGTCATAACTCCTATGAGGAGGCAAAGACGCAGACTTATTCTCACTAAATACATCATAAAAATCAACCAAATAGTCAGGAACATCATGCGACTGGGGAGAGGTGGAGAAAACAGGAGCGTCACCAAGAGCACACCGACAACCCCAACTCGCCACAGACACAGATTTCCAATCCAAAACTGGATTGTGGATTTGCAACCATGGAAATCCCAGAACAATGGTATGATGCAAATTATGCAACACCAAAAATCTGCAATTTTCTTGATGGTCTGGGGCGACCCGCATTACCACCTGGGTCCAAAACTGAGGTTTATTCTTCGCCAAAGGAGTAGCATCAATACCCCTCAAAGGGATAGGCGTCCGCAGAGGTGTCATAGGAAACCCACAACGTTTAGCAAAATCCAAGTCCATCAGGTTCAGAGCCGCTCCCGAATCCACAAAAGCCTTAGCAGAAAATGTGGACAGGGAGCAGATCAGAGTAATTGCCAGAAGAAACTTAGGTTGAACACCACCCACAGCAAATGTGTGTGCAAAACGTTTCTCTCGTTTAGGGCAGACAGAAATCATATGAGAGGCATCTCCACAGAAAAAACACAGCTTATTACACCTTCTGAACTCCTGACATTGCGCCCTAGACAAAACTCAACACATTGCATAGGTTCAGACATTTGTTCAACAGGTGGCAACATTTCTCGAGTACTTTTACGTTCACGTAAACGCCAATCAACCTGAATGGCTAATGACATAGAATCGTCAAGACCAGAGGAAACAGGAAATCCCACCATAGTATCTTTTACAGTTTCTGACAAACCCTTCTGAAAGAGAGCTGCCAAGGCACCATCATTCCAGGTAGTAAGGACCGCCCACTTTCGGAATTTTTGACAGTATAACTCTGCAGAATCCTGACCCTGGCTCAATACCAACAGGGCTTTCTCAGCTTGATCAATAGCATTAGGTTCATCATACAACAACCCCAAGGCTTGAAAAAATGCATCCACATTAGTTAGAATAGAATCATCAGGTGTCAAAGAATTCGCCCAATCCTGGGAATTGCCGCGCAGCAAAGAGATAACAATTTTAACCTGCTGCGCAGAGCTCCCCGATGAGTTAGGCTTCAAGGCAAGAAATAATTTACAATTATTCTTAAAATTCAAAAATTTAGACCGATCCCCAAAAAACACATAAGGAGTAGGAATCTTTGGTTCCGCAGCATGTGAATGAGCAAGATAGGTGGAAATTCCCCGCACTTCAGCAACCAGCTGCTCCACACGATCAGACAATTGCTTAATCTCCATTAAGAAAATTCCTCCTACGGCCCCAGAGAAAAAGAGGAAAAAATATACATTAAAAAAAAAAAAATTCTGACACTTTTTTTTTTTTTTTACAGTTCCTTCCTGCTATTGAGTACCCTAGAATCTGCGGTATTGCTGGTGACTCTGTTATGAATGAGTCACCGGAGGAGGAAAAAACAAAAATACAAGCTAAGTCCAGAAAACCGGAGAGGTTGGTAGCTAGCAGATTGCAGACCCCTGATCCTATTCACAACAACTAACAGTAGCCATGGGGTGTTCCTACGTTGGTCCTAGACACCTCGTTCACAGCCGGAGAACTAAATTAACCTAAAGAAAGAAAAGGGAAATCTAAACTGTCCCAGAGCAGACCCCAAAGCAATAGACAGCCCCCAACATGTATTGACGGTGAAAACAGATGAAAACACAAACCCAGACAGAAAGACAGGCTGAGCAAACGATGGGGCCCTCACTAACTAGATAGGACAGGAAAAAAAAGCAACTGTGTGCAATCACGCAAAAACCCTGCCAAAAATATGTCCAACATGTCTGATAGAAAAAGCCCTTTTTCACTAGACTTCAAAATCACTATATCAGCACTCAGGTATATTCTGAAAACAGAGCAAAGAGGTCAACTGATCAGAGACAAAAATGGAGTTCAGCCAGTCCCAACCAGGGCTGGCTGAACACAAACACTAAGTAAACCAGACAAAATCTCATGGAACAATAGCAGAGCAAAAACTTAGCTTTAGTAGACAGGACTAAACTGGAGGCCAGAGCTCAGAGCAGAGAGGATCACCAGCAACCCAGCAGGGCGTCGGCGGCCTTATATCCACTCAGAGATTCCGGATGTCCAATCACACTCCACCTGTTCAGATGACAGGTTTTTCCCATCCAAATCAATTTCACTACCTCCTTTCACCAGCAGAGGGAGTTCATCGGACATCAAAGGTAAAGGAGAAAATGAGCTCATAACAGTGGGCCATGTCAGATACAACATAGATGGCAATCCTCTCCCGATGCAGAACCCCAACTTGCAACTTCAGCTCCTTGGTAACCTTAGTGACTGCCTCAGGTAAAGGCCTTCCATCCACAGAAGCAATCCAACGAGGATTCTCCAGGGTCCTAACTGGGATCTGGTACTTCTCAACTTCTTCAAGTCTGAGGAAGTTCCCTGCTGCGCCTGAATCCACGTAAACCACCTCAGAATAGCGTTTAGGACCTGAGAACCACTGAACACTCAGGGTTAAAGGTAGATAGGAATCACATACACCTATGGAGGTCTCTCTTACCTGTCTTAGATAGAGGAGTTTCATGGCCTCACGGGGCAGGAACGAAGCAAGTGAGAACCATCTCCACAGTATAGACATAAGCGTTGCAAGCGTCTCGCACGACGGCATTGCTCCACCATTTTAAGACGATCCACCTGCATAGATTCTGCAGCTGCTGTGGAAGAAGACACCGCAGAACCTGGGCTAAGATGCCTGTGGATGGTTAGAGATGAGATAGTAGGTCTCCAATCTCGAGCCGCCTCAAGAGAACGCTCCTGAAATCGTAAATCAATATGTGTAGCAAGAGAATTCAAATCCTCGAGAGAGAGGTTGGAGTATTTCGACCTGAGAGCCAGGAGTCCACCCCAACTTTGAAGCCAGAGTGCGAAAACGAATGGCGTATTGCCAAACAGTAAGTGAACCTTGGTGGTGATTAAAGAGGGACTCAGTGGTAGAGGCCAGGCAACCCGGTTCATCAAACACTCTGTGGAAGGTTTCCAAAAAAATTTGCAACTGAGAGACTATGGGATCGTTTCGCCCACACAAGGGATTTACCCAAGCCAACGCCTCACCCTCCAGATGTGAAACCACAAACGCCACCTTAGCCCGATCAGTGGGGTATTGCTGTGGCAACAACTCAAAATGTAGACGACACTGATTTAAAAAATCCCTGCAAAGCTTGGGATCGCCATTAAACTGGGGCGGTTTACCAAGGCGAGGTGGGGGATAAGGAGTAGAGTCAGGGGTACGGGCCAACGCCTGCACCAAAGTCGAGGCGGCAGATTGAAGAGAGAGCAGACGGTCATCCACAGAGGCCATATTACTCAATATGTGGGCCTGAGTGTTGCGCTGCTGAACAAGCTCCTGCTGGAGACTAGCAAGCTGAATAGCATTCCTTGGGTCAGCGGCCTGTAAAGCGGACCATCGGAAACCGATGGACTTCATGAAGGACATAATGCGACCCTGATTCTCCCGCAAAAATATCCACTCTTTTTGGGCAGCAGAGGCACCATCGGGATCCATGAACTGATTATTCTCTTACGACTCTTGGAGTGGACCCTCTGGGCTGAGATACCAACCCACCCTGAGTGAACTGACCTATTGGAACCACCCCCTATACAGGGATCATCAGGGTCAGCACCAGTGGGGTAAAATATTGCAACTGCTGTTAAGTGTAGACTGACTGAGCACAATAATAATATCAAACTGTGGAATGACTGTCTATACAATTCACACTAGTGTGTGGACTGATGGACCACAATGTTCATGATAAATTGTATACCGGCTCATCCTAGCATTTGCACTAGGTGATGACTAATTAAACACAGTATTTATACTGGATGGAGGACCAACTGATTACAATATTAACATTTCACTATGGAGTGACTGACAGCAACATTTACAATATACTATGGAAAGACTGACTACAGCTTTGACAATAAACTGTGGATAGATTGACCACATTCATTATCTCTGAGATAAGTAATTTTGGCCCTAGTGAGTTATACTTATTGGTGTGTATAGCATGTAGCAGGAACATATTATCATACGTTTGTGTTTTTGCAGGTTACTGCTCTAATTGACATAATGAAGGGTAAAATTTTTCTTTGTGGACTCCAGCAAGACAATTGGAAGAATCACATAAAAGGTAATTAATTTTCAAATTGTTGGTCTAGGCTTGAGTTCTAGATCTGCGGAGGTGTAATAACACCTTCCTGATACATGACAATATACTGTAGGTGCTATCTTAAATGTATATCTTCTAAACACAACTCGTAGTATAACACCACATTATCTCAGGTACAGAGATAGGGAACATTTTTTTCTCATTATCAACTTTCTTCCAAATTGGGAATACCCTCTTATATTTCATAAAATACACTTGTTTCAGCGGTGAAACAATCAATACCTTGAATACACGAGACTGACCCAAGCATTCACACTAGACCGCAGCCTGACAGAACACAGCATTTACACTATGTGACCATAAACTGAGGAAAGTAATTATAAAAACTGTCGACTGACTGACCACAACATTCACAGTAGACTGTACACTAATTGACCATATAACATACACTAGGTGTGGACTGACCTAGCACAGTATTTATACTAGTTTTAGGACTGACTTACCAAAATATTTACAATACATTGTGCACCGACTGACCATAGCATGTACACTAAGTGTAGTCTGACTGAGCACAGTAATAATATCAGACGGTGGAATGACTGTCTACAATTTACACTATTTTGTGGAGTGACAGACCACAATATTCACTATAAATTGTAGACCAGCTCATCCCAGCATTTACACTAGGTGTGGACTAATTAAACACAGTATTTACACTGGACGGAGGACCAACTGATTACAATATTTACACTTCACTATGGACTGACAAAAACATTTAAGTGTATACTGTGGACTGACTGACTTATTGGTGTGTATAGCATGTAGCAGTAACATATTATCAAACATTTGTCTTTTTACAGGTTACTGCTCCCATTGACATATTGAAGTGTAAAATTTTTCTTTGTGGACTACAACAAGACAATTGGAAGAAATACATAAAAGGTAATTAATTTTCAAATTAATTACTGATAATCATTGATCTAGGCTTTATTTTTAGATCTGCGGTGGTGTAATAACACCTTCCTGATACATGACAATATACTGTATGTGTTATTTTAAATGTATATCTTCTATACACAACTCTTAGTATAACACCACCTTATCTCAGGTACAGAGTTAGGGAACATTTTTTCTCATTATTATCTGTCTTCGAAATTGGGAATACTCTCTTATATTTCACAAAATGCACTTGTTTCAGCGGTGAAACAATTAATACCATGATTACACGAGATGCAATGGGAACACGCTGGATACAGTAAAGCACAGAGCATGCACTGGGAAGCAAGTAGAGAAACAGGAGAATACAGAGCGTGCACTGGGAAGCAAGTAGAGAAACAGGAGAATACAGAGCGTGCACTGGGAAGCAAGTAGAGAAACAGGAGGATACAGAGCGTGCACTGGGAAGCACGCTGAGATGCAGAGAGTGCAGAGCACGCACTAGGAAGCACGCTGAAATACAGGAGAATACAGAGCGTGCCATGGGAAGCACGCTGAGATACAGAGAGTGCAGAGCGCGCACTAGGAAGCACGTTGAGATACAGAGAGTTCATAGCGCGCACTGAGATGCACGCTGTAGGACCTGAGTATAGAAATGTACCCGCACTGAGACCTGCACAGATGCGGAAGTAGTCATCAGTGGCTTCCTCTAGCAGATAGCATCCTGAAATACCTGTTGCTGTGGCCAAGAATGAGGTACTTTCGGGTCAGGCAGCATAATGATAGGAGGAAGTGCGCCGCCGCGGCCTAAGCAGCCGGGTGCGTGTTCCTGGTGGATGGGATCCCTGACATGCCTGCCAAGCCAGAAGTTGAGGAGAGACCTCCGGAAGAGCCCAGTCAGCGGCACGCCGAGTGAGGTAAGCATCCTGCTGCTGGGGGGTGTGCGGCGTTGTAACAGTACCTCCCCCTTTACATCCTCTCCTTTTGAGGATAGAAAGAAACCTCTCTAAGATACAAGGTGCAGTGATGTTCTCCCAAAGTTCCCACGACCTCTCCTCAGGACCAAATCCTATCCAATCGATCAAAAAGAAGGTTTTCCCTCTCACCATTTTCATGGCGAGTATATCCCTTACCTCAAAAATGTCCTCATGGCTAACAGGATTAGGAGTGTGAAAGATAGAGGAATAATAGCGATAAAACACCACGGGTTTGAGGAGGGAGACATGGAAGGTGTTGGAAATACGAAGCGAGGCAGGCAACGTCAACTTCTGGAGGGCCTTCAAAGAAGTGGGCTGAACCCAATCATAAATGGCCGGTACCTTGGCCGGGACCATTTCAATAGTTGACGGAGACAAATAAATCCCAAAAATGAAATCCTCTGTACACCAAAAAGGCATTTTGATCCCTTAACATACAGGGAATTCTCCCTCAAAATCCGGAACACAGTCCGAACATGTTCTACATGAGAGTCCCTATCCCTGGAAAAGATCAAAATATCATCCAGATAGATGATCAAAAATTTATCCACAAGGTCCCGGAAAATATCATTCATGAAGCACTGGAAGACAGAAGGGGCATTAGTGAGCCCAAAAGGCATCACCAGGTACTCATAATGTCCCTCCTGAGTATTAAACGCTGTCTTCCATTCATCCCCATGCTTAATGCGAATAAGATTATACGCCCCCCTGAGGTCAAGCTTGGTAAACCAGCAAGCACCCTTAACTCTGGAGAATAGATCAGAAATCAGGTGTAATGGATACTGATATTTAACAGTAATTTTGTTGAGGGAACGATAGTCAATACAAGGCCTTAATGAACCATCTTTCTTGGCCACGAAAAAAACTCCAGCACCCAAGGGTGAAGAGGATGGTCTAATATGACCCTTCTCCAACGACTCCTTAATATAAGATCGCATAGCCTCATTTTCAGGTACAGATAAATTGAAACGTCGACCCTTGGGAAATTTACACCCAGGGCTCAACTCAATTGCACAGTCATAACTCCTATGAGGAGGCAAAGACGCAGACTTATTCTCACTAAATACATCATAAAAATCAACCAAATAGTCAGGAACATCATGCGACTGGGGAGAGGTGGAGAAAACAGGAGCGTCACCAAGAGCACACCGACAACCCCAACTCGCCACAGACACAGATTTCCAATCCAAAACTGGATTATGGATTTGCAACCAGAGAAATCCCAGATCAATGGTATCATACAAATTATGCAACACCAAAAATCTGCAATTTTCTTGATGGTCTGGGGCGACCCGCATTACCACCTGGGTCCAAAACTGAGGTTTATTCTTCGCCAAAGGAGTAGCATCAATACCCCTCAAAGGGATAGGCGTCCGCAGAGGTGTCATAGGAAACCCAAAACGTTTAGCAAAATCCAAGTCCATCAGGTTCAGAGCCGCTCCCGAATCCACGAAAGCCTTAGTGGAAAATGTGGACAGGGAGCAGATCAGAGTAATTGCCAGAAGAAACTTAGGTTGAACACCACCCACAGCAAATGTGTGTGCAAAACGTTCCTCTCGTTTAGGGCAGACAGAAATCATATGAGAGGCATCTCCACAGAAAAAACACAGCTTATTACACCTTCTGAACTCCTGACGTTGCGCCCTAGACAAAACTCAACACATTGCATAGGTTCAGACATTTGTTCAACAGGTGGCAACATTTCTCGTGTACTTTTACGTTCACGTAAACGCCAATCAACCTGAATGGCTAATGACATACAATCGTCAAGACCAGAGGGAACAGGAAATCCCACCATAGTATCTTTTACAGTTTCTGACAAACCCTTCCGAAAGAGAGCTGCCAAGGCACCATCATTCCAGGTAGTAAGGACCGCCCACTTTTGGAATTTTTGACAGTATAACTCTGCAGAATCCTAACCCTGGCTCAATACCAACAGGGCTTTCTCAGCTTGATCAATAGCATTAGGTTCATCATACAACAACCCCAAGGCTTGAAAAAATGCATCCACATTAGTTAGAATAGGATCATCAGGTGTCAAAGAAAACGCCCAATCCTGGGAATTGCCGCGCAGCAAAGAGATGACAATTTTAACCTGCTGCGCAGAGCTCCCCGGTGAGTTAGGCTTCAAGGCAAGAAATAATTTACAATTATTCTTAAAATTCAAAAATTTAGACCGATCCCCAAAAAACACATCAGGAGTAGGAATCTTTGGTTCAGCAGCATGTGAATGAGCAAGATAGGTGGAAATTCCCCGCACTTCAGCAACCAGCTGCTCCACACGATCAAACAATTGCTTAATTTCCATTAAGAAAATTCCTCCTACGGCCCCAGAGAAAAAGAGGAAAAAATATACATAAAAAAAAAAATTCTGACACTTTTTTTTTTTTTTTTTTTTTTTACAATTCCTTCCTGCTAATGAGTACCCTAGAATCTGCGGTATTGCTGGTGACTCTGTTATGAATGAGTCACCGGAGGAGGAAAAAACAAAAATACAAGCTAAGTCCAGAAAACCGGAGAGGTTGGTAGCTAGCGGATTGCAGACCCCTGATCCCATTCACAACAACTAACAGTAGCCATGGGGTGTTCCTACGTTGGTCCTAGACACCTCGTTCACAGCCGGAGAACTAAATAAACCTAAAGAAAGAAAGGGGAAATCTAAACTGCCCCAGAGCAGACCCCAAATCAATAGACAGCCCCCAACATGTATTGATGGTGAAAACAGATGAAAACACAAACCCAGACAGAAAGACAGGCTGAGCAAACGATGGGGCCCTCACTAACTAGATAGGACAGGAAAGAAAAGCAACTGTCTGCAATCACGCAAAAACCCTGCCAAAAATATGTCCAACATGTCTGATAGAAAAAGCCCTGAAGTCACTAGACTTCAAAATCACTATATCAGCACTCAGGTATATTCTGAAAACAGAGCAAAGAGGTCAACTGATCAGAGACAAAAATAGAGTTCAGCCAGTCCCAACCAGGGCAGGTAAAGGCCTTCCATCCACACAAGCAATCCAACGAGGATTCTCCAGGGTCCTAACTGGGATCTGGTACTTCTCAACTTCTTCAAGTCTGAGGAAGTTCCCTGCTGCGCCTGAATCCACATAAACCACCTCAGAATAGCGTTTAGGACCTGAGAACCACTGAACAGTCAGGGTTAAAGGTAGATAGGAATCACATACACCTATGGAGGCCTCTCTTTCCTGTCTTAGGTAGAGGAGTTTCATGGCCGCACGGGGCAGGAACGAAGCAAGTGAGAACCATCTCCACAGTATAGACATAAGCCTTGCAAGCGTCTCGCACGACGGCATTGCTACACCATTTTAAGACGATCCACCTGCATAGATTCTGCAGCTACTGTGGAAGAAGACACCGTAGAACCTGGGCTAATATGCCTGTGGATGGTTGGAGATGAGATAGTAGGTCTCCAATCTCGAGCCGCCTCAAGAGAACGCTCCTGAAATCGTAAATCAATATGTGTAGCAAGAGAATTCAAATCCTCGAGAGAGGTTGGAGTATTTCGACCTGTGAGCCAGGAGTCCACCCCAACTTTGAAGCCAGAGTGCAAAAACGAATGGCGTATTGCCCAACAGTAAGTGAACCTTGGCGGAGATTAAAGAGGAGCTCAGTGGTAGAGGCCAGGCGACCCGGTTCATCAAACACTCTGTGGAAGGTTTCTAAAAAAATTTGCAACTGAGAGACTATGGGATCGTTTCGCTCCCACAAGGGATTTACCCAAGCCAACGCCTCACCCTCCAGATGTGAAACCACAAACGCCACCTTAGCCCGATCAGTGGGGTATTGCTGTGGCAACAACTCAAAATGTAGACGACACTGATTTAAAAAATCCCTGCAAAGCTTGGGATCGCCATTAAACTGGGGCGGTTTACCAAGGCGAGGTGGGGGATAAGGAGTAGAGTCATGGGTACGGGCCGACGCCTGCACCAAAGTCGAGGCGGCAGATTGAAGAGAGAGCAGACGGTCATCCACAGAGGCCATATTACTCAATATGTGGGCCTGAGTGTTGCGCTGCTGAACAAGCTCCTGCTGGAGACTAGCAAGCTGAATAGCATTCCTTGGGCCAGCGGCCTGTAAAGCGGACCATCGGAAACCGATGGACTTCATGAAGGACATAATGCGTCCCTGATTCTCCCGCAAAAATATCCACTCTTTTTGGGCAGCAGAGGCACCATCGGGATCCCTGAACTGATTATTCTGTTACAACTCTTGGAGTGGACCCTCTGGGCTGAGATACCAACCCACCCTGAGTGAACTGACCTATTGGAACCACCCCCTATACAGGGATCATCAGGGTCAGCACCAGTGGGGTAAAATATTGCAACTGCTGTTAAGTGTAGACTGACTGAGCACAATAATAATATCAAACTGTGGAATGACTGTCTATACAATTTACACTAGTGTGTGGACTGATGGACCACAATGTTCATGATAAATTGTATACCGGCTCATCCTAGCATTTGCACTAGGTGATGACTAATTAAACACAGTATTTATACTGGATGGAGGACCAACTGATTACAATATTAACATTTCACTATGGAGTGACTGACAGCAACATTTACAATATACTATGGAAAGACTGACTACAGCTTTGACAATAAACTGTGGATAGATTGACCACATTCATTATCTCTGAGATAAGTTATTTTGGCCCTAGGGAGTTATACTTATTGGTGTGTATAACATGTAGCAGGAACATATTATCATACGTTTGTGTTTTTACAGGTTACTGCTCTAATTGACGTAATGAAGGGTAAAATTTTTCTTTGTGGACTCCAGCAAGACAATTGGAAGAATCACATAAAAGGTAATTAATTTTCAAATTGTTGATCTAGGCTTGAGTTCTAGATCTGCGGAGGTGTAATAACACCTTCCTGATACATGACAATATACTGTAGGTGCTATCTTAAATGTATATCTTCTAAACACAACTCGTAGTATAACACCACATTATCTCAGGTACAGAGATAGGGAACATTTTTTCTCATTATCAACTTTCTTCCAAATTGGGAATACCCTCTTATATTTCATAAAATACACTTGTTTCAGCGGTGAAACAATCAATACCTTGAATACACGAGACTGACCCAAGCATTCACACTAGACCGCAGCCTGACAGAACACAGCATTTACACTATGTGACCATAAACTGAGGAAAGTAATTATAAAAACTGTCGACTGACTGACCACAACATTCACAGTAGACTGTACACTAATTGACCATATAACATACACTAGGTGTGGACTGACCTAGCACAGTATTTATACTAGTTTTAGGACTGACTTACCAAAACATTTACAATACATTGTGCACCGACTGACCATAGCATGTACACTAAGTGTAGTCTGACTGAGCACAGTAATAATATCAGACGGTGGAATGACTGTCTATACAATTTACACTATTTTGTGGAGTGACAGACCACAATATTCACTATAAATTGTAGACCAGCTCATCCCAGCATTTACACTAGGTGTGGACTAATTAAACACAGTATTTACACTGGACGGAGGACCAACTGATTACAATATTTACACTTCACTATGGACTGACAAAAACATTTAAGAGTATACTGTGGACTGACTGACTTATTGGTGTGTATAGCATGTAGCAGTAACATATTATCATACATTTGTCTTTTTACAGGTTACTGCTCCCATTGACATATTGAAGTGTAAAATTTTTCTTTGTGGACTACAACAAGACAATTGGAAGAAATACATAAAAGGTAATTAATTTTCAATTAAATTACTGATAATCATTGATCTAGGCTTTATTTTTAGATCTGCGGAGGTGTAATAACACCTTCCTGATACATGACAATATACTGTATGTGTTATTTTAAATGTATATCTTCTATACACAACTCTTAGTATAACACCACCTTATCTCAGGTACAGAGTTAGGGAACATTTTTTCTCATTATTATCTGTCTTCGAAATTGGGAATACTCTCTTATATTTCACAAAATGCACTTGTTTCAGCGGTGAAACAATTAATTCCATGATTACACGAGACGCAATGGGAACACGCTGGATACAGTAAAGCACAGAGCATGCACTGGGAAGCAAGTAGAGAAACAGGATAATACAGAGCGTGCACTGGGAAGCAAGTAGAGAAACAGGAGAATACAGAGCGTGCACTGGGAAGCACGCTGAGATGCAGAGAGTGCAGAGCGCGCACTAGGAAGCACGCTGAAATACAGGAGAATACAGAGCGTGTCATGGGAAACACGCTGAGATACAGAGAGTGCAGAGCGTGCACTAGGAAGCACGCTGAGATACAGAGAGTGCAGAGCGTGCACTGTGGAGCACGCTGAGATTCAGAGAGTTCATAGCGCGCACTGAGACGCACGCTGTTGGACCTGAGTATAGAAATGCACCCGCACTGAGACCTGCACAGATGCGGAAGTAGTCATCAGTGGCTTCCTCTAGCAGATAGCATCCTGAAATACCTGTTGCTGTGGCCAAGAATGAGGTACTTTCGGGTCAGGCAGCATAATGATAGGAGGAAGTGCGCCGCCGCGGCCTAAGCAGCCGGGTGCGTGTTCCTGGTGGATGGGATCCCTGACATGCCCGCCAAGCTGGAAGTTGAGGAGAGACCTCCGGAAGAGCCCGGTCAGCGGAACGCCGAGTGAGGTAAGCATCCTGCTGCTGGGGGGCGTGCGGCGTTGTAACAGTACCTCCCAATTTACATCCCCTCCTTTTGAGGCTAGAAAGAAACCTCTCTAAGATACGAGGTGCAGTGATGTTCTCCCAAAGTTCCCACGACCTCTCCTCAGGACCAAACCCTATCCAATCGATCAAAAAGAAGGTTTTCCCTCTCACCTTTTTCATGGCGAGTATATCCCTTACCTCAAAAATGTCCTCATGGCTAACAGGATTAGGAGTGTGAAAGATAGAGGAATAATAGCGATAAAACACCATGGGTTTGAGGAGGGAGACATGGAAGGTGTGGAAATACGGAGCGAGGCAGGCAACGTCAACTTGTAGGCCACGTCATTGATTCGTCCCAAGATCTCAAAGGGACCGATGTATCGAGGACTCAACTTGTAGGAAGGACTTTTAAGCCGGATAAACTTGGAAGATATCCATACTTTGTCACTGGTAAGGTACGGAGGTGGGTCCAAACATCTTTTGTCAGCATGTCTCTTCATCCTGTCACCAGCTTTGACAAGTGCTTCTTTGGTCTCCTCCCAAGAACTCCACGGACAAGGAGTCAGCTGTTGGTACACCAGAGACTGGTGGAACCGGCAGGGGCATATTAGCATTTTGTCCCGAGACAATGAAAAAAGGAGACTTGTTGGAGGAGTCACTAGGATAATTGTTATAGGCATAATTCGGCCCAAGGAAGAAGACAGACCCAATAATCCTGGTGAGCATTTGAAAAATGGTGAAGGTACGATGTCAAGATCTGGTTGGTATGTTCCACCTGACCGTTGGTCTGGGGGTGATAGTCAAAAGAAAAATCCAAAGTCACATTCATAAGCTTGCAGAGACCTCTCCAAAACTGAGAAGTAAACTGAACTCCTCTGTCGGAAACAATGTGTTACGGGAATCCATGAATGCTGAAGGTATGAGCAATAAAAGTCTTGGCCAATTCGGAGGCAGAGGGCAAACCCGGCAGAGGGATAAAGTGAGCCATCTTAGAGAACCGATCCACGACCACCAAGATTACCGTACAACCACAGGATCGAGGGAGATTTGTGATGAAATCCATGGCGATATTTTGCCATGGGGCTGAAGGTACCAGGAGAGGCTGCAGAGTACCAGAGTGAAGTTGCCTCGGAATCTTGTTCTTGTCGCATGAGGGACATGAAGATATAAACTCCTCGATATCTTGGCGTAAAGAGGACCACCAATAGTTGCGAGATATGAGAGAGTTAGTCTTCTTTATCCCCGCATGACCGGCAATCTTGGATGAATGGCCCCAAACCAGCACTTTCTGTTATTCTCGGCGACAAACGTCCTCCCCGGGGGTAAGTTAGCAAGACCTAGCGGAGTCAACGTTATAATCCTGGAGGGATCGATGATGTGAGAAGGATCCTCCTCTGCATCAGCTGGCTGGAAAGACCTAGACAAAGCATCGACCTTGACGTTAAAATGGCCTGATCGGAAGTGAAATTCAAAATCGAAGCGGGCAAAGAAAAGGGACCATCTGGCCTGCCGGGGGTTAAGTCTTTGAGCTGACCGGATGTAGGACAGATTCTTGTGGTAAGAAAAAATTACAAAAGGATTGGCCGCCCCCTCTAGAAGGTACCACCAATCCTCAAGAGTCAGTTTGTTGGCCAACAACTCTGTCTCTGATGGAATAATTGCGCTCAGCAGAATAAAACGCCTTGTAGAAAATACCGCAGGTAACTAAGCGACCGGAAGGGAATCTTTGGAAAAGCAATGCTCCAGCTCCAGTGGAGGAGGTGTTATGATTGAGTCACCGAGGAGGAAAAAACAAAACACAAGCTCAGCCCAGAAAATCAGAGAGGTTGGAAACTAGCGGATAGCAGACCCCTAATACTATCACACAACTAGCAGTAGCCGTGGAGTGTTCCTACGGTGATCCTAGACACCTCGTCACAGCCGGAGATCTACATAAGCCTAAAGAGAGAAAAGGGAAAAATGTACTGCCCCAGAGCAGACCCCAAAGCAATAGGCAGCCCCCACCATATAATGACGGAGAAGCAAGATGAAAACACTAACATAGATAGAAAGATAGGTTGAGCAAAACAATGGGGCCCAAGCTAGCTAAAAAGGACAGGACAGAAAAGCTGCTGTCTGCAATCTGAGAAAACCCTGCTAAAAATATTACCAACACAACTGATAAGCAAAAAGGACCCTGAAGTCACTAGACTTCAAACCCTATATCAGCACTCAGAATATTCTGGAAGCAGAGCAAAAGAGAACACTGATCAAGGAAAAAGAATCCAGCACACTCCCGGCCTGGGATGGCTGAACTCCAAAAAGCAAAGTAAACAAAACCAAAACTAATAAGTTCAATAGCAGAGCAAAAACTTATCTTTGGGAAGCAGGAATCAGTCCTGACCATATCACCCACCTTAAACCGGGGACCAATGGTCTTATGGTCTTATTTCCTGGGAAAGAGACACCTTATCCACCACTTGGTCCCAAATCTGCTGCATTCTTTCCACCACAGTGTCAACCCCTGGACAGGCAGAGGACTCCACCTGCCCTGAAGAAAATCGAGGATGAAACCCAAAGTTACAGAAAAAGGGTGACATCAAAGTGGCAGAACTAGCAATATTATTTAAAGCAAATTCGGCCAAGGGTAAAAATGAGACCCAATCATCCTGATCAGCAGATAGAAAACATCTCAAATAAGTCTCCAAAGTCTCTTTTGTTCTCTCTGTCTGCCCATTGGTCTGAGGGTGAAATGCAGAGGAGAAGGACAACTGAATTCCCAACTTGTAACAAAAGGTCCTCCAGAATCTAGAGACAAACTGAACTCCTCTGTCCGATACAATGTTCTCAGGAATCCCGTGCAAGCGAACCACCTGTTGCAAAAACAAGGGCACCAACTCTGAGGAAGATGGCAACTTAGGGAGTGGTACAAGATGGACCATCTTAGAGAATCTATCACAAATCACCCAGATAACAGTCATCCTCTGAGAGACAGGCAGATTAGAAATAAAATCCATTGAAATATGGGTCCATGGCCTCCTTGGCACCGGCAAAGGCATCAACAACCCACTAGAACGAGAACAAGGCTTAGATCGGGAGCAAGTCCCACAGGACTACACAAAATTTCTGACATCATGAGACAAGGCAGGCCACCAAAAAGACCGACTCACCAAATCTCTAGTACCAAAAATACCTGGATGACCAGCCAACGAAGAGCAATGAACCTCAGACATCACTTTCCTCCTCCACTGGTCAGGAACATATAACCTACCACTGGGACAACGCTCAGGCTTATCCTCCTGAAACTTCTCCAGAGCATGTCTCAAATCAGGCAAGATGGCAGAAAGAACCTCCTCCTCACCTAAGATGGTAGCAGGCTTGGTCACAATAGGAGAATTGGCCAAAAAACTCCTAGAGAGGGCATCAGCCTTAAAGTTCTTAGTGCCCGGGAGAAAGGAGACCACAAAATCAAAACGTGTGAAAAACAAGGCCCACCTGGCCAGATGGGCCAGATTCAAGCGTTTAGCCGACTCAAGGTAGATCAAATTCTTGTGGTCAGTGAGGACCACAACTTGATGTCTAGCTCCCTCCAACCAATGTCTCCACTCCTCAAATGCCCTCTTCATGGACAACAGTTCTCGATTCCCCACATCATAGTTGCGTTCCGAAGGAGAGAACTTTCAGGAAAAGAAGTCACAGGGGTTCATTTTTGATGTTACAGGATCTTTTTGGGACAAAACAGCTCCTGCACCAGTCTCTGAAGCATCCACCTCCACCTGAAATGGAAGTGAGACATCGGGTTGTCGCAAAACCGGAGAAGTGAACCTCCGCTTCAGCTCCTGAAAAGAAGAAACAGCCTCTGGAGACCAATTCAGCAAATCTTCTTAGTCAAATCAGTCAATGGTTTGGCAATAACAGAAAAATTGGCTATAAACTTACGATAAAAATTGGCAAAACCCAAAAACTTCTGGAGAGCCTTCAAAGAAGTGGGCTGCACCCAATCATAAATGGCCTGTACCTTGGCCGGATCCATTTCAAATATTTGGGGGTTCACCTGGACAGCAAGCTTGATTGGAGGTGCCATATGGAGAAGGTTTGCAAGAAAGGGATGAGTAGACTTTACTTCCTAAGGAAGTTAAGGTCGTTTAATGTGTGTAGCAAAATGCTTGAAATGTTCTACCAATCCATTGTGGCGAGTGCAATCTTTGATGCAATTATATGCTGGGGTAGTAGTGTGCGCACAGCTGACGCGAATAAGCTGAATAAACTTATCAAGAAGGCTAGTGCGGCGGTGGGTCTACAACTCAGGACTTTCGAGGAGGTATTAGAGGATAGAATTACTAAGAAATGCAAGGCTATAATGAGCAACAATACACACCCGCTCTATGAACTGTTTGCGAAGCAAAAGAGCACATTCAGCAAGCGTCTACTCCAACTAATGTGTAAAAAGGAAAGATATAGAAAATCGTTTGTTCCGACAGCTGTGGGGATGTTTAACAAATGTATAAGTGTAAAGCATCCCAAGACTAAATGAAGTTCAAAGTGTATGGGGGGGAATTGGTGAGTTACAAGTACCAGTCTATCCGCATCTGCTGTCCATATAGACTTATTTTGTAAAGTGTGTATTGTTCTTGTAATGTTCTTGATCTTTGTTCTGCTGCTGTAATACTGTAATTTCCTCCGGGATCAATAAAGTTTATCTAATCTAATCTAATCTAATCTAATCTAATCTAATTTCAATAGTTGACGGAGACAAAATAAATCCCAAAAATGAAATCCTCTGTACACCAAAAAGACATTTCGATCCCTTAACATACAGGGAGTTTTCCCTCAAAATTCAAAACACATTCCGAACATGTTCTACATGAGAGTCCCAATCCCTGGAAAAGATCAAAATATCATCCAAATAGATGATCAGAAACTTATCCACAAAGTCCCGGAAAATATCGTTCATGAAGCACTGGAAGACAGAAGGGGCGTTAGTGAGCCCAAAAGGCATCACCAGGTATTCAAAATGTCCCTCCGGAGTATTAAACGCTGTCTTCCATTCATCCCCATGCTTAATGCGAATAAGATTATATGCCCCCCTGAGGTCAAGCTTGGTAAACCAGCAAGCACCTTCAACTCTAGAACATAGGTCAGAAATCAGGGGTAACGGATACTGATATTTAACAGTAATTTTGTTAAGGGAGCGATAGTCAATACAGGGCCTTAATGAACCATCCTTCTTGGCCACAAAAAAACCCCCAGCGTCCAAGGGTGAAGAGGATGGTCTAATATGACCCTTCTCCAACGACTCCTTAATATAAGAACGCATAGCCTCATGTTCGGATACAGATATATTAAAAAGTCGACCCTTGGGAAATTTACACCCTGGACTCAGCTCAATTGCACAGTCATAACTCCTATGAGGAGGCAAAGACGCAGACTTACTCTCACTAATCACATCATAAAAATCAGCCAAATAGTCAGGAACCTCATGCGACTGGGGAGAGGTGGAGAAAACAGGAGTGTCACTAAGAGCACACCGACAACCCCAACTCACCACAGACAGAGATTTCCAATCCAAAACTGGATTATGGATTTGCAACCAGGGGAACCCCAGCACGATGGTATCATTCAAATTATGCAACACCAAAAATCTGCAATTTTCTTGATGGTGTGGGGCGACCCGCATTACCACCTGGGTCCAAAACTGAGGTTTATTCTTCGCCAAAGGAGTAGCATCAATACCCCTCAAAGGAATAGGCATCCGCAGGGGTGTCATAGGGAAACCACAACGTTTAGCAAAATCTAAATCCATTAGGTTCAAGGCTGCTCCTGAATCCACAAAGGCTTTAGCAGAAAATGTGGACAGGGAGCAGATCAGAGTAATTGCCAGAAGAAACGTAGGTTGTATACCACCTACAGCAAATATGTGTGCAAAACGTTTCTCTCGTTTAGGGCAGACAGAAATAATATGAGAGGCATCTACACAGAAAAAACACAGCTTATTACGCCTTCTGAACTCCTGACGTTGCGCCCTAGACAAAACTCTATCACAATGCATAGGTTCAGACATTTGTTCAACAGGTGGCAGCATTTCCCGCATAATTTTACGTTCACATAAACGCCAATCAACCTGAATGGCTAATGACATAGAATTGTCAAGACCAGAGGGAACAGGAAATCCCACCTTAGTATCTTTTGCGGTTTCTGACAAACCCTTCCGAAAGAGAGCTGCCAAGGCACCATCATTCCAAGTGGTGAGGACCGCCCACTTTCGGACTTTTTGACAGTACAGTTCTGCAGAATCTTAACCCTGGCTCAATGCCAACAGGGTCTTTTCAGCTTGATCAATCGCATTAGGTTCATCATACAACAACCCCAAGGCCTGAAAAAATGCGTCCACATTAGTTAGAATAGGATCATCTGGTACTAAAGAAAACGCCCAATCCTGGGGATCGCCGCGCAGCAAGGAGATGACAATTTTAACCTGCTGCGGCAGAGCTCCCCGATGAGTTAGGCTTCAAGGCAAGAAATAATTTACAATTATTCTTAAAATTCAAAAATTTAGACCGATCCCCAAAAAACACATCAGGAGTGGGGATTTTTGGTTCAGCAGCGTGTGAATGAGCAAGATAGGCGGAAATTCCTCGCACTTCAGCAGCAAGCTGCTCCACACGATCAGACAATTGCTTAAACTCCATCAGAAAAATAAATATTCCTCCTACGGCCTCAGAGAAAAAGAGGAAAAAATACACACAAAAAAAAAATTCTGACACCTTTTTCTTTTTTTCTTTTAAACAATTCCTTCCTGCTTTTGAGTACCCTAGAATCTGCGGCATGGCTGGTGATTCTGTTATGATTGAGTCACCGGAGGAGGAAAAAACAAAAATACAAGCTCAGCCCAGAAAATCAGAGAGGTTGGAAACTAGCGGATTGCAGACCCCTAATCCTATCACACAACTTGCAGTAGCCGTGGAGTGTTCCTTCGGTGATCCTAGACACCTCGTCACAGCCGGAGATCTACATAAGCCTAAAGAGAGAAAAGGGAAAAACTGACTGCCCCAGAGCAGATCCCAAAGCAATAGGCAGCCCCCAACATATAATGATGGAGAAGCAAGATGAAAACACTAACACAGATAGAAAGATAGGTTGAGCAAAACAATGGGGCCCAAGCTAACTAAAAAGGACAGGACAGAAAAGCTGCTGTCTGCAATCCGAGAAAACCCTGCTAAAAATATTACCAACACAACTGATAAGCAAAAAGGACCCTGAAGTCACTAGACTTCAAACCCTATATCAGCACTCAGAATATTCTGGAAGCAGAGCAAAAGATAACACTGATCAAGGAAAAAGAATCCAGCACACCCCCGGCCGGGGATGGCTGAACTCCAAAAAACAAATTAAACAAAACCAAAATTAATAAGTTCAATAGCAGAGCAAAAACTTATCTTTGGGAAGCAGGAATCAGACTGGTCTCCAAGAATCCATCACAGAAATCACCAGCGACTCAGAAGGGCGTCGGCTGCCTTATATACAGTCTGAAGTTCCCGTTACCCAGTCACCATCTACCTGATCAGGTGTTTGGTTTCTTTCATCTAAATCAGCCTCACTACCTTCCTTCACCAGAAGAGTGAGATCCTCGGACACAAAAGATGAATAAACAGATGAGTTCACAACAGGAGGCATCCACCTCGAGCATGAACGACTTGTTAGTCTCATGACGATGAAGCACAGGGGAGGCTGCAGAGGCTTGCTTTAGAGACAAAAAGGCATCTTTAGCCTCCAGAGACCAGATGTGGGAGTTGGCTCCCTTACTGACAAGAGCCGAGATAGGCTTAGATAGCGAGGAAAAATGTGGGATGAACTGCCTGTAATAGTTCATGAATCCAAGAAACTGTTGGATGGCTTTTACCCCGAGAGGCAGTGGCCATTTGATTATGGCTGATACTTTCTCCAAATCCATGTTCAGGCAGGATTCCGAAATAATGTGTCCCAAAAATGGTAATGGGGTTTGCTCAAAGACACACTTCTCGAACTTGGCATAGAGACGGTTCTCTCTTAAACGTAACAGCACTTGGCGAACGTCTTGCCGATGAGATGACAGATCCGGAGAGAAAAAGAGAATATCATCCAAATATACTGCAACGCAGTAATACAGGAGGTGACGAAAAATGTCATTAACAATCTCCTGAAATACAGCGGGTGCATTTCAGAGGCCAAAGGTCATGACCAGGTATTCGTAATTTCCATTCCGTCTTTTAAACGTGGTCTTCCACGCATCACAAGCGTGGATACGGATCAGGTTGTAGGCACCATGAAGGTCTAGTTTGATGAAAATCTGTGCTCCCCTCAAACAATCAAAAAGCTCCAGAATTGGTGGTAGAGGATACCTGTTCTTGACCGTGATGTAATTGAAGACTCTATAGTCAATACAGGGTCCAAGGAAGCCGTCCTTATTTTTAACAAAGAAGAAACCCGCATCTGCGGGAGAGGAGGACTTTCGAATAAAGCCCCTGGCCAGATTTTCTTGGATATAGTACGATATGGCCTGGGTCTCCACTGAAGAGAGCAGGTTTATTCTGCCTCTAGGAGGGGTCGAACCTGGAATGAGTTCAATCGGGCAGCCATACGGCTGATGCAGAGGACTCTCTGCCTCTTTCTTGTTGAAGACATCCGAGAAGGGCCAGTAGACAGCGGGTAATCCAACGGGAACAGAAGGAGGCAGTGACATCCCAAAGGGTCGAACTGGCAGCCGGCACCTCTCCTGGCAGTACTGACCCCAGCGATGTATGTTACCAGAGCGTCAATCATGGATTGGCCCATGTGTCCTTAGCCAGGGAAGACCAAGAAGAAGAGCGGGGCCATGTCAGCTTGAACATAGATGGCAATCCTCTCCCGATGCAGAACCCCAACTTGCAACTTCAGCTCCTTGGTAACCTTAGTGACTGCCTCAGGTAAAGTCCTTCCATCCACAGAAGGAATCCAACGAGGATTCTCCAGGGTCCTAACTGGGATCTGGTACTTCTCAACTTCTTCAAGTCTGAGGAAGTTCCCTGCCACGCCTGAATCCACGTAAACCACCTCAGAATAGCGTTTAGGACCTGAGAACCACTGAACAGTCAGGGTTAAAGGTAGATAGGAATCACATACACCTATGGAGGCCTCTCTTACCTGTCTTAGGTAGAGGAGTTTCCTGGCCGCACTGGGCAGGAACGAAACAAGTGAGAACCATCTCCACAGTATAGACATAAGCCTTGCACGCGTCTCTCACGACGGCATTGCTCCACCATTTTAAGACGATCCACCTGCATAGATTCTGCAGCTGCTGCGGAAGAAGACACCGCAGAACCTGGGCTAAGATGCCTGTGGATGGTTAGAGATGAGATAGTAGGTCTCCAATCTCGAGCAGCCTCAAGAGAACGCTCCTGAAATCGTAAATCAATACGTGTAGAAAGAGAAATCAAATCCTCGAGAGAGGCTGGAGAATTTCGACCAGCGAGCCAGGAGTCCACCCCAACTTTGAAGCCAGAGTGCGAAAACGAATGGCGTATTGCCCAACAGTAAGTGAACCTTGGCAGAGTTTAAAGAGGGACTCAGTGCTAGAGGCCAGGCGACCTGGTTCATCAAACACTCTATGGAAGGTTTCCAAGAAAATTTGCAGCTGAGAGACTATGGGATCGTCTCGCTCCCACATGGGATTTACCCAAGCCAACGCCTAACCCTCCAGATGTGAAACCACAAACGCCACCTTAGCCCGATCAGTGCGGTATTGCTGTGGCCACAACTCAAAATGCAGACGACACCGATTTAAAAAATCCCTGCAAAGCTTGGGATTGCTATTAAACTGGGGTGGTTTACCAAGGCGAGGTGGGGGATGAGGAGTAGAGTCAGGGATACAGGCCGACGCCTGCACCAAAGTCGAGGCGCAGATTGAAGAGAGAGCAGACGGTCATCCACAGAGGCCATATTACTCAATATGTGGGCCTGAGTGTTGCGCTGCTGAACAAGCTCCTGCTGGAGACTAGCAAGCTGAATAGCATTCCGTGGGTAAGCGGCCTGTAAAGCGGACCATCGGAAATCCATGGACTTCATGAAGGACATAATGCGACCCTGATTCTCCCGCAAAAATATCCTCTTTTTGGGCAGCAGAGGCACCAGCGGGATCCATGACATGATTATTCTGTTACGACTCGTGGAGTGGACCCTCTGGGCTGAGATACCAACCCACCCTGAGTGAACTGACCTATTGGAACCACCCCTATACAGGGATCATCAGGGTCAGCACCAGTGGGGTAACGTATTGCAACTGCTGGTAAGTGTAGACTGACTGAGCACAGTAATAATATCAAACTGTGGAATGACTGTCTATACAATTTACACTAGTCTGTGGACTGACGGACCACATTGTTCATGATAAATTGTATACCGGCTCATCCTAGCATTTACACTAGGCGATGACTAATTGAACACAGTATTTATACTGGACGGAGGACCAACTGATTACAATATTAACATATCACTATGGAGTGACTGACAGCAACATTTACAATATACTGTGGACAGACTGACTACAGCTTTGACAATAAACCGTGGATAGATTGACCACATTCATTATCTCTGAGATAAGTAATTTTGGCCCTAGGGAGTTATACTTATTGGTGTGTATAGCATGTAGCAGGAACATATTATCATACGTTTGTCTTTTTACAGGTTACTGCTTTAATTGACATAATGAAGGGAAAATTTTTCTTTGTGGACTCCAGCAAGACAATTGGAAGAATCACATAAAAGGTAATTAATTTTCAAATTATTACTGATAATTGTTGGTCTAGGCTTGAGTTCTAGATCTGCGGAGGTGTAATAACAGCTTAATGATACTTGACAATATACTGTAGGTGCTATCTTAAATGTATATCGTTTATACACAACTCTTAGTATAACACCACTTTATCTCAGGTACGGAGATAAGGGAACATTTTTCCTCATTGTCAACTTTGTTCCAAATTGGGAATACCCTCTTATATTTCATAAAATACACTTGTTTCAGCGGTGAAACAATCAATACCTTGATTACACGAGACTGACCCCAGCATTCACACTAGACCGCAGCCTGACAGAACACAGCATTTACACTATGTGACCATAAACTGAGGAAAGTATTTATAAAAACTGTCGACTGACTGACCACAACATTCACAGTAAACTGTGCACTAATTGACCAAAGAATTTACACTTGTTGTGACTGACTGAGCACAGTATTAATACCTGACTGTGGACTGACTGTATATATAATTTAAACTAGTCTCTGGACTGACTGACCACAACATTTACGGTAGACTGTACACTAATTAACCATATAATATACACTAGGTGTGGACTGACTGAGCACAGTATTAATACTAGTTTTGGGACTGTTACCACAACATTTGTAATACATTGTGCACCGACTGACCATAGCATTTACATTAAGTTTGGACCGACTGACAACAGTAATAATACCAGACTGTGGACTGACTGTCTATATCATTTAAACTAGTCTGTGGACTGACTGACTACAACATTCACAGTAGACTGTACACTACACTAATTGACCATATAACATACACTAGGTGTGGACTGACCTAGCACAGTATTTATACTAGTTTTGGGACTGACTTACCACAACATTTACAATACATTGTGCACCGACTCACCATAGCATGTACACTAAGTGTAGTCTGACTGAGCACAGTAATAATATCAGACTGTGGAATGACTGTCTATACAATTTACACTATTATGTGGAGTGACAGACCACAATATTCACCATAAATTGTAGACCAGCTCATCCCAGCATTTACACTAGGTGTGGACTAATTAAACACAGTATTTATACTGGATGGAGGACCAACTGATTACAATATTTACTCTTCACTATGGACTGACAAAAACATTTAAGAGTATACTGTGGCCTGATTGACTACAGCTTTGACAATAAACTGTGGATAGGTTGACCACATGTATTATCTCTGAGATAAGTAATTTTGGCTCTAGTGAGTTATACTTATTGGTGTGTATAACATGTAGCAGGAACATATTATCATACGTTTGTCTTTTTACAGGTTACTGCTCCCATTGACATATTGAAGTGTAAAATTTTTCTTTGTGGACTCCAGCAAGACAATTGGAAGAAATACATAAAAGGTAATTAATTTTCAAATGAATTACTGATAATCATTGATCTAGGCTTTATTTCTAGATCTGCGGAGGTGTAATAGCACCTTCCTGATACATGACAATATACTGTATGTGTTATTTTAAATGTATATCTTCTATACACAATTCTTAGTATAACACCACCTTATCTCAGGTACAGAGTTAGGGAACATTTTTTCTCATTATCATCTGTCCTCGAAATTGGGGATACCCTCTTATATTTCACAAAATACACTTGTTTCAGCAGTGAAACAATTAATCCCATGATTACACGAGACTAGAGTTGAGCGAAACGGGTCAAAAAATTTCAAAAGTCGCCGACTTTTGGTAAAGTCGCGTTTCATGAAACGAAACCCGACCCTAGGGTGAGGTCGGCCACGAGCTCGGTGACAAAGTCGAGTTTCAAGATTGTTTTCCGCCCTTTTTCGGCCAATCAGGATCCACGGACACTGTGGGCAACGTGATGACATAGGCAGGGGTCACCACCATCTTTGAGAATGGCATGCAAGTGATTGGCTTGCTTTGGGGGGCGTCACAGGGGGTATAAAAGGGCGTGCACGCCGACCGCCATGTTACTCATGCTGATCTCAGAATAGGGAGAGCTGCTCCTGATTCTGTAGGGAGAGAATTAGGCAGGGAAGAAGACACCAAAAACTGCTTCTGCTGCTAGCGATTTTGCCTGTACAACACACCAGTCACTGTGTGTGCAGTGCAAGTGGAGGCTATATTTTGCTGGATCAGCTGTGTTGATTGTTAGGCTGCCTTATAAGGCTTCCTGATAGCTGCATTGCTGTTTTCCCACTGCTCTGCAAACTGCTTTTTTAAAAGCAATCCAAATGTTTTTTTGTCCTGGTGAGGTACTGAGCGTGCATTTTTTCACAACATCCAGCGGTGCACGCTCCTCTCTCAGTACCGTGTAACGGCTGTTATCACGGCCACAGCAAAGCTATCTGTGTGTAACTCTGTAAGAATAAGTCGAGGACATGTTCCGTTCTTACAGACATACACCTTCTAGTTCTGTCTGCTTTTCAAACAGTTAAGTATATTTGCTGTTTGATCACATTCAAAACTATAGAGAGACAGCGTGTGTCAGTCCGTATACTTAAAAAACATGGAGCTTGACAATTTTACGGACACCGGACAGCGGTGTACGTGCACGCTCCTCTCTCAGTACCGTGTAACGGCTGTTATCACGGCCACAGCGAAGCTATCTGTGTGTAACTCTGTAAGAATAAGTCGAGGACATGTTCCGTTCTTACAGACCTACACCTTCTAGTTCTGTCTGCTTTTCAAACAGTTAAGTATATTTGCTGTTTGATCACATTCAAAACTATAGAGACAGCGTGTGTCAGTCCGTATACTTAAAAAACACGGAGCTTGACAATATTACGGACACCGGACAGCGGTGCACGTGCACGCTCCTCTCTCAGTACGTGTAACGGCTGTTATCACGGCCACAGTGAAGCTATCTGTGTGTCACTCTGTAAGGATAAATCGAGGACATGTTCCGTTCTTACAGACCTACACTCTAGGGAGATTCCTATTCTGCCCAATTCTATATACACCTTGTAGTTTGTCATACACTAACCAATTTCTGCCTGTGACATAGCGGTGTGATATTCACTGGGCCTCACACAATCCAAAAGTGTACACAAGTGTGTTCAGAAATTCTACATCTCCCCTGTCCTATAGTGACATTTTTCACACCTGCGACATTGAGCCTGTGACATAGCGGTGTGATATTAACTGGGCCTCACACAACAGTGTCCACAAGTGTGTTCAGAAATTCTACATCTCCCCTGTCCTATTGTGACATTTTTCACACCTGCGACATTGAGCCTGTGACATAGCGGTGTGATATTAATTGGGCCTCACACAACAGTGTCCACAAGTGTGTTCAGAAATTCTACATCTCCCCTGTCCTATTGTGACATTTTTCACACCTGCGACATTGAGCCTGTGACATAGCGGTGTGATATTAATTGGGCCTCACACAACAGTGTCCACAAGTGTGTTCAGAAATTCTACATCTCCCCTGTCCTATAGTGACATTTTTCACACCTGCGACATTGAGCCTGTGACATAGCGGTGTGATATTAACTGGGCCTCACACAACAGTGTCCACAAGTGTGTTCAGAAATTCTACATCTCCCCTGTCCTATAGTGACATTTTTCACACCTGTGACATTGAGCCTGTGACATAGCGGTGTGATATTAACTGGGCCTCACACAATCCAACAGTGTCCACAAGTGTGTTCAGAAAGTCTACATCTCCCCTGTCCTATAGTGACATTTTTCACACCTACGACATTGAGCCTGTGACATAGTGGTGTGATATAGAGTTGAGCGACTTTTGTTTTTTTAGGGTCGCGTTTCGTTTCGTGAAACCCGACTTTTCCAAAAGTCGGGTCGAGCAAGATCGTCCGATTATAGGGAAAAGTCGGGGTCGTCCCGAAACACGAAACCCAATGTAAGTCAATGGGGAATAAAAGTCGGCAGTGAGAGGAGGACAGGAAACACACCTACAGTGCCCATTTGAATGCCAAAAGCATCAATTCTTCTTACTTAAGCTTTTCAACCTTAATTAACTTCATAATACAAGTTACGCACTGAAAAATGGGGGTTATTTGGCTAAAGTTGTGGGGGGGGAGGGCTGGCTGCAGGTTTTCATGTGCCCTGGGCGAAAGAGCGCCCCTTTAACACATACCACAACTCATCATGCTCCGATACGGCAGAGAAATAGCGGTATAGTACAATGAAAAATACCTCACTTTTTACATCTCATGACGAGGCCCATCTATTTTTCCATACAGAATCATTGGTCCCATATAATGTTTGAAACAGTATATGATGAGCTCCACATAATGCTACAGTATATGTTGGTCCCCATGGATGAAGCTCCACTGTCTTATGGGCCCAAATAATGCTCCAAACATAATGGGCCCCATTTCTAATGCTCTAGTGTATAATGGGCCCTGTAAATGCTGCTCCAGTGTCTGATGTCCACCTTTGGAATGTTCCAGTGTATGGTGGGTCCCATCTATCATTCTCCAGAGTACAGTGCTCCCCAAAAATTGCTGTCCCAACATTGAAAACAATCAAATAAGTCTCCTCGCTAGGGAATCCCTGTACTTGTCTGGACTCCTCGTCGTCCCCATCTTCCATCTCACTGCACAGTATTTCAACTTTGCAAGTGCTGTGATCCTGGGCAAGCAGGGGGGGCCCACTCGTTGGCGACGGCACTGGCACAGGGCCCCTGATATTACGGTGGTGTGTCTGATGGCGGGTGGGCCGAACCTGCACTTTCATCTGCAGCTTCCTCTTTGTCACCGTGTAAGATGGAACTGTGTATGGGAAGGGTAACCTGAGTTTCATCAGGGTCAGATTCAGGTCGTGTAGCGTGCGAGGGGAATGTAGTGGTCTGGGTCAATGTACCAGCAGATTCATCGAGCAGTGGCTGGGCATCAGTGCACTTGTGTCGCCCCCAGGAGTACGGTCGCCACAGTGGCATTACCTTCTTCCTAGGGAGTGTGATGTCATGCTTGGGAGCAATGAAGGATCTCTCTAGCAGGTTAACTGATTGGGCGGCGTTATTCCCACGAGTCAAGACCCTCCAAACAGCGTTCATGAAGGCAAAGTGTTTGTTTTACGTGGGCAGTATGGTTGCAAAGCTGAACCTTAAAGGAATGTCCAGAAGGGCACCACCAGGAGTGGAGCCTACGGTTAAATTCGACTCCACCTGGGAAACCTCAACCATGCCAGCTACAGAACAGATGCACACATTGCAAGCTTAATTCCGTTAACGAACGAGACTCCGTCATGCCCCGCGGTCCGAGTCCGGCTTACTAGAGGGACACGTGAGGCTCTGGCACATGAGATTGGCCAATAACTGGTGTGTCATGCCCTTACATGTCCGTGGCTGCATGTGCGCTACACTGAAAAGGCCAGCGTTTGTCGCTTACAGGTGCAGATAACCCGCTGAACAACGTTAGTGATGGAGATCACTGATTACAATTATTACCCGCGAACAATGATTTCCCAGTAAGTGCAGGTCAACCGCAGTTCCGGAATTAGGCCTAACCGTCATTCCTGAAAAAATGAAAAACTTACGTGTGCAAACCACTGGTGCTGTAGCTTGCTTAACAGCTCGCCAGCCGTTCTCACGCCCAGTATGGATTACACGTGATTGCACAAAGGTGAGAAAGGGTACCGTATCCCCAGATAACATGTATGGATAGCGTACACATTCAAAATATATGTCTATACATCAGGAGGCAGGCTCAGACGGTGTTAGGCCCAGTATGGATTGCACGTGATTGCACAAAGGTTAGAAAGGGTACCGTTTCCCCGGATAACATGTATGGATAGCGTACACATTCAAAATATATGTCTCAGGAGGCAGGCTCAGACGGTGTTAGGCCCAGTATGGATTGCACGTGATTGCACAAAGGTTAGAAAGGGTACCGTATCCCAAGATAACATGTATGGATAGCGTACACATTCAAAATATATGTCTATACATCAGGAGGCAGGCTCAGACGGTGTTAGGCCCAGTATGGATTGCACGTGATTGCACAAAGGTTAGAAAGGGTACCGTTTCCCCGGATAACATGTATGGATAGCGTACACATTCAAAATATATGTCTCAGGAGGCAGGCTCAGACGGTGTTAGGCCCAGTATGGATTGCACGTGATTGCACAAAGGTTAGAAAGGGTACCGTTTCCCCGGATAACATGTATGGATAGCGTACACATTCAAAATATATGTCTCAGGAGGCAGGCTCAGACGGTGTTAGGCCCAGTATGGATTGCACGTGATTGCACAAAGGTTAGAAAGGGTACCGTTTCCCCGGATAACATGTATGGATAGCGTACACATTCAAAATATATGTCTATACATCAGGAGGCAGGCTCAGACGGTGTCAGGCACAGTATGGATTTGACGGCCCAGATTACACAGCGGAGGAGCAGGGAGAGGTAAAGATTGCAAATGCTGGGGCCCTGCCCAAGCAAGGGGGGCCCACTCGTGGGCGTCGGTACTGGCACTGGGCCCCTCATAGTACAGCGGTGTGTCTGACGGCGGGTGTGCACCACCACCATCAGAGACACTTGATTGCACTATGAGGGACCCTGTGCCAGTGCCCGCGCCCAAGAGTCGGCCTACCCACCTGTCCAGGGCAACGGCACTTGCACGGTGTCGTGCGCTAGGTGGTGACCCCGGCCATGGGGGGGGAGGCAGCACAGTTAGGGAGTTTTATAAAGTGGCATATGTTGATGTTGGACATTCAGCTGATGCAAAAGGCGAAATAGGTGAAGTCCCAGGAAGAGGTGGACCAAAGCAAGCCATTTTTCTGTCACCCTATGTGTCATCAGGGGAAAGTGGGACAAAATCCTTGGAAACCCATAGTAACATAGTAACATAGTAATTAAAGTTGAAGGGAGACTTTAAGTCCATCTAGTTCAACCCATATCCTATCCTAACTTGCCCTAACATGTTGATCCAGAGGAAGGCAAAAAAAACCCATGTGGCAACAGTAAGCTTCACATTGGGGAAAAAAATTCCTTCCCGACTCCACATACGGCAATCAGACTAGCTCCCTGGATCAACGCAATATTAAGGAGACTAGTGTATATACCCTGTAATATTATACTTTTCAAGAAAGGCATCCAGTCCCTTCTTAAATTTTAGTAGTGAATCACTCATTACAACATCATATGGCAGAGAGTTCCATAGTCTCACTGCTCTTACAGTAAAGAATCCGCGTCTGTGAGTATGCTTAAACCTTCTTTCCTCCAGACGTAGAGGATGCCCCCTTGTCCCCGTCACAGGTCTAAGAGTAAAAAGATCATTAGAAAGGTCTTTGTATTGTCCCCACATATATTTATACATTGTAATAAGATCACCCCTAAGCCTTCGATTCTCCAAACTAAATAACCCCAAGTGTAATAACCTGTCTTGGTATTGCAGACCCCCTAGTTCCCTAATAACCTTGGTCGCTCTTCTCTGCACCCGCTCCAGTTCAGCTATGTCTTTCTTATACACCGGAGACCAGAACTGTACACAGTATTCTAAGTGTGGTCGCACTAGTGACTTATATAGAGGTAAAATTATGTTCTCCTCATGAGCATCTATGCCTCTTTTAATGCATCCCATTATTTTATTTGCCTTTGCAGCAGCTGCTTGACTCTGGCCACTAAATGTGAGTTTGTCGTCCACCCATACACCCAGGTCTTTTTCAGTGACTGTATTGCCCAGTGTTTTACAATTAAGCACATAATTATACAACTTGTTCGTTCTACCCAAGTGCATGACCTTACATTTATCCCCATTAAAGCTCATTTGCCATTTATCAGCCCAAGCTTCTAGTTTACATAAATCCTCCTGTAATATAAAATTGTCCTCCTCTGTATTAATTACCCTGCAGAGTTTAGTGTCATCTGCAAATATTGAAATTCTACTCTCTATGCCCCCTACAAGGTCATTAATAAATATGTTAAAAAGAAGCGGGCCCAAAACTGACCCCTGTGGTACCCCACTGCTAACCGTGACCCAGTCCGAGTGTGCTCCATTAATAACCACCCTTTGTTTCCTATCCCTGAGCCAGCTCTTAACCCACCTACACATATTTTCCCCTATCCCCATTGTTCTCATTTTATGTATCAACCTTTTGTGTGGCACCGTATCAAAAGCTTTTGAAAAGTCCATGTACACCACGTCCACTGCATTCCCTTGGTCCAGTCTGGAACTTACCTCTTCATAAAAGCTTATCAGATTAGTCTGACAGGAACGGTCTCTTATAAACCCATGTTGATATTGGGTCATAAGGTTATTCTTCTCCAGATACTCCAGTATAGTCTCTTAGAAAACCCTCCAGGATTTTACCCACAGTTGAGGTTAAACTTACAGGCCTATAATTTCCAAGTTCAGTTTTTGTCCCCTTTTTGAATATTGGCACCACATTTGCTATACGCCAGTCCTGTGGCACAGACCCTGTTATTATGGAATCTTTAAAGATTAAAAATAGTGGTCTATCAATGACTGTGCTTAATTCCTGCAGTACTCGGGGGTGTATCCCATCCGGGCCCGGGGATTTGTCAGTTTTAGTGATTTGTAGACGCCGCCGTACTTCCTGCTGGGTTAAGCAGGTGACATTTAATGGAGAATTTTTATCCCTGATCATGTTATCCATCATGGGATTTTCTTGTGTAAATACTGTTGAAAAAAAGTCATTTAGCATATTGGCTTTTTCCTCATCCTCATCCACCATTTCACCCAGACTATTTTTAAGGGGACCAACACTATCATTTTTTAGCTTCTTACTATTTATGTAGTTAAAGAATATTGCAAGGTTCATTTTAATGAAGGTTAGATCATCCACATTTTGGGTTGACAGACGGGTCCTTTTTTCTGTCAGGATTGATCCAGCTGCACTGAAGACTCTTTCCGATAGCACACTTGCAGCTGGGCAAGCGAGCTCCTGTAAGGCATATTGGGCCAATTCAGGCCAGGTGTCCAGTTTAGCGGCCCAATATTCAAAGGGGAATGACCTGTGTGGGAGAACATCGATATGGGAGGAAAAGTAGTTTGTAACCATAGTTGACAACTGCTGTCTCCTGTCACTTTCCATCGATGCAGTATTACCAGTTGTGTGAGCGGTATTTGAAAAATCAGTCCACAACATTGTCATGAAACCCCTGTCTCCAACGCCACTTCTGCTGTGTGCACCACGAACACCTCTGCCAAGCTGCCCCCGGCCCGTACGGCTCGTGTGAGAACCATCACCGCTGCTGTGTGCTGGGAATGCCTCAAGCAACCGATTTACCAGAGTTGCTTGTTTATTAGCCAATATTAGGTCAAGATTCTCCTGTGGCATGATGTTTTGTAATTTGCCTTTATAGCGTGGATCCAGGATGCTGGCCAACCAGTAGTCGTCATCGTTCATCATTTTGGCAATGCGGGGGTCCCTTTTTAGGATCCGCAAGGCATAATCTGACATGTGGGCCAATGTTCCCGGTGTCAATGATGCACTGCGAGTGCTGGGTGGAGGAGCACTTTCTGGCAAATCCACATCCCTCCAGTCACGCACAAACCCTGTACCAGACCTTGCCACGCCAACATTTTCACTTGCCCCACGAGATGCATCCTCCTCCCCTAAGTAATCATCCCCATCATCATCCTCCTCCTCCTCTTCTTCCTCCACCTCGTCCAGGAGAGGTCCCTGACCAGACAATGGCTGAATGTCATCAAGGATTCCCTCCTCCTCTTCCTCCTCATCAACATTGGCTGCAGACGCCTGCTCCTTAAGGTGCGTCAAAGTTTGCATGAGCAGACGCATAAGTGGGATGCTCATGCTTAGGATGGCGTCGTCTGCGCTTACCAGCCGTGTGCATTCCTCAAAACACTGAAGGACTTTACAGAGGTCTTTCAGCTTCGACCACTGCACACCTGTCAACTCCATGTCTGCTCTCAAAGTGCCTGGCCGTGTATCTTCCCACAAATGCATTATGGCCTGCCTCTGCTCGCACAGCCGCTCCACCATGTGCAGGGTGGAGTTCCACCTTGTTGCAATGTCGATAATGAGGCGGTGGTTGGGAAGGTGGAGCAATCGCTGCAGCTTCTGCATACGAACGGAGTGTACAGGCGACCGGCGGATGTGCGCGCACAGTCTTCGCACCTTCTGGAGCAGGGCTGTTAACTCCGGATAATTTTTGAGGAAGCACTGCACCACCAGGTTCAAGGTGTGAGCCAAGCAAGGTATGTGGCTGAGTTTTGAAAGGGCTATGGCTGCCACAAAATTACGGCCGTTATCACTAACTACCTTGCCTGCCTCAAGATGTACACTGCCCAGCCATGACTCAGTTTGTCGCTTCAAGTACTCGGCCAGCACCTCGGTGGTGTGTCTATTGCCCAAACACATCATCTGCAACACAGCCTGCTGACGCTTTCCACTAGCTGCTCGATAGGGGGACACATCGTGTGCAACAGTGGCAGCTGCAGATGGAGTGCTCGTACGACTGCGCTCTGTGGACGAGCTTTCGCTTCTGGAGGAGGAGGAGGAGGGTCGAACGCCTACAGCCAACTGTTTCCTATACCGTGGGCTAGGCAGCACTGTCCCACCACCGCTGTCCCCTGTGGACCCTGCATCCACCACATTAACCCAGTGCGCAGTGATGGACACGTAACGGCCCTGGCCATGCCGACTGGACCATGCATCAGTTGTGAGGTGCACCTTTCCGCTCACTGACTGCTTGAGTGCATGGACAATGCGGTCTTTCACATGATGGTGGAGGGCTGGGATGGCTTTGCGAGAGAAGAAGTGGCAACTGGGTAGGTCATAGCGTGGCACTGCATAGGCCATGAGTTCACGGAAAGCTGTGCTTTCCACCAACCGAAAGGGCATCATCTCAAACGAGATTAGTTTGGCAATGTGGGCGTTCAAACCCAGTGTACGCGGATGAGAGACTGAGTACTTTCTTGACCTACTCATAGTGTCTGGGAGGGTGAGCTGGACTTGAGAGCTGCATATGGTGGAAGTAGCGGTGGACAGGGCAGACTGAGAGAGGGTTGATGATGGTGATGGAGTTGGTGTTCTTTCTGATGGCCTAGAATCAGTCTTTCGTTGATATAACAGTGGGATTCCCTGACTGCTGTGGCCTTGCAACGACACCTGAACATTTGCTGCTGTGCTAACCGGTGGGCTTACAGTGGGGGAAACAATGTAGCATTGCTGACTACCTTCGTTGTGATCAGTTGCACATGTGGCACTTGAGGTTTGGTGTTGTGTCCACGCTTGCAAGTGCATGCTGGTTAAATGTCTAAGCATGCAACTGGTATTCAAATTTTTCAGATTTTTCCCTCGGCTAAAGGTCTTTGCGCACTTCTTAAAAATAAGCTTGGCCTGATCATGAGGATTTTGTTCAAAAAAGTGCCACACTGCACTCTTCCTACTTTGGCAGACATTTTGCGGCCTAGCACGCTGTGATCTTTGGACCCTCTGGACAAGCTGTCCAGCAACTCTTTTGATGTTTGGAAAATGTCTTTGGAGTGCTACGGGCCTGCCAGATAACAGCTGTTGCGATGTCGATGTCTGCTGTGGATGCTCCTAATCTGAGCTATTGGAAGCAGCACCCTCTTCCCCCAATGGATGCCAATCTGGGTCAACAACTGGGTCATCCATCACCTCCTCTTCTATGTCATGTGCACCTTCCTCTGTGTCACCGTGTATGGTGGTATAGTGTGCGGGAAGGGGCACCTGAGTCTCATCAGGGTCAGAATCTGGCTCTGTACACTGCGAGGACAATGTAGTGCTCTGAGTGAATGTACCAGCAGAATCATCCATCAGTGGCTGTGCATCAGTGCACTCCATGTCAGATTCATCTTGGCCTGGGTAATTCACCATTTGACTTGATAATCCAGGCATGGTATGTGAAAACAGCTCCATGGAGTAATCAGTAGTATGGCCTGCGTCATCCTTCAATCTTGGTTGGGGTGAAGGACACAAGGAAAGGTGTGGTTCATGAACATGAGCCTCCAATGACGACTCAGTGCTTTTACTTTTTACAACTGAAGAAGAGGAGGCGATAGAGCTGGAGGCTGAGTCAGCAATGTAAGACAAAACTTTTTCCTGATGCTCTGGCTTTAAAAGCGGTTTGCCAACTCCTAGAAAACTAAGCGTTCGAGGCCTTATGTAGCCAGACGATGACGCAGGCTCAACACCTCCTGCATTCGGTCCTATTTTGCTCTTGCCACTACCATCAGATCCACCACCAACACCATCATTACCAGCTGCCAACCCCCGCCCAATTCCACGGCCTCTTCCACTAGCCTTCCTCATTTTTGGTAGAAATGTAGACAAAATCCAACAAACTATATAGTAATGTAAAACAAGGTACAAGGTGTCTATAGGACAGGGGAGATTTTGAATTTCTGCAGACACTTGTGGACACTGGACACTTTTGGATTGTGTGAGGCCCAGTGAATATCTGAGCGCTATGTGACAGGCTCGATGGCACAGCTGTGACCAAAGTGACTAGAGGATAAGGGAGATTTTGAATCTCTGCACACACTTTTGGACACTGGACACTTTTGGATTGTGTGAGGCCCACTGAATATCTGAGCGCTATGTGACAGGCTCGATGGCACAGCTGTGACCAAAGTGACTAGAGGATAAGGGAGATTTTGAATCTCTGCACACACTTTTGGACACTGGACACTTTTGGATTGTGTGAGGCCCAATGAATATCTGAGCGCTATGTCACAGGCTCGATGGCACAGCTGTGACCAAAGTGACTAGAGGATAAGGGAGATTTTGAATCTCTGCACACACTTTTGGACACTGGACACTTTTGGATTGTGTGAGGCCCACTGATATATGAGCGCTATGTCACAGGCTCGATGGCACAGCTGTGACCAAAGTGACTAGAGGATAAGGGAGATTTTGAATTTCTGCACACACTTTTAGACATTGGACACTTTTGGATTGTGTGAGGCCCAATGAATATCTGAGCGCTATGTGACAGGCTCGATGGCACAGCTGTGACCAAAGTGACTAGAGGATAAGGGAGATTTTAAATCTCTGCACACACTTTTGGACACTGGACACTTTTGGATTGTGTGAGGCCCAATGAATATCTGAGCGCTATGTGACAGGCTCGATGGCACAGCTGTGAACAAAGTGACTAGAGGATAAGGGAGATTTTGAATCTCTGCACACACTTTTGGACACTGGACACTTTTGGATTGTGTGAGGCCCAATGAATATCTGAGCGCTATGTGACAGGCTCGATGGCACAGCTGTGACCAAAGTGACTAGAGGATAAGGGAGATTTTGAATCTCTGCACACACTTTTGGACACTGGACACTTTTGGATTGTGTGAGGCCCACTGATATCTGAGCGCTATGTCACAGGCTCGATGGCACAGCTGTGACCAAAGTGACTAGAGGATAAGGGAGATTTTGAATCTCTGCACACACTTTTGGACACTGGACACTTTTGGATTATGTGAGGCCCAATGAATATCTGAGCGCTATGTGACAGGCTCGATGGCACAGCTGTGACCAAAGTGACTAGAGGATAAGGGAGATTTTGAATCTCTGCACAAACACTTTTGGACACTGGACACTTTTAGATTGTGTGAGGCCCAATGAATATCTCAGCGCTATGTGACAGGCTCGATGGCACAGCTTTGACCAAAGTGACTAGAGGATAAGGGAGATTTTGAATCTCTGCACACACTTTTGGACACTGGACACTTTTGGATTGTGTGAGGCCCACTGATATCTGAGCGCTATGTCACAGGCTCGATGGCACAGCTGTGACCAAAGTGACTAGAGGATAAGGGAGATTTTGAATCTCTGCACACACTTTTGGACACTGGACACTTTTGGATTGTGTGAGGCCCAATGAATATCTGAGCGCTATGTCACAGGCTCGATGGCACAGCTGTGACCAAAGTGACTAGAGGATAAGGGAGATTTTGAATCTCTGCACACACTTTTGGACACTGGACACTTTTGGATTGTGTGAGGCCCAATGAATATCTGAGCGCTATGTGACAGGCTCGATGGCACAGCTGTGACCAAAGTGACTAGAGGATAAGGGAGATTTTGAATCTCTGCACACACTTTTGGACACTGGACACTTTTGGATTGTGTGAGGCCCAATGAATATCTGAGCGCTATGTGACAGGCTCGATGGCACAGCTGTGACCAAAGTGACTAGAGGATAAGGGAGATTTTGAATCTCTACACACACTTTTGGACACTGGACACTTTTGGATTGTGTGAGGCCTACTGATATCTGAGCGCTATGTCACAGGCTCGATGGCACAGCTGTGACCAAAGTGACTAGAGTATAAGGGAGATTTTGAATCTCTGCACACACTTTTGGACACTGGACACTTTTGGATTGTGTGAGGCCCAATGAATATCTGAGCGCTATGTGACAGGCTCGATGGCACAGCTGTGACCAAAGTGACTAGAGGATAAGGGAGATTTTGAATCTCTGCACACACTTTTGGACACTGGAAACTTTTGGATTGTGTGAGGCCCAATGAATATCTGAGCGCTATGTGACAGGCTCGATGGCACAGCTGTGACCAAAGTGACTAGAGGATAAGGGAGATTTTGAATCTCTGCACACACTTTTGGACACTGGACACTTCGGGATTGTGTGAGGCCCACTGATATCTGAGCGCTATGTGACAGGCTCGATGGCACAGCTGTGGCCAAAGTGACTAGAGGATAAGGGAGATTTTGAATCTCTGCACACACTTTTGGACACTGGAAACTTTTGGATTGTGTGAGGCCCAATGAAAATCTGAGCGCTATGTGACAGGCTCGATGGCACAGCTGTGACCAAAGTGACTAGAGGATAAGGGAGATTTTGAATCTCTGCACACACTTTTGGACACTGGACACTTTTGGATTATGTGAGGCCCAATGAATATCTGAGCGCTATGTGACAGGCTCGATGGCACAGCTGTGACCAAAGTGACTAGAGGATAAGGGAGATTTTGAATCTCTGCACAAACACTTTTGGACACTGGACACTTTTAGATTGTGTGAGGCCCAATGAATATCTCAGCGCTATGTGACAGGCTCGATGGCACAGCTTTGACCAAAGTGACTAGAGGATAAGGGAGATTTTGAATCTCTGCACACACTTTTGGACACTGGACACTTTTGGATTGTGTGAGGCCCACTGATATCTGAGCGCTATGTCACAGGCTCGATGGCACAGCTGTGACCAAAGTGACTAGAGGATAAGGGAGATTTTGAATCTCTGCACACACTTTTGGACACTGGACACTTTTGGATTGTGTGAGGCCCAATGAATATCTGAGCGCTATGTCACAGGCTCGATGGCACAGCTGTGACCAAAGTGACTAGAGGATAAGGGAGATTTTGAATCTCTGCACACACTTTTGGACACTGGACACTTTTGGATTGTGTGAGGCCCAATGAATATCTGAGCGCTATGTGACAGGCTCGATGGCACAGCTGTGACCAAAGTGACTAGAGGATAAGGGAGATTTTGAATCTCTGCACACACTTTTGGACACTGGACACTTTTGGATTGTGTGAGGCCCAATGAATATCTGAGCGCTATGTGACAGGCTCGATGGCACAGCTGTGACCAAAGTGACTAGAGGATAAGGGAGATTTTGAATCTCTACACACACTTTTGGACACTGGACACTTTTGGATTGTGTGAGGCCTACTGATATCTGAGCGCTATGTCACAGGCTCGATGGCACAGCTGTGACCAAAGTGACTAGAGGATAAGGGAGATTTTGAATCTCTGCACACACTTTTGGACACTGGACACTTTTGGATTGTGTGAGGCCCAATGAATATCTGAGCGCTATGTGACAGGCTCGATGGCACAGCTGTGACCAAAGTGACTAGAGGATAAGGGAGATTTTGAATCTCTGCACACACTTTTGGACACTGGAAACTTTTGGATTGTGTGAGGCCCAATGAATATCTGAGCGCTATGTGACAGGCTCGATGGCACAGCTGTGACCAAAGTGACTAGAGGATAAGGGAGATTTTGAATCTCTGCACACACTTTTGGACACTGGACACTTCGGGATTGTGTGAGGCCCACTGATATCTGAGCGCTATGTGACAGGCTCGATGGCACAGCTGTGACCAAAGTGACTAGAGGATAAGGGAGATTTTGAATCTCTGCACACACTTTTGGACACTGGAAACTTTTGGATTGTGTGAGGCCCAATGAATATCTGAGCGCTATGTGACAGGCTCGATGGCACAGCTGTGACCAAAGTGACTAGAGGATAAGGGAGATTTTGAATCTCTGCACACACTTTTGGACACTGGACACTTTTGGATTGTGTGAGGCCCACTGATATCTGAGCGCTATGTGACAGGCTCGATGGCACAGCTGTGACCAAAGTGACTAGAGGATAAGGGAGATTTTGAATCTCTGCACACACTTTTGGACACTGGACACTTTTGGATTGTGTGAGGCCCAATGAATATCTGAGCGCTATGTGACAGGCTCGATGGCACAGCTGTGACCAAAGTGACTAGAGGATAAGGGAGATTTTGAATCTCTGCACACACTTTTGGACACTGGACACTTTTGGATTGTGTGAGGCCCACTGATATCTGAGCGCTATGTCACAGGCTTGATGGCACAGCTGTGACAAAAGTGACTAGAGGATAAGGGAGATTGGATTGCTTTTAAAAAAGCAGTTTGCGGAGCAGTGGGTAAACAGCAATGCCAGCCTGTCAGGAAGCCTTAAAAGGCAGCCCAACAACCAACACCACTGATACACCACAATATAGCCTCCCCTTGCACTGCACACACAGTGACTGGTGTGTTGTGCAGGCCAAATTGCTAGCAGCACAAGCAGTTTTTTTTTCTTCTCAGCAGAACAAAAAAAAAAATTGGGATTGCTTTTAAAAAAGCAGTTTGCGGAGCAGTGGGTAAACAGCAATGCAGGAATGTCAGGAAGCCTTAGAAGGCAGCCCAACAACCAACACCACTGATACACCACTATATAGCCTCCCCTTGCACTGCACACACAGTGACTGGTGTGTTGTGCAGGCCAAATCGCTGGCAGCAGAAGCAGTTTTTTTGTCTTCTTCCCTGCCTAACGCTCTCCCTACAGAATCAGCAGCAACCTCTCCCTATACTGAGATCGGCAGAAGTAAGATGGCGGTCGGCGTGCACGCCCTTTTATACCCCCTGTGACGCCCACTAAAGCAAGCCAATCACTTGCATGCCCTTCTGAAAGATGGTGGTGACCCCTGCCTATGTCATCACGTTGCCCACAGTGTCCGTGGATCCTGATTGGCTGAAAAAGAGCGCAAAACAAACTTTTGAAACGAGACTTTGGCGCGTAAGTCGCCGACCTCGTGGCCGACCTCATCCTAGGGTCGGGTTTCGTTTCATGAAACCCGACTTTGACAAAAGTCGGCGACTTTTGAAATTTTTCGACCCGTTTCGCTCAACTCTAGTGTGATATTAACTGGGCCTCACACAACAGTGTCCACACGTGTGTTCAGAAATTCTACATCTCCCCTGTCCTATAGTGACATTTTTCACACCTGCGACATTGAGCCTGTGACATAGCGGTGTGATATTAACTGGGCCTCACACAACAGTGTCCACAAGTGTGTTCAGAAATTCTACATCTCCCCTGTCCTATAGTGACATTTTTCACACCTGCGACATTGAGCCTGTGACATAGCGGTGTGATATTAACTGGGCCTCACACAATCCAACAGTGTCCACAAGTGTGTTCAGAAATTCGATGTCTCCCCTGTCCTATATACACCTTGTACCTTGTTTTACATTACTATATAGTTTGTGGGATTTTGTGTACATTTTTACCAAAAATGAGGAAGGCTGGTGGAAGAGACCGTGGAATTGGGCGGGGGTTGCCTGCTGGTAATGATGGTGTTGGTGGTGGATCTGATGTTAGTGACAAAAGCAAAATAGGACCGAATGCAGGAGGTGTTGAGCCTGCGTCATCGTCTGGCTCCACAAGGCCTCGAAGGCTTAGTTTTCTAGGAGTTGGCAAACCGCTTTTAAAGCCAGAGCATCAGGAAAAAGTTTTGTCTTACATTGCTGACTCAGCCTCCAGCTCTATCGCCTCCTCTTCTGAAGTTGTAAAAAATAAAAGCACTGAGTCGTCATTGGAGGGTCATGTTCATGAACCACACCTTTCCTTGTGTCCTTCACCCCAACCAAGATTGAAGGATGACGCAGGCCATACAACTGATTACTCCATGGAGCTGTTTTCACATACCATGCCTGGGTTAACAAGTGAAATGGTGAATTACCCAGGCCAAGATGAATCTGACATGGAGTGCACTGATGCACAGCCACTGATAGATGATTCTGCTGGTACTTTCAGTCAGAGCACTACATTGTCCTCGCAGTGTAATGAGCCAGATTCTGACCCTGATGAGACTCAGGTGTCCCTTCCCGCATACTATACCACCATACACGGTGACACAGAGGAAGGTGCACATGACATTGAAGAGGAGGTGATGGATGACCCAGATTGGCATCCATTGGGGGAAGAGGGTGCTGCTTCCAATAGCTCAGATGAGGAGAAGGAGCATCCACAGCAGACATTGACATCGCAACAGCTGTTATCTGGCAGGCCCGGAGCACTCCAAAGACAGGTTCCAAAAATCAAAAGAGTTGCTGGACAGCTTGTCCAGACGGTCAAAATAGCACAGCGTGCTAGGCCGCAAAATGTCTTCCAAAGTAGGAAGAGTGCAGTGTGGCACTTTTTTGAACAAAATCCTCATGATCAGGCCAAGGTTATCTGTAAGAAGTGCGCAAAGACCTTTAGCCGAGGGAAAAATCTGAAAAATTTGAATACCAGTTGCATGCTTAGACATTTAACCAGCATGCACTTGCAAGCGTGGACACAACACCAAACCTCAAGTACCACATGTGCAACTGATCACAAAGAAGGTAGTCAGCAACGCTACATTGTTTCCCCCACTGTAAGCCCACCGGTTAGCACAGCAGCAAATGTTGAGGTGTCGTTGCAAGGCCAAAGCAGTCAGGGAATCCCACTGTTACATCAACGAAAGACTGAATCTAGGCCATCAGAAAGAACACCAACTCCATCACCATCATCAACCCTCTCTCTGTCCGCCGTGTCCACCGCTAGTTCCACCATATGCAGCTCTCAAGTCCAGCTCACCCTCCCAGAGACTATGAGTAGGTCAAGAAAGTACTCAGTCTCTCATCCGCGTACACTGGGTTTGAACGCCCACATTGCCAAACTAATCTCGTTAGAGATGATGCCCTATCGGTTGGTGGAAAGCGCAGCTTTCAACTCATGGCCTATGCAGTACCATGCTATGACCTACCCAGTCGCCACTACTTCTCTCGCAAAGCCATCCCAGCCCTCCACCATCATGTGAAAAACCGCATTGTCCATGCACTCAAGCAGTCAGTGAGTGGAAAGGTGCACCTCACAACAGATGCATGGTCCAGTCGGCATGGCCAGGGCCGTTACGTGTCCATCACTGCACACTGGGTAAATGTGGTGGATGCAGGGTCCACAGGGGACAGCGGTGGTGGGACAGTGCTGCCTAGCCCACGGTATAGGAAACAGTTGGCTATAGGCGTTCGACCCTCCTCCTCCTGAAGTGAAAGCTCATCCTCAGAGCGCAGTTGTACGAGCACTCCATCTGCAGCTGCCACTGTTGCACACGAGGTGTCCCCCTATCGAGCAGCTAGTGGAAAGCGTCAGCAGGCTGTGTTGCAGATGATGTGTTTGGGCGACAGACACACCGCCGAGGTGCTGGCCGAGTACTTTCAGCGACAGACTGAGTCACGGCAGTATTCATCTTCAGGCAGGCAAGGTTGTTAGTGATAACGGCCGTAATTTTGTGGCAGCCATAGCCCTCTCAAAACTCAGCAACATACCTTGCTTGGCTCACACCTTGAACCTGGTGGTGCAGTGCTTCCTCAACAATTATCCGGAGTTAACAGCCCTGCTCCAGAAGGTGCGAAGACTGTGCGCGCACATCCGCCGGTCGCCTGTACACTCCATTCGTATGCAGAAGCTGCAGCGATTGCTCCACCTTCCCAACCACCGCCTCATTATTGACATTGCAACAAGGTGGAACTCCACCCTGCACATGGTTGAGCGGCTGTGCGAACAGAGGCAGGCCATAATGCATTTGTGGGAGGATACACGGCCAGGCACTTTGAGAGCAGACATTGAGTTGACAGGTGTGCAGTGGTCGAAGCTGAAAGACCTCTGTAAAGTCCTTCAGTGTTTTGAGGAATGCACACGGCTGGTAAGCGCAGACGACGCCATCCTAAGCATGAGCATCCCACTTATGCATCTGCTCATGCAAACTTTGACGCACCTTTAGGAGCAGGCGTCTGCAGCCAATGTTGAAGAGGAGGAAGGAATCCTTGATGACATTCAGCCATTGTCTGCTCAGGGACCTATCCTGGACGAGGTGGAGGAAGAAGAGGAGGAGGAGGATGATGATGGGGATGATTACTTAGGGGAGGAGGATGCATCTTGTGGGGCAAGTGAAAATGTTGGCGTGGCAAGGTCTGGTACAGGGTTTGTGCGTGACTGGAGGGATGTGGATTTGCCAGAAAGTGCTCCTCCAACCAGCACTTGCAGTGCATCATTGACACCGGGAACATTGGCCCACATGTCAGATTATGCCTTGCAGATCCTAAAAAGGGACCCCCGCATTGCCAAAATGATGAACGATGACGACTACTGGTTGGCCAGCATCCTGGATCCACGCTATAAAGGCAAATTACAAAACATCATGCCATACGAGAACCTTGACCTAATATTGGCTAATAAACAAGCAACTCTGGTAAACCGGTTGGTTGAGGCATTCCCAGCACACAGCAGCGGTGATGGTTCTCACACGAGCCGTACGGGCCGGGGCAGCTTGGCAGAGGTGTTCGTGGTGCACACAGCAGAAGTGGCGTTGGAGACAGGGGTTTCATGACAATGTTGTGGACTGATTTTTCAAGTACCGCTCACATAACTGGTAATACTGCATCGATGGAAAGTGACAGGAGACAGCAGTTGTCAACTATGGTTACAAACTACTTTTCCTCCCATATCGATGTTCTCCCGCACAGGTCATTCTCCTTTGACTATTGGGCCGCTAAACTGGACACCTGGCCTGAATTGGCACAATATGCCTTACAGGAGCTCGCTTGTCCAGCTGCAAGTGTGCTATTGGAAAGAGTCTTCAGTGCAGCTGGATCAATCCTGACAGAAAAAAGGACCCGTCTGTCAACTCAATATGTGGATGATCTAACCTTCATTAAAATGAACCATGCATGGGTTTCCAAGGATTTTGTCCCACCTTCCCCTGATGACACATAGGGTGACAGAAAAATGGCTTGCTTTGGTCCTCCTCTTCCTGGGACTTGAACAATTTTGCCTTTTGCATCAGCTTAACGTCCAACATCAACATATGCCGCTTTCTAAAATTCCCTAACTGTGCTGCCTCCCCCCCCCCATGGCAGGGGTCACCACCTGGCGCACGAAACCGTGCGAGTGCCGTTGCCCTGGACAGGTGGGTAGGCCGACTCTTGGGCGCGGGCACTGGCACAGGGTCCCTCATAGTGCAATCAAGTGTCTCTGACGGTGGTGGTGTACACCCACCGTCAGACACACCGCCGTACTATGAGGGGCCCAGTGACAGTACCGATGCCCACGAGTGGGCCCCCCTTGCTTGGGCAGGGCCCCAGCATTTGCAATCTTTACCTCTCCCTGCTCCTCCGCTGTGTAGTCTGGGCCGTCAAATCCATACTGTGCCTGACACCGTTTGAGCCTGCCTCCTGATCTATAGACATATATTTTGAATGTGTACACTATGCTATCCATACATGTTATCCGGGGATACGGTACCCTTTCTCACCTTTGTGCAATCACGTGTAATCCATACTGGGCCTGACACCGTCTGAGCCTGCCTCCTGATCTATTGACATATATTTTGAATGTGTACACTATGCTGTCCATACATGTTATCCGGGGATACGGTACCCTTTCTCACCTTTGTGCAATCACGTGTAATCCATACTGGGCCTGACACCATCTGAGCCTGCCTCCTGATCTATAGACATATTTTGAATGTGTATACTATTCTATCCATACATGTTATCCGGGGATACGGTACCCTTTCTCACCTTTGTGCAATCACGTGTAATCCATACTGGGCGTGAGAACGGCTGGCGAGCTGTTAAGGAAGCTACAGCACCTGTGGTTTGCACACGTAAGTTTTTCATTTTTTCAGGAATGACGGTTAGGCCTAATTCCGGAACTGCGGTTGACCTGCACTTACTGGGAAATCATCGTTCGCGGGTAATAATTGTAATCACAGATCCCCATCACTAACGTTGTTCAGCGGGTTATCTGCACCTGTAAGCGACAAACGCTGGCCTTTTCAGTGTAGCGCACATGCAGCCACGGACATGTAAGGGCATGACACACCAGTTATTGGCCAATCTCACGTGCCAGAGCCTCGCGTGTCCCTCTAGTAAGCCGGACTCGGACCGCGGGGCATGACGGAGTCTCGTTCGTTAACAGAATTAAGCTTGCAATGTGTGCATCTTTTTTGTTGCTTGATGGTTGAGGTTGCCCGTGTTGAGTCAAATTACGCCGTAGGCTCCACTCCTGGTGGTGCCCTTCTGGACATTCATTTAAGGTTCAGCTTTGCAACCATACTGCCCACATAAAACAAACACTTTGCCTACATGAACGCTATTTGGAGGGTCGTGACTCGTGGGAATAACGCCGCCCAATCAGTTAACCTGCTAGAGAGATCCTTCGTTGCTCCCAAGCATGACATCACACTCCCTAGGAGGAAGGTAATGCCACTGTGGCGACCGTATTCCTGGGGCGACACAAGTGCACTGATGCCCAGCCACTGATCGATGAATCTGCTTGTACATTGACCCAGACCACTACATTCCCCTCGCACGCTACACGGCCTGAATCTGACCCTGATGAAACTCAGGTTACCCTTCCCATATACAGTTCCATCTTACACGGTGACAAAGAGGAAGCTGCAGATGAAAGTGCAGGTTCGGCCCACCTGCCGTCAGACACACCACTGTACTATCAGGGGCCCCATGAGAGTGCCGTCGCCAACGAGTGGGCCCCCCCTGCTTGCTCAGGATTACAGCACTTGCAAGGTTGAAATACTGTGCAGTGAGATGGAAGATGGGGACGACGAGGAGTCCAGACTTGTACAGGGATTCCCTAGCGAGGAGACTTATTTCATTGTTTTCAATGTTGGGACAGCAATTTTTGGGGCGCACTATACTCTGGAGAATGATAGATGGGGCCCACCATACACTGGAACATTCCAAAGGTGGACATCAGACACTGGAGCAGCATTTACAGGGCCCATTATACACTAGAGCATTAGAAATGGGGCCCATTATGTTTGGAGCATTATTTGGGCCCATAAGACAGTGGAGCTTCATCCATGGGGACCAACATATACTGTAGCATTATGTGGAGCTCATCATATACTGTTTCAAACATTATATGGGACCAATGATTCTGTATGGAGAAATAGATGGGCCTCGTCATGAGATGTAAAAAGTGAAGTATTTTTCATTGTACTATACCGCTATTTCTCTGCTGTATCGGAGCATGATGAGTTGTGGTATGTGTTAAAGGGGCGCTCTTTCGCCAGGGCACATGAAAACCTGGAGCCAGCCCTACCCCCCCACAACTTTAGCCAAATAACCCCCATTTTTCAGTGCGTAACTTGTATTATGAAGTTAATTAAGGTTGACAAGCTTAAGTAAGAAGAATTGATGCTTTTGGCATTCAAATGGGCACTGTAGGTGTGTTTCCTGTCCTCCTCTCACTGCCAACTTTAATTCCCCATTGACTTACCTTGGGTTTCGTGTTTCGGTCGGACCCCGACTTTTCCCTATAGTCGGCCGATTTTGCTCAACCCGACTTTTGGAAAAGTCGGGTTTCATGAAACGAAACTCGACCCTAAAAAAGCAAAAGTCGCTCAACTCTACACGAGACGCAATGGGAACACGCTGGATACAGTAAAGCGCAGAGCATGCACTGGGAAACAAGCATAGATACAGGAGAATACAGAGCGTGCTCTGGGAAGCACGCTGAGATACAGAGAGTGCAGAGCATTATTGTCACGTTTCCGCCAGACTTAGGGCCTGCTGTTCCGGTCGCGGCCTCTAGGAGGCGCCGGACCGCCACTTTATCGTCAGACTCAGGGACGGCTGTTCCTGCCTCGGCCACTGGACAGGGCCGTGGTTCTGTCACGTCAGGCTCAGAGCCTACTGGGAGGCGCCGGTCTGTCACGTCGCCGTTAAATTCTGGGTCTGCTGCTCCTGTCGCGGTCACTAGGAGGCGCCATGGCTCGACCGGGAGTTATGGTGCTGACAGAGTAAGGGCACCTGCGCAGGCATCTGGTGGACGCAGGCTCCACCCCTCTGTCAGTCATCAAGAGGTTACTGCATCTCCATCTGGCCTGGTCCTGGGGGCGGTACTGGTGACATCATCAGTCCAGGAACCTGTGAGGGGTGACCTGATCCCTGAAATACCTTGGGACTAGTCTTGCAAGCCGCTGGATATATTCTTGGTTCCCCTGTGTGTTGCTGTGTGAATTGCTTTCTGACTAACTGACTTTGGCCTGGACTTCTGACTCTCCTTCTGCCTAACGATTCTGTACCTCTGCGACTCTCCTGGTTTATGACTTTCGGCCTGAATCTGACTCTGCTTCTGCCTAATGATTCTGTACCTCTGCTACTCTCCTGGTTTATGACTCTCGGCCTGAATCTGACTCTGCTTCTGTCTACCGTTTTTGTACCATTGCTGCCCGACTGGTTTAGACTCGCATATCTCCACGTTTGTGTCCTGTATTGGAACACCTTTCTGGCGACCGTCCTGCTCTGGTCACTGCTCCTATTCAGACAGCGCCTCCTGGGCTCTGCTATAAATCCAGATCCCTGTATAGGGGTAAAGGGTATCAGTGTTTCTCGGGGTGTTGCCTGGCTGCAGCCCAGACCCGCAGGCGGACGTCACATTATATCCGGCCATATAAAAAAAAACTGCTTCTTGTGTATATATCCAGCATATACAAAAGCAGTCTCCCTGAACTTTTTTTTTCTCTCCCTTCTTCTGACTGAGCTGATTTCTGGCCTAAACACCTGGTTCAGTGCACAGCCTGAAGGAGCACTTTCATCTTCCTGCACCAGTATGCTGCAGTCTGGAGCCTTCAGAGAGAGAGCTGAGCGTCATAGATCCATACTACTGAGACATCGGCCTCTGGGCAACTCTGGCTATGGTTGCCCAGGGGCACAGGTATTGCCCGCAGATGCGGCTAAAGTTTTATTGCCTATTGCCCTTTCTTTTGGTCTGAAATCTCAGTGTGTGAACGCATATGTGGATTGTGGATCTGAAGGGAATTTTATGGATTCTTTGGTTGCTAAAAGTCTCGGTGTACCCCTATTAAGACTTATTGCCCCTATAAAAACTACGGCTATTAATGGCACATCTATTGTCCAGGAGGGGGTTAAATTTGTTACTGACAAAATCACTATGTCGGTGGGAGCATTGCATACCGAGGTTATGTCATTTTTTGTGATGGATAATTTGTCTGCTGCAGTCATTTTGGGGATGCCATGGCTACGCCAGCATAATCCAGTCATCGACTGGCACCTAGGCGATGTTATACGCTGGAGTTCACACTGTCAGGAAAACTGCATGTCGCTAACAGTAAACCAAGTTAAAGTTAAACCCCTCCACATACCGTTTGCCTTCAGAGATTTTGAGGATGTCTTTTCTATTGGAAAATCTGAAAAGCTACCCCCTCACAGAAAGTATGATTGCCCTATAGATCTGATTCCAGATGCCCGTCTCCCAAAAGGGAGAATATTTAATCTCTCAGGTCCAGAGCGTCAGGCTATGAACGAGTACATAGCTGATAGCTTAAAAAAGGGGTTTATTAGACCGTCCATTTCACCAGTTGGAGCTGGCTTCTTCTTTGTAGAAAAGAAAGATGGTGGTCTCAGACCCTGCATTGACTACCGGGAATTGAATGCAATCACTATAAAGAACCAGTACCCGCTTCCACTCATCCCTGATCTTTTTAATCAGCTAATGGGAGCCCGTTGGTTTACTAAACTGGACCTCCGGGGGGCATACAATCTAGTCCACATAAGAGACGGGGATGAGTGGAAAACAGCCTTTAATACCCCTCTTGGCCACTTTGAGTACCTGGTAATGCCCTTCGGACTCAGTAACGCACCTGCCGCGTTCCAGCACTTTGTAAATGACATTTTCAGGGACATTTGTGGGGTGTATGCCGTCGTGTATTTAGATGACATTTTGATTTATTCTGCTGACCCTGTGACACATGCTCAGCACGTTCGCTCCGTACTGCAGAGACTGCGAGAACACTCCCTGTTTGCTAAACTGGAGAAATGTGTTTTTTTTGCGGAGGAGGTACAATTTTTAGGATATGTGGTTTCAAGCACAGGCTTCCGTATGGATCCTGCCAAGATCCAACCTATTAAAACTTGGGTGCAACCCAAGTCGCTAAAAGCGCTGCAGCGATTTTTAGGGTTTGCAAATTATTACCGAAAATTCATCAGGGGTTTCTCCGAAATTGCTAAACCACTCACGGATTTGACCCGAAAAGGGGCAGACGTGACCAATTGGAACCCTGAGGCAATTCAGGCTTTTGCTACGTTAAAAGAGTGCTTTGTAGCCAACCCAGTTTTGGTTCAGCCTGATCTGGACCGCCCGTTTATTGTAGAGGTGGAGGCCTCTGAGGTCGGAGTGGGAGCAGTGCTGTCGCAAGGCACTGCATCACTCACTCAGCTTCGCCCATGTGCCTTTTTCTCCCGCAAATTCTCTGCCACTGAGAAGAATTACGATATAGGTAATCGGGAGTTATTGGCGATCAAATGGGCCTTCGAGGAATGGCGCCACTTCCTCGAAGGCGCCAAACATAAGATCACTGTGATTACAGATCACAAGAATCTGACTTACCTGGAGTCAGCAAAAAGATTAAATCCTAGACAAGCGAGGTGGGCCTTGTTCTTCTCTAGGTTTGATTTCTTAATAACCTTTCGTCCTGGTACCAAAAATGTGAGGGCTGATGCTCTCTCTCGAAGTTTCTGCCCCTCACAGTCTGAGGACTCGGAGCCAGTTCCAATACTGGCCAATGGTATTGCTGTGTCTCTGGACCTTCTGGAGGAGATCCGTAGGTCCCCAGAACCAGCCCCTGACTCGACGTCCCCCCCAGAAATTGTTTGTTCCAGCGCCGTTTCGCCTACAAGTTCTGAAGGAGTCGCACGACTCCGTCCTGGCAGGCCATCCTGGGGTCAATAATACCGCCAGACTTGTGACTAGGAGTTTTTGGTGGCCAACGGTAGTTAAGGACTGCAAGGATTATGTACTAGCTTGTGAAACCTGTGCTCGCGCCAAGTCCCCTCACAATCGGCCTGCCGGCTGGCTCCAGTCCTTGCCCGCTCCAGAGAGTCCATGGACCCACATCTCCATGGACTTCATTACTGACCTACCACCCTCAGAGGGGAAGACATGTATCTGGGTGGTGGTGGACAGGTTCAGTAAGCAATGTCATTTTGTTCCCCTCTCTGGATTACCTAATTCAGAAACTCTGAGTAAGTTGTTTATTGTTCATGTAATAAGGCTGCATGGCGCTCCAGAGAATATCGTGTCCGACCGAGGTACCCAGTTTGTTTCCAAGTTCTGGAGAGCATTCTGCAAACGTATTGGTATTGAATTATCCTTCTCCTCCGCTTACCACCCTGAGACCAATGGTCAAACGGAGCGTACCAACCAGGCTCTAGAGCAATATCTTCGCTGCTATGTCTCGGAACATCAGTCTGATTGGGCGGAACATCTCCCATTAGCTGAGTTCGCTCTAAATAACCAGTACCAGGAATCTATCAAAACCACCCCGTTCTTCTGCAATCATGGTTTGCACCCACGTTTTGGTTCATTTTCGGCCAAGATGTCGGAGCTTCCGGGAGTAGAGAATTCCATACGTCACTTAAGGACAATCTGGTCGGAGGTGAACACAAACTTGAAAGGGTCCCAGGTCAGGCAGGCTTCGGCCGCAAATAAACGGAGGTCCACGGGGCCGCACCTAGGAGTTGGGGACAAAGTTTGGCTGTCTACCAGAAACATTAAGCTTAAGGTGCCATCTGCCAAACTGGGGCCCAGGTTTATTGGTCCCTACGAGATATTAGAAGTAATTAACCCGGTAGCCTTTCGTTTAAGGCTCCCTCAGTCTTTTAAAATTCCTAATGTTTCCACAAATCCCTTCTCAAGGTGTACCGCTCCCCAATTCATCCCGTCCAGTCCCCTCCTCCTCCAGTTTTGGTCAAGGGTGCCTTGGAGTACGAAGTCCAGGGCATCCTTGATTCCCGTTTAGTGAGAAAGTCTGTGCAATATTTAGTTCATTGGAAAGGCTATGGCCCAGAGGAGAGGTCCTGGGTCCCCGCTAGTGACATTCATGCCAAGGGGTTGATTAGAAGGTTTCACCTCCTTCACCCTGATAAACCGGGTTTTGAGGGTCCGGAGGCCCCTCTTGGAGGGGGGGGTACTGTCACGTTTCCGCCAGACTTAGGGCCTGCTGTTCCGGTTGCGGCCTCTAGGAGGCGCCGGACCGCCACTTTATCGTCAGACTCAGGGACGGCTGTTCCTGCCTCGGCCACTGGACAGGGCCGTGGTTCTGTCACGTCAGGCTCAGAGCCTACTGTCCCGGCTTTAGCCTCTAGGAGGCGCCGGTCTGTCACGTCGCCGTTAAATTCTGGGTCTGCTGCTCCTGTTGCGGTCACTAGGAGGCGCCATGGCTCGCCCGGGAGTTATGGTGCTGACAGAGTAAGGGCACCTGCGCAGGCATCTGGTGGACGCAGGCTCCACCCCTCTGTCAGTCATCAAGAGGTTACTGCATCTCCATCTGGCCTGGTCCTGGGGGCGGTACTGATGACATCATCAGTCCAGGAACCTATGAGGGGTGACCTGATCCCTGAAATACCTTGGGACTGGTCTTGCAAGCCGCCGGATATATTCTTGGTTCCCCTGTGTGTTACTGTGTGAATTGCTTTCTGACTGACTGACTTTGGCCTGGACTTCTGACTCTCCTTCTGCCTAACGATTCTGTACCTCTGCGACTCTCCTGGTTTATGACTTTCGGCCTGAATCTGACTCTGCTTCTGCCTAACGATTCTGTACCTCTGCTACTCTCCTGGTTTATGACTCTCGGCCTGAATCTGACTCTGCTTCTGCCTAACGATTCTGTACCTCTGCTACTCTCCTGGTTTATGACTCTCGGCCTGAATCTGACTCTGCTTCTGTCTACCGTTTTTGTACCATTGCTGCCCGACTGGTTTAGACTCGCATATCTCCACGTTTGTGTCCTGTATTGGAACACCTTTCTGGCGACCGTCCTGCTCTGGTCACTGCTCCTTTTCAGACATTGCCTCCTGGGCTCTGCTATAAATCCAGATCCCTGTATAGGGGTAAAGGGTATCAGTGTTTCTCGGGGTGTTGCCTGGCTGCAGCCCAGACCCGCAGGCGGACGTCACAATTATGTTATTCAAGCCTCTATATTCAATAAAGGAAGCCGTCCTTCTTTTTAACAAAGAAACCCGCGTCTGCGGGAGAGGTGGACTTTCGAATAAAGCCCCTGGCCAGATTTTCTTGGATATAGTACGATATGGCCTGTGTCTCCACTGAAGAGAGTGGGTATATTCTGCCTCTATTACGGGTCGAACCAGGAATGAGTTCAATCGGGCAGTCATACGGCTGATGCGGAGGACTCTCTGCCTCCTTCTTGAAGACATCCGAGAAGGGCCAGTAGACAGCGGGTAATCCAACGGGAACAGAAGGAGGCAGTGACATCCCAAATGGTCGAACTGGCAGCCGGCAACTCTCCTGGCAGTACTGACCCCAGCGAAGTATGTTACCAGAGCGTCAATCATGGGTTGGCTCATGTGTCGTTAGCCAGGGAAGACCAAGAAGAAGAGCGTGGGCCATGTCAGATGCAACATAGATGGCAATCCTCTCCCGATGCAGAACCCCAACTTCCAACTTCAGCTCCTTGGTAACCTTAGTGACCGCCTCAGGTAAAGGCCTTCCATCCACAGAAGCAATCCAACGAGGATTCTCCAGGGTCCTAACTGTGATCTGGTACTTCTCAACTTCTTCAAGCCTGAGGAAGTTCCCTGCCACGCCCGAATCCACGTAAACCACCTCAGAATAGCGTTTAGGACCTGAGAACCACTGAACAGTCAGGGTTAAAGGTAGACAGGAATCACATACACCTATGGATGCCTCTCTTACCTGTCTTAGGTAGAGGAGTTTCCTGGCCGCACTGGGCAGGAACGAAGCAAGTGAGAACCATCTCCACAGTATAGACATAAGCCTTGCACGCGTCTCTCACGACGGCATTGCTCCACCATTTTAAGACGATCCACCTGCATAGATTCAGCAGCTGCTGCGGAAGAAGACACCGCAGAACCTGGGCTAAGATGCCTGTGGATGGTTAGAGATGAGATAGTAGGTCTCCAATCTCGAGCAGCCTCAAGAGAACGCTCCCGAAATCGTAAATCAATACGTGTAGCAAGAGAAATCAAATCCTCGAGAGAGGTTGGAGTATTTCGACCAGTGAGCCAGGAGTCCACCCCAACTTTGAAGCCAGAGTGCGAAAACGAATGGCGTATTGCCCAACAGTAAGTGAACCTTGGTTGAGATTAAAGAGGGACTCAGTGGTAGAGGCCAGGCGACCCGGTTCATCAAACACTCTGTGGAAGGTTTCCAAAAAAATTTGCAGCTGAGACACTATGGGATTGTCTCGCTCCCACAAGATTTACCCAAGCCAACGCCTCACCCTCCAGATGTGAAACCACAAACGCCACCTTAGCCCGATCAGTGGGGTATTGCTGTGGTAACAACTCAAAATGCAGACGACACTAATTTAAAAAATCCCTGCAAAGCTTGGGATCGCCATTAAACTGGGGCGGTTTGCCAAGGCAAGGTGCGGGATGAGGAGTAGAGTCAGGGGTACGTGCCGACACCTTCACCAAAGTCGAGGCGTCAGATTGAAGAGAGAGCAGACAGTCATCCACAGAAGCTATATTACTCAATATGTGGGCCTGAGTGTTGTGCTGCTGAACAAGCTGCTGCTGGAGACTAGCAAGCTGAATAGCATTTCCTGGGTCAGCGGCCTGTAAAGCGGACCATCGGAAATCCATGGACTTCATGAAGGACATAATGCGACCCTGATTCTCCCGCAAAAATATCCACTTTTTTTTGGGCAGCAGAGGCACCAGCGGGATCCATGACCTGATTATTCTGTTACGACTCTTGGAGTGGACCCTCTGGGCTGAGATACCAACCCACCCTGAGTGAACTGACCTATTGGAACCACCCCCTATACAGGGATCATCAGGGTCAGCACCAGTGGGGTAAAGTATTGCAACTGCTGGTAAGTGTAGACTGACTGAGCACAGTAATAATATCAAACTGTGGAATGACTGTCTTTACAATTTACACTAGTCTGTGGACTGACGGACCACAATGTTCATTATAAATTGTATACCGGCTCATCCTAGCATTTACACTTTGTGATGACTAATTAAACATAGTATTTATACTGGACGGAGGACCAACTGATTACAATATTAACATTTCACTATGGAGTGACTGACAGCAACATTTACAATATACTGTGGACAGACTGACTACAGCTTTGACAATAAACTGTGAATAGATTGACCACATTCATTATCTCTGAGATAAGTAATTTTGGCCCCAGGGAGTTATACTTATTGTTGTGTATAGCATGTAGCAGGAACATATTATCATACGTTTATCTTTTACAGGTTACTGCTTTAATTGACATAATGAAGGGTAAAATTTTTCTTTGGGGACTCCAGCAAGACAATTGGAAGAATCACATAAAAGGTAATTAATTTTCAAATTATTACTGATAATTGTTGGTCTAGGCTTGAGTTCTAGATGTGCGGAGGTGTAATAACACCTTCCTGATACATGACAATATACTGTAAGTGCTATCTTAAATGTATATCTTCTATACACAACTCTTAGTATAACACCATCTTATCTCAGGTACAGAGATAGGGAACATTTTTTCTCATTATCAACTTTCTTCCAAATTGGGAATACCTTCTTATATTTCATAAAATACACTTGTTTCAGCGGTGAAACAATCAAAACGTTGATTACACGAGACTGACCCCAGCATTCACACTAGACCGCAGCCTGACAGAAAACAGCATTTACACTATGTGACCATAAACTGAGGAAAGTATTTATAAAAACTGTCGACTTACTGACCACAACATTCACAGTAGACTGTGCACTAATTGACCAAAGAATTTACACTAGGTGTGGACTGACTGAGCACAGTATTAATACCAGACTTAGGACTGACTTACCACAACATTTACAATAGATTGTTGTTACGGTTGCTGTAGCAGAGAGGGAAGGAGTAGCAACCCGGAAGTGGACCCTCTAGGTCACGGCTCCAGAGGGCGAGCGCCCAGGTGAGGACCACCCCCTTCACAGGGAGTGTTAGGGGCAGACCCCCAGGGGATGGAACCGCAACAGCTGGAACCAAAGGGACGACTGGGGTTTAAGTCTGGAGTGGAGGCACAGGCAGGTCCGAAGAGGGAGCACAGGGGACCACAGGGACCGCGGATAATGGGCAGGAAGCAGGACCAGAGCGCAGCGGATCACAAGGGCCGGAGACTGCAAAAGAGGAGGCATTGATATAAGAATGAGCGTACGGCAAGGCAGACAAGCAGGGAAGATCAGAGACAACTCTAGCAGTGGCAAGGCAGACAAGCAGATACACAGAGACAGCACTAGCAGTGGCAAGGCCGACAAGCAGAGACACAGAGGACAGCGCAGACAGAGGCGATAGGATGGGGGGTCTGAGACACAGACCGCTGCCAAGAGACAGCGTCACCGAAATCGTAGACAGGCGTCTTACCAGTCCAGATGCCGGCCTTAAGTAGCGATGGGCGCTGCCATGTTGGAGGCGGGGCCATGCGCGTCACACTACCCAGGAGGCTGCGCGGCAGGAGGATGGCAGTGCGCAGGTGCCTGACGCCGAGGGAACCGGAGGCCGGGCGCGGGGACACGTCGGAGAGCAGGAGCGCGTCGGGAGGTGCAAGCAGGGGACGAGGTAAGGGCTGGGGCCGTGACAGTTGTGCACCGACTGACCATAGCATTTACATTAAGTTTGGACCGACTGACCACATTAATGATACCAGACTGTGGACTGACTGTCTATATCATTTAAACTAGTCTGTGGACTGACTGACCACAACATTCACAGTAGACTGTACACTAATTGACCATATAACATACACTAGGTGTGGACTGACCTAGTACAGTATTTATACTAGTTTTAGGACTGACTTACCACAACATTTACAATACATTGTGCACCGACTCACCATAGCATGTACACTAAGTGTAGTCTGACTGGGCACAGTAATAATATCAGACTGTGGAATGACTGCCTATACAATTTACACTATTATGTGGAGTGACAGACCACAATATTCACTATAAATTGTAGACCAGCTCATCCCAGCATTTACACTAGGTGTGGACTAATTAAACACAGTATTTATACTGGACGGAGGACCAACTGATTACAATATTTACTCTTCACTATGGACTGACAAAAACATTTAAGAGTATACTGTGGACTGACTGACTACAGCTTTGACAATAAACTGTGGATAGATTGACCACATGTATTAACTCTGAGATAAGTAATTTTGGCTCTAGTGAGTTATACTTATTGGTGTGTATAGCATGTAGCAGGAACATATCATACGTTTGTCTTTTTACAGGTTACTGCTCCCATTGACATAAAGAAGTGTAAAATTTTTCTTTGTGGACTACAACAAGAAAATTGGAAGAAATACATAAAAGGTAATTAATTTTCAAATTAATTACTGATAATCATTGATCTAGGCTTTATTTCTAGATCTGCGGAGGTGTAATAACACCTTCCTGATACATGACAATATACTGTATGTGTTATTTTAAATGTATATCTTCTATACACAACTCTTAGTATAACACCACCTTATCTCAGGTACAGAGTTAGGGAACATTTTTTCTCATTATCATCTGTCTTCGAAATTGGGAAAACCCTCTTATATTTCATAAAATTCACTTGTTTCAGCTGTGAAACAATTAATACCATGATTACACAAGACGTAATGGGAACACGCTGGATACAGTAAAGCGCAGAGCATGCACTGGGAAGCAAGTAGAGAAACAGGAGAATACAGAGCATGCACTGGGAAGCAAGTAGAGAAACAGGAGAATACAGAGCATGCACTGGGAAGCACGCTGAGATGCAGAGAGTGCAGAACGCGCACTAGGAAGCACGCTGAAATACAGGAGAATACAGAGCGTGCAATGGGAAGCACGTTGAGAAACAGAGACTGCATAACACGCAATGAGACGCACGCTGTAGGACCTGAGCATATAAAAGCACCCGCATTGAGACCTGTACAGATGTGGAAGTAGCAATCAGTGGCTTCCTCTAGCAGATAGCATCCTGAAATACCTGTTGCTGTGGCCAAGAATGAGGTACTTCCGGATCAGGCAGCATAATGATCGGAGGAAGTGCGCCGCCGCTGCCTGAGCAGCCGGGTGCGTGTTCCTGGTGGATGGGATCCCTAACGTGCCCGCCAAGATAGAAGTTGAGGAGAGACCTCCGGAAGAGCCCTGTCAGCGGCACGCCGAGTGAGGTAAGTATCCTGCTGCTGGGGGGCGCGCGGCTTTGTAACAGTACCTCCCCCTTTACATCCCCTCCTTTTGAGGCAAGAAAGAAACCTCTCTAAGACACGAGGTGCAGTGATGTTCTCCCAAGTTTCCCACGACCTCTCCTCAGGACCAAACCCTATCCAATCCATCAAAAAGAACGTTTTCCCTCTCACCTTTTTCATGGCGAGTATATCCCTCACCTCAAAAATGTCCTCATGGCTAACAGGATTAGGAGTGTGACAGATAGAGGAATAATAGCGATTAAACACCACGGGTTTGAGGAGGGAGACATGGAAGGTGTTGGAAATACGGAGCGAGGCAGGCAACGTCAACTTGTAGGCCACGTCATTGATTCGTCCCAAGATCTCAAAGGGACCGATGTATCGAGGACTCAACTTGTAGGAAGGACTTTTAAGCCGGATAAACTTGGAAGATAGCCATACTTTGTCACCGGGAGGGTACGGAGGTGGGTCCAAACATCTTTTGTCAGCATGTCTCTTCATCCTGTCACCAGCTTTGACAAGTGCTTCTTTGGTCTCCTCCCAAGAACTGCACGGACAAGGAGTCAGCTGTTGGTACACCAGAGACTGGTGGAACTGGCAGGGGCATATTAGCATTTTATCCAGAGACAATGAAAAAAGGAGACTTGTTGGAGGAGTCACTAGGATAATTGTTATAAGCATAATTCGGCCCAAGGAAGAAGACAGACCCAATTATCCTGGTGAGCATTTGAAAAATGGCGAAGGTACGATGTCAAGATCTGGTTTTTATGTTCCACCTGACCGTTGGTCTGGGGCTGATAGTCAAAAGAAAAATCCAAAGTCACGTTCATAAGCTTGCAGAGAGCTCTCCAAAACCGAGAAGTAAACTGAACTCCTCTGTTGGAAACTGCGTTACGGGAATCCATTAATGCTGAAGGTATGAGCAATAAAAGTCTTGGCCAATTCGGAGGCAGAGGGCAAACCCGGCAGAGGGATAAAGTGAGCTATCTTAGAGAACCGATCCACGACCACCAAGATTACCGTACAACTACAGGATCGAGGGAGATTTGTGATGAAATCCATGGCGATATGTTGCCATGGTGCTGAAGGTACCGGGAGAGGCTGTAGAGTACCAGAGTGAAGTTGCCTCGGAATCTTGTTCTTGTCGCATGAGGGACATGAAGATATAAACTCCTCGATGTCTTGGCGTAAAGAGGACCACCAATAGTGGCGAGATATGAGAGTTAGTCTTCTTTATCCCCGCATGACCGGCAATCTTGGATGAATGGCCCCATAGCAGCACTTTCTTTCTGTTATTCTCGGCGACAAACGTCCTCCCCGGGGGTAAGTTAGCAAGACCTAGGGGAGTCAACGTTATGATCCTGGAGGGATCGATGATGTGAGAAGGATCCTCCTCTGCATCAGCTGGCTGGAAAGACCTAGACAAAGCATCAATCTTGACGTTAAAATGGCCTGATCGGAAGTGAAATTCAAAATCGAAGTGGGCAAAGAAAAGGGACCATCTGGCCTGCCGGGGGTTAAGTCCTTGTAGAAAATATCGCAGGTGACTAAGCGACCGGAAAGGGATCTTTAGAGAAGCACTGCTCCAGCTCCCGTGGAGGAGGCATCCACCTCGAGCATGAACGACTTGTTAGTCTCATGACGATGAAGCACAGGAGTGGCTGCAGAGGCTTGCTTTAGAGACAGAAAGGCATCTTTAGCCTCCAGAGACCAGATGTGGGAGTTGGCTCCCTTACGGACAAGAGCCGAGATAGGCTTAGATAGCGAGGAAAAATGTGGGATGAACTGCCTGTAATAGTTCACGAATCTAAGAAACTGTTGGATGGCTTTTACCCCGAGAGGCAGTGGCCATTTGATTATGGCTGATACTTTCTCCGAATCCATGTTCAGGCAGGATTCCGAGATAATGTGTCCCAAAAATGGTAACGGGGTATGCTCAAAGACACACTTCTCGAACTTGGCATAGAGACGGTACTCTCTTAAACGTAACAGCACTTGGCGAACGTCTTGCCAATGAGATGACAGATCTGGAGAGAAAAAGAAAATATCGTCCAAATATACTACAACACAGTAATAAAGGAGGTCTCGAAAATGTCATTAACAAACTTCTGAAATACAGCGGGTGCGTTGCAGAGGCCAAAGGTCATGACCAGGTACTCGTAATTTCCATCCCGTGTATTAAACGCGGTCTTCCACTCGTCACCAGCGTGGATACAGATCAGGTTGTAGGCACCATGAAGGTCTAGTTTGATGAAAATCCGTGCTCCCCTCAAACGATCAAAAAGCTCCAGAATGGGTGGTAGAGGATACCTGTTCTTGACCGTGATGTTATTCAAGCCTCTATAGTCAATACAGGGTCCAAGGAATCCGTCCTTTTTAACAAAGAAGAAACCCGCGTCTGCGGGAGAGGAGGACTTTCGAATAAAGCCCCTGGCCAGATTTTCTTGGATGTAGTACGATATGGCCTTCGTCTCCGCTGAAGAGAGCGGATATATTCTGCCTCTAAGAGTGGTCGAACCAGGAATGAGTTCAATCGGGCAGTCATACGGCTGATGCGGAGGATTCTCTGCCTCCTTCTTGTTGAAGACATCCGAGAAGGGCCAGTAGACAGCGGGTAATCCAACGGGAACAGAAGGAGGCAGTGACTCCCTAAAGGGTCGAACTGGCAGCCGACCCCTCTCCTGGCAGTACTGACCCCAGCGAAGTATGTTACCAGAGCGTCAATCATGGGTTGGCTCATGTGTCCTTAGCCAGGGAAGACCAAGAAGAAGCACGTGGGCCATGTCAGATAGAACATAGATGGCAATCCTCTCCTGATGCAGACCCCCAACTTGCAATTTCAGCTCCTTGGTAACCTTAGTGACCGCCTCAGGTAAAGGCCTTCCATCCACAGAAGCAATCCAGTGAGGATTCTCTAGGGTCCTAACTGGAATCTGGTACTTCTCAACTTCTTCAAGCCTGAGGAAGTTCCCTGCCTCACCCGAATCCACGTAAACCACCTCAGAATAGCGTTTAGGACCTGAGAACCACTGAACAGTCAGGGTTAAAGATAGATAGGAATCACATACACCTATGGAGAACTCTCTTAGGCTACTTTCACACTTGCTTTATTTTGCAGCGCGTTTTTCCCGCAAAAAAACGCATGGAAAAAACGCATACAAATGCTGCGTTTTTTTCAAGCATTTTTATGAGCATGCATGAAAAAAACGCAGTGTTTTTATGCGTTTGTATGCGTTTTTAGTGCCTTTTTACCGCGTTTGCGTTTTTTCCAACATTAGTTGGCCTCTCACACTAACCCAAACCATGACTTTACTAACCCTGAGAACCACTGAACAGTCAGGGTTAAAGGTAGATAGGAATCACATACACCTATGGAGGCCTCTCATACCTGTCTTAGGTAGAGGAGTTTCCTGGCCGCACTGAGCAGGAACGAAGGAAGTGAGAACCATCTCCACAGTATAGACATAAGCCTTGCACGCGTCTCTCATGACGGCATTGCTCCGCCATTTTAAGACGATCCACCTGCATAGATTCAGCAGCTGCTGCGGAAGAAGACACCGCAGAACCTGGGCTAAGATGCCTGTGGATGGTTAGAGATGAGATAGTATGTCTCAAATCTTGAGCAGCCTCAAGAGAACGTTCCTGAAATCGTAAATCAATATGTGTAGCAAGAGAAATCAAATCCTCCAGAGAGGTTGGAGTATTTCGACCAGCGAGCCAGGAGTCCACCCCAACTTTGCACTCTGGCTTCAAAAACGAATGATGTATTGCCCAACAGTAAGTGAACCTTGGAGGAGATTAAAGAGGCACTCAGTGGTAGAGGCCAGGCGACCCGGTTCATCAAACACTCTGGAAGGTCTCCAAAAATATTTGCAGCTGAGAGACTATGGGATCGTCTCGCTCCCACAAGGGATTTACCCAAGCCAACGCCTCACCCTCCAGATGTGAAACCACAAACACCACCTTAGCCCGATCAGTGTGGTATTGCTGTGGCAACAACTCAAAATGCAGACAACACTGATTTAAAAAATCCCTGCAAAGCTTGGGATCGCCATTAAACTGGGGCGGTTTACCAAGGCGAGGTGGGGGATGAGGAGTAGAGTCAGGGGTACGGGCCGACGCCTGCACCAAAGTCGAGGCGGCAGATTGAAGAGAGAGCAGACGGTCATCCACAGAGGCCATATTACTCAATATGTGGGCCTGAGTGTTGCGCTGCTTAACAAGCTCCTGCTGGAGACTAGCAAGCTGAATAGCATTCCCTGGGTCAGCGGCCTGGAAAGCGGACCATCGGAAATCCATGGACTTCATGAAGGACATAATGCGACCCTGATTCTCCCGCAAAAATATCCACTCTTTTTGGGCAGCAGAGGCACCAGCGGGATCCATGACCTGATTATTCTGTTACGACTCTTGGAGTGGACCCTCTGGGCTGAGATACCCACCCTGAGTGAACTGACCTATTGGAACCACCCCCTATACAGGGATCATCATGGTCAGCACCAGTGGGGTAAAGTATTGCAACTGTTGGTGACTGTAGACTGACTGAGCACAGTAATAATATCAAACTGTGGAATGACTGTCTATTCAATTTACACTAGTCTGTGGACTGACGGACCACATTGTTCATGATAAATTGTATACCGGCTCATCCTAGCATTTACACTAGGTGATGACTAATTAAACACAGTATTTATACTGGACAGAGGACCAACTGATTACAATATTAACATATCACTATGGAGTGACTGACAGCAACATTTACAATATACTATGGACAGACTGACTACAGCTTTGACAATAAATTGTGGATAGATTGACCACATTCATTATCTCTGAGATAAGTAATTTTGGCCCTAGGGAGTTATACTTATTGGTGTGTATAGCATGTAGCAGGAACATATTATCATACATTTGTCTTTTTACAGGTTACTGCTCTAATTGACATAATGAAGTGTAAATTTTTTCTTTGTGGACTCCAGCAAGAGAATTGGAAGATTCACATAAAAGGTAATTTAATTTTCAAATTATTACTGATAATTGTTGGTCTAGGCTTGAGTTCTAGATCTGCGGAGGTGTAATAACACCTTCCTGATACATGACAATATACTGTAGGTGCTATCTTAAATGTATATCTTCTATACACAACTCTTAATATAACACCACTCTATCTCAGGTACAGAGATAGGGAACATTTTTTCTCATTATCAACTTTCTTCCAAATTACTAATACCCTCTTATATTTCACAAAATACACTTGTTTCAGCGGTGAAACAATTAATACCATGATTACACGAGATGCAATGGGAACACGCTGGATACAGTATAGTGCAGAGCATGCACTGGGAAGCAAGTAGAGAAACAGGAGAATACAGAGCGTGCACTGGGAAGCAAGTAGAGAAACAGGAGAATACAGAGCGTGCACTGGGAAGCACGCTGAGATGCAGAGAGTGCAGAGCGCGCACTAGGAAGCATGCTGAAATGCAGGAGAATACAGAGCGTGCTATGGGAATCACGCTGAGATACAGAGAGTGGAGAGCGCGCACTAGGAAGCACGTTGAGATACAGAGAGTGCCTAGCGTGCACTGAGACGCACGCTGTAGGACCTGAGCATATAAAAGCACCCCCACTGAGACATGCACAGATGCAGAAGTAGCAATCACTGGCTTCCTCTAGCAGATAGCATCCTGAAATACCTGTTGCTGTGGCCAAGAATGAGGTACTTCTGGGTCAGGCAGCATAATGATCGGAGGAAGTGCAGCATCATGGCCTAAACAGCCGGGTGCGTGTTCCTGGTGGATGGCATCCCTGACGTGCCCGCCAAGCCAGAAGTTGAGGAGAGACCTCCGGAAGAGCCTGGTCAGCGGCACACCGAGTGAGGTAAGTATCCTGCTGCTGGGGGGCGTACGGCGTTGTAACAGTGCCTCCCCTTTACATCCCCTCCTTTTGAGGCTAGAAAGAAACCTCTCTAAGATACGAGGTGCAGTGATCTTCTCCCAAGTTTCCCACGACCTCTCCTCAGGACCAAACCCTATCCAATCGATCAAAAAGAAGGTTTTCCCTCTCACCTTTTTCATGGCGAGTATATCCCTCACCTCAAAAATGTCCTCATGGCTAACAGGATTAGGAGTGTGAGAGATAGAGGAATAATAGCGATTAAACACCACGGGTTTGAAGAGGGAGACATGGAAGGTGTTGGAAATACGGAGCGAGGCAGGCAACGTCAACTTGTAGGCCACGTCATTGATTCGTCCCAAACATCTTTTGTCAGCATGTCTCTTCATCCTATCACCAGCTTTGACAAGTGCTTCTTTGGTCTCCTCCTAAATTTTAGAGAACTCCACGGACAAGGAGTCAGCTGTTGGTACACCCGCGACTGGTGGAACCGGCAGGGGCATATTAGCATTTTTTTCCCAAGACAATGAGAAAAGGAGACTTGTTGGAGGAGTCACTAGGATAATTGTTATAGGCATAATTCGGCCTAATGAAGAAGACAGACCCAATTATCCTGGTGAGCATTGGAAAAATGGCGACAGTACGATGTAAAGATCTGGTTGGTATGTTCCATCTGACCATTGGTCTGGGGGTGATGGGCCAAAGAAGAATCCAAAGTCACGTTCATAATCTTGCAGAGAGCTCTCCAAAACCGCGAGGTAAACTGATCTCCTCTGTCGGACACAATGCGTTACGGGAATCCATGAATGCTGAAGATATGAGCAATAAAAGTCTTTGCCAATTCGGAGGCAGAGGGCAAAGCCGGCAGAGAAATAAAGTGAGCCATTTTAGACAACCGATCCATGACCACCAAGATTACCGTACAACCAGAGGATCGAGGGAGATTTATGATGAAATCCATGGCGATTTGTTGCCATGGGGTTGAAGGTTTCGGGAGAGACTGCAGAGTACCAGATTGAAGTTGCCTCGGAATCTTGTTCTTGTCGCATGAGGGACATGAAGATATAACCTCCTCGATGTCTTGGCGTAAAGAGGACCACCAATAGTGGCGAGATATGAGAGAGTAAGTCTTCTTTATCCCCGCATGACCGGCAATCTTGGATGAGTGGCCCCAAAGCAGCACTTTCTTTCTGTTATTCTCGGCGACAAACGTCCTCCCCGGGGGTAAGTTAGCAAGACCTAGGGGAGTCAATGTTATAATCCTGGAGGGATCGATGATGCAGAGGAGGATCCTTCTCACATCAGCTGGCTGGAAAGACCTAGACAGGGCATCGGCCTTGATGTTCCTATGGCCTGATCGGAAGTGGAGTTCAAAATCGAAGAGGGCAAAGAAAAGGGACCATCTGGCCTGCCGGTGATTAAGTCTTTGAGCCAACCCAATGGACCACAGAATCTTGTGGTCGGAGAAAATTACGAAAGGATGGGCCGCCCCCTCAAGTAGGTACCACCATTACTTAAGAGTAAGTTTGATGGCCAACAACTCTCTGTCTCTGATGGAATAATTGCTCTCAGCAGAGGAAAACACCTTGGAGAAAATATCGCAGGTGGCTAAGCGACCGGAAGGGGATCTTTGGAGAAGCACTGCTCCAGCTCCCGTGGAGGAGCCATCCACCTCAAGAAAGAACGGCATGTTAGTCTCAGGACCACGAAGCACAGGGGCGGTGTCACGATCCATTTTTGGATCTGCGTCAGATTCTGGATTCTCTGATATAACCTTTTTTCTTTTCAGGCCATCGGTGGATAATGTTAGTTTTTGCCCCCTGTGGCCGCTGGTATTACTACAATTTTAGTTATTCTGCTGGTGGCTTTTCCCCCTCAGTGGCCGCTGGTGTTACTACATGTGCAGTTAGTCAGCAGGTGGTGACCACTCCCCTTCCTATATAAGGTCCCCAGATGCTGCAGTTCTCTGTTGCTCATACTGGTCATTTGCTAACCAACCTTGGTGAAGACTGGACCTACCTGGTGCAGAGGGGGTTCAGCTTATCTGGAACAGTGGTGTTGCTGCTTTTTGCTGATCAGGTGCCTTTCTCTGCTGCTTGGAGCATTGGCAGCAGATAAAGCTAAGTTTTGCCTTTTATTTTATTTCACCCTCCGGTGTCTGTATTATCTTTCCTTTAGTTTTTGTTGCAGTACATTTCATTCCCTGTCTCACGTCCAGGGGAGGGGGTTGGGTGTTTAGCTCAGGGCTAAACAGGAGAGTGGGACAGGTCGGGGACTTGGGCCTCACTACCATCAAGTGTACCCCCAAGTTAAGGAAAGTCAGAGCCCCCTTAGCCTGAGGGGCAGTTCATGGGCCCAGGTTCCTCGTCCCAACCGCCCATTTTTTTCTGGTGAGCCATGGCCTAAATGCAGACCTTTGTCCAATTGCTGCAGACCCTCACTGAGGAGCGTGGGGTGCTGCGTGGTGTGGTGGAGCAGCAGCTGCAGCAGTTATTGGGGTTCAGGGCCTCAGCTCAGGTGCAGGCTCAACCAGAACCCAAGTTATCTATCCCATACAGGTTTTCTGGAGGGAGAGATAATTTTTTGGTTTTTCAGGAGGCCAGCAAGCTACACTTCAGGCTCCGCCCTCATTCATTAGGGAGTGAGGAACAGCGGGTGGGATTCATCATATCCCTCCTTAAAGGTGATGTCCTATCCTGGGCCTTCTCCCTGCTGGCCGATTCACCATCTCTACGGTCGGTGGATGAGTTTTTTGCAGCTTTGGTGAATATACCCCCTGTGGTCCTCGCTAGCGAGGAGGACTCACTGGTACAGGAGGATGAGCCCAGGTAGGCGGAAGGAGTTGGTTCCCCAGCGGTGTTGCCTGCGGTTCATCGTGGTGTGGGATCATGTTTTTGCTGTGGGCAGACTGGCCATTTTTTCAGGGTCTGCCCTGCTCACGCCAAAACTTCTGTACCACCCAAGAAGCAGCGTCCCCCTGGTCGTGTGTAGGGAGGCGACCAGGGAGTGTATATTTCCTCCATCTTGCCCTCTCAGTATACTATATCAGCAGAAGTGGTGGTTGGCGGGGTACCTGAGGGCATACCGGTGTTTGTGGACAGTGGAGCGGGAGTCAATCTGGTGGACGCTCACTTTGTCCAGACTCATGGCCTGAAGCGCTGGACGCTGGCCAAACCCCTAAGCGTCCAGGCCAATGACTCTGTCCCACTGAGCCAGGGGAGGTTGACCCATGTCGTAGAAAATATACATCTGCGTATAGGGACTCAGCATGAAGTCCCTATACTTCTCGAACTTGGCATAGAGACTGCTCTCTCTTAAACGTAACAGCATTTGGCGAATGTCTTGGCGATGAGATGACAGATCCGGATAGAAAAAGAGAATATCATCCAGATATACTACAACACGGGAGTACAGGAGGTCACGAAAAATGTCATTAACAAACTTCTGAAATACAGCGAGTGCGTTGCAGAGGCCAAAGGGCATGCCCAGGTACTCGTAATGCCCATCCCACGTATTAAATGCGGTCTTCCACTCGTCACCAGTGCAGATACGGATCACGTTGTAGGCACCACGAAGTCTAGTCTGGTGAAGATCAATAAACTGTGGATAGTTTAACTCCCTAGGGCCAAAATTACTTATCTCAGAGATAATGAAAGTGGTCATACTTATTATTGTGTATAGCATGTAGCAGGAACATGTTATCATACGTTTGTCTTTTTATAGATTACTGCTCCCATTGATATAATGAAACGTAAAATTTTCCTTTGTGGACTCCAACAAGACAATTGGAAGAATCACATAAAAGGTTGATTTTGAAATTAATTACTGATAATCGTTGGTCTAGGCTTGAGTTCTTGATCTGCGGAGGTGTAATAACACCTTCCTGATATTTGACGATATACTGTATGTGTTATTTTAAATTTATATCTTCTATGCACAACTTTGATTCTGACATTGTTTTCTGATGACATATTGTATTTCATGATAGTGGCAAAATTTCTTTGACATGACTTGCGTTTATTTGTGAAAATAACTGGAAATTTGGCGAAAATTTTGAAATTCTCTCACTTTGACTTTTCATGCCCTTAAATCACAGAGATATGTCACTCAATAAGTAACATTTTCCACATGTCTACTTTACATCAGCACATTTTTGGAACCAAAATTTTTTTTTCTTAGGAAGTTATAAGGGTTAAAAGTTGACCAGCAATTTCTCATTTTTACAACAACATTTATTTTTAGGGACCACATCACATTTGAAGTCACTTTGAGGGGTCTATATGATAGAAAATACCCAAAAGTGACACCATTCTATAAACTCCACCCCGCAAGGAGCTCAACACCACATTCAAGAAGTTTAATAACCCTTCAGATGTTTCAAAGGAATTTTTTGGAATGATAAAAACAATGAAAATTTAACTTTTTTTGACAAAAAAATTACTTCAGGTCTAATTTTTTTTATTTTCCCAAGAGTAACAGGAGAACTTGGACCCCAAAAGTTATTTTTCATTTTGTCCTGAGTACGCTCATACCCCATATTGTACTGTGTGAGCGCATGGCAGAGCTCGGAAGGGAAGGAGCGCCGTTTGACTTTTTCAACACAAAATTGGCTGGAATTGAGATTGGATGCCATGTCGCGTTTGGAAAGCGCTTGATGTGCCTAAACAGTGGAAACCCCCCAATTCTAACTCCAACCCTAACCCCAACACACCCCTAACTCTAATCCCAACCCTAACCATAACCCTAACCACAAACCTAACCCTAACACACCTGTAACCATAATCCCAACCCTACCCCTAACTCTAATGGGAAAATGGAAATAAATACATTTTTTATTTTTATTATTTTTCCCTAACTAAGGGGATGATAAAGGGGGATTTGATTTACTATTTATAGTGCATTTTTATGTTTGGCAGCTGTCACACGATAAAAGACGCTTTTAATTGCAAAAAATAGTTTTTGCATCACCACAACCAGCTAATCATTAATTTCTTTTGGGGGGCGTTTATACCATTCCGCATGTGGTAAAATTGATAAAGCAGTTTTATTCTTTGGGTCAGTACGATAACAGCGATACCTCATTTATATCTTTTTTTTAATGTTTTGGCGCTTTCATACAATAAAAAATATTTTATATAAAAAAATTAATTTTTTGCATCGATTTATTCTGCAAGCTATAGCTTTTTTACTTTTTCGCTGATGACGCTGTATGGTGGCTCGTTTTTTGTGGGACAAGATGACGTTTTCAGCGGTACCATGTTTATTTATATCCGTCTTTTTGATCGCGTGTAAATCCACTTTTATGATGATAAAGCATTGTTTTTTTGCATTGCTTTTTTTTTCTTTTTAAGAGGTTCACTAAACTAGTGGGGCAGTTTTATAGGGCGGGTGCTTATGCACATGGCGATATTAAATATGTGTACTTTTATTGTTTTCTTAATTTACATAAAGAAATGCATTTATTGGGGAATTCCTTTTTTCTTTATTTAGGAATTTTTAAAAAATAATTTTTACACGTTAATTTTTTTAAACTTTTTTCCTTTGTCCATATATATCAGCGATCTGACACTTTGCAGAGCACTGTGTTAGATCAGTGATCTGACAAGTAGTGCAGGAGGCCTGCCGGTGCCTGCTCTCAGCAGACGCTCAGCCACCTCCCTGCAGGACCCGGAAGGACCCCGTGGCCATATTGGATCCAGGGTCCTGCAGGGATGAGGCCCTTGGAACAACGCAATCACATCGCGTTGTTCTGAGGGTCACAGAGAAGCACGCAGGGAGCCCCCTCTCTGCACGATGCTTCCCAATGCCAACGGAATGCTGCAATCATATTTGATCACAATGTGCCGGGGTTAAAGTGCCGGGAGCGGTCCCTGACCACTCCTGGCACATAGTGCCTGGTGTCAGCTGTGATAATCAGCTGACACCCAGCCATACTATCCCGTCCACGGTCATACGGGCCCGGGTCACCTGGACGGGATAGTACGTCATATGTCAGAAAAGAGGTTTAAAACAACAGTATCACTGTGCTTGATTGGCCAGCAAACTCGCCTGACCTTAACCCCATAGAGAATCTATGGGGTAATGTCAAGAGGAAGATGAGAGAAACCAGACCCAGCAATGCAGACCCAGCAATGCAGACTATCAAAGCAACCTGGGCTTCCATAACACCTCAGCAGTGCCACAGGCTGATCGCCTCCCTGCCACGCCGCATTGATGCAGTAATTGATGCAAAAGGAGCCCCGACCAAGTATTGAGTGCATTTAGTGAAAAAACATTTCAGTAGGCCAACATTTCAGATTTTTAAATCATTTTTTCAAGCAGGTATTATAAAAGTATTCTAATTTACTGAGATAATGACTTTTGGGTTTTCATTGGCTGTAAGCCATAATCATCAACATTAACAGAAATAAACGCTTGAAATAAGTCACTCTGTTTGCAATGACTCTATGGCCAGGGTCAGACTTGCTGCATGTGTTTCTGTGCACCTGAACGCTCCGATCTGAGTGCCGGTGGCAGTGCCTGGTATTGACATGCGAGACTCGTCTCAGTTTCTCGCAAGTCTGACCCCGGCCTATATAATATATGATATTCACTTTTTGTATTGAAGAACTGAAATAAATTAACTTTTTGATGATATTCTAATTTTGTGAGATGCACCTGTATATAGTATGATGGTCCCATTTGTCCCCATTTGTATAGTATAATGGCCCCAGTTCCCTCATATATACTGTATAGTATGATGGCCCTAGTTCCCCCCATACATATAGTATGATAGTTTTTTTTTCTGCAGTTAAAACCTGAAAGCAGCCTTTGATGGCTTTTTTGCTGCTTTTCTTGCCGCTTTCTTTTGCAGCGTTTTTCAGGATCCCCAAGTTCAGATTTGCTTCCACTATACAAGCATGAACAATACAAGGTGTCAGGCCACCAATGCAAAACATATGTGAAACCATAAAACCATTTTTGAAAAAAAAAAAGAGGAAATTTGATCAAATTATTGAGTGGAAAAAGATTTTTGTGTCAGAAAAAATAGTGACGATTCTGAACATAGAAGTTCATATGAATTCACAAACAATACACAATTGGAAATGTGACTCATTGGCAGCGCACTGAGCCGGCAGGCATTGTGTAATTTCACACATCGGTCGAGAATCTTTTACAAACACTGCAAAAACTGATGGCGGTGGGGTTTTTTTGCTGTGTTTTTGCTGCTTTTCTGCACTTACTCATTGCTTTCTATGGGTGAAAAACCCTGAAAGAATTGCAATGCCGCCGTTTTTAAAAAAGCTGCAGTTTTCCAAATCAGATTGGAAAAAAACAGCGATGTGTGTGCATGAGATTTCCGGACTCTCGTAGTTTTCGCTGGTTCTGTAAAAAGCGGCTTTTAATTTGCATAAAAAAAAACACAGCAAAAATGCAACGTGTGCATTGCCTGTATCTGCTTATGTGGTCCGAATATAAAGAAATGTAAACCTTATTTTTCTGATTTCGGCATTTTGTGACGGAGCCATCATTGCCAAGGACTTTACCTACAGGGGATCTTGATCCTATCTTTTTATTAATTCCTATAACATGTTGAATACATCATTCAATGAAGCTGTGATCAGACATCGCTCCAATAAAGAGGCTGTGTGCATTGTAGTTATTATAAGGGAAGGTGTGTGGTCACGTGGGTTTCATTAACCCCTTAAATATCTGCCCTTGCAATGTCTTGACCATTCTCCACCATAGTGACACTTATTGTGACCATCCAGTGTCCTTTTTCCTGCGTCCTCTGCTGGTCCTCACTGATGATGTCACAGAGCGGTGATGTCACAATTACTTAGAACTTTCAGCTCTCTACGTTCCAATCAGTTGAGCAGTTGATGTCATTTTAGAGAAGCATGAAGATGTGGAGGAGGTGACACAGCACGGGTAATCACTCTATATAATTATATTTATCAGAATACCTGCTAATGCTAAGCCGGCAAGTGACACTACTGTAATTAAGGGCTCATATATCTAAAGAAAAATGTCCTTGGGTCAGATTGCTTCCAAACATCATCATTCATTTTTATCATAGGATGGATGATAATGTCTTGGTCACTGGGGATCCAACAACAAAGATCGCCCTCGATCTCGACAATGCAGAGCAGAGGTCCAGCATGTAGATCTCTGCTTCATTCATTGTCTAAGGGACTGCCTGTATTCATTGATCTCCAGCAGTCCCCCAGAGAATGAATGGAGCTGAGTGGGCTTAGTTGCTGATTTTGGGAAAGAAGGCTACTTATTGTCGCAGACACATTTGATACATGGCGGACAGAATGCTTTTTTTTCTCTGTGTTTGAGCAATCCTCACAGTCCATCATATCAATGTTAAATATGCTCATAAATAAATTACTGTGCCCGTGTTTCCGTAGCTCTTCTAAGGCCACGTTCACATGTTCAGTATTTGGTCAGTATTTTACCTCAGTATTTGTAAGCCAAAATCCGGGATGGAACAATCAGGAAAAGTAGAATGGAGACACGTCACCACTACTGTATTTATCACCCTCTCTCCTGGTTTTGGCTTACAAATACTGATATAAAATACTGGCCAAATACTGAATGTGTGAACATGGCCTTAAGCAAAAATTTGTTTGCTTTGATGACCAACATTTCTGTAATAATATTGCCAGGACTTGGGACGGAGGGAACAAATTCAGCTTTTTTTTTATTTAAAAAATGGATCAATCTTTTAATTTTGTACAAATGTATGTTTAAATCAAATACTCTAAAGCAAATTTAAAGCTTAAACAGTTACAGAACAATAGTAAATTGCAGGTAAGATAGCAGCACGCTTTACCCAACCCCCATACCAAATTGTCCCCATCTTCTTTTACGATGTCATACAGGCTTGACATCATATACCGTATGTTAGAACCTGCTGCTGTAGAGTTACAGTTTAGGCCATTATCATCACACACAATCAGTAGGGGTGAAACAGGACAAGATGACACAGAAGCCGAACCGGCTCCAGGTTTTCTTGAGCCCCGGGCAAAAGATTCTCAGTGGGCCCCTTTAACAAGACATACCACAATACATGATGCACAGATACAGCAGAGAAATATAGGTATAGTACAATGCCAAAGATTTCACTTCTTACATTACATGAGTGATATCTATTGTAAATTCCACAATAGGTCAGAAACCGGACAGTATAATCCTCCATATAGTATTATGGGCACCACATAGTCCTCCATACAGAATAATAAGCCCCATATATTGCTCCATACACTATTATGGGCATCACATAGTGCTCCATACAGAATAATAAACCCCATATATTGCTCCATACACTATTATGGGCATCAGATAGTGCTCCATACAGAATAATAAGCCCCATATATTGCTCCATACAGTATTATGGGCACTATATTTTGCTCCATACAGTATAATGCGCCCCATATATTGCTCCATACAAAATAATGGACCAATATAATGCTCCATTCAGTATAATGAGGCACATATAATGCTCCATACAGTATAATAAGCCCATATAATACGCCATACAGTATAATGAGCCCCATATATTGCTCCACACAGTATTATGGGCACCATATATTGATCAATACAGAATAATGGGCCCCATATAATGCTCCATACACTATAATGAGCCACATATATTGCTCCATACAGAATAATGAGCCCCATTTATTGCTACATACAGTATATAATAGGCCTCATATATTGCTCCATATATAATGTGCCCCGTATATAATGCTTCAGTGTATGATGTGCCCATATATGATGCTCCAGTGTATGACTGGCCCATATAGTGCTCCATATACAGTGGGGAAAAAAAGTATTTAGTCAGTCAGCAATAGTGCAAGTTCCACCACTTAAAAAGATGAGAGGCGTCTATAATTTACATCATAGGTAGACCTCAACTATGGGAGACAAACTGAGAAAAAAAAATCCAGAAAATCACATTGTCTGTTTTTTTTTCATTTTATTTGCATATTATGGTGGAAAATAAGTATTTGGTCAGAAACAAGCAATCAAGATTTCTGGCTCTCACAGACCTGTAACTTCTTCTTTAAGAGTCTCCTCTTTCCTCCACTCATTACCTGTAGTAATGGCACCTGTTTAAACTTGTTATCAGTATAAAAAGACACCTGTGCACACCCTCAAACAGTCTGACTCCAAACTCCACTATGGTGAAGACCAAAGAGCTGTCAAAGGACATCAGAAACAAAATTGTAGCCCTGCACCAGGCTGGGAAGACTGAATCTGCAATAGCCAACCAGCTTGGAGTGAAGAAATCAACTGTGGGAGCAATAATTAGAAAATGGAAGACATACAAGACCACTGATAATCTCCCTCGATCTGGTGCTCCACGCAAAATCCCACCCCGTGGGGTCAGAATGATCACAAGAACGGTGAACAAAAATCCCAGAACCACGCGGGGGGACCTAGTGAATGATCTGCAGAGAGCTGGGACCAATGTAACAAGGCCTACCATAAGTAACACACTACGCCACGATGGACTCAGATCCTGCAGTGCCAGACGTGTCCCACTGCTTAAGCCTGTACATGTCCGGGCCCGTCTGAAGTTTGCTAGAGAGCATTTGGATGATCCAGAGGAGTTTTGGGAGAATGTCCTATGGTCTGATGAAACCAAACTGGAACTGTTTGGTAGAAACACAACTTGTCGTGTTTGGAGGAAAAAGAATACTGAGTTACATCCATCAAACACCATACCTACTGTAAAGCATGGTGGTGGAAACATCATGCTTTGGGGCTGTTTCACTGCAAAGGGGCCAGGACGACTGATCCGGGTACATGAAAGAATGAATGGGGCCATGTATCATGAGATTTTGAGTGCAAACCTCCTTCCATCAGCAAGGGCATTGAAGATGAAACGTGGCTGGGTCTTTCAACATGACAATGATCCAAAGCACACCGCCAGGGCAACGAAGGAGTGGCTTCGTAAGAAGCATTTCAAGGTCCTGGAGTGGCCTAGCCAGTCTCCAGATCTCAACCCTATAGAAAACCTTTGGAGGGAGTTGAAAGTCCGTGTTGCCAAGCGAAAAGCCAAAAACATCACTGCTCTAGAGGAGATCTGCATGGAGGAATGGGCCAACATACCAACAACAGTGTGTGGCAACCTTGTGAAGACTTACAGAAAACGTTTGACCTCTGTCATTGCCAACAAAGGATATATCACAAAGTATTGAGATGAAATTTTGTTTCTGACCAAATACTTATTTTCTACCATAATATGCAAATAAAATGAAAAAAAAACAGACAATGTGATTTTCTGGATTTTTTTTTTCTCAGTTTGTCTCCCATAGTTGAGGTCTACCTATGATGTAAATTACAGACGCCTCTCATCTTTTTAAGTGGTGGAACTTGCACTATTGCTGACTGACTAAATACTTTTTTTCCCCACTGTATAATGGGCCTCATATGTGATGCTTCAGTGTATGATTGGCCCATATATGATGCTCCAGTGTATAATGGGCTCCCTATATGATGACCCTGTGTATGATGGACTCAACTAATGTTCCATATATAATGGGCCCCATAAATGATGCCCCAGTGTATGATGGGGCCATATAATGCTCCATTGTTTAATGGGCCCCATATATGATGCTCCAGTCTTTGATGGACCCCATATATGATGCTCCAGTGTATAATGGGCCCCATATATGATGCTCCAGTGTATAACGGGCCCCAAATATGATGCTTAAGTGTGTAAGTAGGCACCATATATGATGCTCAAGTGTATAATTTTCCACATTTATGTTGCTCCAGGGTATAATGGGCCCCATATATGATGCTTTAGTGTATAATGGGCAACATATATGATGCTCCAGTCTATAATGGGCTCATATATGATGCTCCAGGGTATCGTGATCCCCATATATATTGCACTATGACTGTTCAGGCAGAGAGCGCTCAAATGTGACATCATTACGCCTTCTGACCTGATCGTCACAGTCAGGAGATGCGGAAGACACCTCAGCGGTGGAGCGGAGAGAGGTAAGTATCACAAGTGCAGGGGCCTTGAGTAAGCAAGGGGGCCCACTCACGATCGGCAGCCCTGGCATAGACATCGGGCACCTATAGTGCACCGGTGTCCCCGATGGTGAGTTGGCCACCGCCTACTGAGGGCCCTGGCAGATAAATAATTCCTAATTATCAATCAGAATAGATTTCAGACCGAGGTCTCAATCTCAATTGTATATAAAAATAATAAGAGCTGAAAGAAACTTGACTATGCAATGGGGCAATAGGATAGGAGAACGAAGGAAATAGGAAAAGGAAAGAAATACACAGGGGCATACATAGGATTTATTTGTCAGGGTCACAGAAGAGCAAAACTCAGAATTTTGCAGTCCTTGCAAAGTAATTTTCCTCCTATTAAAGTCTCAGTGCTCCCATGCATTAAAATAATAATAAATAATAATGATAATCTTTATTTATATAGCGCCAACATATTCTACAGCGCTTTACAGTTTAACAGGTTCAAACACTACAGTCATAAGTAACAACGTTAACAATACAATAATTAAAGCAAAATAAGACGAACCTGCTCGTGAGAGCTTACAATCTACAATGAGGTGGGGGAGATACAAAGTACAGGTGTGTATTTACAATGATGTATTTACAATGAAAAAGAACAAGCTATTGTTCGAAACGCGTAATCTACTACTTGTTACTCATGTGAACACACCATTTTTTGCTCTGTTTTGGACTTGTTTTTAACAATAAATTGGACTTGAATTTGCAAAGCTGGACCTTTTTTCTTTTTCCTTGGTCATTGCGTGAAGACTGCACGTGGTCCGGGCTATCCACTACACATGCCTTCAGGTGAGCTGGCTTCTTTTTCTCTTTTTGAATGTATTTATAATGATGGTCCAGCCATCTTGAGGGAGTGGAGAATAGATAGAGATAGTGATTGGGCTACACACACACAATTACACATAAAATGACTTTGATTAGGGAACATGATAGGCCGCTCTGAACAAATGTGTTTTGAGGGAGCGCTTAAAACTGTGCAAGTTGTGTATGGCCCTAATTTCTTTGGGTAGAGCATTCCAAAGGATTGGTGCAGCGCAGGAGAAGTCTTGGGAGTCGAGAGTGGAAGGTACGGATTAGTGCAGAGGTTAGTCGAAAGTAGTTTGCAGAGCGCAGCGATGGGCTAGGCGATAGACAGAAATGAGGGAGGAGATTTAAGGGGGTGCCGCACTGTGGAGAGCTTTGTGGGTGAGAACAAGTACTATGAATTGGATCCTGTAGTGAATGGACAGCCACTGTAATTTTGGCCCAAGTGAGTTATACTTATTAGTGTGTATAGCATGTAGCAGGAACATATTATCATACGTTTGTCTTTTTACAGGTGACTGAATCCCATTAACATAATGAAATGTGAAATTTGTCTTTGTGGACTCCAAGAAGACAATTGGAAGAATCACATAAAAGGTAATTAATTTTCAAATTAATTACTGATAATTGTTAGTCTAGGCTTCAGTTCTAGATCTGTGTAGATGTAATAACACCTTCCTGATACATGACAATATACTGTGTGTGTTATTTTATATGTATATCTTCTATACACAACTCTTAGTATAACACCACCTTATCTCAGGTACAGAGATAGGCAATATTTTTTCTCATCATCACCTGTCTTCCAAATTGGGAACACCCTTTAATATTTCATAAAAAACATTTGTTTCAGCATTGAAATAATCAATACCTTGATTACACGAGACTGACCACAGCATTCACACTAGACGCAGCCTGACAGAACACAGCATTTACACTATGTGACCATAGACTGTGTTACTACTCCTGGAGTGGACCCTCGGGGCCGACATACCAACCCATCCTGAGCTAACTGACCTAATGGAACCACCCACTATACAGAGAGTGTCAGGGGCAGACCCAGGGGCGTAAAGTACCGCAAATGCTGGTACCAGGAGGCCAGCTCGAAGGAGACCAAAAGGGCTACGACAAACTGGGGTGCACGCAGGGTCTAGGAGAGCGCCAAGCGCGCATTGGGAACAAGCTAGATACAGAAAAGCGAAGAGCATGCACTGTGAAGCACGCTGAGATACAGGAAAGTGCAGAGCACGCACTGAGAAGCACGCAGAGATACAGAAAAGTGCAGAACATGCACTGAGAAGCACGCTAAGATACAGCAGAGGGCAAAGCGTGCACTGGGACGCACGCTAAGATACAGAGAATGCAGAGCGTGCACTGGGAAGCACGCTGAGATACAGAGTGCAGAGCACACACTGGGAAGCACGCTGAGATACAGAGAGTGCAGAACGCATACTGGGAAGCATACTGAGATGCAAAGAGTGCATAGTGTGCACTTGGAAGAACGCTGAGATACAGAGAGTGCAGAGCACGCACTGGGATGCATGCTGAGATACAGAGAGTGCATAGCGCGCACTGAGATGCACGCTGTAGGACCTGAGCATATAAAAGCACCCGCACTGAGATCTGCACAGATGCGGAAGTAGTAATCAGTGGCTTCCTCTAGCAGATAGCATCCTGAAATACCTGTTGCTGTTGCCCAGAATGACGTACTTCCGGGTCAGACAGCATAATGATCGGAGGAAGTGCGCCGCCGCGGCCTAAGCAGCCGGGTGCGTGTTCCTGGTGGATGGGATCCCTGAAGTGCCCGCCAAGCCGAAAGTTGAGGAGCTACCTCCAGAAGAGCCCGGTCAGTGGCACGCCGAGTGAGGTAAGTATCCTGCTGCTGGGGGCGTGCAGCGTTGTAACAGTACCTCCCCCTTTACATCGCCACCTTTTGAGGCTAGAAAAAAACCTCTCTAAGACACGAGGTGCAGTGATGCTCTCCCAAGGTTCCCACGACCTCTCCTCAGGACCAAACCCTATACAATTGATCAAAAAGAAGGTTTTCTCTCTCACCTTTTTCATGGCGAGTATATCCCTCACCTAAAAAATGTCCTCATGGCTAACACGATTAGGAGTGTGAGAGATAGAGGAATAATAGCGATTAAACACAACGGGTTTGAGGAGGGAGACATGGAAGGTGTTGGAAATACGGAGCGAGGCAGGCAACGTCAACTTGTAGGCCACGTCATCGATTCATCCCAAGATCTCAAAGGGACCGATGTATCGAAGACTCAACTTGTAGGAAGGACTTTTAAGCCGGATAAATTTGGAAGATAGCCATACTTTGTCACAGGGAAGGTATGGAGGTGGGTCCAAACATTTTTTGTCAGCATGTCTTTTCATCCTGTCACCAGCTTTGACAAGTGCTTCTTTGGTCTTCTCCCAAATTTCAGAGAACTCCACTGACAAGGAGTCAGCTGTTAGTACACCTGAGACTGGTGGAACCGGCAGGGGCATATTAGCATTTTGTCCCGAGACAATGAAAAAAGGAGACTTGTTGGAGGAGTCACTAGGATTATTGTTATAGGCATAATTCGGCACAAGGAAGAAGACAGACCCAATTATCCTGGTGAGCATTTGAAAAATGGCGAAGGTACGATGTCAAGATCTGGTTGGTATGTTCCTCCTGACCACTAGTCTGGGGGTGATTGGCCAAAGAAAAATCAAAAGTCACGTTCATAAGCTTGCAGAGAGCTCTCCAAAACCGAGAAGTAAACTGAACTCCTCTGTCGGAAACAATGCGTTACGGGAATCCATGAATGCTGAAGGTATGAGCAATAAAAGTCTTGGCCAATTCGGAGGCAGAGGGCAAATCCGGCAGAGGGATAAAGTGAGCCATCTTAGAGAACCGATCCACGACCACCAAGATTACCGTACAACCACAGCATCGAGGGAGATTTGTGATGAAATCCATGGCGATATGTTGCCATGGGGCTGAAGGTACTGGGAGAGGCTGTAGAGTACTAGATTGAAGTTGCCTCGGAATCTTGTTCTTGTCGTATGAGGGACATGAAGATATAAACTCCTCGATGTCTTGGCGTAAAGAGGACCACCAATAGTGGCGAGATATGAGAGAGTTAGTCTTCTTTATCACCGCATGACCGGCAATCTTGGATGAATGGCCCCAAAGCAGCACTTTCTTTCTGTTATTCTCGGCGACAAAAGTCCTCCCCGGGGGTAAGTTAGCAAGACCTAGGGGAGTGAACGTTATAATCCTGGAGGGATCGATGATGTGAGAAGGATCCTCCTCTGCATCAGCTGGCTGGAAAGACCTAGACAAAGCATCGACCTTGACGTTAAAACGGCCTGATTGGAAGTGAAATTCAAAATCGAAGCAGGCAAAGAAAAGGGACCATCTGGCCTGCCGGGGGTTAAGTCTTTGAACTGACCGGATGTAGGACAGATTCTTGTGGTCGGAGAAAATTACGAAAGGATGGGCCGCCCCCTCTAGAAGGTACCACCATTCCTCAAGAGTCAGTTTGATGGCCAACAACTCTCTGTCTCTGATGGAATAATTGCGCTCCGCAGAAGAAAACGCCTTGAGGAAATTACCGCAGGTGACTAAGCGACCGGAAGGGGATCTTTGGAGAAGCACTGCTCCAGCTCCAGTGGAGGAGACATCAACCTCGAGCATGAACGACATGTTAGTGTCATGACGATGAAGCACAGGGGTGGCTGCAGAGGCTTTCTTTAGAGATAAAAAGGCACCTTTAGCCTCTAGAGACCAGATGTGGGAGTTGGCTCCCTTACGGACAAGAGCCGAGATAGGCTTAGGTAGCGAGGAAAAATGTGGGATGAACTGACTGTAATAGTTCACGAATCCAAGATACTGTTGGATGGCTTTTACCCTGAGAGGCAGTGGCCATTTGATTATGGCTGATACTTTTTCCGAATCTATGTTCAGGCAGGATTCCGAGATAATGTGTCCCAATAATGGTAATGGGGTTTGCTCAAAGACACACTTCTCGAACTTGGCATAAAGACGGTTCTCTCTTAAACGTAACAGCACTTGGCGAACTTCTTGCCGATGAGATGACAGATCCGGAGAGAAAAAGAGAATATCATCCAAATATACCACAGCACAGTAATACAGGAGGTCTCGAAAAATGTCATTAACAAACTCCTGAAATACAGCGGGTGCGTTGCAGAGGCGAAAGGTCATGACCAGGTACTCGAAATTTCAATCCCGCGTATTAAACGCGGTGTTCCATTCGTCACCAGTGTGGATACGGATCAGGTTGTAAGCACCATGAAGGTCTAGTTTAATGAAAATCCGTGCTCCCCTCAAACGATCAAAAATCTCCAGAATTGGTGGTAGAGGATACCTGTTCTTGACTGTGATGTTATTCAAGCCTCTATTGTCAATATAGGGTCGAAGGAAGCCGTCGTTCTTTTTAACAAAGAAGAAACCCGCGTCTGCGGGAGAGGAGGACTTTCGAATAAAGCCCCTGGCCAGATTTTCTTGGATATAGTACGATATGGCCTGGGTCTCCACTGATGAGAGCGGGTATTTTCTGCCTCTAGGAGGGGTCGAACCAGGAATGAGTTCAATCGGGCAGTCATACGGCTGATGCAGAGGACTCTCTGCCTCCTTCTTGTTCAAGACATCATAGAAGGGCCAGTAGACAGCGGGTAATCCAATGGGAACAGAATGAGGCAGTGACATCCCAAAGGGTCGAACTGGCAGCCGGCACCTCTCCTGGCAGTACTGACCCCAGCAAAGTATGTTACCAGAGCGTCAATCATGGGTTGGCTCATGTGTCCTTAGCCAGGGAAGACCAAGAAGAAGAAGAAGAGCGTGGGCCATGTCAGATAGAACATAGATGGCAATCCTCTCCCGATGCAGAACCCCAACTTGCAACTTCAGCTCCTTGGTAACCTTAGTGACCGCCTCAGGTAAAGGCCTTCCATCCACAGAAGCAATCCAACGAGGATTCTCCAGGGTCCTAACTGGGATCTGGTACTTCTCAATTTCTTCAAGCCTAAGGAATTTCCCTGCCACGCCTGAATCCACGTAAACCACCTCAGGATAGCGTTTAGGACCTGAGAACCACTGAACAGTCAGGGTTAAAGGTAGATAGGAATCACATACACCTATGGAGGCCTCTCTTACCTGTCTTAGGTAGAGGAGTTTCCTGGCCGCACTGGGCAGGAGCGAAGAAAGTGAGAACCATCTCCACAGTATAGACATAAGCCTTGCACTCATCTCTCATGAAGGCATTGCTCTGCCATTTTAAGACGATCCACCTGCGTAGATTCAGCAGCTGCTGCGAAAGAAGACACCGCAGAACCTGGGCTAAGATGCCTGTGAATGGTTAGAGATGAGATAGTAGGTCTCCAATCTCGAGCAGCCTCAAGAGAACGCTCCTGAAATCATAAATCAATACGTCTAGCAAGAGAAATCAAATCCTCGAGAGAGTTTGGAGTATTTCGACCAGTGAGCCAGGAGTCCACCTCAACTTTGAAACCAGAGTGCGAAAACGAATGGCGTATTGCCCAACAGTAAGTGAACCTTGGCGGAGATTAAAGAGGGACTCAGTGGTAGAGGCCAGGCGACCCGGTTCATCAAACACTCTGTGGAAGGTTTCCAAAAAAATTTGCAGTTGAGAGACTATGGGATCGTCTTGCTCCCACAAGGGATTTACGCAAGCCAACGCCTCACTCTCCAGATGTGAAACCACAAACGCCACCTTAGCCCGATCAGTGGGGTATTGCTATGGCAACAATTCAAAATGCAGACGACACTGATTTAAAAAATCCCTGCAAAGCATGGGATCGTCATTAAACTGGGGCGGTTTACCAAGGCGAGGTGGGGGATGAGGAGTAGAGTCAGGGGTACGGGCCGACGCCTGCACCAAAGTCGAGGCGGCAGATTGAAGAGAGAAAAGACGGTCATCCACAGAGGCCATATTACTCAATATGTGGGCCTGAGTGTTGCGCTGCTGAACAAGCTCCTGCTGGAGACTTGCAAGCTGAATAGCATTCCCTGGGTCAGCGGCTTGTAAAGCGGACCATCGGAAATCCATGGACTTCAGGAAGGACATAATGTGACCCTGATTCTCCTGCAAAAATATCCACTCTTTTTGGGCAGCAGAGGCACCAGTGGGATCCATGAACTGATTATTCTGTTACGACTCTTGGAGTGGACCCTCTGGGCTTAAATACCAACCCACCCTCAGTGAACTGATCTATTGGAACCACCCCCTATACAGGGATCATCAGGGTCAGCACCAGTGGGGTAAAGTATTGCAACTGCTGGTAAGTGTAGACAGACTGAGCGCAGTAATAATATCAAACTGTGGAATGACTCTCTATACAATTTACACTAGTCTGTGGACTGACGGACCACAATGTTCATGATAAATTGTATACTGGCTCATCCTAGCATTTACACTAGGTGATGACTAATTAAACACAGTATTTATACTGGACGGAGGACCAACTGATTACAATATTTACATTTCACTATGGAGTGACTGACAGCAACATTTACAATATACTGTGGACAGACTGACTACAGCTTTGACAATAAACTGTGGATAGATTGACCACATTCATTATCTCTGAGATAAGTAATTTTGGCCCTAGGGAGTTATACTTATTGGTGTGTATAGCATGTAGCAGGAACATATTATCATACGTTTGTCTTTTTACAGGTTACTGCTCTAATTGACATAATGAAGGGTAAAATTTGTCTTTGTGGACTCCAGCAAGGCAATTGGAAGAATCACATAAAAGGTAATTAATTTTCAAATTATTACTGATAATTGTTGGTCTAGGCTTGAGTTCTAGATCTGCGGAGGTGTAAAAACACCTTCCTGATACATGACAATATACTGTAGGTGCTATCTTAAATATATATCTTCTATACACAACTCTTAGTATAGCACCACTTTATCTCAGGTACAGAGATAGGGAACATTTTTTCTCATTATCAACTTTCTTCCAAATTGGGAATACCCTCTTATATTTCATAAAATACACTTTGTTCAGCTGTGAAACAATCAATACCTTGATTACTCGAGACTGACCCCAGCATTCACACTAGACCGCAGCCTGACAGAGCACAGCATTTACACTATGTGACCATAAACTGAGGAAAGTATTTATAAAAACTGTCAACTGACTGACCACAACATTCACAGCAGACTGTGCACTAATTGACCAAAGAATTTACACTAGGTGTGGACTGACTGACCACAGTAATAATACCAGACTGTGGACTGACTGTCTATATCATTTAAACTAGTCTGTGGACTGACTGACCACAACATTCACAGTAGACTGTACTCTAATTGACCATGTAACATACACTAGGTGTGGACTGACTGAGCACAGCATTAATACCAGACTTAGGACTGACTTACCACAACATTTACAATAGATTGTGCAACGACTGACCATAGCATTTACATTTACTTTGGACCGACTGACCACAGTAATAATACCAGACTGTGGACTGACTGTCTATATCATTTAAACTAGTCTTTGGACAGACTGACCACAGCATTCACAGTAGACTGTACACTAATTGACCATATAACATACACTAGGTGTGGACTGACCTAGCACAGTATTTATACTAGTTTTGGGACTGGCTTACCACAACATTTACAATACATTGTGCACCGACTGACCATAGCATGTACACTACGTTTAGTCTGACTGAGCACAGTAATAATATCAGACTGTGGAATGACTGTCTATACAATTTACACTATTATGTGGAGTGACAGACCACAATATTCACTATAAATTGTAGACCAGCTCATCCCAGCATTTACACTAGGTGTGGACTAATTAAACAAAGTATTTATACTGGACGGAGGACCAACTGATTACAATATTTACTCTTCACTATGGACTGACAAAAACATTTAACAGTATACTGTGGACTGACTGACTACAGCTTTAACAATAAACTGTGGATAGATTGACCACATGCATTATCTCTGAGATAAGTAATTTTGGCTCTAGTGAGTTATACTTATTGGTGTGTATAGCATGTAGCAGGAACAAATTATCATGCGTTTGTCTTTTTACAGGTTACTGCTCCCATTGACATAATGAAGGGTAAAATTTTTCTTTGTGGACTACAACAAGACAATTGGAAGAAATACATAAAAGGTAATTAATTTTCAAATTAATTACTGATATTGATCTAGGCTTTATTTGTAGATCTGCGGAGGTTAATAACACCTTCCTGATACATGACAATATACTGTATGTGTTATTTTAAATGTATATCTTCTATACACAACTCTTAGTATAACACCACCTTATCTCAGGTACAGAGTTAGGGAACATTTTTTCTCATTATCATCTGTCTTCGAAATTGGGAATACCCTCTTATATTTCACAAAATATACTTGTTTCAGCGGTGAAACAATTAAAACCATGGTTACACGAGACACAATGGGAACACGCTGGATACAGTAAAGCGCAGAGCATGCACTGGGAAGCAAGTAGAGAAACAGGAGAATACAGATCGTGCACTGGGAAGCACGCTGAGATGCAGAGCGCGCACTAGGAAGCACGCTGAAATACAGGAGAATACAGAGCGTGCAATGGGAAGCACGCTGAGATACAGAGAGTGCAGACGCGCACTAGGAAGCACGCTGAGATACAGAGAGTGCAGAGCGTGCACTATGGAGCATTCTGAGATTCAGATAGTGCAGAGCTTGCACTGGGGAGCACGTTGATATACAGAGAGTGCATAGCGCGCACTGAGACGCACGCTGTAGGATCTGAGCATATAAAAGCACCCGCACTGAGACCTGAACAGAGGCGGAAGTAGTAATCAGTGGCTTCCTTTAGCAGATAGCAACCTTAAAATACCTGTTACTGTGGCCAAGAATGAGGTATTTCCGGGTCAGGCAGCATAGTGATTGGAGGAAGTGCGCCGCCGCGGCCTAAGCAGCCGGGTGCGTGTTCCTGGTGGATGGGATCCCTGATGTGCCCGCCAAGCCGGAAGTTGAGGAGAGACCTCCGGAACAGCCCGGTCAGCGGCACGCCGAGTGAGGTAAGTATCCTGCTGCTGGGGGGTGTGCGGCGTTGTAACAGTACCTCCCTCTTTACATCCCCTCCTTTTGAGGCTAGAAAGAAACCTCTCCAAGATGCGAGGTGCAGTGATGTTCTCCACAGGTTCCCTCGACCTCTCCTCAGGACCAAACCCTGTCCAATCGATCAAAAAGAAGGTTTTCCCTCTCACATTTTTAATGGCGAGTATATCCCTCACCTCAAAAATGTCCTCATGGCTAACAGTATTAGGAGTGTGACAGATAGAGGAATAATAGCGATTAAACACCACGGGTTTGAAGAGGGAGACATGGAAGGTGTTGGAAATACGAAACGACGCAGGCAATGTCAACTTGTAGGCCACGTCATTGATTCATCCCAAGATCTCAAAGGGACCAATGTATCGAAGACTCAACTTGTAGGAAGGACTTTTAAGCCGGATAAACTTGGAAGATAGCCATACTTTGTCACCGGAAGGTACGGAGGTGGGTCCAAACATCTTTTGTCAGCATGTCTCTTCATCCTATCACCAGCTTTGACAAGTGCTTCTTTGGTCTCCTCCTAAATTTTAGAGAACTCCACGGACAAGGAGTCAGCTGTTAGTACACCCGAGACTGGTGGAACCGGCAGGGGCATATTAGCATTTTTTCCCAAGACAATGAAAAAAGGAGACTTGTTGGAGGAGTCACTAGGATAATTGTTATAGGCATAATTCGGCCCAAGGAAGAAGACAGATCCAATTATCCTGGTGAGCATTTGAAAAATGGCGAAGGTACGATGTCAAGATCTGGTTGGTATGTTCCTCCTGACCACTGGTCTGGGGGTGATTGGCCAAAGAAAAATCAAAAGTCACGTTCATAAGCTTGCAGAGAGCTCTCCAAAACCGAGAAGTAAACTGAACTCCTCTGTCAGAAACAAAGCGTTACGGGAATCCATGAATGCTGAAGGTATGAGCAATAAAAGTCTTGGCCAATTCGGAGGCAGAGGGCAAACCCGGCAGATGGATAAAGTGAGCCATCTTAGAGAACCGATCCACGACCACCAAGATTACCGTACAACCACAGGATCGAGGGAGATTTGTGATGAAATCCATGGTGATATGTTGACATGGGGCTGAAGGTACCGGGAGAGGCTGTAAAGTACCAGATTGAAGTTGCCTCGGAATCTTGTTCTTGTCGTATGAGGGACATAAAGATATAAACTCTTCGATGTCTTGGCGTAAAGAGGACCACCAATAGTGGCGAGATATGAGAGAGTTACTCTTCTTTATCCCCGCATGACCGGCAATCTTGGATGAATGGCCCCAAAGCAGAACTTTCTTTCTGTTATTCTCGGCGACAAACGTCCTCCCCGGGGGTAAGTTAGCAAGACCTAGGGGAGTGAACGTTATAATCCTGGAGGGATCGAAGATGTGAGAAGGATCCTCCTCTGCATCAGCTGGCTGGAAAGACCTAGACAAAGCACCGACCCTGAAGTTAAAATGGTCTGATCGGAAGTGAAATTCGAAATCGAAGCGGGCAAAGAAAAGGTACGATCTGGCCTGCCGGGGGCTAAGTCTTTAAGCCGACCGGATGTAGGACAGATTCTTGTGGTCGGAGAAAATTACGAAAGGATGGGCCGCCCCATCTAGAAGGTACCACCATTCCTCAAGAGTCAGTTTGATGGCCAACAACTCTCTGTCTCTGATGGAATAATTGCACTCAGCAGAAGAAAACGCCTTGTAGAAAATACCGCATGTGACTAAGCGACCGGAAGGGGATCTTTGGAGAAGCACTGCTCCAGCTCCCATGGAGGAGGCATCCACCTCGAGCATGAACGACTTGTTAGTCTCATGATGATGAAACACAGGGGCGGCTGCAGAGGCTTGCTTTAGAGACAAAAAGGCATCTTTAGCCTCCAGAGACCAGATGTGGGAGTTGGCTCCCTCACGGACAAGAGCCGAGATAGGCTTAGATAGCGAGGAAAAATGTGGGATGAACAGCCTGTAATAGTTCACGAATCCAAGAAACTGTTGGATGGCTTTTACCCCGAGAGGCAGTGGCCATTTGATTATGGCTGATACTTTCTCCAAATTCATGTTCAGGCAGGATTCCGAGATAATGTGTCCCAAAAATGGTAACGGGGTTTGCTCAAACACAAACTTCTCGAACTTGGCAATGAGACGGTTCTCTCTTAAACGTAACAGCACGGCGATCGTCTTGCCGATAAGATAACAGATCCGGAGAGAAAAAGAGAATATCGTCCAAATATACTACAACGCATTCACACAGGAGGTCTCGAAAAATGTCATTAACAAACTTCTGAAATACAGCGGGTGCATTACAGAGGCCAAAGGTCATGACCAGGTACTCGTAATTTCCATCCCGCCTATTAAACGCGGTCTTCCACTCGTCACCAGCGTGGATATGGATCAGGTTGTAGGCACCATGAAGGTCTAGTTTGATGAAAATCCGTGCTCCCCTCAAATGATCAAAAAGCTCCAGAATTGGTGGTAGAGGATACCTGTTCTTGACTGTGATGTTATTCAAGCCTCTATAGTCAATATAGGGTCGAAGGAAGCCGTCGTTCTTTTTAACAAAGAAGAAACCCGCGTCTGCGGGAGAGGAGGACTTTCGAATAAAGCCCCTGGCCAGATTTTCTTGGATATAGTACGATATGGCCTGGGTCTCCACTGAAGAGAGCGGGTATATTCTGCCTCTAGGCGGGGTCGAACCAGGAATGAGTTCAATCGGGCAGTCATACGACTGATGCGGAGGACTCTCTGCCTCCTTCTTGTTGAAGACATCCGAGAAGGGCCAGTAGACAGCGGGTAATCCAACGGGAACAGAAGGAGGCAGTGACATCCCAAAGGGTCGAACTGGCAGCCGGCACCTCTCTTTGCAGTACTGACACCAGCGAAGTATGATATCAGAGCATCAATCATGGGTTGGCTCATGTGTCCTTAGCCAGGGAAGACCAAGAAGAAGAGCGTGGGCCATGTCAGAGCATAGATGGCAATCCTCTCCCGATGCAGAACCCCAACTTGCAACTTCAGCTCCTTGGTAACCTTAGTGACCGCCTCAGGTAAAGGCCTTCCATCCACAGAAGCAATCCAACGAGGATTCTCCAGGGTTCTAACTGGGATCTGGTACTTCTCAACTTCTTCAAGCCTGAGCAAGTTCCCTGCCATGCCCGAATTCACGTAAACCACCTCAGAATAGCGTTTAGGACCTGAGAACTACTGAACAGTTTGGGTTAAAGGTAGATAGGAATCACATACACCTATGGAGGCCTCTCTTACCTGTCTTAGGTAGAGGAGTTTCCTGGCCGCACTGGGCAGGAACGAAGCAAGTGAGAACCATCTCCACAGTATAGACATAAGCCTTGCACGCGTCTCTCACGACGGCATTGCTCCGCCATTTTAAGACGATCCACCTGCATAGATTCAGCAGCTGCTGCAGAAGAAGACACCGCAGAACCTGGGCTATGATGCCTGTGGATGGTTAGAGATGAGATAGTACGTCTCCAATCTCGAGCAGCCTCAAAAGAACTTTCCTGAAATCGTAAATCAATACATGTAGCAAGAGAAATCAAATCATCGAGAGAGGTTGGAGTTTTTCGACCATCGAGCCAGGAGTCCACCCCAACTTTGAAGCCAGAGTGCGAAAACGAATTGCGTATTGCCCAACAGTAAGTGAACCTTGGCGGAGATTTAAGAGGGACTCAGTGGTAGAGGCCAGACGACCCGGTTCATCAAACACTCTGTGGAAGGTTTCCAAAAAAATTGCAACTGGGAGACAATGGGATCGTCTCGCTCCCACAAGGGATTTACCCAAGCCAACGCCTCACCCTCCAGATGTGAAACCACAAACGCCTCCTTAGCCCGATCAGTGGGGTATTGCTGTGGCAACAACTCAAAATGCAGACGACACTGATTTAAAAAATCCCTGCAAAGCTTGGGATCGCCATTAAACTGGGGTGGTTTACCAAGGCGAGGTGGGGGATGAGGAGTAGAGTCAGGGATACGGGCCGACGCCTGCACCAAAGTCGAGGCGGCAGATTGAAGAGAGAGCAGACGGTCATCCACAGAGGCCATATTACTCAATATGTGGGCCTGAGTGTTGTGCTGCTGAACAAGCTCCTGCTGGAGAATAGCAAGCTGAATAGCATTCCCTGGGTCAGCAGCCTGTAAAGCGGACCATTGGAAATCCATGTACTTCATGAAGGACATAATGCGACCCTGATTCTCCTGCAAAAATATCCACTCTTTTTGGGCAGCAGAGGCACCAGCGGGATTCATGACCTGATTATTCTGTTACGACTCTTGGAGTAGACCCTCTGGGCTGAGATAACAACCCACCCTGAGTGAACTGACCTATTGGAACCACCCCCTATACAGGGATCATCAGGGTCAGCACTAGAGTTGAGCGAAACGGGTCAAAAAAATTCAAAAGTCGCCGATTTTCGCCAAAGTCGGGTTTCATGAAACGAAACCCGACCTCAGCGTGAGGTCTGCCACAAGGTCGGCGACTTTAGCGCCAAAGTCGCGTTTCAAAACATGCTTCAGCGCCCTCTTTCAGCCAATGATGAAGAACGGACACTGTGGGCAACGTGATGACATAGCCAGTGGTCCCCACCATCTTTGAGAAGGGCATGCAAGTGATTGGCTTGCTTTGGGGGGCGTCACAGGGGGTATAAAAAGGCGTGCACGCCGACCGCCATCTTGCTTCTGCTGATCTCAGTATAGGGAGAGATGCTGCTGCTGCTGATTCTGTAGGGAGAGCGTTAGGCAGGGAAGAAAAAAAATCAGCTGCTGCTGCTAGCGATTTTGCCTGTACAACACACCAGTCACTGTGCAGTGCAAGGGGAGGCTATATTTTGGTGGATCAGCTCTGTTGGTTGTTAGGCTGTCTTATAAGGCTACCTGATAGCTGCATTGCTGGTTTCACACTGCTTTGCAAACTGCTTTTTTAAAAGCAATCCTTTTTTTTTTTTTTTTTTTTTTGTCCTGGTGAGATACTGAGCGTGCATTTTTTCACACCGTACAGCGGTGTACGCTGCTCTCTCAGTACCGTGTAACGGATGTTATCACGGCCACAGTGAAGCTAAGGGTGTGACTCTGTCAGGATAAGTCGAGGAGTTGTTCCGTTCTTACAGACCTCCACACTAGGGAGATTCCAATCCTGCCCTGTCCTATATAACATTTTTCACACTTGCCAAATTCATCCTGTCATACAGCGGTGTGATATACACTGGGCCTGACACAATACATCAGTGTCCAGAAGTGTGTAAGGACATTCCATTTCTCCCGTCCTATATAACATTTTTCCACACCTGCCAAATTCATCCTGTCATACAGCGGTGTGATATACACTGGCCTGACACAATACATCAGTGTCCAGAAGTGTGTAAGAATAATCCATTTCTGCCGTCCTATGTCACATTTTTCACACCAGCCAAATTCAGCCTGTCATACAGCGATGTGATATACACTGGCCTGACACAATACATCAGTGTCCAGAAGTGTGTAAGGACAATCCATTTCTGCCATCCTATGTCATATTTTTCACACCAGCCAAATTCAGCCTGTCATACAGCGGTGTGATATACATTGGGCCTCACACAATACATCAGTGTCCAGAAGTGTGTAAGGACATTCCATTTCTCCTGTCATATATCACATTTTACACACCAGCCAAATTCAGTCTGTCATACAGCGGTGTGATATACATTGGGCCTCACACAATACATCAGTGTCCAGAAGCGTGTAAGGACAATCCATTTCTGCCGTCCTATGTCACATTTTTCACACCAGCCAAATTCAGCCTGTCATACAGCGATGTGATATACACTGGCCTGACACAATACATCAGTGTCCAGAAGTGTGTAAGGACAATCCATTTCTGCCGTCCTATGTCATATTTTTCACACCAGCCAAATTCAGCCTGTCATACAGCGGTGTGATATACATTGGGCCTCACACAATACATCAGTGTCCAGAAGCGTGTAAGGACAATCCATTTCTGCCGTCCTATGTCACATTTTTCACACCAGCCTAATTCAGTCTGTCATACAGCGGTGTGATATACATTGGGCCTCACACAATACATCAGTGTCCAGAAGTGTGTAAGGACTTTCTATTTCTCCCATCATATATCACATTTTACACACCAGCCAAATTCAGCCTGTCATACAGCGGTGTGATATACATTGGGCCTCACACAATACATCAGTGTCCAGAAGTGTGTAAGGACAATCCATTTCTGCCGTCCTATGTCACATTTTTCACACCAGCCAAATTCAGCCTGTCAAACAGCGGTGTGATATACATTGGGCCTCACACAATACATCAGTGTCCAGAAGTGTGTAAGGACAAACCATTTCTGCTGTCCTATGTCACATTTTTCACACCAGCCTAATTCAGTCTGTCATACAGCGGTGTGATATACACTGGCCTGACACAATACATCAGTGTCCAGAAGTGGTAGGAGAATTAAATTCTCCCCTGTCCTATATACACCTTGTACCTTGTTTTACAGTTCCATATCGTTGGTGGAATTGTGGGTACATTTTTCAAAAAAATGAGGAAGTGTGGTGTAAGAGGCCGTGTTAGTGGGCGGGGGTTGCCAGCTGTTAATGATGGTGTTGGATCTGCTGGTAGTGGCAAAAGCAAAATAACACCTATGCAGGAGGTGTTAAGCCTGCATCATCGTCTGCCTCCACAAGGCCTCGAAGGCTCCCTTTTCTGGGAGTAGGTAAACCGTTTTTAAAGCCGGAGCTTCAGGAACAAGTTTTGGCCTACATTGCTGACTCGGCCTCCAGCTCTATCGCCTCCTCTTCTGAACTTTTAAAAAATAAAAGCACTGAGTCGTCTTTGGAGGCTCATGGTCATGAACCACACCTTTCTTTGTGTCCTTCACCCCAACCAAAATTGAAGGATGCGGCAGGCCACACAACACCCGGTCCTGGTTGACCCGGCAGGGGCATATTAGCATTTTGTCCTGAGACAATGAAAAAAGGAGACTTGTTGGAGGAGTCACTAGGATTATTGTTATAGGCATAATTCGGCACAAGGAAGAAGACAGACCCAATTATCCTGGTGAGCATTTGAAAAATGGCGAAGATACGATGTAAAGATCTGGTTGGTATGTTCGTCCTGACCACTGGTCTGGGGGTGATTGGTCCAAGAAAAATCAAAAGTCACGGACATAAGCTTGCAGAGAGCTCTCCAAAACCGAGAAGTAAGCTGAACTACTCTGTCAGAAACAATGCTTTACGGGAATCCATAAATGCTGAAGGTATGAGCAATAAAAGTCTTGGCCAATTCGGAGGCAGAGGGCTAACGCGGCAGAGGGATAAAGTGAGCCATCTTAGGCCTCTTTTACACTTCCGTTTTTTACAATCAGTCACAATCCGCCAGGTTTTGAAAAAAACGGATCCTCAAATTTTTTTTGAGGATCCGTTATTTTCCCCATTGACTTGCATTAATGGCGGATTGTGACGGATTGATGTCCGTTGCATCCGTTTTTTTTGAGGATCCGCCAAAAATTGCTGTCCGTCACCATCTTCAAAGATTTCAAAACGTAGCTTGTAACGTTTTTTTTCTCTGGCGGATCCTCCAGACACTCACTTAACCCGAAATTCTTTCTGGGTGCCGGACAAAAAAAAAATTCTCTCCCTCTCTCCCTCTCTCCCTCTCTCCCTCTCTCCCTCTCTCCCTCTCTCCCTCTCTCCCTCTCTCCCTCTCTCCCTCTCTCCCTCTCTCCCTCTCTCTCCCTTCCCGGCCAGCGTTTCCTTTAAATTTCCTCATTTTCAGGATCCGTCTAAAAACGGATCCTGTGCCATCCGTTCACATCAGTTAACGGATCCGCTTGTATGACTTTTTGGCGGATTTGAACTGATGCAAAAAACTGAAGTGTGAAAGAGGCCTTAGAGAACCGATCCACGACCATCAAGATTACCGTACAACCACAGGATCGAGGGAAATTTATGATGAAATCCATGGCGATATGTTGCCATGGAGCGGAAGGTACCGGGAGAGGCTGCAGAGTACCAGAGTGAAGTTGCCTCGGAATCTTGTTCTTGTCGCATGAGGGACATGAAGATATAAACTCCTCGATGTCTTGGCGTAAAGAGGACCACCAATAGTGGTGAGATATGAGAGAATTAGTCTTCTTTATCCCCGCATGACCGGCAATCTTGGATGAATGGCCCCAAAGCAGCACTTTCTTTCTGTTATTCTCGGCGACAAACGTCCTCCCCGGGGGGTAAGTTAGCAAGACCTAGGGGAGTCAACTTTATAATCCTGGAGGGATCGATGATGTGAGAAGGATCCTCCTCTGCATCAGCTGGCTGGAAAGACCTAGACAAAGCATCGACCTTGACGTTAAAATGGCCTGATCGGAAGTGAAATTCAAAATCTAAGCGAGCAAAGAAAAGGGACCATCTGGCCTGCCGGAGGTTTATTCTTTGAGCCGACCAGATGTAGGACAGATTCTTGTGGTCGGAGAAAATTACAAAAGGATGGGCCGCCCCCTCTAGAAGGTACCACCATTCCTCAAGAGTCAGTTTGATGGCCAACAACTCTCTGTCTCTGATGGAATAATTGCGCTCAGCAGAAGAAAACGCCTTGTAGAAAATACCGCAGGTGACTAAGCGACCCGAAGGGGATCTTTGGAGAAGCACTGCTCCAGCTCCCGTGGAGGAGGCATCCACCTCGAGCATGAGCGACTTGTTAGTCTCATGACGATGAAGCACAGGGGCGGCTGCAGAGGCTTGCTTTAGAGACAAAAAGGCATCTTTAGCCTCCAGACAGAGGCGTATCTAGGCTTCCTGGCACCCGGGGTAAGAATTTGGTTCGGTGCCCCCCCCACACCAATTACATATGCGACTTGCACGCTTATCATGTACCCACGAGCTGCTCTCCCTAATGCTCTCAATGTTCAGTAAAAAACTGAAAGCAGGAAGAGAAGCTCGTTGTCAAGTATAAAAATCGCATATGAGTGAAGTGTCCGTGTGATGACTACTGGAACCTGCAGAGCTGAATCCTGACATTGCAGCTTCTGAATTCTCACAACGAATGCACTGCACACTTTTAGGATTCTCCCTTGCCGATGTACAGTCATGTCAGCACAAGTATGGGATTTATATACTTCTGGCCACATTCCAACTAGACGTGCCCGGCCTCGCTCCGTTCATTTTCATTGAGTGAGGCCACACATGTCTAGTCAGCATGTGACCGCATGTATGTAAATTACCGGCACGAGAGAATCCTGACAGCGTTCAGTGAGCACTGTGAGAATTCAGAAGTCTGCAGTCACATAGAATGACTGCAGACTCCGTACAAACCTGGACAACCCCTTTAATGTTCCTAACAAATAAAAACATGAGAATTAGTCAGTAGCACAAATAACATTTACATCCAAGTACCTTGTAGATGACGTCTCTGGAGTCGTTCTCCTTTTCTTCTTCTTGTCCAAACCCCATGATGAGTTTTCTCATCCACAGCGGCCTCTGCAGACTTCCATCTTCTCCGGTCTTCTGCAGCAAATCTCCACACGATCCCCTTAAAGATAGAAGTGTCATTATAATGCTCCTAAATAAAAATGTCTACAATATACTGTCACCTCACACTATTCCCCTCCCTCCTCTAACATCCCTCTGTTCACCCTACTGTCTCATCATATATTTACCCCCTCACTCTCTATACCGTCTGCTCACACATACCCCTGACTCCCCATACTGTGTCCACATACATTAACCCGTTCGCTTCCAATACTGTCTGCACCCAACCCCCATACTGTTTCCTCATACATGCCCTCATACATGCATACTCTACATTTTGTGTCCTCAAATCTCCCCACACATTAACTACCATCCACACTCCAAATCTCCCCACACACATTAAATAACCCCCCATCCACACTCCAAATCCCTCAGACACATTAAATAACCCCCCATCCCCACTCCCAAATACCCCCCACACATTATGTACCCCCACTCCAAATCCCCCACACATTAACCCCATCCCCACTCATTAACCCCCATCCTCACTCCAAATCTCCCACACATTAAATAACCCCCATCCCCACTCCCAAATCCCCCCCACATTATGTACCCCCCACTCCAAATCCCCCACACATTAACCCCATCCCCACTCATAAACCCCCATCCCCACTCCAAATCCCCCACACATTAAATAACCCCCATCCCCACTTCAAAATCCCCCACACACATTATGTACCCCCCACTCCAAATCCCCCACATATTAACCCCATCCCTACTCATTAACCCCCAAACAATAACCCCCATCCCCACTCATTAATTCCATCCCCACTCATTAACCCCCCATCCATACTCCCAAATCCCCCAACACATTATGTACCCCCTCACTCCAAATCCCCCACACATTAACCCCCATCCCCACTCATTAACCGCCCACACATTAATTCCATCCCCACTCAATAACCCCCCTCCCCACTCATTAACCCCCCACTCAATAACCCCCATCCCCACTCATTAACCCTCCACACATTAAACCCCATCCCCACTCATTAACCCCCCACACATTAACCCCATCCCCACTCATTAACCCCCCACACATTAACCCCATCCCCTCTTTACCCCCCACACAGTAACCCCCATCCCCACACATTAACCCCCATCCCCACTCATTAACCCCCCACACATTAACCCCATCCCCACTTATTAACCCCACTACACATTAACCCCATCCCCACTCATTAACCCCCCCACTCATTAACCCCATCCCCACACATTAACCCCATCCCCACTCTTTAACCCCCCACACACATTAATCCCCATCCCCACATTAACCTCATCTCCACTCATTAACCCCCCCACGCATTAACCCCATCCCCACTCATTAACCCCACTACACATTAACCCCATCCCCACTCAATAACCCCCATCGCCACACATTAACACCCCCCATCTTCGATGGTTTCTTCAGCCCCACATTGGAGCACACTTACCACCAGCGCTGAGTGTTCGCTCTGAGCGCCGGGAAGTGACGTCAGCAGCGTGATCACATGACATGTCACGCTGCTGACGTCGCTCTGGCCCAGCGGTCAGAGCTGCAATTGTACTGGCGTCTGTACAGACGCCAGTGCAATTGTTCCCTAGGAGCCGGCATGCGCACCTTCTCTGCGCCAGCTGTCAGCTTGACAGCTGACACAGAGAACCGCCGACTCTCAGGCCAGGGGGGGGCGGCAGAACGCAGCTGCCAGGGAGGACACTGCAGACCGCTGCATTAGGCGACCCGGACTGCGCCCCCTGTCAGCTGCGCCCGGGGCAACTGCCCGGCTGCCCCCCCCCTAGATACGCCCCTGCCTCCAGAGACCAGATGTGGGAGTTGGCTCCCTTACGGACAAGAGCCGAGATAGGCTTAGATAGCGAGGAAAAATGTGGGATGAACCGCTTGTAATATTTCACGAATCCAAGAAACTGTTGGATGGCTTTTACCCCGAGAGGCAGTGGCCATTTGATTATGGCTGATGCTTTCTCTGAATCCATGTTCAGGCAGGATTCCGAGATAATGTGTCCCAAAAATGGTAATGGGGTTTGCTCAAAGACACACTTCTCGAACTTGGCATAGTGACGGTTCTCCCTTAAACGTAACAGCACTTGGCGAACGTCTTGTCGATGAGATGACAGATCCGGAGAGAAAAAGAGAATATCGTCCAAATATACTACAACGCAGTAATACAGGAGGTCTTGAAAAATGTCATTAACAAACTCCTGAAATACAGCGGGTGCATTGCAGAGGCCAAAGGTCATGACCAGGTACTCGTAATTTCCATTCCGCGTATTAACAGCGGTCTTCCACTCGTCACCAGCGTGGATACGGATCAGGTTGTAGGCACCATGAAGGTCTAGTTTGATGAAAATCCGTGCTCCCCTCAAACGATCAAAAAGCTCCAGAATGGGTGGTAGAGGATACCTGTTCTTGACCGTGATGTTATTCAAGCCTCTATAGTCAATACAGGGTCGAAGGGAGCCGTCCTTCTTTTTAACAAAGAAGAAATCCGCGTCTGCGGGAGAGGAGGACTTTCGAATAAAGCCCCTGGCCAGGTTTTCTTGGATATAGTACGAGATGGCCTGGATCTCCACTGAAGAGAGCGGGTATATTCTGCCTCTAGGAGGGGTCGAACCAGGAATGAGTTCAATCGGGCAGTCATACGGCTGATGCGGAGGAATCTCTGCCGCCTTCTTGTTGAAGACATCCGAGAAGGGCCAGTAGACAGCGGGTAATCCAACGGGAACAGAAGGAGGCAGTGACATCCCAAAGGGTCGAACTGGCAGCCGGCACCTCTCCTGGCAGTACTGACCCCAGCGAAGTATGTTACCAGAGCGTCAATCATGGGTTGGCTCATGTGTCCTTTGCCAGGGAAGACCAAGAAGAAGAGCGTGGGCCATGTCAGATAGAACATAGATGGCAATCTTCTCCCGATGCAGAACCCCAACTTGCAACTTCAGCTCCTTGGTAACCTTAGTGACCGCCTCAGGTAAAGGCCTTCCATCCACAGATGCCATCCAACGAGGATTCTCCAGGGTCCTAACTGGGATCTGGTACTTCTCAACTTCTTCAAGCCTGAGGAAGTTTCCTGCCACGCCTGAATCCACGTAAACCACCTCAGAATAGCGTTTAGGACCTGAGAACCACTGAACAGTCAGGGTTAAAGGTAGATAGGAATCACATACACCTATGGAGGCCTCTCTTACCTCTCTTAGGTAGAGGAGTTTCCTGGCTGCACTGGGCAGGAACGAAGCAAGTGAGAACCATCTCCACAGTATAGACATAAGCCTTGCACGCGTCTCTCACGACGGCATTGCTCCGCCATTTTAAGACGATCCACCTGCATAGATTCAGCAGCTGCTGCGGAAGAAGACACCGCAGAACCTGGGCTAAGATGCCTGTGGATGGTTAGAGATGAGATAGTAGGTCTCCAATCTCGAGCAGCCTCAAGACAACGCTCCTGAAATCGTAAGTCAATACATGTAGCAAGAGAAATCAAATCCTCGAGAGAGGTTGGAGTATTTCGACCAGCGAGCCAGGAGTCCACGCCAACTTGGAAGCCAGAGTGCGAAAATGAATGGCGTATTGCCCAACAGTAAGTGAACCTTGGCGGAGATTAAAGAGGGACTCAGTGGTAGAGGCCAGGCGACCCGGTTCATCAAACACTCTGTGGAAGGTTTCCAAAAAAATTTGCAGCTGAAAGACTATGGCATCATCTCACTCCCACAAGGGATTTACCCAAGCCAACGCCTCACCCTCCAGATGTGAAAACACAAACGCCACCTTAGCCCGATCAGTGGGGTATTGCTGTGGCAACAACTCAAAATGCAGACGACACTGATTTAAAAAATCCCTGCAAAGCTTGGGTTCGCCATTAAACTGGGGTGGTTTACCAAGGCGAGGTGGGGGATGAGGAGTAGAGTCGGGCACGGGCCGACGCCTGCACCAAAGTCGAGGCGGCAGATTGAAGAGAGAGCAGACGGTCATCCACAGAGGCCATATTACTCAATATGTAGGCCTGAGTGTTGCGCTGCTGAACAAGCTCCTGCTGGAGACTAGCAAGCTGAATAGCATTCCCTGGGTCAGCAGACTGTAAAGCAGACCATCTGAAATCCGTGGACTTCATGAAGGACATAATGCGACCCTGATTCTCCCGCAAAAATATCCACTCTTTTTGGGCAGCAGAGGCACCAGCGGGATCCGTGACCTGATTATTCTGTTACGACTCTTGTAGTGAACCCTCTGGGCTGACATACCAACCCACCCTGAGTGAACTGACCTATTGGATCCACCCCCTATACAGGGATCATCAGGGTCAGCACCAGTGGGGTAAAGTATTGCAACTGCTGGTAAGTGTAGACTGACTGAGCACAGTAATAATATCAAACTGTGGAATGCCTGTCTGTACAATTTACACTAGTCTGTTGGCTGATGGACCACAATGTTCATGATAAATTGTATACCGGCTCATCCTAGCATTTACACTAGGTGATGACTAATTAAACACAGTATTTATACTGGACGGAGGACCAACTGATTACAATATTAACATTTCACTATGGAGTGACTGACGGCAACATTTACAATATACTGTGGACAGACTGACTACAGCTTTGACAATAAACTGTGGATAGATTGACCACATTCATTATCTCTGAGATAAGTAATTTTGGCCCTAGGGAGTTATACTTATTGGTGTGTATAGCATGTAGCAGGAACATATTATCATGCGTTTGTCTTTTTACAGGTTACTGCTCCCATTGACATAATGAAGGGTAAAATTTTTCTTTGTGGACTCCAGCAAGACAATTGGAAGAATCACATAAAAGGTAATCAATTTTCAAATTATTACTGATAATTGTTGGTCTAGGCTTGAGTTCTAGATCTGCGGAGGTGTAATAACACCTTCCTGAATTCATGACAATATACTGTAGGTGCTATCTTAAATGTATATCTTCTATACACAACTCTTAGTATAACACCACTTTCTCTCATGTACAGAGATAGGGAACATTTTTTCTCATTATCAACTTTCTTCCAAATTGGGAATACCCTCTTATATTTCATAAAATACACTTTTTTCAGCGGTGAAACAATCAATACCTTGATTACACAAGACTGACCCCAGCATTCGCACTAGACCGCAGCCTGACAGAACACAGCATTTACACTGTGACCATAAACTGAGGAAAGTATTTATAAAATCTGTCAACTGAGTGACCACAACATTCACAGTAGACTGTGCACTAATTGACCAAAGAATTTACACTAGGTGTGGACTGACTGAGCACAGTATTAATACCTGACTGTGGACTGACTGTCTATATAATTTAAACTAGTCTCTGGACTGACCACAACATTTACAGTAGACTGTACACTAATTAACCATATAATATACATTAGGTGTGGACTGACTGAGCACAGTATTAATACCAGCCTTGGGACTGACTTACCACAACATTTACAATAGATTGTTGTTAGGGTTGCTGTAGCAGAGAGGGAAGGAGGAGCAACCCGGAAGGGGACCCTCTGAGTCACTGCTCCAGATCCCCCCAGGGTGAGCGCCCAGGTGAGGACCACCCCCTATACAGGGAGTGTTGGGGGCAGACCCCCAGGGGATGGAACCGCGACAGCCGGAACCAAAGGGACGACTGGGGTTTAAGTCTGAAGTTGAGGCACAGGCAGGTCCGAAGAGGGAGCACAGGGGACCACAGGGACCACGTATAATGGGCAGGAAGCAGGATCGGAGCGCAGCGGATGGCAAGGGCCGGAGACTACAAAAGAGGAGGCACTGATATAACACCGAGCGTAAAGCAAGGCAGACAAGCAGGGAAGATCAGAGACAACACTAGCAGTGGCAAGGCAGACAAGCAGAGACACAGAGGACAGCGTAGACAGAGGCGTTAGGATGGGGGGCCTGAGACACAGAGACTGCTGCCGAGAGACAGCGTCACCGAAATCGAAGACAGGCGTCTTACCAGTCCAGATGCCCGCCATAAGTAGCGATGGGAGCCGCCATGTTGGAGGCGGGGCCATGCGCTTCACACTACCCAGGAGGCTGCGCGACAGGAGGACGGCAGTGCGCAGGTGCCCGACGCCGAGGGAACCGGAGGCCGGGCGCGGGGACGCGCCAGAGAGCAGGAGCGCGCCCAGAGGTGCGCGCAGGGGATGAGGTAAGGGCTGGGGCCATGACAGTGCCCCCTCCTCCTAACGCTGGAGAGAAATCGTCTCTTGATGCGAGGAGCATCAATATTCTCCTGGGGTTGCCACGATCTCTCCTCGGGACCGAAACCTTTCCAATCAATTAAAAATAGAGTTTTTCCCCTCACAGTCTTCATTGCCAATATATCCCATACCTCAAAGATGTTATCCGAAGTACACGGTTGGGAGGTTTGAGGAGGCGCTGAGTGGAAGTGGTTAAATACTGCCGGTTTGAGGAGAGATACATGAAAGGCATTGGGAATCTTTAGTGAGGCGGGCAATCTCAATTTGTAGGCCACGTCGTTGATGCGACTCAAGACCTCAAAGGGACCAATGTAACGTGGACCTAATTTATAGGAGGCGATTTTCAACCTGATATACCGAGAAGATAGCCAAACTCTATCCCCAGGGCGATACGGAGGAGCGTCAAGCCGTTTTTTGTCGGCATACCTCTTCATTCTGAGGCTGGCACTCTCAAGGGCTTTTTTGGTCTCCCTCCAAATCTGAAAGAAGTCTACAGACAAGGAGTCCGCTGCCGGTACACCCGAGGTAGGGGACACAGGAAGGGGGATGCCGGGGTGTTGACCAAAAACCACAAAAAAGGGAGATTTAGAGGAAGCTTCACTTGGATGGTTGTTATAGGCGAATTCTGCCCAAGGTAGAAGAGAGACCCAGTCATCTTGGTGAGCATTGGAAAAATGCCGAAGGTAGGATGCAGTGCCTGATTGACCCGCTCGACCTGACCATTAAACTGGGGGTGGTAGGCTGAGGAATAATCCAGAGTTATCTTCAGCAAACCGCAGAGAGCTCGCCAAAAACGGGAGGTAAACTTGACTCCTCGATCCGAGACGATATGCAGGGGGAAACCATGGAGGCGGAAAACATGGAGCCGGAAGATCTTTGTCAACTCGGGAGCGGTAGGCAGACCAGGTAGTGCGATGAAGTGGGCCATCTTGGAAAATCAGTCCACGACCACCAATATAACCGTACATCTCGAAGAGGGAGGTAAATCAGTAACGAAATCCATAGCGATAGGAGTCCATGGACTGGCAGGCACAGGTAACGGATGTAGGAGTCCTGAAGGAAGGTGTCGAGGGACTTTGTTCCAGGCACAAGAAGGGCAGGAGGCAATGAAATCCTGGACGTCTCTGCGAAGCGAAGGCCACCAATAATGGCGGGAGATGAGCGCGAGAGTCTTTTTAACCTCCAAATGTCCAGAAACTTTTGACGAGTGACTCCAACGTAGAACCTTCAGTCTAGCTCCACTTCGAACAAAGGTTTTACCTGATGGCGGGGAGACCAGGCTTAGTGGTGCTACGGTAAGGATTTTGGCGGGGTCGATGAGATGTGCTGGACCCTCCTCCTTATCCACCGACCGGAATGACCTTGATAGGGCATCCGCCTTGATGTTCTTATCCCCGGGTCGGAAGTGGAGTTCGAAGTCAAAGTGTTCGAAAAACAATGACCATCTGGCCTGCCGTGGGTTGAGCCTTTGGGCGGACTGAAGGTAGGCCAAATTTTTGTGATCCGTAAAAATGATGAATGGATGAAGAGCCCCCTTGAGGAGATGGCGCCACTCTTCGAGAGCCATTTTTATGGCCAAGAGTTCTCTATCTCCTACAGCATAGTTACGTTCAGGAGCGGAGAAGGCCTTAGAAAAGAACCTGCAGGTGAGAGCACGGCCAGAGGATGATTTCTGCAGCAGAACTGCTCCTGCTCCTACCAAGGATGCGTCCACCTCGAGAATGAACGGCCTGCAGGTATTCGGGCGATGGAGTACTGGAGACTTTGCAAACTCTTATTTCAGAGCTTCAAAGGCGGCGTTGGCATCGGAGGACCAATGATTGGGATCAGCTCCCTTGCAGACGAGAGCCGAGATAGGTTTAGTCAACGAAGAGAAGTGGGGTATAAATTGCCTATAATAATTGGCAAAACCCAAAAAACGCTGAATTGCCTTTACTCCGAGGGGACGTGGCCAATTGAGAACTGCCGAAACTTTCTCCGGGTCCATCTCTAACCCCGAGTTCGAGACAATGTATCCAAGAAAGGGCAGTGAGGTTTGCTCAAAGAGGCACTTCTCCAACTTGGCAAAAAGATGGTTCTCTCTGAGACGTTGGAGGACTTGGCGAACGTCTCGGCGATGTGTGGCTAGATCGGGGGAGAAGACCAAGATGTCGTCAAGGTAGACTATGACACAGGAGTAGAGGAGATCTCGAAAGACATCATTAACGAGTTCCTGGAATACTGCTGGTGCGTTGCAAAGACCAAATGGCATAACTAAATATTCGTAGTGCCCGTCACGCATGTTGAATGCAGTCTTCCACTCGTCCCCAGAGTGTATGCGCACCAAATTATAGGCCCCTCGTAGATCAAGCTTCGTAAACACACGCGCTCCCCTCAAGCAATCAAAGAGCTCAGAGATGAGGGGCAGTGGATATTTGTTCTTCACAGTGATACGATTTAGGCCTTGATAATCGATGCACGGATGCAGCGACCCATCCTTTTTCTTTACGAAAAAGAAGCCTGCTCCTGCAGGGGATGAAGACTTCCAAATGAAGCCTCGGGCCAGGTTGTCTTGGATGTATTCAGACATGGCTTGGGTCTCTGCCGAGGAGAGAGGATAAATCCTTCCACGAGGAGGAGTGGTACCTGGAACGAGCTCAATAGGGCAATCGTAGGGGCGGTGCGGAGGAAGAGTCTCGGCCTCTCTCTTATCAAAAACATCCAAAAAGGCACTGTAAGCCGCCGGCAATCCGGAGGAAATAAGGGGAGAACGGGGAATACCCACGGGACGCACCGACAACAGACACCAAGCCCGACAAGACTCCCCCCAGCGTAAGACGTTGCCGCTATGCCAATCTAAGGTGGGCTTGTGGAGCCGCAGCCAGGGGAGACCGAGAAGGATTGGATGGGAAATACCCGCTAATACATAAAACGTAATTTTCTCCTTGTGCAGAGCCCCTACTTGCAACTCTACCTCATGAGTGACAAGAGTAACCGTCTCTAGCAGGGGTCGACCATCTACGGATGTGAGAACCTGAGGATTCTCCAAGGTCTTTACAGGAACAGAAAATTTGTTGACCTCCTCAAGTCTAATAAAATTCCCAGCGGCCCCCGAGTTCACGTAGGCCTCTAGAGAAGCATGCCTCCCACCAACATGCAAAAGGGCAGACAGAGTGAGGGGTAGAGAGGTATCACAAATGCCCCGGAAGGCCTCTCTTACCTGGCCTAGGCGGAGGAGTTTTCCTGACGATCAGGACAAGTTCGGAGCAAATGGGACCCGCTACCGCAGTAGAAACAAAGACCCTGGAGGCTTCTCTCCCTGCGACGCTGGTCAGCGAGTCTCAGGCGGTCCACCTGCATAGGTTCGGGTGCAGAGGCAGAGGAGGGGATCCTGGGTCGAGGACTGAGTGGCCTGCGAACAGAAGACAATGGACGGGAAACCCTTCTCTCCCTGGACCGTTCCTGAAACCGGAGATCTATCCGGGTAGCTAGGGAAATCAAATCTTCTAGCGCTGTAGGGGTATCCCGACCAGTGAGCTCATCTTTTATACGACTCGAGAGGCCTCGCCAGAAGGCGCCCACCAACGCCTCGTTATTCCAACCAAAGTCGGAGGGCAGGGTCCTAAACTGTATGGCATACTGGCCCACGGTTAGAGAACCTTGGCAGAGGTTAAACAAAGCCTCAGTGGTGGAGGATAAATCACCCGGTTCGTCAAAAACCCGATGAAAAGTGTCCAGAAAAATGGATAACTGGGTAACCACAAGGTCATCAGGCTCCCAGAGAGGATTGACCCAAGCCAGAGCATCCCCCTAGGTGCGAGATGATGAAGGCCACTTTGGCTCGGTGAGTGGGGTACTGCTGGGGCAGTAATTCAAAATGAAGGCGGCATTGATTTATAAATCTCCGGCACAATTTGGCGTCACGGCAATACCGGTGTGGTTTGGCCAATCGCGGAGCAGGATGGGAACCAGCAGCAGGAGGAGCCGAGGCGGCCGACTGCAAGGAAAGCAACCGACCATCTACCGAGGCCATGTAGCTGAGGATATGAGACTGGGTGTCCCGCTGTTGAGCCAATTCTTGTTGCAAGCCAGCCAACTGGGCGGCGTTACCAGGGTCAGAAGATTGGAGAGCGGAGAGATGTGAATCCATACTTTTCATAAAGGACATCATGCGCGTCTGGTTCTCCCGAAGGAAAACCAACTCCTTTTGGGCAGCCGTGGCTCCAGCGGGGTCCATGGCCTGTCTAACTGTTACGGTTGCTGTAGCAGAGAGGGAAGGAGGAGCAACCCGGAAGTGGACCATCTGGGGCATGGCTCCAGAGCCCCCGAGGGCGAGCGCCCAGGTGAGGACCACCCCCTATACAGGGAGTGTTAGGGGCAGACCCCCAGGGGATGGACCCGCGACAGCCGGAACCAAAGGGACGACTGGGGTTTAAGTCTGGAGTGGAGGCACAGGCAGGTCCGAAGAGGGAGCACAGGGGACCACAGAGACCGCGGATAATGGGCAGGAAGCAGGACCGGAGCGCAGCTGATGGCAAGGGCCGGAGACTGCAAAAGAGGAGGCACTGATATAACACTGAGCGTACGGCAAAGCAGACAAGCAGGGAAGATCAGAGACAGCACTAGCAGTGGCAAGGCACACAAGCAGAGACACAGAGGACAGCGCAGACAGAGGCGTTAGGATTGGGGGCCTGGGCCTGAGCCACAGAGACCGCTGCCAAGAGACAGCATCACCGAAATCGTAGACAGACGTCTTACCAGTCCAGACGCCGGCCATAAGTAGCGATGGGAGCCGCCATGCTGGAGGTGGGGCCATGCGCGTCACACTACCCAGGAGGCTGCGCGACAGGAGGACGGCAGTGCGCAGGTGCCCGACGCCGAGGGAACCAGAGGCCGGGCGCGGGGACGCGCCGGAGAGCAGGAGCGCGCCGGGAGGTGCGCACAGGGGACGAGGTAAGGGCTGGGGCCGTGACAGTTGTGCACCGACTGACCATTGCATTTACATTAAGTTTGGACCAACTGACCACAGTAATAATACCAGACTGTGGAATGACTGTCTATATCATTTAAACTAGTCTGTGGACTGACCACAACATTCACAGTAGACTGTACACTAATTGACCATATAACATACACGAGGTGTGGACTGACCTAGCACAGTATTTATACTAGTTTTGGGACTGACTTACCACAACATTTACAATACATAATGTACATGCTATGGTCAGTCGGTGCACAAAGTGTAGTCTGACTGAGCACAGTAATAATATCAGACTGTGGAATAACTGTCTATACAATTTACACTATTATGTGGAGTGACAGACCACAATATTCACTATAAATTGTAGACCAGCTCATCCCAGCATTTACACTAGGTGTGGACTAATTAAACACAGTATTTATACTGGACGGAGGACCAACTGATTACAATATTTACTCTTCACTATGGACTGACAAAAACATTTAAGAGTATACTGTGGACTGACTGACTACAGCTTTGACAATAAACTGTGGATAGATTGACCACATGTATTATCTATGAGATAAGTAATTTTGGCTCTAGTGAGTTATACTTATTGGTGTGTATAGCATGTAGCAGGAACATATTATCATACGTTTGTCTTTTTACAGGTATCCAAGAAGTATCATTTCTCCTTGCGGAGAATGACATGCTAAACATGTCAAGGTGAGGAGACTTAAAGCCGCAATGCTCCTCTGGGAAATATGCTAATTATGCAAATTGTCTCTTCAGAGAGGAAGAGGACTAGAACTCTAGTGCCACCTATTGGAGGTAGCAATCCTAAAAGTCAATGTTGACCCTTTAACAAGCCTAGTTACATGACTTAGGATAAAAGCCAAACCAGAATCTCCATTTGTAGACACTGTGTTTCGGGGTACTGCCCCTCATCAGTGCAAAGTGGGAGATCTGGTTTGGCTGTGAGAGAGGCGTCTGACCGATATCCAAGAAGTATCATTTCTCCTTGTGGAGAATGACATGCTAAGCATGCCACCTATTGGAGGTAGCAATCCTAAAAGTCAATGTTGACCCTTTAACGAGCCTAGTTACATGACTTAAGATAAAAGCCAAACCAGAATCTCCATTACTGCTTACTCCATTACAGGTTACTGCTCCTTTGACATATTGAAGTGTAAAATTTTTCTTTGTGGACTGCAACAAGACAATTGGAAGAAACACATAAAAGGTAATTAATTATCAAATTAATTACTGATAATCATTGATCTAGGCTTTATTTCTAGATGTGCGGAGGTGTAATAACACCTTCCTGATACATGACAATATACTGTATGTGTTATTTTAAATGTATATCTTCTATACACAACTCTTAGTATAACACCACCTTATCTCAGGTACAGAGTTAGGGAACATTTTTACTCATCATCTCTCTTCGAAATTGGGAAAACCCTCTTATATTTCACAAAATACACTTGTTTCAGCGGTGAAACAATTAATACCATGATTACACGAGACATAATGGGAATACGCTAGATACAGTAAAGCGCAGAGCATGCACTGGGAAGCAAGTAGAGAAACAGGACAATACAGAGCATGCACTGGGAAGCACGCTGAGATGCAGAGAGTGCAGAACGCGCACCAGGAAGCCTGCTGAAATACAGGAGAATACAAAGCGTGCAATGGGAAGCATGCTGAGATACACAGACTGCAGAGCGCGCACTAGGAAGCACGTTGAGATACAGAGAGTGCATAGCGTGCACTGAGACGCATGCTGTAGGACCTGAGCATATAAAAGCACCCGCACTGAGACCTGCACAGATGCGGAAGTAGTAATCAGTGACTTCCTCTAGCAGATAGCATCATGAAATACCTGTTGCTGTGGCCAAGAATGAGGTACTTCTGGGTCAGGCAGCTTAATGATCGGAGGAAGTGCGCCGCCGCTGCCTAAGCAGCCGGGTGCATAATCCTGGTGGATGGGATCCCTGACGTGCCCGCCAAGCCGGAAGTTGAGGAGAGACCTCCGGAAGAGCCCGGTCAGCGGCACGCCGAGGGAGGTAAGTATCTTGCTGCTGGGGGGCGTGCGGCGTTGTAACAGTACTTCCCCTTTACATTCCCTCCTTTTGAGGCAAGAAAGAAACCTCTCTAAGACACGAGGTGCAGTGATGTTCTCCCAAGGTTCCCACGACCTCTCCTCAGGACCAAACCCTATCCAAATCGATCAAAAAAAAGGTTTTCCCTCTCACCTTTTTCATGGCGAGTATATTCCTCACCTAAAAAATGTCCTCATTCCTCATAGCTAACAGGATTAGGAGTTTGACAGATAGAGGAATAATAGCGATTAAGCACCATGGGTTTGAGGAGGGAGACATGGAAGGTGTTGGAAATGCAGAGCGAGGCAGGCAACGTCAACTTGTAGATCACGTCATTGATTCGTCCCAAGATCTCAAAGGGACCAATGTATCGAGGACTCAACTTGTAGGAAGGACTTTTAAGCCGGATAAACTTGGAAGATAGCCATACTTTGTCACTGGGAAGGTACGGAGGTGGGTCTAAACATCTTTTGTCAGCATGTCTCTTCATCCCGTCACCAGCTTTGACAAGTGCTTCTTTGTTCTCCTCCCAAATTTTAGAGAACTCCACGGACAAGGAGTCAGCTGTTGGTACACCCAAGACTGGTGGAACCGGCAGGGGCTTATTAGCATTTTGTCCCGAGACAATGAAAAAAGGAGACTTGTTGGAGGAGTCACTAGGATAATTGTTATAGACATAATTCGGCCCAAGGAAGAAGACAGACCCAATTATCCTGGTGAGCATCTGAAAAATGGCGAAGGTACGATGTCAAGATCTGGTTGGTATGTTCCACCTGACTGCTGGTCTGGGGGGGATTGGCCAAAGAAAAATCCAAAGTCACGTTCATAAGCTTGCAGAGAGCTCTCCAAAACCGAGAAGTAAACTGAACTCCTCTGTCGGAAACAATGCGTTATGGGAATCCGTGAATGCTGAAGGTATGAGCAATAAAAGTCTTGGCCAATTCGGAGGCAGAGGGCAAACCCGGCAGAGGGATAAAGTGAGCCATCTTAGCGAACCGATCCACGACCACCAAGATTACCGTACAACCACAAGATCGAGGGAGATTTGTGATGAAATCCATGGCGATATGTTGCCATGGGGCTGAAGGTACCGGGAGAGGCTGTAGAGAACCAGAGTGACGTTGCCTCGGAATCTTGTTCTTGTCGCATGTGGGACATGAAGATATAAACTCCTCGATGTCTTGGCGTAAAGAGGACCACCAATAGTGGCGAGATATGAGAGAATTAGTCTTCTTTATCCCCGCATGACCGGCAATCTTGGATGAATGGCCCCAAAGCAGCACTTTCTTTCTGTTATTCTCGGCGACAAACGTCCTCCCCGGGGGTAAGTTGGCAAGACCTAGGGGAGTCAACATTATAATCCTGGAGGGATCGATGATGTGAGAAGCATCCCCTCTGCATCAGCTGGCTGGAAAGACCTAGACAAAGCATCGACCTTGAAGCTAAAATGGCCTGATGGGAGGTGAAATTCAAAATCGAAGCGGGCAAAGAAAAGGGACCATCTGGCCTGCCGTGGGTTAAGTCTTTGAGCCGACCGGATGTAGGACAGATTCTTGTGGTCGGAGAAAATTACGAAAGGATGGGCTGCCCCCTCTAGAAGGTACCACCATTCCTCAAGAGTCAGTTTGATGGCCAACAACTCTCTGTAATAGTTCACGAATCCAAGAAACTGTTGGATGGCTTTTACCCCGAGAGGCAGTGGCCATTTGATTATGGCTGATACTTTCTCCGAATCCATGTTCAGTCAGGATTCCGAGATAACGTGTCCCAATAATGGTAACAGGGTTTTCTCAAAGACACACTTCTCGAACTTGGCATAGAGACGGTTCTCTCTTAAACGTAACAGCACTTGGCGAACGTCTTGCCGATGAGATGACAGATCCGGAGAGAAAAAGAGAATATCGTGCAAATATACTACAACGCAGTAATACAGGAGGTCTCGAAAAATGTCATTAACAAACTCCTGAAATACAGTGGGTGCATTGCAGAGGCCAAAGGTCATGACCAGGTACTCGTAATTTCCATCCCGCGTATTAAACGCGGTCTTCCACTCGTCACCAGCGTGGATACGGATCAGGTTGTGGGCACCATGAAGGTCTAGTTTGATGAAAATCCGTGCTCCCCTCAAATAATCAAAAAGCTCCAGAATTGGTGGTAGAGGATACCTGTTCTTGACCGTCATGTTATTCAAGCCTCTATAGTCAATACAGGGTCGAAGGAAGCCGTCCTTCTTTTTAACAAAGAAGAAACCCGCGTCTACGGGAGAGGAGGACTTTTGAACAAAGCCCCTGGCCAGATTTTCTTGGATATAGTTCGATATGGCCTGGGTCTCCACTGAAGAGAGCAGGTATATTCTGCCTCTAGGTGGGGTCGAACCAGGAATGAGTTCAATCGGGCAGTCATACAGCTGATGCGGAGGACTCTCTGCCTCCTTGTTGAAGATATCCTAGAAGGGCCAGTAGACAGCGGGTAATCCGAAGGGAACAGAAGGAGGCAGTGACATCACAAAGGGTCGAAATGGCAGCCGGCACCTCTCCTGGCAGTACTGACCCCAGCGAAGTATGTTATCAGAGCGTTAATCATGGGTTGCCTCTTGTGTCCTTAGCCAGGGAAGACCAAGAAGAAGAGCGTGAGCCATGTCAGATAGAACATAGATGGCAATCCTCTCCCGATGCAGAACCCCAACTTGCAACTTCAGCTCCTTGGTAACCTTAGTGACCGCCTCAGGTAAAGGCCTTCCATCCACAGAAGCAATGCAACGAAGATTCTCCAGGGTCCTAACTGGGATCTGGTACTTCTCAACTTCTTCAAGCCTGAGGAAGTACCCTGCCACGCCCGAATCCACGTAAACCACCTCATAATAGTGTTTAGGACCTGAGAACCACTGAACAGTCAGGGTTAAAGGTAGATAGGAATCACATACACCTATGGAGGCCTCTCTTACCTGTCTTAGGTAGAGGAGTTTTCTGGCCGCACTGGGCAGGAGCGAAGCAGGTGAGAACCATCTCCACAGTATAGCCATAAGCCTTGCACGCATCTCTCACAACGGCATTGCTCCGCCATTTTAAGACGATCAACGTGCATATATTCAGCAGCTGCTGCAGAAGAAGACACCGCAGAACCTGGGCTAAGATGCCTGTGGATGGTTAGAGATGAGATAGTAGGTCTTCAATCTCGAGCAGCCTCAAGAGAACGCTCATGAAATCGTAAATCAATACGTGTAGCAAGAGAAATCAAATCTTCAAGAGAGGTTGGAGTATTTCGACCAGCGAGCCAGGAGTCCACCCCAACTTTGAAGCCAGAGTGCGAAAACGAATGGCGTATTGCCCAACAGTAAGTGAACCTTGGCGGAGATTAAAGAGGGACTCAGTGGTAGAGGCCAGGCGACCCGGTTCATCAAACACTCTGTGGAAGGTTTCCAAAAAAATTTGCAGCTGAGAGACTATGGCATCTTCTCGCTCCCACAAGGGATTTACCCAAGCCAACGCCTCACCCTCCAGATGTGAAACCACAAACGCCACCTTAGCCCGATCAGTGGGGTATTGCTGTGGCAACAACTCAAAATGCAGACAACACTGATTTAAAAAATCCCTGCAAAGCTTGGGATCGCCATTAAACTGGGGCGATTTACCAAGGCGCGGAGAGGGATGAGGAGTAGAGTCGGGGGTACGGGCCGATGCCTGCACCAAAGTCGAGGCGGCAGATTAGGCCATATTAGTCAATATGTGGGCCTGAGTGTTGCGCTGCTGAACAAGCTCCTGCTGGAGATTAGCAAGCTGAATAGCATTCCCTGGATCAGCGGCCTGTAAAGCGGACCATCGGAAATCCATGGACTTCATGAAGGACATAATGCAACCCTGATTCTCCCGCAAAAATATCCACTCTTTTTGGGCAGCAGAGGCACCAGCGGGATCCATGACCTGATTATTCTGTTACAACTCTTGGAGTGGACCCTCTGGGCTGAGATACCAACCCACCCTGAGTGAACTGACCTATTGGAACCACCCCCTATACAGGGATCATCAGGGTCAGCACTAGTGGGGTAAAGTATTGAAACTGCTGGTATGTGTAGACTGACTGAGCACAGTAATAATATCAAACTCGAGAATGACTGTTCATACAATTTACACTAGTCTGTGGACTGACGGACCACAATGTTCATTATAAATTGTATACCGGCTCATCCTAGCATTTACACTAGGATGTTCATTATAAATTGTATACCGGCTCATCCTAGCATTTACACTAGGAGATGACTAATTAAACACAGTATTTATACTGGACGGAGGACCAACTGATTATAATATTAACATTTCACTATGGAGTGACTGACAGCAACATTTACAATATACTGTGGACAGACTGACTTCAGCTCTGAAAATAAACTGTGGATAGATTGACCACATTCATTATCTCTGAGATAAGTAATTTTGGCCCTAGGGAGTTATACTTATTGGTGTGTATAGCATGTAGCAGGAACATATTATCATACGTTTGTCTTTTTACAGGTTACTGCTTTAATTGACATAATGAAGGGTAAAATTTTTCTTTGTGGACTCCAGCAAGACAATTGGAAGAATCAAATAAAAGGTAATCAATTTTCAAATTATTACTGATAATTGTTGGTCTAGGCTTGAGTTCTAGATCTGCGGAGGTGTAATAACACCTTCCTGAATTCATGACAATATACTGTAGGTGCTATCTTAAATGTATATCTTCTATACACAACTCTTAGTATAACAACACTTTATCTCAGGTACAGAGATAGGGAACATTTTTTCTCATTAACAACTTTCTTCCAAATTGGGAATACCCTCTTATATTTCATAAAATACACTTGTTTCAGCGGTGAAACAATCAATACCTTGATTACACGAGACTGACCCCAGCATTCACACTAGACCGCAGCCTGACAGAAAACAGCATTTACACTATGTGACCATAAACTGAGGAAAGTATTTATATAAACTGTCGACTGGCTGACCACAAAATTCACAGTAGACTGTGCACTAATTGACCAAAGAATTTACACTAGGTGTGGACTGACTGAGCACAGTATTAATATCAGAGTTAGGACTGACTTACCACAACATTTACAATAGATTGTGCACCGACTGACCATAGCATTTACATTAAGTTTGGACCGACTGACCACAGTAATAATACCAGACTATGGACTGACTGTATATATCATTTAAACTAGTCTGTGGACTGACTGACCACAACATTTACAGTAGACTGTACACTAATTGACCATATAACATATACTAGGTGTGGACTGACCTAGCACAGTATTTATACTAGTTTTGGGACTGACTTACCACAACATTTACAATACATTGTGCACCGACTGACCATAGCATGTACACTAAGTGTTGTATGACTGAGTACAGTAATAATATCAGACTGTGGAATGACTGTCTATACAATTTACACTATTATAAACTAAGACACAGAAACAGAACACAGTATGACAAACGTGCATGAATACTCTGCTGTAAAATATATTTAACTGTAAGTAGCAAGTGCTAGTAAAAGATGTTAACAAAACCAGGGTATTTTGTTGATATGTTTTTCTGCAAAAAAAAGTACGCTAATCCACTCCGCCGCGTCAAGGCATACCCTTCTCGGAGCAGTCCTATCTAATATATTTAAAAACCTGAACATGTGAATATACCTTCATGAGCAGGGTTCAGAAAGGCGCTGCCCGGTATGGGCTCGCTGGGCGAAATGGCTTTTAATGCATGTCCCAAAAGAGAGAGGCGGGGATCTCCCAAAGCTTGCATAAGCAAGAAATCAATAGATTCAGAACACATGAAACATGCACAAAAACTGAACGGGTCAATAAGACCCTGTTCACACCACCCAAGAACTATGACACAGAAACAGAACACAGTATGACAAACGTGCATAAATACTCTGCTGTAAAATAAATGTAACTGTAAGTAGCAAGTGCTAGTAAAAGATGTTAACAAAACCAGGGTATTTTGTTGATACGTTTTTCTGCAAAAAAATGTACGCTAAGCCACTCTGCCGCGTCAAGGCATACCCTTCTCGGAGCAGTCCTATCTAATATATTTAAAAACCTGAACATGTGAAAATACCTTCATGAGCAGGGTCCAGAAAGGCGCTGCCCGGTATGGGCTCGCTGGGCGAAATGGCTTTTAATGCATGTCCCAAAAGAGAGAGGCGGGGATCTCCCAAAGCTTGCATAAGCAAGAAATCAGTAGATTCAGAACACATGAAACATGCACAAAAACTGAACGGGTCAATAAGACCCTGTTCACACCACCCAAGAACTAAGACACAAAAAAAATGTACGCTAAGCCACTCCGCCGCGTCAAGGCATACCCTTCTCGGAGCAGTCCTATATAATATATTTAAAAACCTGAACATGTGAATATACCTTCATGAGCAGGATTCAGAAAGGCATATTCATGAAGGTATATTCACATGTTCAGGTTTTTAAATATATTAGATAGGACTGCGAGCAGGCAACATCAACTTGTAGGCCACGTCATTGATTCGTCCCAAGATCTCAAAGGGACCGATGTATCAAGTACTCAACTTGTAGGAAGGACTTTTAAGCCGGATAAACTTGGAAGATAGCCATACTTTGTCACCGGGAAGTCTGTGGACTGACCACAACATTCACAGTAGACTGTACACTAATTGACCATATAACATACACTAGGTGTGGACTGACCTAGCACAGTATTTATACTAGTTTTGGGACTGACTTACCACAACATTTACAATACATAGTGTACATGCTATGGTCAGTCGGTGCACAAAGTGTAGTCTGACTGAGCACAGTAATAATATCAGACTGTGGAATAACTGTCTATACAATTTACACTATTATGTGGAGTGACAGACCACAATATTCACTATAAATTGTAGACCAGCTCATCCCAGCATTTACACTAGGTGTGGACTAATTAAACACAGTATTTATACTGGACGGAGGACCAACTGATTACAATATTTACTCTTCACTATGGACTGACAAAAACATTTAAGAGTATACTGTGGACTGACTGACTACAGCTTTGACAATAAACTGTGAATAGATTGACCACATGTATTATCTCTAAGATAAGTAATTTTGGCTCTAGTGAGTTTTACTTATTGGTGTGTATAGCATGTAGCAGGAACATATTATCATGCGTTAATCTTTTTACAGGTATCCAAGAAGTATCATTTCTCCTTGCGGAGAATGACATGCTAAACATGTCGAGGTGAGGAGACTTAAAGCCGCAATGCTCCTCTGGGAAATATGCTAATTATGCAAATTGTCTCTTCAGAGAGGAAGAGGACTAGAACTCTAGTACCACCTATTGGAGGTAGCAATCCTAAAAGTCAATGTTGACCCTTTAACGAGCCTAGTTACATGACTTAGGATAAAAGCCAAACCAGAATCTCCATTTGCAGACACTGTGTTTCGGGGTGCTGCCCCTCATCAGTGCAAAGTGGGAGATCTGGTTTGGCTGTGAGAGAGGCGTCTGACCGATATCCAAGAAGTATCATTTCTCCTTGCGGAGAATGACATGCTAAGCATGTCGAGGTGAGGAGACTTAAAGCCGCAATGCTCCTCTGGGAAATAGTTGTGGGGGGAGGGCTGGCTGCAGGTTTTCATGTGCCCTGGGCGAAAGAGCGCCCCTTTAACACATAATACCACAACTCATCATGCTCCGATACGGCAGAGAAATAGCGGTATAGTACAATGAAAAATACCTCACTTTTTACATCTCATGACGAGGCCCATCTATTTCTCCATACAGAATCATTGGTCCCATATAATGTTTGAAACAGTATATGATGAGCTCCACATAATGCTACAGTATATGTTGGTCCCCATGGATGAAGCTCCACTGTTTTATGGGCCTAAATAATGCTCCAAACATAATGGGCCCCATTTCTAATGCTCTAGTGTATAATGGGCCCTGTAAATGCTGCTCCAGTGTCTGATGTCCACCTTTTGGAATGTTCCAGTGTATGGTGGGCCCCATCTATCATTCTCCAGAGTATAGTGCTCCCCAAAAATTGCTGTCCCAACATTGAAAACAATCAAATAAGTCTCCTCGCTAGGGAATCCCTGTACTTGTCTGGATTCCTCGTCGTCCCCATCTTCCATCTCACTGCACAGTATTTCAACTTTGCAAGTGCTGTAATCCTGAGCAAGCAGGGGGGGGCCCACTCGTTGGCGACGGCACTGGCACAGGGCCCCTGATAGTACGGTGGTGTGTCTGATAGCGGGTGGGCCGAACCTGCACTTTCATCTGCAGCTTCCTCTTTGTCACCGTGTAAGATGGAACTGTATATGGGAAGGGTAACCTGAGTTTCATCAGGGTCAGATTCAGGTCGTGTAGCGTGCGAGGGGAATGTAGTGGTCTGGGTCAATGTACCAGCAGATTCATCGATCAGTGGCTGGGCATCAGTGCACTTGTGTCTCCCCCAGGAGTACGGTCGCCACAGTGGCATTACCTTCTTCCTCGGGAGTGTGATGTCATGCTTGGGAGCAACGAACGATCTCTCTAGTAGGTTAACTGATTGGGCGGCGTTATTCCCACGAGTCATGACCCTCCAAACAGCGTTCATGAAGGCAAAGTGTTTGTTTTACGTGGGCAGTATGGTTGCAAAGCTGAACCTTAAAGGAATGTCCAGAAGGGCACCACCAGGAGTGGAGCCTACGGTTAAATTCGACTCCACCTGGGAAACCTCAACCATGCCAGCTACAGAACAGATGCACACATTGCAAGCTTAATTCCGTTAACGAACGAGACTCCGTCATGCCCCGCGGTCTGAGTCCAGCTTACTAGAGGGACACGTGAGGCTCTGGCACATGAGATTGGCCAATAACTGGTGTGTCATGCCCTTACATGTCCGTGGCTGCATGTGCGCTACACTGAAAAGGCCAGCGTTTGTCGCTTACAGGTGCAGATAACCCGCTGAACAACGTTAGTGATGGGGATCACTGATTACAATTATTACCCGCGAACAATGATTTCCCAGTAAGTGCAGGTCAACCGCAGTTCCGGAATTAGGCCTAACCGTCATTCCTGAAAAAATGAAAAACTTACGTGTGCAAACCACAGGTGCTGTAGCTTGCTTAACAGCTCGCCAGCCGTTCTCACGCCCAGTATGGATTACACGTGATTGCACAAAGGTTAGAAAGGGTACCATATCCCCAGATAACATGTATGGATACCGTACACATTCAAAATATATGTCTATACATCAGGAGGCAGGCTCAGACGGTGTCAGGGACAGTATGGATTTGACGGCCCAGACTACACAGCGGAGGAGCAGGGAGAGGTAAAGATTGCAAATGCTGGGGCCCTGCCCAAGCAAGGGGGGCCCACTCGTGGGCGTCGGTACTGGCACTGGGCCCCTCATAGTACGGCGGTGTGTCTGACGGCGGGTGTGCACCACCACCGTCAGAGACACTTGATTGCACTATGAAGGACCCTGTACCAGTGCCCGCGCCCAAGAGTCGGCCTACCCACCTGTCCTGGGCAACGGCACTCGCACGGTGTCGTGCGCTAGGTGGTGACCCCGGCCATGGGGGGGGAGGCAGCACAGTTAGGGAGTTTTAGAAAGTGGCATATGTTGATGTTGGACATTCAGCTGATGCAAAAGGTGAAATAGGTCAAGTCCCAGGAAGAGGTGGACCAAAGCAAGCCATTTTTCTGTCACCCTATGTGTCATCAGAGGAAGGTGGGACAAAATCCTTGGAAACCCATGCGTGGTTCATTTTAATGAAGGTTAGATCATCCACATTTTGGGTTGACAGACGGGTCCTTTTTTCTGTCAGGATTGATCCAGCTGCACTGAAGACTCTTTCCGATAGCACACTTGCAGCTGGGCAAGCGAGCTCCTGTAAGGCATATTGTGCCAATTCAGGCCAGATGTCCAGTTTAGCGGCCCAATAGTCAAAGGGGAATGACATGTGTGGGAGAACATCGATATGGGAGGAAAAGTAGTTTGTAACCATAGTTGACAAGTGCTGTCACCTGTCACTTTCCATCGATGCAGTATTACCAGTTGTGTGAGCGGTACTTGAAAAATCAGTACACAACATTGTCATGAAACCCCTGTCTCCAACGCCACTTCTGCTGTGTGCACCACGAACACCTCTGCCAAGCTGCCCCCGGCCCGTACGGCTCGTGTGAGAACCATCACAGCTGCTGTGTGCTGGGAATGCCTCAAGCAACCGATTTACCAGAGTTGCTTGTTTATTAGCCAATATTAGGTCAAGGTTCTCCTGTGGCATGATGTTTTGTAATTTGCCTTTATAGCGTGGATCCAGGATGCTGGCCAACCAGTAGTCGTCATCGTTCATCATTTTGGCAATGCATGGGTCCCTTTTTAGGATCTGCAAGGCATAATCTGACATTTTGCATGAGCAGACGCATAAGTGGGATGCTCATGCTTAGGATGGCGTCGTCTGCGCTTACCAGCCGTGTGCATTCCTCAAAACACTGAAGGACTTTACAGAGGTCTTTCAGCTTCGACCACTGCACACCTGTCAACTCCATGTCTGCTCTCAAAGTGCCTGGCCGTGTATCCTCCCACAAATGCATTATGGCCTGCCTCTGCTCGCACAGCCGCTCCACCATGTGCAGGGTGGAGTTCCACCTTGTTGCAATGTCGATAATGAGGCGGTGGTTGGGAAGGTGGAGCAATCGCTGCAGCTTCTGCATACGAACGGAGTGTACAGGCGACCGGCGGATGTGCGCGCACAGTCTTCGCACCTTCTGGAGCAGGGCTGTTAACTCCGGATAATTTTTGAGGAAGCACTGCACCACCAGGTTTAAGGTGTGAGCCAAGCAAGGTATATGGCTGAGTTTTGAAAGGGCTATGGCTGCCACAAAATTACGGCCGTTATCACTAACTACCTTGCCTGCCTCAAGATGTACACTGCCCAGCCATGACTCAGTTTGTCGCTTCAAGTACTCGGCCAGCACCTCGGCGGTGTGTCTGTTGCCCAAACACATCATCTGCAACACAGCCTGCTGACGCTTTCCACTAGCTGCTCGATAGGGGGACACATCGTGTGCAACAGTGGCAGCTGCAGATGGAGTGCTCGTACGACTGCGCTCTGTGGACGAGCTTTCGCTTCTGGAGGAGGAGGAGGGTCGAACGCCTACAGCCAACCGTTTCCTATACCGTGGGCTAGGCAGCACTGTCCCACCACCGCTGTCCCCTGTGGACCCTGCATCCACCACATTAACCCAGTGCGCAGTGATGGACACGTAATGGCCCTGGCCATGCCGACTGGACCATGCATCAGTTGTGAGGTGCACCTTTCCGCTCACTGACAGCTTGAGTGCATGGACAATGCGGTCTTTCACATGATGGTGGAGGGCTGGGATGGCTTTGCGAGAGAAGAAGTGGCGACTGGGTAGGTCATAGAGTGGTACTGCATAGGCCATGAGTTCGCGGAAAGCTGTGCTTTCCACCAACCGAAAGGGCATCATCTCAAACGAGATTAGTTTGGCAATGTGGGCGTTCAAACCCAGTGTACGCAGATGAGAGACTGAGTAGGTCAAGAAAGTACTCATAGTGTCTGGGAGGGTGAGCTGGACTTGAGAGCTGCATATGGTGGAAGTAGCGGTGGACAGGGCGGACTGAGAGAGGGTTGGTGATGGTGATGGAGTTGGTGTTCTTTCTGATGGCCTAGAATCAGTCTTTCGTTGATATAACAGTGGGATTCCCTGACTGCTGTGGTCTTGCAACGACACCTCAACATTTGCTGCTGTGCTAACCGGTGGGCTTACAGTGGGGGAAACAATGTAGCGTTGATGACTACCTTCGTTGTGATCAGTTGCACATGTGGCACTTGAGGTTTGGTGTTGTGTCCACGCTTGCAAGTGCATGCTGGTTAAATGTCTAAGCATGCAACTGGTATTCAAATTTTTCAGATTTTTCCCTCAGCTAAAGGTCTTTGCGCACTTCTTAAAGATAACCTTGGCCTGATCATGAGGATTTTGGTCAAAAAAGTGCCACACTGCACTCTTCCTACTTTGGCAGACATTTTGCGGCCTAGCACGCTGTGATCTTTTGACCCTCTGGACAAGCTGTCCAGCAACTCTTTTGATGTTTGGAACCTGTCTTTGGAGTGCTCCGGGCCTGCCAGATAACAGCTGTTGCGATGTCGATGTCTGCTGTGGATGCTCCTCATCTGAGCTATTGGAAGCAGCACCCTCTTCCCCCAATGGATGCCAATCTGGGTCAACAACTGGGTCATCCATCACCTCCTCTTCTATGTCATGTGCACCTTCCTCTGTGTCACCGTGTATGGTGGTATAGTGTGCGGGAAGGGGCACCTGAGTCTCATCAGGGTCAGAATCTGGCTCTGTACACTGCGAGGACAATGTAGTGCTCTGAGTGAATGTACCAGCAGAATCATCCATCAGCGGCTGTGCATCAGTGCACTCCATGTCAGATTCATCTTGGCCTGGGTAATTCACCATTTCACTTGATAATCCAGGCATGGTATGTGAAAACAGCTCCATGGAGTAATCAGTAGTATGGCCTGCGTCATCCTTCAATCTTGGTTGGGGTGAAGGACACAAGGAAAGGTGTGGTTCATGAACATGAGCCTCCAATGACGACTCAGTGCTTTTACTTTTTACAACTGAAGAAGAGGAGGCGATAGAGCTGGAGGCTGAGTCAGCAATGTAAGACAAAACTTTTTCCTGATGCTCTGGCTTTAAAAGCGGTTTGCCAACTCCTAGAAAACTAAGCGTTCGAGGCCTTATGTAGCCAGACAATGACACAGGCTCAACACCTCCTGCATTCGGTCCTATTTTGCTCTTGCCACTACCATCAGATCCACCACCAACACCATCATTACCAGCTGCCAACCCCCGCCCAATTCCACAGCCTCTTCCACCAGCCTTCCTCATTTTTGGTAGAAATGTAGACAAAATCCAACAAACTATATAGTAATGTAAAACAAGGTACAAGGTGTCTATAGGACAGGGGAGATTTTGAATTTGTGCAGACACTTGTGGACACTGGACACTTTTGGATTGTGTAAGGCCCACTGATATCTGAGCGCTATGTCACAGGCTCGATGGCACAGCTGTGACAAAAGTGACGAGAGGATAAGGGAGATTTTGAATTTCTGCACACACTTGTGGACACTGGACACTTCTGGATTGTGTGAGGCCCAATGAATATCTGAGCGCTATGTGACAAGCTCGATGGCACAGCTGTGACCAAAGTGACGAGAGGAAAAGGGAGATTATGAATTTCTGCACACACTTGTGGACACTGGACACTTTTGGATTGTGTGAGGCCCAATGAATATCTGAGCGCTATGTGACAGGCTCGATGGCACAGCTGTGACCAAAGTGACTAGAGGATAAGGGAGATTTTGAATTTCTGCACACACTTGTGGACACTGGACACTTTTGGATTGTGTGAGGCCCAATGAATATCTGAGCGCTATGTGACAGGCTCGATGGCACAGCTGTGACCAAAGTGACTAGAGGATAAGGGAGATTTTGAATTTCTGCACACACTTGTGGACACTGGACACTTTTGGATTGTGTGAGGCCCAATGAATATCTGAGCGCTATGTGACAGGCTCGATGGCACAGCTGTGACCAAAGTGACGAGAGGATAAGGGAGATTTTGAATTTCTGCACACACTTGTGGACACTGGACACTTTTGGATTGTGTGAGGCCCACTGATATCTGAGCGCTATGTGACAGGCTCGATGGCACAGCTGTGACAAAAGTGACTAGAGGATAAGGGAGATTGGATTGCTTTTAAAAAAGCAGTTTGCAGAGCAGTGGGTAAACAGCAATGCCAGCCTGTCAGGAAGCCTTAAAAGGCAGCCCAACAACCAACACCACTGATACACCACAATATAGCCTCCCTTTGCACTGCACACACAGTGATTGGTGTGTTGTGCAGGCCAAATCGCTAGCAGCAGAAGCAGTTTTTTTTTTTTCTTCTCAGCAGGACAAAAAAAAAAAAATTGGGATTGCTTTTAAAAAAGCAGTTTGCGGAGCAGTGGGTAAACAGCAATGCAGGAATGTCAGGAAGCCTTAGAAGGCAGCCCAACAACCAACACCACTGATACACCACTATATAGCCTCCCCTTGCACTGCACACACAGTGACTGGTGTGTTGTGCAGGCCAAATAGCTAGCAGCAGAAGCAGTTTTTTTGTCTTCTTCCCTGCCTAACGTTCTCCCTACAGAATCCGCAGCAACCTCTCCCTATACTGAGATCGGCAGAGGTAAGATGGCGGTCAGCGTGCACGCCCTTTTATACCCCCTGTGACGCCCACCAAAGCAAGCCAATCACTTGCATGCCCTTCTGAAAGATGGTGGTGACCCCTGCCTATGTCATCACGTTGCCCACAGTGTCCATGGATCCTGATTGGCTGAAAAAGAGCGCAAAACAAACTTTTGAAACGCGACTTTGGCGCGTAAGTCGCCGACCTCGTGGCCGACCTCATCCTAGGGTCGGGTTTCGTTTCATGAAACCCGACTTTGCCAAAAGTCGGCGACTTTTGAAATTTTTCGACCCGTTTCGCTCAACTCTAACTGATAATCATTGATCTAGGCTTTATTTCTAGATGTGCGGAGGTGTAATAACACCTTCCTGATACATGACAATATACTGTATGTGTTATTTTAAATGTATATCTTCTATACACAACTCTTAGTTTAACACCACCTTATCTCAGGTACAGAGTTAGGGAACATTTTTTCTCATTATCATCTGTCTTCGAAATTGGGAAAACCCTCTTATATTTCACAAAATACACTTGTTGCAGCGGTGAAACAATTATTACCATACTTACACGAGACGTAATGGGAATACGCTAGATACAGTAAAGAGCAGAGCATGCACTGGGAAGTAGAGAAACAGGACAATACAGAGCATGCACTGGGAAGCACGCTGAGATGCAGAGAGTGCAGAACGCGCACCAGGAAGCCTGCTGAAATACAGGAGAATACAAAGCGTGCAATGGGAAGCATGCTGAGATACACAGACTGCAGAGCGCGCACTAGGAAGCACGTTGAGATACAGAGAGTGCATAGCGTGCACTGAGACGCACGCTGTAGGACCTGAGCATATAAAAGCACCCGCACTGAGACCTGCACAGATGCGGAAGTAGTAATCAGTGACTTCCTCTAGCAGATAGCATCCTGAAATACCTGTTGCTGTGGCCAAGAATGAGGTACTTCTGGGTCAGGCAGCTTAATGATCGGAGGAAGTGCGCCGCCGCTGCCTAAGCAGCCGGGTGCATGATCCTGGTGGATGGGATCCCTGACGTGCCCGCCAAGCCGGAAGTTGAGGAGAGACCTCCGGAAGAGCCCAGTCAGCGGCACGCCGAGGGAGGTAAGTATCTTGCTGCTGGGGGGCGTGCGGCGTTGTAACAGTACTTCCCCTTTACATCCCCTCCTTTTGAGGCAAGAACGAAACCTCTCTAAGACACGAGGTGCAGTGATGTTCTCCCAAGGTTCCCACGACCTCTCCTCAGGACCAAACCCTATCCAATCGATGAAAAAGAAGGTTTTCCCTCTCACCTTTTTCATGGCGAGTATATTCCTCACCTCAAAAATGTCCTCATTCCTCATGGCTAACAGGATTAGGAGTTTGACAGATAGAGGAATAATAGCGATTAAGCACCATGGGTTTGAGGAGGGAGACATGGAAGGTGTTGGAAATGCGGAGCGAGGCAGGCAACGTCAACTTGTAGATCACATCATTGATTCATCCCAAGATCTCAAAGGGACCAATGTATCGAGGACTCAACTTGTAGGAAGGACTTTTAAGCCGGATAAACTTGGAAGATAGCCATACTTTGTCACTGGGAAGGTACGGAGGTGGGTCTAAACATCTTTTGTCAGCATGTCTCTTCATCCCGTCACCAGCTTTGACAAGTGCTTCTTTGGTCTCCTCCCAAATTTTAGAGAACTCCACGGACAAGGAGTCAGCTGTTGGTACACCCAAGACTGGTGGAACCGGCAGGGGCTTATTAGCATTTTGTCCCGAGACAATGAAAAAAGGAGACTTGTTGGAGGAGTCAGTAGGATAATTGTTATAGGCATAATTCAGTCCAAGGAAGAAGACAGACCCAATTATCCTGGTGAGCATCTGAAAAATGGTACGATGTCAAGATCTGGTTGGTATGTTCCACCTGACTGCTGGTCTGGGGGGGATTGGCCAAAGAAAAATCCAAAGTCACGTTCATAAGCTTGCAGAGAGCTCTCCAAAACCGAGAAGTAAACTGAACTCCTCTGTCGGAAACAATGCGTTATGGGAATCCATGAATGCTGAAGGTATGAGCAATAAAAGTCTTGGCTAATTCGGAGGCAGAGGGCAAACCCGGCAGAGGGATAAAGTGAGCCATCTTAGCGAACCGATCCACGACCACCAAGATTACCGTACAACCACAAGATCGAGGGAGATTTGTGATGAAATCCATGGCGATATGTTGCCATGGGGCTGAAGGTACCGGGAGAGGCTGTAGAGAACCAGAGTGACGTTGCCTCGGAATCTTGCTCTTGTCGCATGAGGGACATGAAGATATAAACTCCTCGATGTCTTGGCGTAAAGAGGACCACCAATAGTGGCGAGATATGAGAGAGTTAGTCTTCTTTATCCCCACATGACTGGCAATCTTGGATGAATGGCCCCAAAGCAGCACTTTCTTTCTGTTATTCTCGGCGACAATATATAGTAGTCCAAATATACTACAACGCAGTAATACAGGAGGTCTCGAAAAATGTAATTAACAAACTCCTGAAATACAGCAGGTGCGTTGCAGAGGCCAAAGGTCATGACCAGGTACTCGTAATTTCCATCCTGCGTATTAAACGCGGTCTTCCACTCATCACTAGCATGGATACGGATCAGGTTGTAAGCACCATGAAGGTCTAGTTTGATGAAAATCTGTGCTCCCCTCAAACGATCAAAAAGCTCCAGAATTGGTGGTAGAGGACTCCTGTTCTTGACCGTAATGTTATTCATGCCTCTATAGTCAATACAGGGTCAAAGGAAGCCATCTGTAATACTATTGTAGGAACTCGAGGATTCTGATAGCATGGGGCAATGATCAGACAGAAGCGGGTTACTTTAGTGCAAATAGTGTATTTTTATAACAGCAATGACACACAAAAACAATATGCTGATAACCTGAAATGAGACCAGTCCTAAAGCTATATAGGCATTCAGTAAAGTTCCTAAGACAGAGTCCTCATAAACATGTGATCCAAAGGTGAGTGTAACACTCAGGTGACGTGGCACAGTTCACAGCGTAGTGATGCAGAGAGAGTCCAATCCAGGTATGTAGCAAGCACAGGGAAGTCCAGAACAAGTCTATAGTTAAATCCCAGATGAGCAAAAGCACAGGACAGTCCAAAAGCTGATTTACAAGTTGATCCCAGGAGCGGCGTGAACACAGGTGAGTCCAGGAACAGGTTCACATTAAAGCATACGGTTGGTGACAGTTCCGACTGCTCTCATTGGGGAGAGTGCATTGCAGGGTTAAGAACAACACATAGTTCAGGAACACAGTTCTTACCAGATAAAGTGAACCAAGGGTTAAGTTCCAAAGATGAGTGCAGCTTTCCCTACAGAGAACAGGGAATGTCCAGAGCCGTAGCAGAAGCACACTAAGAAACAAACAGCACAGCTGAAGGAAGCAGAATACTCCAGCAAGGAAGGCAGCATCTGAGCCGGGTTTTATACAAATGAACAGGAAGTAGGGCACACAAGAACAGCAACCTCCATCTTGACAAAGGGCAAATTCATTCACAAGGTGATTTAGAAAACCCGGAATACTGACATTACTCCCCCCCTAGAAACGGCCTCAGGACGATCCCGGACAAGGTTTGTCTGGGTATCTCCGATGAAACTGAGCAACCTTCAGGGGAGCATTGATGTTACTTACTGGTTCCCAGGAATCGTCTTCAGGAGAGTAACCCTGCCATCTAACTAGATACTGAAGCCGGTTTCGATGAAGTCTTGAATCAATAATGTCCTGGACCACAAATTGTTCTTCGCCATTAACCAACACTGGTGGAGGAGGAGGTACGATACGTCCCTGAAACTTGTTAGGAGAAACCGGTTTTAATAAAGAAACATGAAATACTGGGTGTACCTTTAGAGTTCGTGGTAGCTTCAGCCGACAAACAACGGAGCTCACAATCCCGGTAATCTTGAATGGACCGATGAACTTCTGTCCCAGTTTCTGCGAAGGAACACCCAACCTTAGATTCTTGGGAGACAACCAAACCGAGTCTCCTACCTTATACAAAGGTGCTGGTTTCCGGAACCTATCAGCCGACTTCTTGTAACGCTCCTGTGCTACAGTCAGGGAGTCCTTCAAAACTTCAAGATTACGTTGCAAAAGCTCCACTCTGTCTTGAACCGCCGGTACCGAAGAGACAACCGGAGACCTAGGGAGAATATTTAGATGATATCCCAGATTGGCAAAAAAGGAAGTTACCTTCGTGGAACTGTTCTGTGAGTTGTTGTACGAAAACTCCGCTAAAGGAAGTAACTTCAGCCAGTCATCCTGCAAATGACTGACGTAGCAGCGTAGATATTGCTCCAAGGTCTGATTGGTACGTTCGGTCTGCCCGTTGGTCTGAGGATGGTATGCAGAAGACAAGCAAACATTAATGTGGAGCGCAGAGCAAAATTCTTTCCAAAACCTAGAGGTAAACTGTATTCCCCTGTCAGAGATGATCTCATCTGGTACCCCATGCAGCCGGAAAACGTTTTGGATAACCAGATCCACTGTCTCTGTAGCTGAGGGGAGACCGGTACAAGGAATAAAATGGGCCGCCTTCGTTAAACGGTCCACTACCACCAAAATAGTGTTTTTACCGCCAGAGGTGGGTAACTCCACAATAAAGTCCATCGAAATAGACCCCCAAGGGCGAGATGGTACGGGTAGTGGTTTGAGAAGACCAGTAGGTGAAATACGAGGAACTTTGTACCGGGCACAAACCTCACAAGAGCGGACATACTCATTCACATCTTTTAAGCAGGTAGGCCACCAGAAAAAACGACTTAAAAATTCCTGAGTCTTCTGTACCCCCCTATGACCAGCCAATACGGAGTCATGGACCAATTTGAGGATTCGAAGTCTCACAGCCTCTGGGACGTAAATACGTTGATCTCTAAGCCACACACCATTCTGAAAGATAAGATTCACGTTGTCTGGTGGAGCAGCAAGAAATACATCACCGTCATAGGCCAGCTTGATCTCCTCCCACAAGTCCCGGTCCTGGAGCACTCCTATGAAATTGGCATCAGACAAGATGGTCTTAGACGGGGTCCCAGGCACGGAGTCCACCGTGTGGATTCGGGATAATGCATCGGCCTTCTTATTACATGAACCTGGGCGGTACGAGATAATAAAATCAAACTGGTTCAAGGACAAACTCCACCTAGCTTGTTGAGGAGAAAGACACCGGGCGGATTTAAGAAATTCCAAATTACGATGATCTATAAGCACTACTACTTGTTGAGTAGCTCCCTGCAAATGGTGTCTCCATTCTTTAAAGGCAGAAATGATTGCCAAAAGTTCCTAATCTGCAATGTCATAATTTAGTTCAGCAAAAGATAACCTGCGCGAAAAGAAGGCACATGGGTGCAGCAAACCTTTGTCTCCGGTTCGTTGTGAGAGGATAGCTCCCAGTGCACAGTCAGAAGCGTCCACCTCCACGATGAAAGGCAGTGCAGGATCCGGATGCATTAATATCGGAGCCATGGTAAAACAAACCTTGAGGCAGTCAAAGGCTTCCTGGGCTTGCGAAGACCATACAAACTTCTTCCCCTTCTTAGTAAGGAGAGTGATGGGATGGACAATTTCCAAAAAGTTCCGGATAAAACGTCTATAAAAGTTAGCAAAACCAATAAATCGTTGTACCTCTTTGATGTTTCCTGGTACCGGCCAGTCTATGATCGCCTGGATCTTGCTGGATTCCATGTTCAATCCCTGGGGAGAAATAATATAGCCCAGAAATTGAATTTCGGAGCAATGAAACTCACATTTTTTGAGTTTAATGTATAACTGATTATCTCTTAAGCATCTGAGCACGGTCTTGACGTGTTCCTGATGTTCCTGTAGAGAATCCGAGAAAATTAAGATGTCATCCAGGTAAATTACCACATAATGGTCCAATAAATCCCTGAAGATATCATTGGCTAAGTGTTGAAAAGCAGCAGGAGCGTTACACAGTCCAAATGGCATCACTAAATATTCAAAATGTCCATACCGGCATCTAAAAGCTGTCTTCCATTCGTCTCCGGGACGTATACGGAGTAAATTATATGCCCCACGAAGGTCTAATTTGGTAAACACCTTGGCTTGACGAACTCTTTCCAACATTTCAGGAATTAGCAGCAACGGGTACCTATTACGAATGGTTACCTTATTTAGCTCCTGGTAGTCTATGCAAGGTCTTAGAGTCCCATCTTTCTTCTTTACAAAGAATATGGGGGCTCCCGCTGGTGAAGAGGATTGTCGGATAAACCCCTTGGCTAGGTTTTCATCTATGTACTCTCGTAATGGTGGCCTTAACATCGCATGTGATGAAGTCCTTGGAGAGAATTGTACTTGCCTACTTGTGTCCGAGGGTGTCTGCTTTTACGGACCCCCTTCAGTTTGCGTATCGGCAGAGTCTGGGGGTGGACGATGCTGTAGCGTATCTACTACAAACAGTACATTCCTTTTTGGACAATGATTGAACCACTGTGCGTGCCATGTTCTTCGATTTCTCCAGTGCATTCAACACCTTACAGCCACTATTATTACGTAAAAAGCTGGTTGAAATGGCGGTTGATGAGGGACTAGTGAATTGGATCATTGATTATCTGTCGGACAGGCCACAGTTTGTGAGGTTGGGGGCGGCCGTATCGGATAGTGTGCGGAGTAGTGTTGGAGCCCCTCAGGGAACGGTGCTGTCGCCATTCCTTTTTACGTTATACACAGCTGATTTTCAGTATAAATCAGACCTTTGTCACCTTCAGAAGTACTCTGATGACTCAGTGATAGTCGGAGGTATTGAGAGAGACCGGGGGGAGGAGGAATACAGAAGGGTGGTTTTGGACTTTGTTGACTGGTGCCAGGCTAACCATTTAGAACTCAACGTAAAGAAAACCAGGGAGCTGGTGTTGAGTTATGGAAGGTGCATGAAGGATTGCTTACCTATCACTATTGATGGTCAGGATGTGGAGATGGTGGAGAATTTCAAATATTTGGGGGTTCACCTGGACAGCAAGCTTGATTGGAGGTGCCATATGGAGAAGGTTTGCAAGAAAGGGATGAGTAGACTTTACTTCCTAAGGAAGTTAAGGTCGTTTAATGTGTGTAGCAAAATGCTTGAAATGTTCTACCAATCCATTGTGGCGAGTGCAATCTTTGATGCAATTATATGCTGGGGTAGTAGTGTGCGCACAGCTGACGCGAATAAGCTGAATAAACTTATCAAGAAGGCTAGTGCGGCGGTGGGTCTACAACTCAGGACTTTCGAGGAGGTATTAGAGGATAGAATTACTAAGAAATGCAAGGCTATAATGAGCAACAATACACACCCGCTCTATGAACTGTTTGCGAAGCAAAAGAGCACATTCAGCAAGCGTCTACTCCAACTAATGTGTAAAAAGGAAAGATATAGAAAATCGTTTGTTCCGACAGCTGTGGGGATGTTTAACAAATGTATAAGTGTAAAGCATCCCAAGACTAAATGAAGTTCAAAGTGTATGGGGGGGAATTGGTGAGTTACAAGTACCAGTCTATCCGCATCTGCTGTCCATATAGACTTATTTTGTAAAGTGTGTATTGTTCTTGTAATGTTCTTGATCTTTGTTCTGCTGCTGTAATACTGTAATTTCCTCCGGGATCAATAAAGTTTATCTAATCTAATCTAATCTAATCTAATGTTTTTAGTTCGGGAGCTGCCAGCAGGTAAACATGGCCGAAGGGGATCGCTGCCCCTGGAAGCAATTCTATGGGGCAGTCATATGGTCTATGTGGTGGGAGTTGGTCTGCCTTCCTTTTGTCACAAACATCCGCGAATTCCTGGTAAACCAGAGGGAGAGTAGGTACCTGTATTGCCTCTTCCACGTCCCGGGTAACTGGAACCGTGACCGTTGGACAGATGGTAGGACTACCCTTCGAGGGGAAGGATATCTCCTTGGTTTCCCAATTGATGTTTGGATTTTGCGACCGTAGCCAGGGAATTCCTAAAATTATAGGAAAATGAGGAGAAGATATTAGCATAAATGAAAGGGTTTCCTGATGGTCTGGTTCCATCTTACACTCCAGGAGCACCGTTTCCCGGTCTACTGGTCCAGACGTTATTGGGGAACCATCCACCGTTTCCATGGTGACTGGCGAAGCTCTTAGTTGTGTCCTTATACCATGTTTCCTAGCAAAAGAAGAATCCATGAAATTCCCACCTGCTCCAGAGTCTATCATGGCAGAACTTAGTATCCACTGACCTTCCCACAGAATCTGAATAGGAAGAGAGCAATGTGAATATTATTCCCCTTGATCTTTAGGGGAAGTCGACATCAATGTTGGGGGAAACACAGCGTCTAGGTGTAGACTGGTCTCCGAAACCTCAGACTCAGCGTCCGTATTGTCATAATCCCCTACTGCCGCTAACACCTTGTTAGGTCGCCTGGGACATTTAGGACAATCAATGAGGAAATGGTCTGATTGACCGCAATAAAAACATAATCGTTCACGGAAACGGTATTCCCGGCGTTCATTATTCTCACGTCTTTGTAGCGAGTCCACTTGCATAGGCACCTCCTCGGTCTCCCGTGGGTTTTTGCCTGTAGTTTCCCTAGATGGAAGAGAAAAATTAGCAATGCGATTTAAAGCTGCCCATTTCTCTTGTCTGCGTTCAGTTAGGCGAATGTCAATACGCACACAGTGTTGTAAAAACAACTCGAACTCCTGTGGGGACTCGGAACGAGCTAGCTCATCCTTGATTGCACTGGATAAACCTTTCCTAAAAATTGGCAATAAAGCATTGTTGTCCCAGTTGGTATCCACCACTAAGCTCTTAAATTCGGTAACATATTCTATGACTGATCGCTTCCCCTGGCGTAATGACAGCAGGGCAGATTCAGCGGTGGCACGGCAGTTGGGATCGTCGAACATTTGCGCCATAGATGTCAGAAAATCATCCAAATTATTTAGACGGGTATCATGACTTTCAACCATAGGATTTGCCCAAGCCAAAGCCCGTGATGTCAACAACATAATAATACATAAAACCTTAGATCTATCAGACAGGTAGTAAGAGGCATGTACATCAAAAAATAATATGCATTGATTAACAAACCCACGAAATTGACTTCGGTCACCATTAAACCGGAATGGGGGCAACTTGGGCATACTGGGGGACGGTATATGCTCAGTGGGTAAGGCTACCTGGACTTCCGTCCTGGTACGTAGATCTTGAAGAGCCTGACCAAACACCTGTGCATTTTGGTCCACCCGGGACTCCAAGTCTCTGAGCTTATTTTGTATAGCCCCCACCTCCTGCTGCAAGGAGTTAATCATAGAAAACATCTTATCTGCTTGTGACTGTGACATTGCCCCAGCAGAATCCTCTTTAAGGCTGGAGTATCCTGTAATACTATTGTAGGAACTCGAGGATTCTGATAGCGTGGGGCAATGATCAGACAGAAGCGGGTTACTTTAGTGCAAATAGTGTATTTTTATAACAGCAGTGACACCCAAAAACAATATGCTGATAACCTGAAATGAGACCAGTCCTAAAGCTATATAGGCATTCAGTAAAGTTCCTAAGACAGAGTCCTCATAAACATGTGATCCAAAGGTGAGTGTAACACTCAGGTGACGTGGCACAGTTCACAGCGTAGTGATGCAGAGAGAGTCCAATCCAGGTATGTAGCAAGCACAGGAAAGACAAGAACAAGTCTATAGGTAAATCCCAGACGAGCAAAAACACAGGACAGTCCAAAAGCTGATTTACAAGTTGATCCCAGGAGCGGCATGAACACAGGTGAGTCCAGGAACAGGTTCACATTAAAGCACACGGTTGGTGACAGTTCTGACTGCTCTCTTTGGGGAGAGTGCAGGGTTAAGAACAAAACATAGTTCAGGAACACAGTTCTTACCAGATAAAGTGAACCAAGGGTTAAGTTCCAAAGATGAGTGCAGCTTTCCCTACAGAGAACAGGGAATGTCCAGAGCCACAGTAGAAGCACACTAAGAAACAAACAGCACAGCTGAAGGAAGCAGAATACTCCAGCAAGGAAGGCAGCACCTGAGCCGGGTTTTATACAAATGAACAGGAAGTAGGGCACACAAGAACAGCAACCTCCATC